>NC_046293.1:80992886-81662886 GCF_004115265.2 Rhinolophus ferrumequinum
CCGAAGTGACCTTCCCTAGCACACACAGCCAGTGAGTGGCAGAACCCAGACAGACAAGTTCCAGGCTCCATGCCATTAACTGCCACATTATATTGCCATGGGTGGGTGGATAGGTTATTACGTTTATTACTTTCCTTTAGTATCTCTAGTCACAGACAAGACAATAATATAAAAACCATGAAGATTATAATTAAATACCCATGAGGTATCAGAATAGAGTTCTCTAGTCAATATACAAATGTTTTCAGTCGGAATCGAATCTGGATGATTATCTAATCAACACTTTTTTTCCATTGCAATCAACAACGACGGCAAAATATGATATAATTTTCTATATCGAAAATTTTCGATATAATTTTCTATATCGAGCAACTATTGGCTACATTTAAATATATATTTCTCCTGCCTTTAAATAGAATGTTACATTTGCTATGCAAAATATATGTTAAAGATATACAATCATTTATGTGATATGTATAATGAGGGGGTAGGGGGCTACAAAAAGATTATATTTCCCTCTTCCCAGTTTATCTGTGAACTAACCGTGCCCAAGTGGGTTTTTTAAGGCTGAGGTTTTGAATTGTACCCTAAATAAGCTACCCAGCCATTCTGGCTGTGCTTAGAAACGATGGCTTTAAAGCAAAAATGACTCCTACCAGAAAAGACACACTCACCCCTCCACACTACACACGTGCACACCCCCTTTCCCCCTCAGACTCACATTAATTGTGCTCTGGAGACACTGCCATTCTGTTAGCTGGTTTGCTGTATTTCTCTCTCATTCACTGCTGTTTCAATACCCTCTCAAAACATCAACCTTCATGCTTTTTGTCCGGTTCAGATCTATATATTGAACTGGTGGCTCATCAGACATTTTTACGTGGCTGTTTGACAGGCACCTCTAAGTCAGTATATCCGAGCCAGAACAAATGAGCTTCCCTTTCAAATGTGTTCCTTTCTAAGAGGAAGTGGCAGCACCCCCGCCAGGTATTCTAAACAGGGACGTAGAAATCAGTTAATCCTCCTCATCCTCACATCTGACACTCACTTAATAATTCACAAAACCCAACAATTCTATCTGGTGAGTATCTTAAAGCTCCATCCCAGCTCCCTCTCACCTCTGTAATCCAAGCCACTCTATCTCACCTAGACAATTCTAGGAGGCTCCTAACAAATATTCTTCTATTCTTTCATTTCTCCAATCAATTCTCCCCCCAAAAATTCAAAAGGAAAATCTGACTATATTATTTCTCAGCTTCAATCCTTTCAAAGCCGTCCAATTGCTTTTGGGCAAAGGGCAACATCCTCATTGTAGCCCACAAGACCCCAGGTGGTTCTGCTCCCACTGCTTCTGCAACTTTAACACATGACCCTCTTTCCCTGGCTTTCTAACCTCTGAACATATGGGCCTTTCATGACTTCCTTCACTGTGCCAAGTTCTTTCCCGCAGCTTTTAGGCCTTCGCGCACGTTATTCCCTCTGTCTGGAACTCTCTCTTCTCCAACCTGTTAATGCCACATTCATCTTTTGGACTTCAGCTTAAGTGTCACGTCAGTGGGAAAGCTGTGCTTGACCCCTCATGCCTGCAGGTTAGGTCAGGTCCTCCCATTATACACATTCAGGTCACAATGTACTTTTCCTTCACTAAACTTTGCAGCACTGTCTATTTTTGTTTGTTGTCCTTATACAGTTTATTATTTTTACAATTATTTGCTTAGGTCTATCTTTTCTGATAGACTGTGAGTTCCATGAGGTCAAAGACCAACCTTGTTCAGTGTTCTGTTAATAGTGACTGGCACACGTCAGTAATTAATTAATTGATTAATAATTAATTAATACTGTTCTGGAGGATAATAACAATAGACAACTGAGGAATCATACTTTTTCATTTTATCCTGGTAACCATTCTGTGAGAAGATATTATTATCGCCCTTTTACAGGTAAGAAAGCCAACATTCACAGGAGGAAAGTAACTTGTCCAGGCAGTGCAGGGCAGTTCTGCTAACAAATTTCTCCAGCTGCTTTGTCCTTCATCAATGCTGAATAGTATTAACATCTCTCTGGCATTTCCAGGGAGTTCTTCAGGATGCGCATAACCAGTTACCACCACTTCCCATTCAGGGCAAAGTCCACTAAAAAACCTTTAGGAAAAGTCCTGATAAGTGAAGAAGCATTTCACATTCATTAAAATGGCACACACAGAGAGAAAGCAGCTGGATGAATTTTAGCAAATTAGGTAGGAAAATAAAGGTGGTGTGATAAAGGCAGGAGCAAAGAAAATGGGTGAGATGAAGGAAGAGAGAGAAGGAGAGATAAGTACAAGGACACAGGGAAACAAAGAGAGAAAACCAGTCCTTTCAAGTCTTTGGAAGAGTCTAGAAGAGCAAGCAGTGAGGAAGATGCTGTTGGTACTTCGAACAAAAATAGTGGTGTTTCTGAAGACCCAAGCATTTACTAGAAAATAGCCAGAGCATTTGATGACTACCTGGATTGTTCACGCTAGGGTTTTAGATCAAAATAGCATTTTCTATTTGTTCCTAATGTATTTGTTTGAATATGGGTGAAAGTGAGAGGAAATCAGATGAATCGGATTTCCTTGCCTATCCTAGGCCAAACTATGTAATGTGTCCCCATCTCCTATGCTGTTACCCCTCTGCCCCCACTCTGAGGTATGCCCTGGCCCCTGTTAAGTTGATCAGGCAAGAAATCCATTAGACTGAGGTGGCTCTAACACTGTGGGGTCCTACGTAAGCAAACCAAAATCAGCCTGCACGAGTCTCAAGTTACAAAATCAAAATGCTAAGGACAATCAATCACAAATAGACAGCTAGGCTTTAAGCTATAGCCAATCACATCATTTCCTTTCCTTGCTTCCACACTTTCTCTATAAAAGTCACTCCCCTCGCTCCTAACCACTTCTATTTTGGCACTGACAGACTGGAATCGATGTTTGCTCAAATAAACTTTTCAAATGTTTAATATGCCTCGGTTTACCTTTTAAGACCCCCTAACTGGGTTCTTCCACAGACCAGCCGTGGGAAAACCATCTTACTCCTCTGACTGTGTTTCCTTCTCTATAAAGTGGAGATAATCATTCCCGGCTGGTTTTTCTTAGTGCATTTTGGTTCATAGAATCTCAGTAGTGGGAAGGACTTAAAGGGAGAAGAAGTGTAACCTCAAATTGGATGCACGAACCTCCAGCACATTATCCCACCCAACTACCAGCCTTTATTTACTCTTGTACTCCTCCCTCAATTCCCAATACTTTAACTTTTAGACTTTTAGCATTACATAATCTATGCAACAGTTTTGTTCGGGAATTATGTTTGTATAAAAAAACAATTTTGTGGTCTTTAAAATTAAGTTTCTGGTTTATACATTATATACAAGGAAATATAAGTGGAGGGTAAGTGAAAACGGCATCAGGTTTGGAAGATGTTTCTAAAGGAAATCTAGATTTTTTTGTGTTGCGTTGGAGCCCAAAGGGAGAAAGAAAAAGTACATTTTAAAGGAGCGTAATTGAGGATGTCACCCCTCTATACCAACGGATCCCAAAGTGTGATCCTGGGCCAGCGGCAGCAGTATCACTGGGTACATTTTAGACATTCAATATCTCTGGTCCCACCCCAGAGCTACTGAACCAGAGACACTGAGGATGGAGACCAGCAATCTGTTTTCTAACAAGTCCTGCCTTTTGAAGTTTGAGAACAATTGCTTTATGCTGTGAAGATGGGGAGCTGGGGGAGTAGGCAGGGAACAGAGGAAGTGTGCGTTGGTATGTTTTCATCATTAAAAATGAGGTTAAAGCATGTGACATTGCCAACAGTCAACCATATTTGACCTATATAAAATGCAAACTACGATTCAATCTAAAATGTGTATTTTTAGGTATTATTATGAGGATAGGATAATTAATGTGGAAAAACTTTGCACAAAGCCTCGATAATAAAGTTCAATGAACATTATTAGTTTCTCTGCCTTTTTTCTAATGCTCTAAATCATACCAATCAGAGCCTGTATTTTCAGAAACAAGCTTTAAAGTGACTATCACGTATGCCTTCCAGTGCCCGGCAAAGATCCATGGCAGGCAGCTCACCCCCATACTCACCAGAAGGAACTGTGTTGTTCAATGAAGAGCATGTCACCAGCTCACATTCCTTCTGAGAACTTAAGTAGTTGTCACTCTCCAATAAATAAAAACTCAGAAAAATACAATGCCTAGATGTTTGCCTACACATATCTCTGGGTTGAAATAACAACTAGATTTACTCTTATGTCCTGCTTCTTTCAGGTATGTGTTTATGCCTAACCCTTCACAATGTTCTTTCCTTCCAGCTTCTTACCTGCAGTTACATTCTTGTAAAATATGTGGCTTCTAGGAAGAGACGGAAATGAGCACAGGGCTCAAAAACAATTCTGAAGCAAGCCATGAACACAAAAAATAAGACTCTTGCCTAATGTCAGTGAGAATCAAGAGTGAGTCCCAGGTGTCTCTTGTCTTGCTGGATTTGTTTGTGGTGCAATAAGCCGAGTTATTGGAAACGGCCTAGAAAGAAAAGGAGCACACCTTCTAACTAATCTATGTTAACTAGATGAGGAGTATTGAATCCAGATGATTAAGCTAAATGTAACTTACTTCCATGGAAATGATAGCTTCCATGGGAAAAAGTGGGATGGAGTTGGAGGAGGAAGAAAGGAGAGAAATGGGAAAGGGAACACATTTTTTTCTTGTGTTCTCTCCCCAAATTAATGTTAAAGTACATAAAAGATCAGAATTCTGTCTTATATGTCTTTAGTGTTCCTCCCCACACGGGGGATGGAGGGACAATCAATAAATAGTCAACACTCATGAATGACTGCAGAGACAGAGAAAAGTTAGAGATCTATAGATTCCCACTTAGTAGGTGGCTGACAGGATATACACTTTATTACGTGTCTCAGTTAGTGAAGACTTGTTACGGACTGAAGGTCTGTGTACCCCCAAAACTCATATGTTGAAACCCTAGTCCCCAACATGATGGTATTTGGTGATGAGGCTTTCGGGAGGTAAACAGGTCATAAGAATGGAGCCCTCATACATGGAATTAGTGTCCTTAGAGTAACCAGAGCTCTTCCTGTCTCTGTGTCATATAAGGACACTACCAAAAGATGCTTGTCTCTAAACCAGAAAGAGAGCTTCACCCAAACCTGACCATACTGGAAATAGTCCAGATGCATAAGAAATCACATCTTATGTGGAATATTAGTGCCCTCCTTCTTTGTTGGCTCTTGCTGGCTTGTTTGGGGAAAATGAATCTGTCCTTCTCAGTTCATTCCCAGATCACATAGCTGATGGAGAATACCCTTCCAGGACAAATATGAGGTTACTGTACACTTGGGGAGTTTGAGGCTATGTATTTTCTTCTGAATGACAATCTTTACCTTGCCTTCTAGTCCAAGCTGTTTGACCTCAATCTTTCAGATCCATTACCTGATAGCTAAGGGCAGGGCCACTTTGCCACCAAATTGGGGTGTGGTATGAGCACTGCAACTTACAAAGGAGCCTAATGATCCTGAGATAATTGGAAGTAGATAAAGACAATATATTATGTATTCTGTTCTTCCTTAATTATTCTTGTGTACTCTCTATTGCACAGGCAATTTTGTTTTGATGTTTATGTACATCTGATCATAAGAGCAAAAAATAAAGCTACTTGTCATTTACTGTGAACCAAAGATACCGTCATCTGGTCAGTGTTCTTTGTCATCTAAGTGTTAAAATTATATTCTATTCTATTAGAATAAAAAGCCGACCTTTCTGTTAACTATAAAAACTTAAAAATATTTATTTTTTTAACTTGGCTTTTCTGACCTAGTCAAATAAAATGTTAAAAAGAATGAAAAGGTGTTTAACTTAAAGTAACATAAGATCAGCATGATGCTTTACACACACACACACACACACACACACACACACACACACACACACAATCTTTATTTCTCCCAAGAGGACTCAGTGGCTTCTTTGCTTTATTTCACCTCACTCTTCACTCCCACATACAGGCTCCTACAGAATTGCTGGCCCAAAACGCAGCTAAAAGGATCTTGTCAAAGAGGTTCAAGAGAGCACCTTCTCTGCCAGCTCTCATTAGCACACATTTCATTCTCTCTGCTTGTGTCACATTCATTAACATATAAGTACCCCTAGCACTTCCCAAGTCCTCCCCCTGCATTAGTTTGCAAGGGCTTCCATTAAAAAGTACCAAAGACTGAGTGGCTTAAACAACAGTAATTTATTTCCTTACAGATCTGGAGGCTGGAAGTCCAAGATCAAGGTGTCAACATGATTAGTTTCTTCTGAGGGTATCCCTCCTTGCCTGTATCTTTACACAGTGTTCCTCTGTGTGTGTCTGTGTCCAAATTTCCTCCTCTTATAAGGACACCGGTCGCATTGGATTAGGACACATCCTAATGACTTTATTTAACCTTAATTACCTCTTTAAAGACCTATCTCCAAACGCAGTCACTTTCTGAGGTTCTGGGGTTAGCATTTTAAGATATAAATTTTGGGGTGACACAAGTCAGCCCATAAAACTCCCTTACTGAAATAAAAGAGGGAACGTGGGAAGATGGAGTACACATCATTGATTTCCTTCAGCAAAGCTGACTGGGAAGAAGAACTGTTTCCCCCACTTGCAACAAGTAGGAGGTAGAAGTGATGTTCTAAAACTGTGAACAGCACAAAGGAGAAAAGGAAGAGTATGGGCCATTTACTCTCTAGATTCTAGAAACACTGTACTTTGGCCCTGTGAACTTTTCAAGGGCCTATGAAAATGTTTAAAAATGTAATGGTTTCCAAATATGAAAAGAAAATGGCAAATTTCTGGTAAATAAATGCTTAAAAGCCCATAAAACTTAACATTATGCCAACTAGTTAACCGCAACTCAACCCAACTGTCATAGGATTCATTCATTCATTCATTTGTTCATTCATTCATTTATTCAGCACACATCCCAAGTGTCAGGCACCATTCCAAATGCTGGGGACCTAGAAATAAACACAAAAGACAAAAATTCCTATCATCCAAAAGCTTCCATACTGGTGCATGAGAGGGAAACAGAAAATAAAATATGCAAATCCTATAATATATTAGAAGATAGTGAGCGCTCTCGAGAAAAATAAAGCAGAGAAAAGCGAATAGAGAGAGCCAGGGAAAAAGGACTTGCATTCAAATAGATGTTTAGGGAAGGCGGGGCTGAGGAAAGCCTTCAAGGACATGAGGGAATTCACTGTGCAAATATTTGGGGTAAAAGAGTTCCAGGGAGAGGCCAACGCAGAACCAATGTCCCTGAAGCAAGAGCAAGCTAGAAGTGCCTGAGAAGCATCTAGGAGGACAAGGTGGATCTAACATAATCTATAAAGGCAGGAGGCCGGAGGACATGAAATCATTATCTCACAGAAATATCTGCACCCCTATGTTCATTGCAGCATTATTCATAATAGCCGAGATATAGAAACAACCTATGGGTCCTTTGACAGATGAATGGGTAAAGAAAATGTGGTATATATTACACACACACACATACAATGGAATATCATTCAGCCATAAAAAAGGAGCAAGTCCTGTCATTCAGGACAACATGTTTGAGGGCATTCTGCCAAGTGCAATATGTCAGACAGAGAAAGACAAACATTGTATGATAGCACTTCTACATGGAATCTAGAAAAGCCAAACTCATGGAAACAGAGAACAGATTGGTGGCTGCTAGAGGTTGGGTCGAGGAGAGGTTGGTCAAAAGTTACCACCTTCCAATGATAAGATCAGTAATTTCTGGGAATCTAGTGTCCAGAGTGGTGATTATAATTAACAATCCTGTATTATATATTCAAAAGTCGCTAAGATAGTAATCAATATGTGCCCCCTACACTCCGATCTTCCCATCCTCCTAGCCTTTCTCCAAGCACACCATGTTCTTTCTTGACTCTGTACCTTTGGGCATGGTGTTTCTTCCAGGAAAGCCCTTTACACCTTGAATCATCAGTGCAAATTCTTCATCTTTCAAATCCAGCTTCGATGTTACCTTTGTTGTAACATCTTCACTGTAAGGCCATGTTAATTACTTTTCTGTGTTCATAGCTTCCTCTACTCACCTTCTAAAATAGGGCATACCGTATTAAGTTATAATTAACAATTTCCAAATCACTATTACACCAAAAAAAAAACAAAAAAAAAAACGAAAACAGAAAAACTTGTAAGTTCTTCCTTAAGCATAAAAAATCATGACCTTGTCCATTTTTGTATTTCACCTGTATCTGGCACATAAAATACAGTCAACAAATACATATTAAACTAATGAATGAGTGAATTAGAATTCGTATTTTTTAAGCTTGTACAACTCTGTACTTACTTAAGACTTTCACTGATCTACACCCAAATAATTATTTTCTTTATGTAGGGGGTATTTATGGTGCCGTTCCAGAGAATATTAGACCCAGCAAGGGATTCAGAAAGTACTTAATTCAGTCCCGTCAATTTTTAGATAAGGAAAGTAAAGCTCAGAGGAGAAGGAAAAACACAATTTACTGATCCAGCCATCTTCACGTATATATCACATTTAGTCTTCATGTCAAACATACACCTCAGGTGTTGTGAATTTTCAATTAAGAAAATACACTCCAGAGAAATTGTTTAACTTCTTCCTCTGTCATGCAGTGAACTGAGCTTCTAACCCTGGCTTATTCATTGCTCTTTCCAGTATATCTTATTTATTACTAAGTTATAATAAAGATCTACATTACTAAAACTACATTTAATTTTCTAATCCATTCTGATCTCATTTCTAATGTATTAGAAGGAAGGATTTGACTGAAAGTAGGATACCTGCACAGAAAGGGGACACAGGAGTAAATCACAGGATAATAGAGAGGAGAGGCCTTGGAATCAAGTGGGCCTGAAATCAATCTCTAACTCTACATTTGATTTGGACTATTACCATGAACAAATTCCTAAAAGTCAAAGAAGTGTACCTCAGAAGACTATGATGAATACGAATTGTAATTACTTTTATAAGTACCTAACACCTCCTATAGTGGTTACATAAACTCCAGTTTCCTCATTCTTTCTTGAAGTCTTAGAACATACAGCCTTAAGATGTATCATATCTTATGGAACCAATAAGATAGATTAAAATATATTTTATCATTACATGTATTTTCAGATTGATCTTTTATGTAGGACTGCTTTTTTCAAACTAATCAGAAAAAAAAACAAGCTTTTTCAAAGAAGATTGAACTATATCGCAATCATTTATAATAAAAGAGAGAAGAAGCAAAACAAACTATCCTTGTTGGATCATTAAATTAAACATGGAAGGGCCAGATTTCAACAAGCTTAGGGCATCAAAGAAATCATAGTCCTCTGTGAAAAGAAATGAGAGAGAAATAAGATGGATGGATAGATGGACAGATGGATGGACATAGCACCAAATAACTGCCATAAGTAAATGATTCTGCTCAAGAAAAAGACAACTTCGCTACCTAAGACTTGCCCCAAAAAGTAAGTCACAGGAAATGTGTAGCAGCCCTTCCACCCACAAAGATTCACAGAAAAGAGAAGTGGTCAATAACGTAGAAATTACCAATACTAGTAACACGCTCATCAACATTCTGTCAAAAAATGAGTTCTTTTCATGGCAGAATGATTGCAGAGTTTAATAATTTGTCTAACAATGGAACCACTAAAAGTGTACAGAATTCCGCAGAACTTAGGTATTACATTTTCAAATAGTTGCCTTTGTCATTTTTGTCCCATACAATGTTACCTTTTTATATGATCTCATAAAATGTAGCCATCTTTCATGCTACATGCTTTTTCAAAGTTAACATGTTTAAAGTAGTAGACTGAGAGGAATATAGACAGAGTCCCTTATCTCCCTTGCTGTTAACCAAAAGAAGAGATGAGCATTCATAAACACCAAGGTTTAGTCACCAGGAAAGAAAGTTTTTTGCAGATCTGAGCAGAGGCATGGCCACTCAATAGAGTGGGTCAAAGAGAGAACCGCAGCTCTGCGTGTTTCTCATTGAACCCTGATGGAAGAGACCAACTTGCATACGAGACAGTTTGCTTTATTTTGCTATTTCTTGTTTTCTTTCCCTCATTTTTCTTCGTTCAACTTTCTCTTCTCATCTTTTTCCTCTTCATCTCTTTCATTGTTATTCCTTTCTCCCTCTTTTCTCTTTCCTCTTTTTAAAAAATTTCACCAGGAATGTTTCTTAGTTACCTGTCAATTCCTGCCTTTAGAAGGGGTACCCCTAATCTCCACATGATGTCAAAGATTCAAAAAAAAAAAAACAACAAATGTGCAGTGACTGGATGGCTCAGTTGGTTAGAGCATGAGCTCTGAACAACAGGGTTGCCAATTCCATTCCCACATGGGCCAGTGAGCTGTGCCCTCCACAACTAGATTGAAGACAACGACTTGAAGCTGATGGGCCCTGGAGAAACACACTGTTCCCCAATATTCTCCAATTAAAATTTTTTTTTAATTAAATAATACAAATTAAAGAAATAAAATAAAATTTTAAAAAACTGCAACCAAATTTGTCTTCAAAACTGTATTTAAAAAAAAAAACTACAAATGTGCCAAATAATGGGAAAAAAAATTGCTGGTGAGTCCTGATTTCATAAATGGTGGAGAGTGAATCTTTCTCTTGGAAAAGAGGCCCTCAGATCTTTCCTAGATCACCACCACCTGTGATGACCTTCAATTGATGAAAACAATGTTTTGTTACACTGGTTGGCTTCTCAAAAAATTTCCAAGTGCATTATGGGGAGCAATCTTGGGTTGAGTTTCTTCACCTTCAAAATAATGAGTAATTAACAATCATTCCTTTTCATTAACTGAATGGAAATTTTTATGTCTGAAGATGTTCAAGGAAAAGCAAACAACCACTAAAGAAATATGCATTGAATGGGATCTTCCTGTAGCGATTGCAATAAAGTATCCTTTCAGGCTCTTCTAAGTCTGAGACGGAATTGCCTCGTGTAATCTACACCACACTGGTAGTAGAGAAGGTAATGTAACTCCAACTTAAACTGAAACATAACGAGGGTATTTTTCCATTGGGCCCACATTCCAGATCTCCAGATACCTTGTCCTATGTTCTTTCTATTGCAAAAGAATAGCACCTTCATGCAATATTTTCCAATTACTTCAGAAAATATAAAAGAATAATGTCAAAGGAAACATGAACCAGAAGCGCAAATAGTAATCAAAGCTTTCCAGTCCAGTAGAGCCAAAGAATTTTACTGCAAGACATAGTGATCATTTACCCCAGTGAGGAGGAAAACTGTTGGGCTGAAACAAATGAAAGAGATTGAGAAATCCTCTGGTGAAATCGGTGACATTTCACCCTATCCAAAGATTAACTCAGTGAATGGTGTAACTGAAAGGATATGAATTTCAAACATGCCTTGCAAATCCTGCAACTCAATGTCTTTCAAAGAGATTACTGTTGATAGCATGAAGGTAAAACACGCTTTTGATTAACAGAAGAAAAGCTCATCTGGGAGATCCTCCTGATTAGATAGGCCATTCCATGTAAAATGTCACAGTGACAATCAGAAAAGGCATCCCTGAAATGCATAACTGAAGGATTTTAAGAGAAATTGGTTTACCTCCAGATACTAGGGAACGATACAATTTAGTCCTGTGTAAAAGAGCTCAGCCAGAAGAAGTGATGGGGTGTCACCTGAGGGGTTCCAGAAAATTGAACAAAAGTGAGAAACAGACTATGTTGCTGCTTTGCTCCATTTCCATCACCTCAGTGGCTCCTCATCCTCTTTCCAACTCCTCGCAGTCATGAACGACCTGGAACCCAGGACAGAAGAGGAAACAGAGTCATCACCCCAAAGACTGTACCAATCAAGCCTGATCTGTTATTAATTTCAAATCAATAAGGCATGTAATGGGAGGAAGTGGATAGATTTCCGTAACATATAAAAATCAGTAGTCATCACTTAAAATAGAAATGATTTTATCAGTAAAATTAGAAAGTACATAACGTACATCAAGGGGGTGGGTGGGAGGTCAGACAAAGGCCAAAGGAAAGGAAGATTATAAAAAGAAAAAGAAAAATACCTAGTAATGAAAATATTAATAGTATATTATATTAAAATTCAAAGAAATAAATATTTGGTTGCATTATGAATATGAATGATGAATATGAACGATATTTGATCAAGTGGAAAGATATAAAGGATGATACAAATATATGTTCTTTTCTGTATTGGAATTACAGGCAGTTTTCAAACTGAAAGTGGATAATGTTCCAAAGATAATTTGAAAGATATTTACTTGGAGTTTAGAATATATTTTCCCATAGATACATTGTTGAAAAGTCTAAATTAGGTTCCTAGGTTACCTGTGAATTTTATTTAAATCAAATGTGTAGCAAAATAATTTATATTTTTGAATCAGTAGAAAATAAAACTATTTCATTAGAACAAAAATGTGTTACCCGGAGATGAAAAAATTTAAGGAAATAATTGTATGGAGTGCCTGATAAAGGCTTCTGGGAGATATCAAAGAATGTAGATATTGATTGTACCAGACTGTTGTTTAGGTCCACTTTCTTTCTTCCATAGTTACATCCTGTCCTTTAGTAATCGCATCCAGTTTCTGGCTTTAAATATCATCTATTTGCTTTGATTTCCCAAATTTTTAACTCCAACTCAGACGTTTCTGTTAAAATACAGTCAAATATACCCAATGCCTTCTTGTCTGGTAAACACTGTAAACTTAACACGTCACGAACTGGATTTCTGATCTCCCCAACTACCCACCAAACCTGACCCACCTCCATCTTTCCCATCTCAGTTAAAGGCAACTCTGCTTTTCCATCTCTCACTCCTCTGTCCTCTCATATCCTAAATCGAATCCTTTAGTACATCCTATCAGCAATACTCTTAATATTCACTCAGAATCGTACTCCCATTTCTTACATTCTCTAGTTCAAAACATCAAAACATCATCGTTTTTAGCTATATTATTGCTAAACTTTCATGGCCATCATGCCTTTTTAAAAAGTTCCCACCTCCCCTGCCACTCCTTGCACGTTCCATCTCTCTTTTTTTCTTTTTCATTATTATTACCATCGAACATCCTATACATTTTACTTATTTGCTTACTCTCTGTCTCTTCCATTCTAGAATGTAAGCTCCATGAGGGCAATGACTTTGCTCTGCAATACCTAGAACGATGCCAGGCATAGAGTAGGCATTTGAATACGTGTTGAATAAATTGAATAAAGAAATAAACTGAATTACTGAAAGAATAAATGCTTATTTTGAAAGTGCTGTATTGGCACTGTTCTTACTTTTAGCATCCGTCACAGAGGAACATTTTTTTTTCTACAAATGAAAGAAAAAAAGAAAAGGCAATAGCGCTCTATTTGGTCTCTCTGCCTCCAGTTTTGCCACTTTCCAATTAATCTTCCTCAGCAGTGACAACGCTCTCTCTACAACTCAACCCTGCTGAACCTGCCTCTACGGAACTTCACGACTTGGAAGATTGAGGCCGTCCATTTAACCTGACTTATAAGACCTTTCATTGTCTGCCTCTTGTGTATCTTTCCAGCTTCATAGTCAGTGAATCATGTTTCTGCTATGGAAGAACTGAGCCAATAAAGAGATTTGGAATCAGGGATGACTCCTTTGGACAATGGCTATTGATGCTGATTGTGGTTCCTTGGTCACTGTGAGAGCTGGCCACCTGCCATCCTTCTGTATCAGGTGGTCCCTCAGTCATCATTCATCATGCAGAGTGCCTACTCCTTTTAAGATTACAGTGCAATTGCTTTACTACCCCTTTTATCTTGAATTAAATGTGAAAGAAAACTCCAGCATAAACGATGTGGGTTTTTTTTTTAAGTGAAGCTTTTCTATTTAAGATACTGGGGCTTTGAGGGGGTCACGCTCTGTCCCTGAGCACTCGGCTCCCTTATACCTGGCGTGTCCCCGGAGGCCCCTTTGAGCAACCACTGCCAGTGAGGCTCCAAGACAAGAATGGCAGCTTCACAATGCACCAACTCAGAGGAAGACATCCTTTCAGAACAGCCATGTCTATTGATTATTTACAAAAATTGTGTAAGTACCTGAAATGCACTTTACTGTTCTCTCCTCTTCTGTTTAGTGTGTGACAAATAGCAACAGCTCCAAATGACAGGAAACAACAAAATGAGAAATATGTCAGCATCTGCATCGTGCAGGAGATAGAACATTATGCAGTTTTCACCTGATGATTGGCTCCCGGAGGAGTAATTAGGATTTGGCACACTTCTTACTGGCGCTACCTCAGCTTCTCTGCCAGAGGATTCTGAGAAAAGGTTTGTTGTTTCAGTTTCAAAATTGCATTTTAGGCCGACTCTTTAAACAGAGTGCATGTAGGGACAAATGGCACGAATGTTTAGCAAGTGGTGTTCGTCCTCCCATCCTGTCTCTGTGCCTCAGGTCCATGACAGATTTATTTTTCAGAAGTCTAATAAAAATTGACATTAAAAAAAATTGGAAGTGGAGTTTGTAACTGCCAGAAGATACAGTTTTTTTTTTTTTTATTTTCGGAGGCTATGGTTGTTCCTTGTCATGCCTTTTACGAATGGGTAAGATTATTTTCAAATTGGGAAATAAAATCCTATCCAATTTTGAAGACCCAATTGGAGCCAAACGAAATTAACCTGAAGTATTAGTCCACTTGGAAGAAGGGCTATTGCCAATGCAAATCTAATCATGTCTCTGACTTGCAATGAAACACACATACAAATCAATGAATCACTCTGTTTTTTTTTAACACTTCTACAATGCTCTCCCCACCCCCCAATTCCTTGCAACAAAACCAGCTCCCCAGAGGCCAAGGAGGTAGGTCTATTGGAACAAACTGGTTAGGCACTGCTGTCTGCCACATATTATGACTTTGGAAGAATTAAGAAAAAGGAGCAGTTAGAAAAATGCTACTATTGTATTTAGCTTATTACAAGACAGAACTAATTGCAGTAATGGTTTTGAATAGCCCTTCAATAAATCTGGGACTACTAAGGGATAAATGGTTACCTGTAGCTATACCTCATGTTCCCTTCACATATGTATACACACACACAGCTAAAATGTATGCATACAAACACACACACACACACCATACACATACCAGGCACACATACAAACATATCACACACACACAAACATATCACACACACATACATACCACCACACACAACAGACACCATACACATATACATTCCACATGCAAACACCCCCCACATGCATATCACAAATATCACATATACATAACCCACATACATTCACACACACACCACCAGCATACACCGGCTATGTGTAAATACTACACACATACCATTTACAATTGAATACACATACACATTATACACACACCATATACATTATATTATACACACACCATACACATTATATTCCACATACCTGTGCACACGAAAATACACTTGCAAACACATACTACACACCACACACTACATACACACTACATATAAATTCACCAAACACATATATGCACCGCCTCAGATGCAATACATACCCCAAGTGCAAATACACTCACACCAAAAATATACACAAATAACACACATATGCACTCCCAAAACACACATAAACAGATCTGCATACTATATATCAGGGGTGGAATAAGCCCAAAGCTCTATTTCTTTCTACCCCACTACTACATTACGCGTGTTCTGGAAGCCTTTTCTCATCGCCCTACAGAATTATTATCCTACCTCCTAAGGTCAGGCTAATAATGTTAGTCTATTCCTAACAAAATGGACTGAATCTAGTATGGAACCGTGCAATTTCAGAGTGATCTGAGAAAAGGACCCAAAGCCACTTTGATTATGAAATTTAAGGTCCCTGCTGGAGGCGGGAGGGCCTTGCAGACAGGTTAAGTTCCTGAGTTGCCCCATAAAAATACACCTTCCCAAGACTGTTGTGCAATGTGGAAGGAATTCAACAAGACAATCACGACTTTGTGCTGGTTGCGTGTGCAAGAGAAAGACAAAGGAAAACCTGAGAGAAAAAAATGCACAGAAAGAGAGGTAGGAAGGGAGAGAGAAGGGGAGGGGGAGAGAGAATTAGAAAGAGGAGTCATTTCAAACTAAAAGAATTGCAAGGGAAACACAAGACCCCACATATCTATATGGTACATCTAAAGGAAACTGAGAGAGGAAATGATGGGTTCAGGAAACCAGGATGTGAACAAGGCCAGATACCCCTGATAACACAGTAGCCCCTTCTTTCTCCTGTACTCCTTATCCAGCCCAGAATGACAAAGCCTTAGAAAATCAGGCCTCTTACAGGAGGAACTGAGAAGCCAATTACTAGATGTAGAATAAAGTGCTGCCAGAGGTCATAGTGGAATATCACCTCCTTCTCCTTTGTCCAGGACAAAAGATTCCACTCTTCCACAGGTCTCGGAAGTACAGTCGCGGTAAGAGCCCTGAGAAGAGGGGATGGGTTGTGTCAAGATTGCCAGGAAGACGAGCTGCGTGACAAGGCCCAGGAGTGCTGCCCTAGCAGTGGGATTCTGGGATTGGAGTGCTTTTCCCAGCTCTGCAGATCATCTGGCCTTTAATGCTTTCATATCACAGAAGAAGAAGGCTTGTTTTTAATTCCAATATAGCCCGTGCTCTTCACATGTACATTTTCCATATCCTCACGTAAATAAGGAGAGATTGTGATGATAATTCCATGTTTATGTCTTTAGAACAGAGGCTCTGTTTTTCCAGGAGCCAGGAAAAAAAACTACCATAGGGGAAACACAATTTATAAATGATTAAAATGCGTGCACACACACACATGCAGAGATGCAAAGAGCACACTCAGCTCTGTGGTCATGCAGCCATGTCCATGAACAAGAGAGCTGAAAACCAGGAAGGTGAACTCACCTTTGGAACTGATAAGAGTCATTGTTTAGCTTTCCTTTATTCTTTGTTTTGATCTAAGGCTGCCTCTCCTATCACTTTCTCCCTTGACACAGCCTCTCATTGTCAGCATAGAGACTGAAGAAAATTGCTCATTTCATGTAAGAGCAATATGCTCCCCTCCTTTTGTCTTTTTCAGGAAATCAGTAGCTCATGTTCCATTACCTGGAGTGCTTTGCCTTATCTCATTCCTATAAGTGAAATGGGAATTTCAAGGCCATAATTTAAAATTATTCTATCCAATTCATCCTAAACGGATTCTGTTCTCACTGCAACCTTTATCTCCAGACCTTAGTAAAGATTACATTCAGACTCACCCACAGGCCCACAATTGTCCTCTCTTTGGAGCTGAGGTCTTTAGAAACATAATGAAATGTGACAGCCTTTTGAACTGGGCTCTAGAAATTGTCCCTTTTATGGCCAAGTGGATTGCTTGCCATTTTAGAAGCCAGTCTCTACATTGTTTTATAATTTATCTTATAGAAGGACCTGGGAAACTGTGGGTTTTCTAAACAGACAATACTTTCTCATTATTCCAGAACAGATTCTCAGAGATTTGTTGCTTTTTCTAAACTATATTTGAAACTTGAGGTCTAAAAATAACATCTAGTCATCAGATGGAAGCTTCAATTTATTCCTTTCTCAAACAAGTACCAAGAGTGAGGATGAATACTAACGATTCAGGCTAATGTGACCAATTTTCACTGTGTGCAATTCTGCTGCAAGAGAAAATTCATAGAGCTAAAAGCTAGGTGACATTTTTCCAGGCTGCACCAGATCCTTCAATTCAGTTTTTGACGACTAGCATCTCTTCTGATTGGTCGAATCTATGCTATCTATGTCATTGGCGAAGTAGTTTACCATCTAGTCCAATTCCTTATTTTAAAAATAAGTCAGATCTCAAACATGTGAAATGATTTCCCCAGTCACATAGAGAGTAGATAGCCAAGACTCTTTTATGTCATTTGAATTCCACTTTAATACCCTTTTCACCAACTTGCATGGTCATCCAAATATGTATAATCATGAACTGTGTTCTAACAAGACTCCACTGTTTCAATAACTGAAAGCAGCCTTATAATTCAATACACTAGCTCAATTATTCTATAGCGTTTAATAGTAGTCTAAAAATACATAGATTGTTATAGCCTATAATACACACAAATATCTCTTCTCTGACCAAACATGATAGAAACCATGCTCAGAAGGGTTCATCCAGGAGCAGCAGAAAGACAATGAAATTTACCAGGTTCTCTGGATTCTAGTCCTGAGTGTCACCAATAATATTGTGACTTTGGGTAAGTCCTTAGTTTTCACAATTAAAATTGGGAATTCTAAAAGATAAGTGCTTCAGTTGAGATTCTCAGGTGAATGGTTGGACTAGATAACAATTGAGATCCCTTTCAGCACTGAGATTCTTTTATTTCCTGATCTGTTTACCAGGAAATTAGTTTAATACACTCCCCTTACTGGGCCTTTCAAGAAGCTTCACTTCCAGCACTGATGGCCACAGCAGAGTCTACCCATGAAGCAGCTCTGATGTGGAGAAAACTAACCCACAATTTCAGGTAAGCCATTGTGAGCCATCCACCAATATCCATTTGCTTCTTTTTCCTGCTATTAAAATCCCCCACCCAGATTTTCGCTGGTTTCAAAACCCTCTAACTATACATGACAATTCCTTGCCTCCCTTGCAACTAGGCTCTGTGACTAAGTTCTGACTAACGACATGTGAGCCAAAAGTGGTGTGTATAACTTCCAGGTTTTACCCTTAACTAGGAAGGATGTGCCCCCTACTTCCTCTTTTCCCCTTCCCACTGTCTGGGGAAGAGATGCTGTAGCCAACCCGTGTTGGGCACAGAGATGGAAGCTGTGTGTTAAATATAACAGAATTGATATACCAGCCCTGCGTTGCCCGCTTCTAGACAGGCACATAAGTGAAAAATAAACTCTCACTGCATTGTGAGTATATTTGTCTTAACAGCCTAGATGGTACGGCCGTCAGTAAATGCTGCCATGGGATAAACTGAGGAATCTGAGCAGGATGCCTCAGCCTTGGATTCTATTCAGTAGAAACCTAGCCCACACATTAAGGTGCCATTTACAAATAGTTTTAATTATAAACTAAGACATCTCAAGTTCCATAGTTCCTAAGAAGACCTGCTGACGATTAAGACCAATGACGTTTTTAATCCAACATATCCTATAAGACAGGCTTCACATATTGTAGTCAAATATACTTTTTTAAATTCTACCTTCAATAAATAGGTAAGAATCATGTAAATGATTCTTACATTACAGAATCATAGTACAAACTATAAATATAGCATGAAGTATAACCACTAGAGCCACCAGTAACAAAGTAATCAGTATTGGGTTGTAACAGCCACCAGATTGTCTTTAGCAAAGTGTTTCTAAAAATAAAAGATCTCTGTGAATCCTGAAATCTCAAGAATCCAAAGACCAGAGGTCATTAACCTTTCACTTTACTGGTCAGTTTACTGCCACATCTCTTCTTTAACACCAAGCTAATTCATACATGATGTCTGAATATGTAAAACCAAGACCTAATATTTAACCAGCATCTAGCTCGAGAACACAGAATAAGCTACAATTTGGTCATGTTAATTGTGCTAGATACTGCAGACTGATTCACTCAACAACCATTGCAATCTCCTCCTAGCATGCCTTCTTGTAGAAGAAAGGCTGGAAAGCTAAAACTCACATTCCACAGAGGGATCTGCATTGGACCCAGTTTCTTCTAAGCCCTCTCACATTCTGTAAGCTACCTGATACCTCACGTTAAATCTCTTTCTGTTTACACCAGCTAATCTCAATTCTATTTCTGCAACTAAGAATCCTGCTACAATGATATTTAACTCTTTGCCTCTTTAAGGACTGAAGACATGAGGACGTTCATAAAACATATTTTTATGGTTACCGTCTTATAATTGGCACTTTTAACATTAATTATTTTGTTAATGGAAAGAGAAAGAAGCACCAGTCAGGTGGCTAAGTCTTGGGAAGTGTGAGTGCTAATAAGAAGCGTTAAACAGCTATCTTCTTATTCCGTCCTGACTCACAAGCCATCTGCAAAGACACATAGTCATTTTCACACTGGTCTCAATGTGGAAGCCAATGCCAGGAGACTAGAGTGCAACTGAGCTTTGGATGGATGTGTGACAATGTATTCTACTTCTTGAGGCTAAAGGAATGAGTAACAGGAACTACAGTCATCAACACTGTTGATAGAGGCGTTGTTACGCCCGCTTCACTTAGTGTGGTGTGCAGTTTTACAAGTGGATCTCCAACCATCAGCATCTCCTGGAAACTTCTTAGAAATACAAATTTTCACACACATACTCAAACACCAGAGCTAGTGAATCAGAAACTCAGGGTTGGACTCCAGGATCTGTTTTATCAAAGTTCCCCAGGTGGGGCAGCTGGATGTCTCAGTTGGTTGGAGTGTGAGCTCTTAACAACGAGGTTGCCGGTTGGATTCCCGCATGGGATGGAGGGCTGCACCACCCCCACCCCTCCCCGCTGCAACTAAATTGAAAACAGCAACTGGACTTGGAGCTGAGCTGCGCCCTCCACAACCAGATTGAAGGACAACAACTTGACTTGGAGCTGATGTGCCCTGGAAAAAAAACAACACACTGTTACCCAATAAAAAAAAATTTTTTTGTTTTTCAAAGTTCCCCGGGTAATTCTGATGCATGCTCAGATTTAAGGAGCAGTGGTAAGGTTGTTCCACCCTAGATGAGGTTAAATGGAGTTTAAGAAAAGTAGTTAGGGTGAGAAGAGAAAAGACAATTGAAGAAACAGGTCTTTGATTTAAAAGGAAATGCACGTTAGAAATACAATATAAATGTAAATCTTTTCCCATAAACAATGGGAAAAGCATTAGTAGAAAGAGCATTGTGCAGTGAATCTAAATCATTGGATTTGAATTTTGAATTCTTAACTAATAATTAAGTAACTTTGAACTCATCACTTGACTTTTCTGGGATTCCATTTCCTCACTTGTAAATTGAAGAAATGGGATAAGATGTTCTCCATCACTCACAATTCTGTTTTCTATCAGTTCTGGGCTGTTATCCTTGTTAGCTTCATATTGCTGCCTGAGTGTCATGTCTGTTCTGGTATAAACCTGATGATACAAATTTCCCAACATTCTACTTCTCCATTTAGGGGCAGTACCTGGAGGAAAACTGCCAAAAGACACATGTCGTTCTCTACGCCAACTCAATACTCCAGCTTAACTCAGAAGAAGTAAATTCCACTGAATATCTGAAAGACCAATGTAACATTTAAAACATATTGGGAATTTACCAATATACTAGAAATATGTACAAATTAATGTATGTGTCTTTTATATTATCGATGACTTTGATCACACGTGAAACTTGAATGTTAAGAACTAGATTTTCACACTTTAAGATACTGTGTGTGTGTGTGTGTGTGTGTGTGTGTGTATTAAATGCTTTAATCTACTTCCAAAACTTAAGAATTGAGACTTACTGGCATTCAGCCAAGACTCAGGCAGGTAGTAATTATACTTGGGAAAAGAACAAAATTACATCCCTTAACAATCTGAAAACATTGCAACATTGACAGGAGATTATGACCACTCTGTGAACTGGGGAACTATAGAGAAAAAAGTCATCTGTGTAACTGAAGTTTGTACATATGGAGGAAGGAATGCCTTGTCCTACTTATGAAGCAGCAGGGATCAAGAGCTAATCAGTTAATGAATTTGCTGAAGATGGAAATACAAACACATTGCAAAGCTATAAGATAATAAATTAATAAATTAGCATTCCACAGGAAGGTCCAGCAAAAATATGTCCCTTAAGGCTGAGACTACATCTTTCTTCCCACCGTCTATCTTGGCAGATAGTAGGTACTCAGAAAATATTTGAGACTGAATGAATGAATAAAAATTGAGAATGAGACTATTTTAACTCTTTGTACACGTGGTCCCAAAGAAACACAAATTTTTGCCATGTATTTCAAGCAGGAATAAGTTACTTTACTTTCAATGACCCTAAAATATAGTATCCACTTTCAAATTTTTGCAGTGCCAATGGAGAGGAATAGAAATTTCATGCGAGTTTTATTATGTTGAAACTTGTGAAATTATAGAGTCACTGTTTTGGGCCTATAAATTCTAATGGTCCCACATAATTTTTCTTTTTTAATCTAGGACACATCATGTACATCTTAAAAAACTGACTAGCACTATCTTCGTAAACACTGAGTCACAAAGAGTTAATCCTGGCATTCGAAGGGATGAAGAAAGTGTATGTTTTGAAGCCCCGCCTCCTTCAAACATGTGACTACCAATTATATACAGGAATGATTTCAAAGAATAAATCTTTTAAAAAAAATAAGTGAAATATAGTGTTGTTCTGGAGCTATTAAAAGAAAACACTTAGAAAAGAGTTGTAAAGATGAGATGGTGGGGATGGTTGCACAACTCAGTGGATGTACTGAACACCCCTAAACTGTACACTTTAAAAATGTGAATTTTATGGTATGCTATATCTATTATATCTCAACAACAATTTCTTTTAAAAAAAAATAGAAGAGATTAGAGCTACAGAGACTGGAAATACCAATACACTATGTGGACCATTCTTGTAGCTCCAAGATGGCGGAGGAGGAGCACATCACTGCCAGCCCCCAGACATCTGCCTGGTTGCTAGCCAGCCTTCCCAGTACCAGCTTCAGGAAGATTACATGTCGCAGCTCACACTCTTGCCAAGTCCTGAAAGTAAATATGTATGCAGTATTAATAGCCTTGGGTATTTTCAGCACTATACTTGAATTCTGGAAAGGGATCCCCCAAACATTCCCAAATTGAAACGTGGTGAGAACTGTCATCTTTGCAAAATGCCATTTGAGTCTTTGTGGGGAGGATCTTTCTCAAATCTACTTTGTCCAGTCAAGTTCATATGGCTGGTTCTAGGACATAGAATACGTGTAGAGAGCTACCTCTAAGCCATGATTTTTAATCTGGGGGGCAAGAGGTCAGACATCCCAGATGAAAGGCCAGAACACGTAGAAAAATGTGCATATGCACAGATTCAACTTTACATACAACGACAAGGACCTTTGGATCCCTTCCACAGACCCCTGTTAGGACACTCTGGTCTATATTCTGTATAGTATATCCCCGTTATATTCTATGAGAGTATTTTAGTAAAATTGAACATCGAAAACTAAACACTAGAATCTTAGAAAGTCTCTGACACGCCCATTCCTTTTCTTTACTATGACCACTACATTAATTTCTTTAATTTCTTGCCTAGAACCTACAGAGACTTCTAATGACACTGGACAATGGGAGAAAAAACCTGATACACTGAAATCATAACAATTTATGTTTTAATTGCCTTTGGCTTCTCTCTGTTTTTTATTTTCCACTTGTCATCACATATGAAGGTCAAACAATTAAGTTCGTGAACTTGTTGCAATGATGTTGCTAAGTTTTTTTGACATCAGAGGGATTATTCATTATGTATTTGTACCAACTGGACGAACAGCTAACCAAGTTGACTATTTGGAAGTGCTGAAAAGTCTGAATGAAAGAGACCAAAACGACCGGAACTTTTCGCCAACAGTTCATGGCTCTTGCATCACGACAATGTACCAGCTCACACAGCACTGTCTGTGAGGGAGTTTGTAGCCAGTAAACAAATAACTGTATTGGGACACCCTCCCTACTCACCTGATCTGGCCCCCAGTGACTTCTTTCTTTACCCAGAAATAAAGGAAATATTGAAAGGAAGACATTTTGGTAACATTCAGGACATCGAGGGTAATTTGACAACAGCTCTGATGGCCACTCCAGAAAAAAGACTTCCAAACACACACATTCACATTCATAAACCATAAAAGGAAAAAATGTTTCAAATAGAGAAGTGTTCTATGTTCCACCATCTGACTTGCCTATACTGAAAATCTGAGGGCCTTATGAATGCTGCACTGAAATAGCAAAATTGGGCAGGGGAGTGGGGGTGCGGGGAGGGGGGCAGGGTAAGGGGGAGAAGGAGGGGGGTGGTTAATATACCAACAATCACCAATAAGCATTTATTTCCTATTACTCTGCATAACTCCCTGCTGTACAATATGTACCTTAAAAATGAAGCAGTCATGGGCTTTCTACATAAGTTGCTTACAATCCAACTGATGAGAGAAAAGGTTGCTTTTTTTTCCCTACTTGAAGTTCCAACAGAAAGTGTCAAAGGAGAAATCTGTTCTTGCAAGATTCTCAACCAGAAACAGAAACATTTCCATCAAAAATACAGAAAATAGGACTGTTCTCCTGAGATTTCTAACCTAATTAGTGAGATGAAAACATCTTTCAGATATTCCTTTGCTCATGTGTTTGGAGATGATAAAAAAAAAAAGCATTGAATGTATTTCTCCTTTGCTATCTGTGGAACGCAGGCTGTGTCATTTGAGGTAAAAGGAGGCTGACAAAAACTGAATTTGCAGGTCATTTAGAAAGAGAGCAGGGCTGGAATGAAAATAAAAGAGCCTGGACTGATTTTCAGAGATTCCCAACCAATTCTCGTGGAAGTTATATTAACATCTAATGGTTTTTATCCCTAAACCTAGTTGCAGTAAGACTCGGTAGTTATGAGAATGAATGAAGTTAGTTGCATCAAACAGGATTTTATTGAAGTGCATTTTTGTGTGATAGCAATTCAGTCCTGAAACATAGTCAATCAGTGATGTCACGCTAAGGAGTGACCCTTTGAGTCCAGTGCCAGACCCACGATAGCATATTAGGCATTATATAATCACATGCCATGGAGAGAGAGAGAGAGAGAGAGAGAGAGAGAGAGAGAGAGAGAGAGAGAGAGAGAGGTGTTACTTTGCAGCATAAAACATGCATACAGAAAAGTACTTAAAATACACATGTACTCTTTGATAATTATTTAAACAAATACTCCAATCCAAGTCAATAAACAGAATATCATAACCACCCCAGAAGCCCTTTATTGTATTTGTCCCCCAGAGATAACCACTATCTTTACTTGTGTTAATCATTTTCTTGCTTTTCTTTATAGTGCTACTTCTTATTATGCATTCTTAAACAATAGAGTTCGGTTTTGTCTGTGTTTTTTTTTAATTTTACAGGTACGAAATCATAATGTAGGCATTTTCTTTTTTTTTTTATGCCATGATTCCTTTATTAACCTTACAATCGTGACAGTTTCCATGGCATTATCTTTAACTGTCGCATGTTCATTTACATTACTGTTTAGTAATCCAATTTATTTTTCCATTATCCTGTGGCTGATATGCAAGCATCTCTTTAGGGTATATTCCTGGAATTGCTGGGGCATATGATATATCTATCTATCTTCAGCTTTCCTCAATAATACCAAGCTTTCTTTCAATGTGATTTTACATCCTAATTTTAGTCAATCTGGTCAGTGTGTCATTGTCATATCAATTTTCTTTTTTCAAATTGCTCATAAAGTTGAACCCTTTTTTCTGTGTCTACTGACCTTCATTATTTTTAATTTAATAATCAACATCTCATTAACTTGGATATTTTTGTATGCCATATTCATATGCAGCAAGGAGCCTGGCCGTTTTCCAGTCAATTTGGCATGATTTCACTGTTGTGATTCTAAAACTATGTATCAACTGTGCTTCAGTTCTCCTCAGTCAATGGAACAGCCTGCAAAGGACGGAATTTTTCTTGTTACATATACTGCTTGTTACTATGAAAAATGTTTCTTTAAACCCAGCCTATATCTAGTCCTTAAGCTAATCATGGCGGATCTATACAAAGATAAAAGATGAAACTTGAACTCTTTCTGCCACAAAAAGAAACCTGTTTAGTACAGACGCTGAGGACTTAAGATCCATCAATGCAGAGCACATGATAGTAGCTGATTGAATTGGTTTCTATTTCTGAGTGGCATTACAGACTTTGCTCTTGAGGGTAAAACTAGGATTCTCTCTTCTAACTAACAGAGCCCTAGCATTTCAGAGTAAGTAAGATGTAATATGCTATTATGTTTCTAATAGAGGTGTGCATAAACTATTTACCTCACGTGCCCCAAACGGTCAAGGGCAAGCTACCCTCTCACTGATAAAGAACATTTTCTGAAAGAGTCTCTATTTTGGAGAAATGCGGCCTGATCTGCATAACCCAGGGTGTGCAGAACAGAGAGCCTCCCTGTGCCTGGTGTTAATCTTTTAATCCTCTTAAATCATTTGCTTTATTCTCCTAACCTACCTGTTTTCATTGTCTTTGTATTATAAATCAAAAAGAAAATCTTTTCAGCAAGTGCAAGAGAATATTTTTATAAAGGAAATTTTAAACTGCTAGTTTGGGTCAATATAAACTTAAATGAAACAGTTTTTATTTCTCAAATTCCATGAATATATATCCATTTCCTAGTTTTTACTCTATTATGAAAAATGCTTCTAAAGTACATAACTGCAGAGGATACATATAAATGGAAACATATTCAAAAATGCAAAATTATACAAACAGTAAAGAAACTGTTCAAAGGCATTCATCTTCCCGGGGATTTTTGTTTATTTTGCTTTTTTTCTGTCCTTTTCAAAGTGAATACAAGACTTATCAGGGAGCACTAAATTTAGCATATGAAGAAAAAAATAACGTGTGAAATGTGATGTAAAAACAGCTCACCAGTTGTAATTCAGATGAAAAATAAAGCCAATTGTTTAGCCAAATTGAATAAAATAAATTCAGTCTGAACAGTTGCTTCATCTAGTCATCACCTTGATGTTTTTACGAAGCATATTTAGAGAAGTAGAATTGCTTCAGGTATGTTAACACATTTACTTTTTGTCAGAAGTGACAGATCAGGGCAGTTTTCCTAAATGAGTAAGTGTTCTGAGATTTCTAGCGAACATTTCTGACAAGGAAAGTTTTACTCAATTTTATATCACAATATATTAAAATGTTCTCTTTCTATTGAAATGTATTTTACGTTTATATGAGACATTTCCTCATATAATATAATATCCTACTATCTAGCACAATGGTAAGTATTTAATAAACATTCAAATGTTTGTTGAATAAATCAATGGAACATTTTTATGGCCCACAATTTACTTCATTTTGAAAACTTAGTTTGAAAGGTATGGTATACTCATTGTTTTTAAATAAAGGCATATAAAATTTCCAATTTAGTTATGTCATAGCTTTGCAACCAAAATAAGTCTAGCCAGCATAAGCTTCAACAAGCCAGTCAGTTATTTTAAATTTCGAAAACAAACACAGCAACCTTGCCTCTCTAATATATCCCAGGGGAAAAAACATATCTTTATAACATTAAAGGATAACTTAGCCCCTTTCTCCATATCCAACATGATATAATGGAAAGAACATGGACATTAATTCCACTCATATTCATTCAACAAATATCTATTGATACGTTAGATCAGGCACTATGTCAAAATTAAACCAAATAGAATAAAAACAAAAGCAGAAACAAAAAACAGCCCTTGCTAATCTTTCACTTTTAGGGGGTATTTCATTTAGCCCTTTGTTCAAATCTCATTTTTACTATCACATGACTTTGTATAAATTATTTAAGGTCCAAAAGCCTCAATTTGTTTCACCTGTAATAAATTAGGAATTTTTTTTTTTAACCAAGCTCTCAGTATGTTACTAGAAGGATGAAATGTGGCAGTTCACACACAGTAACAAACCCACAGTAGACCCTAATATACGTTAGCTGCTCTCATCTGCTCCCTCTTCTCCAGCAAACAACCAGCCATCTTGAGAAAGGTCAAGATATTTACATATTCATGATATAATTTGTTCTTTTGAGATCCCTCTAAGTCAAGGAAGAGGTATCATAATCTACACTTTTTGGGTAGAGGAACTGAATTTATAGAACCAGATCTATTACCTGTGTGTTTAGATTTCTTCTGTTTTGTTTACTAAACTGCCTACAATGACTTCTTTACCACTAAGTGTCACCTTGGGAGTGAAATAAAAATGCCTACAGAATCCTCTGGATGTACAAGAAAAAAGAAAAAGACAAAAGGCTGGGGAAAGAGAGACAAAAAAGCTGTACTATCACATATCAACCTTGTATTACTTATTTAACAGTACGAAAGAATTGAATTAATCTTAAAATCAGTGGAGTCAATATAGAAGTCAAGGTAATTGACCTGATTCATTTGGTGCTACTTTCATTGTTTTTCTTATTTATTTAACACGAAAGTTAGTGAAAAGAAGTTCATCTCTATAACTTGACATAATCAAAGAAAAAATACAGAAGTTTAGGGAATGATAAAGTGTACTGACAAGTGATACAATGAAAAACTGGAAAAAATATTTACCAAATGTAGAAAATATTAACATTCATAATATACGAGTACAAAGAGTGAAAAAAGTAAAAGGGAAACAACCCAAAGGCAAACAAAAGAGACAAAATACTCAAACAGGTAATTCTAAGCAGAACTATATATAGTCAAAAATATTAAATCTCACTAATAATTAATAATTTAAATAAGACAACATTTATCCTGATCAGATTAATAATATCCATTTTCGCTAAGGGTGTTTAAAATGTAAATTCTCTTAGGGTATATTTAGGAATGTAAATTCACGTAAAATTTATGGAGTGCAAGTTGATAAAGCCTATAAATATTTAAAATGTATACACTCTTTGGCCAAGCAATTCCATTTCTGAGAATTTATCCTATGGATATACATATGCAAATATATAGACTATAAATAACTTTCATTTAGCATTTTTTTATAATAGTGAAAAGCTGGAAACATTCTACATGTTCTTAGGTATGGAAAAAGTTTTAAAATTATGATTAATCTATAATATGAAATACAATATAATGTGAGAATTTTTAAAAATAATATGGATACATCTGGATGCCATGGAAATATGCCATAAAATATGAATAGAAAGTAAATTATAAAACAATGTACATTTTATTCCAATTTGTGTAAAAAAAGAATTATATATGTGTTTATAACTTTGCCATGTGTCTAGAAAAAAAGCTTGGAAGATATTAACCAATCTATTAATAGTAATTTATTGTAAGGAGCAATTATGAGCATTGGAGATTGGGAGAGATATATATATATCTCTATATATATATCTCTATATATATATATATGTCAGGGGTGCCAAAAAAAATGTGTACAAGTGGACACTTTGGTTAATGTTGCTCAAGCAGTAGTTCACCGTAATCAAAAGTGTCTGGACGCTGTTGATGGTAACCACTTTGAGCATCTCTTGTAATTGCAGAAGCCAAACGTGACTTATATTCATCTTTTGTTATCAATATAGATTGAGTATTACAATTTTAATACAATTTTCCTTTCTTAAAATGTGTATATTTTTGGCACCGTGTGTGTGTGTGTGTGTGCGTGTGTGTGGAGAGAGAGAGAGAGGAATGTGTATGTCTATATACATAGAGAGAGAGAGAGAGAGAGACAGACAGAGAAATTTTCTACTCTACCTGAACAGTGAATACAATCTATGCCCTTTTATCCTTTCTATGATGGCTAAATTTGCTGAAATGCAGGTTCAAGTTTCTCCCAGGGAAGATGTTAATTAATTTAAGTTGACATGATGTGGGAGAAATTATCTTCAACAGTTTTCTCTATTGTTGCAAGAGAATCTGTCATTCCCTGCCACTGCACCTCAGGTGGACAAAACCATTTGATCAAATGTTTGTTTTAGCAAACCATTTTATCTTTGTATGTCCTGCCTTCCCATCTATATTTTTAGTCTGCCCAGAATCAGGTGAGGGGTCCTCTGCTCTCTCGCAGTGCATAGAATCAGGCAAAGGAATTAACCTAGCGAATCCTTAATCCATGGACATTGTGAACATCTAAATAATAGCTAGATGTATACCAGTATCCTCATGATCACTGTTCCCAAGAAATGAGAGAGCACTCACTAAGTTTTCTTAAAAATCTCAGACTTTGGTCCTGAAGAGCCTGGACTACTTCTATGAGACTCCTTGACCCAACTTCACAGCTTTAATTTAATTGAAAAATAATAAGACTCTAGATCTAGAATTTGATCCACATATCAAGAAAAAAAAATCTTAAACATGAATAAACAGTTATTCACTGCTTAATAAATCCTCAGTGAACAAAGCATTCCCTAAGAGTAACATGCATATGAAGTAAACTGATAGTTCAGACTTCTCAATGTCAAGAGTAGTAATGGCATTTGAGAAAGTAATCATAGTGTTCCTTTCATTCATGTCTTTGACAGATCAGTCTGAACTTGAATCTCACTGACGAATGGGCCAACTCCCACAGCTACCATCACCACCACCCAACATACACATACACAAACACAAAATTAGAAAATCAGAGCCTATATCCCAGAAGAAGTCTGTTGTGTCAGTGGGTGGAGAATTATTCAGATGAAAATGGAAATGTGCATGCAAAGAGTCAGGAAGCCCCATATAGAGAAAGAGAAAAGAAAGGACATAGCCTAGTGCCTCCTACATTATTGTTACCTCTTGGTGATAAAATTGAATGCCACAAAGCAGGTCCTCGCAATGACATTTTTCATTAGCAAAAGTATTGCTTCACGTTATTCTCAAATTCCTAAAGGGACATGCAAGTACATTAAATCGAGGTAGACCAGATAGGTAACATTAATTAGGTAAGCCAGACACATTTCAGTTAAATCAAACATTTAAGGATAGTCTTTATATCTATAAATAATTGCTCACTCCTCTTTTTCTTGAAACATACACTTCTCAATCTATCACTTACCTGTTTTTGAAAAAGATACAGGTTTTTAAAACATTGTTATTTTATCCTAATTTAACTATAAGAAAACCAACAGCCCAACCTTGATAATAAGTGGCAACTCATCCCCCAATGTCAAGGAGAAATTGCAGAGTGGTGGGAACTATGTCAAATACTGCAGTTCGTGGCCCTTGGAAATTGTGTGGAAAGATAAATACTCAGCTCCAGCCTCTCAGGGCCACAAGGATTACTGGTCCAGCAATACCAAATCTGTTCGTTTTTTTTCAAGAAAAGCCAGAAATTTAGATTTATGTTTGAGTGCTAAAGATAAATTTTATTTATTTTTTTGTAGTTGTTGAAGATAAACTTAAAAAAATTTTAAACATTCTGCAGAGGCACAAAACACATATCTGATGGTCAGAGTTGGTCTGTGTACTCTTGTTGGACCTCCACTAAACGTCTACTCTAAAACAATTCTGGATGTGTCTATGTAGGGAGCATGGTGAGCAAATCAATGACATAATGTTATACAGAGTGGAGAAGTAGAAAAGGAGAAGAATGTGAAATTTAATTCTACTAACATTTGAATTTACACACTTCCTTGCTTCTTTTTAATTGAAAGAAATTATAACCTCTAAGTATAAATCAATTGAGATAATTTAGAACTCATAATAAAATCTACCATGGTGAATTTTAGTAATTTATTACCTGATATCTAACATGGTTTTGATGTTTTTAAACTTCTCAGAACCACCAGAAGAACATTGCAAAATCACTTCCATGCACTTTAATTCTGGCATCAAGTTTAATTGCTTACTTGGTAGAAGGGGTCCTATCACAGTTAATTTTATGTGTCAGCTTTACTGGCCTAAGGGATGCCCAGATAGCTGGTAAAACATTATTTCTGGATGTGTCTGTGAGGGCATCCTTGGGAGAGATTAGCATTTGAATTAGTAGACTGAGTAAAGAAGATTGCCATCACCAATTTGGGTGGGCTATCCTGTGAGCCAATTCCTATGATCGATATAGATGATAGATAGATAATAGATAGATAGATAGATAGATAGATAGATAGATAGATAGATAGATAGATAGATAGATAGATAGATAGATAGATAGATCGATCCTGTTGGGTCTATTTCTCTGGAGAACCCTAATACAGATTTTGGTATTTTAATGAGATTAGCATTTGAAATGGTGGACTCAATAAAGTAGATGGTCCTCCCCAATATGGGTGGGCATCATCCAATTCGTTCAGAGCCTGAAGAGAATAAAAGGAAGAGGAAGGAGGAATTTGTCCCTTTTTTCTTGCCTCTCTAATTGAACAGGGACGTCGCATCTCATCTTGTCCTTGGACATCGGCACCCCTAGTTCTCAAGCCTTCAGACTGGGACTGAATTATATCACCAGCTTTCCTGGGTATCCAGCTTATAGGGGACAGATCATGGGACAATTCAGCCTTTATAATCACATGAACCAATGTCTCATGATAAATCTCCAATGCTTTTCCAATGGAGATTTATCATGAGGCATTGGTTCATGTGATTATAAAGGCTGAATTGTCCCATGTATGTATGTGTGTGTGTGTGTGTGTGTGTGTGTGTGTGTGTATTTATTTATTTATTTATTTATATTTATATATCCTACTGGTTCTGTTTCTCTGGAGGACCCTGACTAATGTAGGTCGTCTTCTGAACTAAAGTAAAAGTGCTGCAGATCAGACTAACTCCGTTTTCCAACCCAGGGGGTTTGCTGATTTTCCGTCTCCCAGCTTGCCTTGCCTCATTGTCGCTATCAAAATCTCATCTTCATCAGTGTTTCACTCCCACCATTTTATTTTTCAAAATCCTTAACTAATTTCTGGTTTAAAAAGAGCATGTTTACAATTCTTTATACAAATGTATTTAAGTGAAAACATATTCTTTTCATAAGACAAGGAAACTTATCTTTTTCAAACTTCAATTGGTCCAATAGTTCCCTAAACTTGACTACTGAAAGAACAACTCTAGCAAGAATAGCCATTCACAATCACAAGCCCACTGCTTTTAAAAAATTCAAAGTATCTCAAATCAATGAGCTGTAATGAGGTTTAATAGCTAGGATTTCAAACAGCCTACAAAGAATAAAAAGGTTTCTTTCTTGATAATTACTCCATGTCTGTACAGTGGAGAAATGGAAAAGGTTTCAATGACTCAGTTTTGTAAAACACCAAAAGGGGGTTAAGGTGGGGGATGGAGGGAAGACAAGAGCAAAAGGAAACTAAGACCTGCAAACTTCCTTATTTCAAAGAAGCAGAAGCACTGAGGAAAGAGGGCTGAAGACCATACTATCCAGAGAAAGACTTCAACATTCTGATCTTCCAAGTCAGTGGGAGCTTTTTAATATTGATAAAATCATTTATTAATTTATTAATTTCCCGTATGGCAAACTCTCAGTCACGAATCGGACAATTAAGTTCATGAACTTTCCACCATGCACTTACAGGGTGGAAAATTCACAAACTTAATTGTCCAACTTTATACACACTGAAATAGAAAGATCGAGTTGACATGGAGACATAGATAAATCAAATGGGAAAGAATCAGAATATTTTTTAAACTACAGGTCTGAGTTTGGCAGGAACTTCATGCTTTCATATACTAGCATTATATTTCCTTTCCTAATCAAGTTTGCATTAAAATCAAAATTAATTTCTGTTTCCTGAGCCACTGAAAGCAGGGTTGGGGGTGGGGGAGCGGGGGCTCGATGGCTTAGAACATTCTTCTGGTTAAAGTGATTGCAGCTTAACCCAGGGCAAATCACAAAGCAACACCCCACACTCAGATAATCTAGATTTCAATTTAACACACTTTCTGCAAAGAAGAAATCCACCATGCGTGACTAAGAGAACCCAACTGAAAAGCAATAGCATCACCTTCCTTCACTCCCACCAAGTGAAAATAAACTGGAGGATGGCTGAGCTCCAAAACAGTGAGTTGCTAATCACCACCACGGTTCTCAGGCCTCTTGCAGAGGAAATGAGATGTCATCCAACGCCCGCATGTGCCTTTTCAGGAAATTGCTCATCTATCTGAAGCTCTTCTCTCCTCACAGGTTTATGGATACATTCAGCTTTGTACTTACATACATTGGCTTCTGGAAAATCTTCTTGCCCCTTTTCTGTTGCTCATTGGAAATTTCTGAGGTGATGGAATCTCCTGAAAACAGAGATTTGGGGAAATTAAAAATTTTCATTTTAAGGAGATTCTATCACCTTGCATTAATCAGTGGCTAAACTTCATCACTTTATTAAAGAGTGTCATTTCCTATTGGGAAGCACTTTTGAAAGAACATAAATTAAAAGGCCTAAGAGACTATACACGTGGCTTTATACCTGGGCACTGGCATACACCTGGTCACTGCTCACGGACTCCATGTTTACATGTGCTCAGGCAAGCATGTTCCAGCTTGTTTATTTGTTTTTCCAATGGAATAGTCATTGTACTTTGGCCTCTGCCCCTTTCATAATACACCACAGAGAACTTGCCCTCTGTCCTACTTTCCACTGATTAACCTTGCTTTATTTCCTGTCCTTGCAAAGTTAGTACAACCCACTTAACTTCCACCCTAATAAGTTATCATTTCCTTCTTTCTAAGCTAGACTCTTCATTTCTATTTCAATTAAAGAACAATAGAGCACACATGTATGAAGTTCTATGTCAGATCATAGGGACATGAAACAAAATAAGACAAGGGGTTATTTTTTCCCTCAAGAAGTATGCAATCCAGCAGGAAGAAAAAATACAGAATTAACCAAAACCCCCACATCCAACAACAGGAGCAAAAAAAGAAGAAGAAGAAATGTCATATAAACAGCATGTTAAAGAGGCAAAAAGGAAACAGCAAACCATCATTCTCTCTATCTATGAAAAAAATTATTACTTCGAAATGCTTTTATATATTTCAGGTAATTCTATTCAAATATGTGGTCATACAGATGTAGTTAGAAGAGGGTGGTTAGCAAACAAGTTCATCCTCTCCTACTGACCTATTATATCTAAAATACTTAAAGGAATGAAAACTGATACTTACTAAGTTATATACACACAGGAGAATACAATGATAAATAAGGTTAAAAGAAACAATATTATAGCATTGAACTCTATTGATGCTAATGACCCTCCCCCACCCCCACTCCCCCAAAGCATAATATAGCAGCAACAGAACCGGCCTGGAACCTAAGTCTTATTCAGTTTTAGCAACCCCTTAGCCCACCTTGAATCAAAACTATACAACTTTTTCGATCTGTTGAAAGGCATCACAATAGAGGTAATTATGGGCCTTCAAGCAGATCTCTGGATTTGAGATTTAACATTCCACTAGCTCTGGAATGCTTTCAGCTCTATTCATGCACATCAAAATGGTTGGAAGACAATTTTAGTTCATCTATGGGCAACCCAAGCCTGTAGGCTCCTAACATCTGCTACATTTATCATTGAGAGCAGATCCAGGCAAGGTCAGTTCCATTCCATTCAACAATTATTTGAGCCCAGGGATTCCTTATTATTTGAACATGCATTATGCCCCATCTCACAATTACATGGTTACTTAGAGAAGCGAAAAGTCACCATAACACAAAAATAGTCACAAAGGAGCTGGTTGATCTCTTGTAATACTCTTCACCACTTATCCCACTCCACTTACACACTAGCTTGCATCTCCTCCACCCATCACATCAATGCCAGCTCTGACTGGCGGTGCAGATGTTATAGGCATTTAATCAAACAATGTAGATTCAATGCAATAGATTGCCAAGCAAAAAGGCAAACATTGCAAAAGTTGTAGGATTTCATAAGACTGATAAAAGTGATGTCAGAAAACTTTCTGGATCCCCCCCAAAAGAATGAGCTGGCAGAGATGGGCCTATTAAAAATTAATTAATAGGAAATCAACAAGGATACTGATGTGATAGGCATGGCAAAAAACAAATCTGAATAAAAACTATCTGAATAAAAAGGATTAAAGAGTGAGTCCGTTAGGAAAATTGACAAAACCCTCACTTAAGGCAAAAAGAACTTTCATCATGATGACATTATAAAAGTTATATATATATATATATATATATATATATATATACACATATATATATACACATATACATATACACACATACATATATACACATATATGTGTATATATATACACATATATACATATATATATGAAGTGAAGATTTCAGTATTGCTCATACAATTTTATTATAAAAATTAAGCTGAAAGGGATGATCAGTATTTGTTTCATTTTTGTTTTCTTAAAATGCTAACTATAATTTAACTTAAATGTATTTAAATGTAAAAATATGCAAATTATTGCCAAGAGATATTGTTTCACTTTGGAGATACAGACCCAATCATGGTTCTTTCAATTATTTTTTTAAAAAATTTAAATGGATTCATTTTAAGGAACTATCTATATGTACTATAGGAGCTAATCTATATGTACTTATGAATTTTCCTCGGATAATGAGGACCCATTCATTGTTCCAGCCATGGTCCTTGCCTCAAAGAATCCTCAAAAATCCTGCCAGACTGCGTGATCCATCAAGTCACAGGTGAGCATTATGACATCAACCAATGCAGAGGGATTAATCTAAATACTGCACACACGTACCCATCATCAATTAACTTAGTGCTGATGAAAGGACTTAGTGCTCCTTATTTTAACCTAGGGCACTTTCTTTGATTAAAAGGAAGGACCTTGCACACTAAATTCATTTTCCCAGGACTAATGAAAGAACATCCATCAAAAAACAACAACAACAACAAAAAAACATTGTGAGTGCTGAATTCTAGATTAAGAACCTCAGGTGGCTAAAAATGCTTAGTTGGAAAGATCAGGTACAATGTGACATGGCACGTGTAGTGATGAAAGGATGATGCCCAAATCATAAAGCATAGCTTTCTCCACCCCAAATGCCCTGGCCCTCTGACCATGGCACGTTTGCTGGGGCTCTACTAGAAAGGCGTTCTGTCTCTACCATACCTCTAAAGCCCTCCGTGGGAAAAAAATTTATACCATATCTTTTCTTGTGAGGAGGTAACCTGGTACAATAAGGAGCCCAGATATTTTGGAGTCAGACAGGCAGACCTCCAAGTTCCACTTTTCTATTTATAAGCAGTGTGATTTGAACAAGTTTCCTATCCTCTCAAAGCCTCAGTTTCAACCTCTGTGATACAGAAATAATAAAATCTACCTCATGGAGTTATCAAGAGACTGCAAATGAAAAAAATGACTCTGAAAGCCCAGTGCTGTATAAGCTTCATAGTATTCACATTTTTTTTTTTTTTAATGTTAGTTCCCAGCACTTCCCCCAAGACAAGAAAGATTATGGGGAAGCATCACCCTTCTGGCACCTGTGGGAAAGAAGGAACTGAAAGACGATAAAGGGAGTATAAGAGGAAACGGAGAGGGTGACACAGACTGACTTCCCCAGCATCACCCTACTCCCCCATTTCACCCAGGGCTGGCCTTAATCTCACAGGAAAATGGACGATAAGATATTTGTGTTTCAGACAGAAAGTACAAATTCAATGCATCTGACTCAGAAACTGGGCAAAGCTGCCCAGAGGAGATAATAAACATAATCACTCTGATCTAATTCAGAGGCCTCAGGATTCACTCACTCTCAGCTGAGAGCTTCAGTCATTGGAAGGAAATCCATGCTGTCCTACATGTGACAGTTGCTAATAGTTTTCTAATCTTAGCGTCAAACATAATCTTTTCATGAATGAGGTTTGGTTTTTTTGTTTTGTTTTGTTTCAAGATGATACATGAAGGGAGGTCTCTTCCAGCACTTGGAAAAACAAATACTCAAAAAAAAAAAACCCACAAAAAACAACTGGTCAGTGTTCATGTTAGTCTTCATCTTCAAGGTCTAAGTGATTTCATTGACAATCAGACCACAAATATTTGTTGAGCCCTGATAATATTTGCTGTGTCAGGCACTGTGAGTGAGAGGGAAGGGGTGAAGGGTGTGGATTTCACCCCCAAAGAACTTGCAACCAGCTAAGGCACACAAGGCCTCCCCCTGTATGAAATGACTGGCCAATGGGACAAAGCAAAAGCATCTATTCTCAAGTGAGAGTGTGAATGAATGTGTCCTGGCTCAGAATGTTGTCATGAAGCTCAAATACAATGATGCACAGAAAGCTCCTAGCAGGAACATACATGTTTAACAAATTAATTTTCCCCTTTCCCTAGGAGAAAAGCGAGGGAAGAGTAATGTCAGAGCCCAGGCAGCAGCAGGGAGTCACAAGGTTATCAATAGCAAATGCTGCTGAGAGATTTTGACACAAAGGAAGTCACAACTGACCTTTGAGAGAACTATTTCTGGAGTGTAATGAAGATCAAAGTCAGTTAATTATAAAGAGTTGGGAAAGGAAAGCATAGTATCCAGGAAGTGTAGCCTACTGGTATAAACTACACCTTTTGAGCTGTTAGGGGGTGGGGGGACAAGAAGAGAAAAAAAAATCATAGGATCTAGTGATAGTAGTTCTGTTTCTTTGTTACAACATGGAGTTCTGTTTAAAAGGTTTCTCTACAAAGGTGGAAAGAATTAATATGTTCTAGAACCTTCTACAGCTCTATTCTGAAGCCAATAAGAGAACCAAATGGCCTTGTGCCTTCAAGGAACTCAAAGGTAGGTGGACTCAATTTCTTTAATCAAAAAATTCTAAAATAAAAATAAAATAGCTTCCCTGGGACTTTTTCCAAAAAAAAAAAAAATTAATAGCATTGTTTATTTTATCGTAATTCTACATAACAAGGCAAAACGAGATAGAGGTTAATTAATTTTTTCTGCAAGAAAGCTAAGTGACTTTTGCCTAGGATACTGTTAATCTGTTAAAATGATTAAGAGTTAGTTTATACTTTGTCTAATAAACATTGATTTATTATAATGGCTTTTTATATCCCTGATGTCACTGAATCAATGTGTTGGGAAACATAAGGATGTTCATGACAAACTCCTTGCCTCCAGAGAGTTCAACTCAATAGAGACAATAGACAAATGTATAAATAACTTGTGTATAACGACACTGTGACCAATTTAATAAAGGGCTGAAGATAGAAAGAGGAGAGAAGAGAAAGAGGTTAATTCTGGACTGGGAGAGCTGAGTTTCTTGGAGGAAAAATGGGTTTAAGTTGAGCTTTGAAGAAAGTATAACAGTTGCCAAGGCAGATAAGATACCACAGGGCCAAAGAGGTGGTGGTGAGAGACGAGTTCCATTGGAATCCAGGCAGGAAGAACGAATGAACAAAACCACGGGCAATGAGGACAGTCATACACAAGAGACCATACCATACATGCAACCTAAAAAGACCGTTCAAATATCCACTGGACCAAAATGGACCCTCTAGATGGAAGACCCATACCTCTAGGGTCTTCGGTCAAGTTCATTATTGTGTTATTACTCATGCAACTGTTTCCTAACTTCAATATTTCAGCTCTTAGGGTCTATTTTTTTCCCATTGTACTCATATTGCAGAAAGAGGAAATAACTCATCCAGCAGTGGGGATTTCTTAGTAGGGTTTTGAAGAGAGATGGTGGGGGTGGCTGACTCTGCCAGAATGTTTCCTTTTTCTCTTGCTGTTTGTCACATATTGCTGTTGAGCAACCCTGGTGAGTGTCATCAACATGCAATCTCATCTGATTTATCTTCCTTTACTCACTCAAACTCAGCCCTTTGCCTCTTTTTTTTTTTTTTCATGGCTCATTTAGAGTTTCACAACCTCTTACCTTTAATTGCTGAGTAAGTGCAAAACATTGTGTAGCATGATCTCCAAGGAAAAAGGACTCACAGTCAAAGAGATCAGCGGTGGACCTGTATGCCTTAATATTTTGTTTTGTCATCATTTCATTTAAACATTGCAGTTTTTACTTTTCTCACAGATTCAGATGCCAAACAATAAATGTTTGTGGCTGTCAGTTCCTCCAAGCCCCTCCCTTTTGAAATATGGATGACTGAAATCAACATTCCACAGAGCTCCCAGTGTCAGCCTCTCCATAGAACCATAAAAATATTCCACACCAATAAACCATTCATGCCAGTCCAGGCATTGGACTACATGGGTCCAATGGGATCCTAAAATTGACTTTCAATCACAGATAGAGGAAATTAACTTCATTTATAGCTCAAAAACTTTTACAGTGACCTAGAGGCAGGGCCACCACGGTCACTTCCTGCACCCAGCTAGCATAGAGTGGGGCCTTTACAATTTACCTCCAAATCAACCTGACTTCCTTTGGATCAGCCAAGAAAACTTTCCTTTCTCCCCCACTCTCTCCTCTCTGCATCAATCTCATAGCAATAAAAATGGTTTGAGTTTTGGTAGAGGTTTCTAGAGCACAATTCCAGATCTGATTGTTTTAAAAAAAAAAAAAAAGGAATACACATATATATACACGGGGTGCCAAAAAAATGTACACACATAACTTGTATTCATCTTTTGTTATCAGTATATATTAAGTATTACAATTAATACAGTTTTTTCCTTTCTTAAAATGTGCCCAAAAAAAGTATACACATTTTAAGAAAGGAAAAAACTGTATTAATTGCAATACTCAATATATATACATATAGATGTATGTATGTATAGTTTGAGCCTAGTGGAGGAAATGACTGTGTTAAAAATGGCTAAATAATATAGGTTTAAAAAAAAAAAAGTCAGTGTGTCGATACTTTCAACAATCTGTAGTTTTCATTGACCCTGTCACTCATGCCTGTGCTGGACTCATAAACTTTAGGGCAACACGTAATTTTAAAGCTTTCAGTTAAACTAGGAAGGACTATAAATTCATTAAAAAGTTTCTGGGACCTACCTCTACATCCCTGGATACAAGCTCCATTCTACCTATTATCTTTTGATATACATATCTTCTTCCCACAAATCCTGCAAAGGTCAAATCCTGGGAAGTCACTTGTTGTCTTTGTCAGCACACAAAGGAAGCACCTGCTGTAAGATGCTTCCTGCCTGAGGCCATCTTTTCTTCCAAGTTTGCTGTTATAGCCACAATGCTTTCAGTAGCACCTGAAGCTTAGTAGGAGTTCAGTAAATATTTGTTAAATATTGAATGAATTAACAAAGCAAAAGGTCTCATTGTTGCTGAAGTGTACTCTCAACTGCCTACCTTGCCACAAATCAACCTTGCTTTAACCGTCAATTTCTATTCTCTCTGAATTCTTGCCATGTGCTTCCTTTTAGGCTCCCAAGTATTTCCAACCTTTTGAGTTTAGCTGGGATTCGCCCACAAGCAGCAGCCAAGCTAGCAACTTTTATGGCTATCTCAAAATTAAACTACCTGGCTCATCTTGATTCTCACAGTCCTAAATTCCACTGCTACATTGGTAGAAATCTATGATAGCACAATAAAGTAAAAGAGTGAAAATGTAGGGGGAGGTTGTTACTAAATGTGATAGCCAGCCTCCAAGATGTCTCCCAATAACCCTGCCTCCCAGTATCCATGATGTCATATGATCTCCTTGAAGGTAGGTTGGACTTAGTGCTCACTTCCACACATTGAATACTGTGTATCCAAGGTTTGGTTACAAAAGACTGCTGATTTCATCTTTTAATTCTCTCTCTCTCTCTCTCACCACCTGTTCTGGGGGGAGCCAGCAGTCATGTGGAGCAGCCCCATGAAGCAGCCCATGTGGCAAAGAACTGCCTCCAAGCCAACAGCCAGTGAGAAACTGAGGTCTGCCAACAACCACCTGTGAGAGCTTGGAGTGGATTCTCCAGCCCCGGTCAACATGACTGCAGTTCTGACCAACAGCTTGGCTCCGACCTCATGAGAGACCCTGAGCCAGAATCACTCAGCTAAGGCAGCCCAGATCTCCGACCCACAGAAACTGAGAGATAATAAACACTTGTTGTTTTAAGCTAGCAGATTTTAGGGCTGTTACATAGCAATAAATGACTAATACATTAAACCAGGGGCCCGCAAACTTTCTTAAAGGGCCAGATAGTAAATATTTGGGGATTTGCAAGCCATACAGTGTCTATTGCACTCCTCAGTTCTCCCACTGTAGCCCAAAAGCAATCAGAGACAACGTGTAAATGAATGCACATGGCTGTATTCCTAGAAAACTTAATGTACAAAAACATTCAGCCAGCTTGTGGACTCTAAGGTGCCACCCCCTGCACTAAACCAATGTATTTTCAGTCTATCATTTCTAACGTCTCATTATCCTGCAGCTACCCTATCAAGAGATAAACATGGCCAATTCAGATCATAGAGTTTGTTCTATAGTGTGAAGGGGATACCCTTCCTCATTATTACTTTCTAATTATTGTTTAAAAAGTGAGGTTGGTGCTCTGGGGAAAGGAAAGTAGGATGTAGGGAAAGTCGCTTCCAGAGTTGGAGAAGAAATAAAAATGTAGATCTTTTTTATCCTTGGTAGAGCTTAGAAGGAGAATAATGAGAGGCAATATGAGGATATCAGATATCCAACTTCTACAAATCGTAGCCAAACACTGTGCACAGAGATCGGAGGAAATGCTTTAGATACATCTAGATAGACACAAGAAACCTAAGAACTTCAGAACTGGCCACCCAATTTCCTGAGTAGAGTGGAAGGCTCAGAGCCTGTAGGAGAAACCCTGAGCCATTTAGACTAAAATGGCACAAGATAGCTAGCACGACAGTGGTTAAACGAGCCTGAAATAAGGTTTATAGCCTCCCATGTCTTAGGCATGGTATACAATACAGTAGATACAGAAGTTCTCACCTGGCCTCCCAGAAGTTACAGAGGTACTAAGAAGACCACTTGGTCAGAAGAGTCCAGAGCTTGTTAAGGATGGGACCTCAATGACCAGAGACAATGGCAGGGTCGAAGGTAGGTGGCAAGGGAAAAGGCTAGATTTTTACTTCTTTTTCCTCTCTGGATGGATACTCTCTGCGTCTTATTTTCTTTTCCCCAAAGCACCATTCTCACAGGGCATGCCCAGAGGTTGGGAGGACCAGCTTCAACACCAGGACATTCAGGAAAGGCCAACAACCACAGATTAATGGAAACAGATCCATCACCAGAGGCTTCTCATAGATTAGCAATCCCCTCTCCCCCTCATTCCTGAGAAGATACATGAGGACTCCTCTACCCCGTTGGCCTGTGAGCCACTTTGGGAAGAATAGAAAAGGGGAGAAGAAATATGGGGGAGCAAACATTTACCCAAAGGGACTGAGTGACCTCAACAACTATTTAAAATCAGAAGGGGCTGAAATACTTCTACTTGATATGATAAGTTTACATTATTTTCCCTGCTAGACAGAGGATGGGAGCTCATGAGAAAGTATAGCTCAGCTATTGTATTAGTTTTCTATTGCTGCCATAACATATTACCACAAACATTGTGGCTTAAAACAGTACAACTTTTTTATCTTAAAGTTCTGTGGGTCCGAAATCCAACATGGCTCTCATTGAGCTAAAATGAAGGTGTTAAAGGCTATTTCCTTTCTGGAGGGTCTAAAGAAGAATCCCTTTCCTTTTATTTTCCAACCTCTAGAAATGGCTTGCATCTTTTAGCTCCTGGCTCCCTTCCCCTGTATTCAAAGCCAGCAATATAGCATCTCTCTGACCACATGTCCGTCATCACATCTCTTTCTCTCACCGAGCCTGGAAACGTTCTCCACTTTCAAGGATTCATGTGATTAAATTGGACCCATCTACCATGTAAGATAACATATGCATAGGTTACCTTTGATACAAGGGTGCAATATTGTATCTACCACAGCAACAGAAAATAAAGGAGCTACATTCCATTTCAATTTGTGCTATCAACAAATTTGGGACCCTGATAATAATAATACCCAATTTTAAGTATAATTTATATTCTGCACATATTACAACTTATAAACCTTCCAAATACAACACATTCTACATGAGTCGCTAATTCCCTAAATTTCTCAACTTTGAATTAAAATTTCAAAAAATTTGCATAATTATGTCTGTTGGAGGAGGCAACCCTCATTAAAAAAAAAAAAAGTCAAGGGCTCTTGCAAACATTCACCTAACCAAAAGCACTTTTACATGTAGAATTCCAAACAGAAAGGTATAAATCCTGTGTAACCAGAAAGCAACTGACAAGACTCTTCAGTGAAAGAGTTTTAAAAACTCCCTGAAATTCTTGTTTGATTAAATTAAAACCTAATAAAGCAGTATAATCTATCATTAAATTAGGCAGACTAATTAATTACTGAATGGCACCAACCATATAAATCATGCAGGAGACTCCCACCAGAATAATACTTATTGTTAAAAATAACACTTGCTATAAATTGTGTGCACTCTAAATGAACTAACAATATCACTATAATAAACATTAATGGGTACATATCACTTGGGAGTTTTATGTTAGTTTTGTTTTGTTAGAAAGCTTGTTTTTGTTTTGGGGGCTTTTTTTTTTTTCAGTTTTCAGATGAAGACCATTTTCATTGAAGCTATAGTTGAGAACTATTATTGTTATTCTTTCCAGTCATCTCTTTTTACTAGAATTTTTTGAAAAAATTTTTAATAACCAATTCTTGATTCAAAGAAAAACGCATCTAGGCTGTATATGACTGCCTTATCTCATGTTTTTAAATATAAGGTTTACCATACATTAGACCACTTCCACAAAATGATGTCCCAGATATAGAGAAGGAAACAACATATCCGGTAATGAATATATCTAGAAATTCCTTTGGAGAAAAATGTTTGGAGTTTACAATGGTTTTGGTCATCATTGATATCATAGATCATATACATGGATAAAGTTGCACTTTCTTGAGGTTTTACAGCCACTGAAAATAAGCTCCATTTTTTAAATTTTTCATTGAGTAACAGTGTGTTTTTTCCAGGACCCATCAGCTTCAAGTCAACTCGTCCTTCAATCTAGTTGTGGAGTGTGCAGCTCAGCTTCAAGTCAAGACGCCAGTTTTCAATCTAGTTATAGGGGGGCACAGCCCACCAACCCATGCGGGAATTGAACCAGCAACCTTGTTGTTCAGAGCTCACGTTCTAACCAACTGAGCCATCCGGCCGCCCCACTCCTTTTTAAATTATAAAATATTTGGCTTAATGCAGTTGCATGGAGACCTAGGTTTCATGTTTTTTTGAGCACTGAGAGGAATTCTCTTCAGACTTTTCCCAATGCTTCCTTCTCAGCAGCTTTTATCCATTCATTCTACGGAAACTACTCATTTTATAGAAACATCCCTCAGAAGGAGCAAAAGGACCAAAACATTATACTTTTTCATTATTACCTGTATTTCTGAAACTTTGCATCTTCTCTTTTGTTCAGTCACTGGAAGACACACAGAGAACAACACAAGCAGGCCATTTGACAAAAACTAGCTAACCACCATGAATAAGGCAACACTGTGTGGCCATTTTCTGTATATAAGACACCTTCGAGAAGCTAAACCAAACATGGACACAATAAAAGAGGAAGGTTATACCAGCACATAAGAAATGTAAGATAAAATGTGGAAATGTCAAGGAAGGAAAGATGGTTCAACTGGGTAGACAAGGGAAAGTTCAATGTGAAAATTTGGTATTTGAACTGAGCCATGAATGGTTGGGCGGCTGTAATGCTTGAGGGGAAGGGTTTACCAGTCATCAGGAACATCAGTGTGAATTCTTAATTTTGCAGTAAATCAGAAACAACACACATGTCCTGATCCTTAGCAAAATGTGGCAGATACAGACCTTAATGACCACACAGAATAATGGAAAGAGCACAAATTGTGGATGTAAAAAGACCTGAGGACTGAGGAGTAATGTCCAGTCATCATGTAGTCACTTACAATTGTACTACCTTACAGAAATGACTTAACCTTTCTGAGCCTCAACTCAACATTCTGTAAACCTCTAGTATAAACATCTAAAAACAAGTTGGCGACATTGTATTTGTAAGCAAGCAGCATAGCACCCGGTATAACATGTTATGTTTGAGAAAGTATGTTTATTATCATAAAGTTTTCCGTAGCAAAGATACCAAAGACCTAAGTATTTCCTTATATGCAGATAAATTTCCTCTTTTAAGAATACTCTGCATCTAACTTCTAAATTCTCTTTCTAAAATTAACTCTGGGATCTGGAGACTAGAATAATAGAAACCTCATATGACATTTTTCCAGGAGCAAGCTCCTGAAAATGTGCTAAATATAGATTATGCAAAGAGGAGGAATATGGAAAATTATGGACATATAGGAAAATTGTGGCCATAAAATTTCAAAGTCACATTGCAAAATGCCAAATACTGGAATTTTCTATAAAGCTTTATTGTATTTATTTCCAGAAGAAATATTTTGGAAAGCTGGGTTTGAGAAGTTTCTCACATTTTGGCCTCCTACTTCCAATTACGCTGGAACTTCATTATCACTCCCGACACTAGAGATGTACCATTATCTAAACAATCATTTCCATTTCACAGAAATCCCAGGACTGTTTTTCTAACAATTGAGCCATAACAGTGCTGTTCCCATGGTTACCAAGTGTTCTAATTTCAGTTCCTTAATACGCACTTTTATCATGTAAGATTGCACATTGCTTCAGAACAGGCCACTCTTATTTCCACATGCTCTTTCTATTATTTTTCTTCAAGTTTCTCACACCCAGTCCCTATTTGAGCTTCCTGTTTTGCTCAATTTTTGACCAGATTATGCTTCTATACCCAATCTACATAGTGATCATGTTTCTGGACAATAAATCTCAAGGCAAAAGAGCAAAGTTAAGGGACAGGACTTGAGCAAAGATTAGAAGAATCAGCTCCTCATCACTCCCCAGGACCCTGGAATTAGCCCCACAGTCATAGTGGCATGGTGATCGGGGGAAAGCAACATGAATCCCGACTCTGGGGTCAACAGCGATTCAGTAATTATTACATTTTATCTCCATTTGAATTTCTTGACAACAAAGGAATTTGGTGCTCATAGCTCATCAAGTGCCTGAAATTAGGTGTAGAGGTGTGTGTGTGTGTGTGTGTGTGTGTGTGTGTGTGTGTGTGTGTCCATGTGGATGAGAATTCAGTTTAATGGAGGAAAGGTCCATAGCCTTAATCAAATTTTCAGAAACCTGTGTGCAGCAAAGATGGCATAAAAGAATACTTTTCTTGGACAAGAGCTATGTTTTAGGAAGGAGCCCTGAAGGGCCAAGATATAAATTAAAAGTTTTGGTGAAATTAGTATTATATCCTTAGTCATTGACGTGGTATTAAAATTTGATGTAAAATATTTAGAAAATCAGTATGGAAATGTGTAATAGGACCCATGAGGATGTTCTGCCTCTTGGATTCAGTCATTGCACTATAAGGAATATATTTTTCATTGCACTACAATGAATATGTAAAATTCAAGAAGGGCAAAAAATTAAAGAGATGCTCATTTTGATATTATGAATGATAGGAAAAAAATAGAATCCAATAGTAAAGACTGGTTGTTGAATAATGTAACATCAACATAATGAAACATTTTAAAGCCATAACTAAAAATATTCCATTTATTTCTATGAGTCTATAAAGAAAATAGAAAATATTTATGATGATATCAAATGAAATCACAAAGAAAATGCAAGTATGTATAATGTGAGTAAAATTATGACAAAAAAACATGAACATTTGAATAATAATTTTCAAAATAGTTTTACTAAAATAATGGGATTTTGTGTGATTGCATTGTTTTAAAATTCTCCCAAATTTTAATATCCTTTTAAGTAAAAGTTGAATTAAAAATAAAGCAGAAGTGGTGAACACACAATGGGATTTATAGATGATGTAATACAGAATTGTACACCTGAAATCTATGTAATTTTACTAACAATTGTCACCCAAATAAATTTAAAAAAATAAAAAATTAAAAAATAAAGCAGAGACTTCTGTTTAGACATGATAATTTGAACATATGTTTTGATCTTCAGTCTTTTCCCACGCTTCACTAAAATGACACTGGTGATAAATAAATAAAAACAAGGCATAAATCTACAAGGAAAATGAGGACAGAGAAGGAAATGGCACTATCAAAATTTTGGAATCGATGAAGTCAAAAATGAGAATGACTAACAAATTAAAAAGAGGAAACGTTAAACATCCACCAACAATATAGTAAGATCAGAAATAAGCTCATTTATATTGAAGACCCCTAGAACATTTCAAAATCAAAGACATCTTTTACCTCTAAAATAGAGGTGAATAGGTGGCTGAAACAGATACATATATAAAAACAACTTCCAGATCAGAAGCCTAAATCAATTAGACCCATTTCCTTTCCATATTCACCTTCCCAATCTACTCAGCCAGAGAACTTTCCCTTCCCCATCCAACAGAAAAAAAACTACTCTTTAGAGGTATTGAAGCAGAGGGATCTTATACTGTGAACAACTTAAGTCAGAAGTCAGAGTGAAAATAAAGCATTTAAGTGACAATGGGCATATTGAATAGTGAGCTCCCTCCCACTCTTCTCACTCAGCTCCCAGAATGCAACAGCAGCCTGGTTAGACCCCTGAGAAGGAAATCTTAGTCTTACCAGCCTGTGAGAAAAGATCTACAGATACTAATGGTTGTGTATCCCCTAGTGGAATGTCCCAATCCAATCATACTGGCATAAAACCACCCCATCAGAGCTCCCAGATAGCCATCAAATGCATCAAACTTAAGTATCAGTGGACCACCCAGAAGACACATAGCATTTGAGGGAAACCTCTAACATGAGGGACAGCAACCAAAGTAAACAGTAAAAGAAATTGAGAGGGAGGGATGAGACAGGGTAGAGACAGAAAAACTCCTCCAAATAAATTAAAATCCCCAGAGACATAAAAGAAGATATTACAGCTATGGAATGAAAAGCAAGACGCTATTTTTAACAGAATGTTAAGAATACAAGAAAGAGTTCTTGAAATTAAAAATCTGATATCAGAAATTTAAAATGCAATTGTAGGTTTGGAAAGTAAAATGAAGACAAAGAACAACAAAGAGTTGGAAACTGAGAAAAATAGGCCAGAATGCCCAACATTTGACAAACAGAAGTTCCATATAAAAAGAATAAAGACAACAAAGGGCAAGAGTTTGTCAAAGAAATAATCGAAGAAAAGTTTCCAATAACTGAGCTAGAAAGTGTCAACAAATAAATAAAAATCCACAGCATGGTGTAAAATCATGTGCTTTCAAAATACGAAGAGTGTAAAGATTTTAGATCTCCCCAGATCCAAAAGCAAAGGAGGTCAGAAGCCAAGAATCAAAATGACAACATACTTGATTCTCTAAATGGCAATCCTGGTGGTAATTCTTTGAAAATTTTAAGAGAAAAATGACATCCAATATTGAAGTTTATACCCAGATAGATTATCCATCAAGAGTGGGAATAGGCTAAAAATATTTCAGAAATGAAAGGTCTCATAACACGTACTTCCTGTTCCTTTTCTCTGCAACTAGTGGAGAGAGTAAATTAAGAAAGAGGAACCAGGAAATGCAAAACAGGAAACAGAGTGTCCAACACAGGAGAGAGTTGGGAATTTCCATGATCATGATGAGGATGAAGGGAAATTGCAAACCAACAACAGAGAGCTGGACTAGAGAGCATCAAATCTACTCATCCAGGAGGGATAACTCAAATGCTTTTAAATGAATTTAAGAGATTATTTTGATATGTTTGAGTTTTTCAAGAGAAGATTTATAATCCTGGCAAAAAGTTTGCAATTGAACTTTCTGGAGCTGAACTTGTATCAAATGATAGGTACTCAGAAAATTAAACAAAAGAAAAAAAACTAGACAATGATGACTCCAGGAAAAAGAAAATGTATATGGGAAATGAAGTGAAATGAAAGTACACTACATAGTTCATCTGTGAATAAAGTCCAGATATAGTTATAAAAATATAAACACTGAATATTGATTTGATTAAAAAGAATAATAAGATTATATCTGGAAAATGAGAAAGGAAAAGTGTTTCAGTGAAGAGGAGGGAGAGGCATGTATTAGAAAATTAAATCCTTGGCTTAAGAGTAAGAAATTAAGATATTACCTAAATCAGGGGGGAAAAAATCCATGTAGGTATGTTATTTGGAAATGTGGGAATAAATACTAGAAGAAATAAGCAGAAGAATTTAAATTGAGGATGGAGGTGACTGCTGTTTTTAAAAGTAAGTCTTAGTCACTGTTTCCTTTTAAATCTATTTACGTGTATTAACTTTTACAAAATGAATAAAGTCAAAGGAAGAAAACAATTATAAAATAGGCAAAACAGAATGAAAAAGTAAATCTGAATACTTTCTTAAATTCAATTTTATAAAAGTTGAATACTTAGGATGAGATTCAAATTGAAGCTTCCATTAATGCTATAAAATGAAAACAGAAGAGAGAGATTAAAATGATTAAGGAAAAAAAAAAGGCTTGCAAAAGGAATTTTCCAGGACTAAAGAACCTTTCTGATGAAAAGGTTGTATACTAACTGCCTCAGTGAAGGAAAAACATTCTAATTTAGACACATCATTTTAAAATTTTGGAACACAAAGGATAAAGAAAAATTCTAAGTTTCTAGATAGAGAAAAACACAAATGAGACGAAGAGTGGTATTTGATGCCCCATGAGCAACCCTGACTTTATTTTCTTCATTCTATTCTCCTTAGATTTGCTTTGATTTTTCTCCTAACATTGATAAGGTTGACATTTTTAATCTTTCTTTTTAAATAACAAAACATTGCAAAGTTATACACATAAATATATTTTTAAAAACAACTGTTAATATGACACTTTAAAAACAGTAGTCACCATGAAAATAAATGGCTCTAATGTTAGGAGGAATAATTTTAAACCTATAGTTCTATATCTAGTCAAATTCCCAGTCAAATATGATGTATAATAAAAGCATTTCAGATATGCTAAAACTCAGAATGCTTACTTTCCACACATCATCTCTTAGGAACTTACTTAATGTTTTCCAGGAAAACAAGGGAGGAAACTAAGGAGAACATCAAGCTAAGAAATGGGGACCCCTGGCAAAGATATCATCAGTCCCTGGATGGAAACTGCAAAAAGTTCAAAAAAGCAATCTGTAAAGATGGAACAAAGACGCTCAAAAAAATAAGTACTTCTTAAAGTTAGCACAGTCCTTAGTAAGTTGAAAGACCTCAAGAATTTAATAAATGGAGACAATGTAAATTAGAAACTAAGAAAAGCAAATATAATATATATATGTATATGTATACATACATACAGACGGTGACAAAAATGTATATACATTTTAAGAAAGGAAAAAACTATTAAAATTGTAATACTAAATATATAAGGTAGGACAAATTCGCGAACTTGTTGCAACGATGTTGCTAACCTTTTTTTGATATCAGAGGGATTATTCACTATGAATTTGTACCAACTGGACAAACAGTTAACTAGGTTTACCATTTGGAAGTGCTGAAAAGACTGCGTGAAAAAGGTAGGCGACCTGAACTTTTCACCAACAATTCATGGCTCTTGCATCACGAAAATGCACCAGCTCATAAGGCACTGTCTGTGAGGGAGCTTTTAGCCAGTAAACAAATAAACTGTATTGGAACACCCTCCCTACTCACCTGACCTGGCCCCCGGTGACTTCTTTCTTTACCCGAAGATCAAGGAAATATTGAAAGGAAGACATTTTGATGACATTCAGGACTTCAAGGGTAATACGACAACAGCTCTGATAGACATTCCAGAAAAAGAGTTCCAAAATTGCTTTGAAGGGTGGACTTGGCGCTGGCCTTGGTGCACAACTTCCCAAGGGGAGTACTTCGAAGGTGACCATAGTGATATTCAGGAATGAGGCATGTAGCACTTTTTCTAGGATGAGTTCTCAAACTTAATTGTCCAACCTCATATACTGATAACAAAAGGTGAATACAAGTCATGTCTGACTTCTGCAATTACAAGAGGTGCTCAAAGTGGTTACCATCAGCAAGCATCCAGACACTTCTGATTATGGCGAACTACTGCTTGAGCAACATTGACCAAAATGTTCACTTGTATACTTTTTGGGGGCACCCTCTGTATATATATTTAAGAAGGGAAATTAGCATACCATTTGATATGCTATGAACAGCTTTTAAACTAAACAAATGTAAATAGCATTTGTTTATTTACAAACTTTAGATACAGCCCATACACTGGAAGTCACAATGGGCTAGCCCAATGGGCTATATCCAACTAAACAGAACTGTTTTATTTGACCTGCTCTGTGTGTGTGTGTGTGTGTGTGTGTGTGTGTATTTTAATGAATGAGCTTCCAGCATTTTTAAACCAAAAGATTACACATAAAATTATGGATTATCAGGCTTCTCTTAAAACACTAGAATAATTTGCATGACTAGGTCCACATTATGTGGGCAATACTCAGCATGTTCTCCCCAGTTTACCAAAGGGCTATGTCAGTCTCTTTAACTCATGCCTGCCTGCTTTCGATGGCTTCTGAAGTGTCAACACCTCCTATATACAGAGCACTAAAAGCTCAATTATGGTTACAAAATAATAGAGAAATATTACCAGTATTTCTTGACAATATTGCCAGTTACCTTGACAATACAAAAATTATCCATGCCTGAAGCGAGGCCTTGAAGGGTGAAGTGAAATGAGGCCAAAGGAAGAAATGCTCATACCTTTACCTTTCAGATTTGAAAATCGGGAATTGATAGAATAAGGTATAATTGTCAAAATACATTATTTGAAGTTGTAAAAGTCACAAATAGAGGAATCAAAAATAATAATATAACAATATTGGGATGGGGAAAAGGGAAATGAGAGATTGATTTTAGTGTCATAGGAGGTTGGGCATAAATGTCTAAAATCGGTAAATCAAAAGCTAACCACATTACCCTTTTAATCACTGATATTCTGGTAACCCGTAAAAAACAATAAGTAGAATATTTTAGGCGTTCACAATAATTCCATCTAGGATTGAGACTGTATGCACGGTGGGGTGTGACGGGATTGTTGATTTTCATTAACAGCCATCTTTTCTCCTACCTGCCATTTGGAGTCAGAAGGAAAGATGCCATAAGATTTAGATAATCAAATGATTGTTTATTTAATTCTATAATATGTAAGTTGTGCCTAAGTTTTTAACATGTGCGTATAATACGTTGATAATGGGTGAAACACATACATTTAAGTGCACATGGAAGAAAGCAAAGAACAGTTAGAAATGTTAGAAAGAATAGGGCTGCAACAGTTAAAATGACGCAACACGGACACAAGAGTCAACATACAAATCATTGCAACATAAAACACCAGCACCCATATGAAAGAGAATTTTAAAATGCGACCTTTCGTGGTATTCCAGTTTTAACTAAGCAGTACAACTATATAATCCAGCCAGAACAATTCCAGTGACCACCACAGCTGCACATGCTAAAGGATTTCTAAAGCTTCTGGTCCCAAAACAGTTCCCCCAGCATTACTATGGAAGAGGTCACTAAGGAATCTGTGGAGGAGATTAGATTAGAGAGGGAGAATTTGGAGGAATGACAGATAAAGTTGCTCTTACGCTACGCATTGGGCCTGGCAAGTGTGTCTTTTTCCTGTTAGATAGTGATGCTTATTATTTTAAATAATTATATTCTTATATTTGAAATCTGTTTGTCGTAGAAACTGAAATGGATTTTTAAAGTCCAGTCCAGTGTTACATCAAAGATCCAGACTGTCATCCTCTTGTCAGGTTGGGCCTGAATTAGGCTGTGGAAGCTGGTGAGGAGACCCAGGGCCTGGTCAGGTTTTTCTCTCTCCCCTACTCACCCTCCTCCACTATTCTTTACCTGATATCTTTGACCTGCTCTATGATCAGGCTTAGCACAAAGATTTAAGAGAAAAGTTCTCATTCTTAGGTGGCTTGGACCCTCTCCTGGAGAAATTAAAGAAAAAAAGGTGAGCTAGAATGGGCAATTTGGTGATAGAAAAACAAGAGAAAGCCAACAGAGCCAAAATATGAGTTTCCCTGAGTACTGTGGCAGGGCACAAATGTGAACTCTATGAGGGGAGACTGGCCATCAGCATCCTGAAATGGACCCCACACAAAAGGATGTCTGCATGAGGGGAGGCTGCAAGAAGCTGAGGCCCTGGGAAGAACTGAAAAGCAGCCAGTTGAAGGGCCTTGCCTAACTCAACAGCAATGGAGTTTACTTTCCCTGCAGTAAGATCTCTGAAGAAACCAAAAGGAATGACTTGCAAGGAAAATAATTTCTAGATAATATTTTTTATGTGTCAAGCACTGTTCTGAATATAATACATACATATATGAATTACTTTAATCTTCATAACGACCCAGTATGGTAGAGTCCATTGTCATCCCCATATTACAGATGATAAAACTAAAGGACAGAGAGGTGAAACAACTTGGCCAAAGACACACAGCGAGTACCTAGGGAGAGCTATGATTTGACTCTGGCTCTGGGGTCTTGGCTTTCCATGGCTACACTAAAGGATCCCCTTAGAATACAGATATTGTTTATCAAGCTCACTAAGGCCTCAATTCCAGGTTACAATGGTCTCAGTCACCAAAATTCTTGTGAAGTTCCACTTACTTCCTATATGTTTTCCATACAATGAAAAAAGACCTAAAATAGTCTGCCAGATAATGAAAGTGGCCCAGTTGCCGAATCACTCCCAGCTAACAGCCAACCAATTGCCACAGGCAAACAAGTTTAACAGAGACCAGAGTAACCATTCATATTAAATCACGGGCCCACAAACGTATGTGTTGAATGAATGGTTATTTTCTTTCAAGCCACTGTGTTTTCGGATTTTTCATAGCAATGGATAATTGATACTTTTTTAAGTCAAGATTTCCTTCTGCAGTCACCCCGGAAATAATCAAGGACTCAGCTAATAAGTGGGAGTTATGGTAGAAAGGAGCCATCTACAGAATGACACTGTCTGCCAGTGATATCTAGAAGCCGTGGATCTGTCTATACGGTAGATACAGGACCCATATGAAAAGGGAGGGCCTCCCCCAGGAGGGAAGCCGCATGCTCTATTGTAGGTTTTAAACTGGATCATCCATTAGGGTCTTCGCTTGTATCCAGACTCAGCAGATGGCCAGTTAAATACTCAGTCTCCCATTCCATGCTTCTAGGGAAATTTTCCAATTGTATTTTAAATATCAAACAGTCTGGCAAGATATGCCTAAGAGGATAATCATGGAGGGCTTACTAAATTGGTGCCGATAATCTATTTGGAAACAATGTGGTGATTAGCGTGCACCACGAACATAGTGGTAGCCATGGACTTAGAAATTGCAATTCTGAGAATTTATTCGAAGAAAGAAAATTTAAGGACATTTAAAATGTTTTTTAACCACATACATATTTAAACTCTATTACCCATGGCAGTATCTGGAGAGTCCATCACCAGAAAGCTCATGCTCTGTTAGCTGAGAACAGACACACCTACAGTGCGAGTACAAGGTAACTTCTAATGTCAGCTTCTACTATGGTATCATCGCTCAGTCAATAGACAACTGAAAATGAGTGAGTGGGGCTTCATTTTCCATGATCTGCCTCCCTCTCCCTTATTCTATCTTTCAGCCACCCTCCAAACCCTCCACATACATCCCACGGATCCTATTCCAGGACCTAAAGGCCAGGAACCCCTTTGTCTCAAATTCCACCTTGGGAGAAAAGAAATGGAACCTTGTGTGGTCCTCCAAAGAAATGGGCATAGGACTTCAGAGTGAAGCATTACAAGAAAAGCAAACTTATCCCTCGCTAATATAATCATTCTACATGGCATAATGATTCATTAAAAGCTATCTTTCCAATTATAGGTAAGAACAAAGACGGTGAGGAATGCATCTAATTGGATTTTTTTTGCAATGTTGTTGATATTAAAATTTGGGAAATAACTTAATTCCCCAAACATGAGTGAATTTTAAATAAATTCTAAATACTCACTGCTCTTCCCTGCTAGGTTTCCACGTGGCTGGCTCTTTCTCAACACTCCTTCGAAAGACCTTTAGAGATTACCACCCACCACCCTCCTCCAGCAGTTTCTCATTATTCCATTTTTATGTTTTATTTTTTTCATTGCTCTTACAATTATTTCAATATACCGTTTTAAGAATTTGTCCCTATGTTATCGTCTGCCTTCTCCAATAGGGTTATAACTTCCATGAGGTCAAGGACCTGATATATCTTGTCCACTACAGTATGTTCTGTATGTGGGCAGAACATGGCACATAATAAGTGCTCAATAAATATTTGCAAAATGAATAAATTTCATGTTAAAATTATAAGTATAAAAATGTATATATCTCATTTTAAAAAGTCTTGTGTTATAATTTCTTAAACACAAAAGGCACAAACTATGATTTTAGCAGCGTTAAAATATTTTGCATATGAATTAAAGTTACAATTACAAGAATAAATTTACTGAGGCAGAATAATTATAACATTTTTCTGGTATTATTCATTACATTAATGTCATTAAAATAATGTTTATGAATTTTTAATCATCCAGCCTCATCTTGTTCATATGTATTAAATAACATGAAAGGACATCTTGGCTTTCCTGATGAAAAAAGCTAGTGGACTGTAATATAAACCTAAACCCTTGAAAAGCTCAAAGACAAACTGAGATATAAGGCTTAAACTGATAGCCTTAACAATTACACAATAAATCTTGGTTAAAACTAACATGTTTTTCTGAAATGTAAATTGTAAGAGTTTTTGAGCTTGTAAATAAAGGAAACATAACTATCATCTTGCTTACATGTCTTCAAGCTTTTCCATAGAAAGTAATGACAATCCACAAAAGATTTGTTTCTGCGTAGTTGTACTCACCATGCCAGTGAGGAAGGTGATGCAACAGCATCATTCCTTAAAAATTCAAGCTCCAGGCATGGTCTACGCACCTCCTTTATGATAATTACCTTGTAGCTTTGTCATTATTTGTTTACAGGGCTGTCTCCTCCATCAAACAATAAACTGTTTGGGAGCAGGAGAACAGATGTTCGTAATTTGTTGAATTGAAAGCATTTAATAGACAATGCCTGAGATTAAAGTATTGTAGATATTGAAAGTTTACCAAAAAATTGCATGTTCAGATATAAAAAATATATCATCTACTCACTCTGTATATTTACTCTCAAACATGATCCACAAGAATTTGAGTGAGTTTACAATAAAGAATCACAATAGAGAATAGTAAGTTACAATTCAAGATGTTTAAAGTGCGGGAAGATTTAATTTGAATGTATAGTCAAAGCAAGGCCAAAAACAAGAAAGAAGGGAATCTCACTTCTACAGAACATAAATGAAAATATAGTTGCTATATTTTAAAGCTCAGCTTTGGTGTGGATATTTCTAGTAGCAAAAGCAAAAAAAAAAAAAGAAGAAGAGAGAAAGAGACAGTTATAGTTTTTATTGTGATAAAAATCAATTAGGCAGGAGAAGAAACAAATCATTACCAAGATTTTAGCTCTGGAAGAAATAATTTAGGTAAAATACTGATTGATCATACAAATAATATTGCTGTGCAGCATCCTCAGAACATAATAAAGAATTTCATAAGGTTATTGCTCAATTTCTTCCACCATGAAAGCCCAGAGCTAAACACCACAAGGTAATTCTGTAGAGGCAGTTCATTAACAATTCAGAACCAAGGCAACATGGTCCAAGGATATATTTCTCTGTCCTTTAAAGCATAAGTGAGCAAACTATAGACCCTGGGCCAAATTCAACCTATTGCCTATCCTTGTAAAGTTTTATTGGAACACAGCCACAGCCATTAATTTACTTAGTGCCTATGGCTGCTTTTGATGAGACTTGGATAGCAAACAACTTGTTGATCTGAGTTGGATTCATACACTAGGCAGAACAATAAGAAATTGCTAATTTTCCTTTTTTTTAATTCTACAAAACATCAATTGTATATGGTTCAATCCAACAGTTTAGAAAAAAAATAAGATTGAACTCTTGTTATGAAAGTTAAAGAGCTAGACTTGGATGGATAAAAACCCTCCCGCATTGGAATAGGACATGAAACAATGTTAAGCGAAGCCAGGATATTTATTTCCAAAGAAGGAATTTTAATCTCCCAACAACATAAAACTAGACCTAACAATATTTCAGTTTTAGATGCTACCATTCAAGTGAAAGAAGGAGAAAATACCAACCATCCCAATTAAAAGCCCAATTTAATGACAAACTCAGCAATGATAGCTACCCATTTTGACAGGATGATTTCTACTGAATAACTGCTTGTGACATTTCCTAGTCAGAATGTAAATTATTTTATTTAACAGTGTTGAGCTTGTTTATTTTGTTGAATTGCACACTCTTCAGGAATTGAGAGACCTGATATAATTATTATACCACCGCTAATTAGTAGTATTCTTTTGAGCCCTAGGTTTTTGTGGAAGAGTTTCTGTGGATAGTGTTGAACAGATATTGGACTCAGTTTTCATTTTAAGGGTTTTGGAAACATTTGAAAAAACACAAAATTTAAAACACGCCAACAAGTTATATGGCAGAGTTAGTACATATGAAACCAGCAATGCATTATTAACTTGTGTTTCCAGTTTGACTCATTTTGAACGGGTCTCAGAATAAAGGCTCGTCCTGCAAGAGTATCCTGAAATTACAAGGTGATCTGCTAAGAACCTCCCATTTGCAACTAGTTTTCTGTGTAAGTGAGGATTTTTTGATAGTGTGCAAACACATAAAAATACTAAAATGAGATGCTAAGGATTACATGAGATCACAAGTGTAACACAGTAGCTCTGATTCCAAGTTTTCATATTAATCAAACAACTCTATTAGTTTAATTTATCCACTATATAAGGAGTAGATACATTCAGTTTTAACTTATAAAATTACTTTTACTAATAAAATATCATCTGTTTTTATACAGTTGAGTTCTATTTAAAGTTTTATTTGAAAGGAGTTATTTCTGCTAAAAAAAAATCCACTAAAAGAGGTGATCTGAAAAGTCTTTTCCAAATTAAATAATGTATGATTCTTTAAGCAAAACTCTATTTTACAACAGAAATATAAAATAATTACCATGTGTCCTAAGATTTCATATTATCACACACTATACACATCATATTTAAGGCAACTGTCAGAACTGCTTACTAGTTGTAAAATATTTGCTCTTCCCACTTGGTTTTGCACAACACCTGCAATTTAATCAGGATGTTTTTGGGTGTACCCACACTTCCCTGTCAACATTACAGTTTTGGGCAAATGCCAACCTGTAAGAGATTTTCATCTTGAGACTGTTTCCCTTCTTGCAACATCGGTTGTACTGTTGCCAAAAACATCAACCTACTAAGGGAACATCCCCTTTTACTCACTCCCATCCACTTCTGGACTGAAATAAATAAACACTTCTATCCTTTTCCTTAGTAACTCACCTAAAGCGTTCCTCCCCAACCTCATGGGTCAATCTCTTTTCATGTGTTCTTAGTACCCGAAGTACTAAGTTAGTCACATTGTTTTCATTTTTGCTTTTTTATTTTTCTGTCAAAGAGCATTCTCTTAAGATTTGAGATTTCTAAAATATCCACTCCATCATCCTTAGAGAAATCAGCTCTTTAATTCTACACAGGAATAGAAAAATCGTTGCTGTTTCTACCCACTGTGGTGCTTGAGAATTTAATTTCCTCAGTACCAGCAAAGAGATTTGTCCTTGCCTACATGGTAAACATTACTTGTTAAGTGTGATCAAACCCAGGAGCCAATTTCGCAGCGAGATGAAATGCTAGAGGAGACAGTTCTAATCACCAAGCCATGACTCAATGTGTTAAATAGACAACCCAAACTGAAACAATGCTCGTGAAGATAAGCATGGTTTCCTGAGAAAGCAGTTTATAGACAAGAAAGCTATATTTCTCTAGATCTGGATCTGACTTTCTTCCCATTTCTATTGCATTTTTAATATCAGAGCAAATGATGATTGCTCAAATTGCTCAAAGATGTTAAATATTTATACTTTGTCAGGAGTCTTAAGAGGAAAGTGTGCCTAATAGAAACAATCTGCAGGAGTGGTCAATAGGCCTGGTTCAAACTGCAGTGGACAATATTCTTCAATCTGGTGAATTATGTAGACTTGGATCTTTTCAAGAGTAGAAATATTTGATAGTTAAATTGTGTCACACACAATAATATCTGCATGATATTGAGAGTAATATTCTATGCATATTTTTGATAAAATTACTCTGCATCTGTTCTTCTGGTAGGCTCAGGTTCATTGCATACAAAGTAGAAGCAAGTTTATCTTTAAACATTGAATATATAATAATAGTGACTGAGATAACAAGTCCGGAGACTAAAGAATAAAAGCAAAACTCTACTGTGGCGCCCAACACGCCTCCCATATGTGTAAGCTTTTCTCCCTAGCTCATTCCACACAAGCCACTCTGGACTTCTTCCCATTTCTCAACATGCCTGGCTTTGTACATGCTTAGAGACTTTCTGCCTGCCATTCCTTTTTCTGAAATGGCTTTCCCCAATTCTTCATAGGACTTAACCACAAGAGCAGAGCCTGCTTAAAGCAAAGAGTTGGGAGCATAACTCCCAGAACACAGTAAATTAGTGTGTATAAATGACTAGAATATTATTAAGTGCTCAACAAAGATAGATCATTATTGTTTGGGTTGTCATTGTTACTCTTCTGTTCATAGCTCAAATATTACTTCCCCACCACAGACAGGCTCTCTCTGAACATTGAAGATAGAGTTTCTCTTGCCTCCCTTCTCCAAATGGTCACTCTCCATCATATCACCCTTTCATTCTCCTCCCTGCAAATAAGGATTGCCTAATGAGTAGCAGTTTATAGAAAAGCTAAACTTTGAATGGATAGCTTTATTTTTTAATGGCCAGAAATGCTTTCTGTAGTTGCCACGGGTAAAAGTATGTTAAACCTGTCAGAGTCATAGTGATGAAAAGTCAGTACTTATTTTTAAATGAGTGGAACGACAGTGTAAGTGGCATTACAGGGCTGTGGTTTGTTGTTTATGAAAAAGGGGCCAGCTTAAGGAAATCCACGATTATGGTCATATGCTTTCTTGCCTTCTGAAAAAGGCAATAATATCTCAGGGAGACAGTGACTAGGAAGAGTCTTCATTATATATTTTCAAATCTTAGATACTTACATTGAATAATTTACATTAAATCCACATGGGAAAGATGGGTTGAGAAGAACAGAGTCTTGGGAGTGATATTTTAGCCTCATTTCAGAGACTATAATTCTTCTCTATTCTTTATAGAAAATTATAAAATTACTACTTTATGAAAAACATCACCCCAAAATATGATATTGTATGAAAACATAAATCCAATCCAGAAGATGTTAGATAAACTCTTGCACAATAGAGCTACCGTGTTTCCCCGAACATAAGACCTAGTCGGACAATCAGCTTTAATGGGTCTTTTGAAGCAAAAATTCATATAAGACCCGGTCTTATTTTACTATATAACATAATAATATAATATAATATAATATAATACCAGGTCTTATATTAATTTTTATTCCAAAAGATGCATTAGAGTTGATAGTCCAGCTAGGTCTTATTTTTGGGGAAACAAGGTAGTGAATCATTAAACATAGTGCTGATATTTAAACACTACACTGATCCCTTAACTTTGGAAAATTGTCTTTCTTGAAGACAAACCAGGAAGGCAATGTCTTACGTGTACATATGAGAAAAGTCCTTGGATAGAATTGACAGTTGCTCTGATCACCCCATTCCCATCATGAACACGCTGATATCCCGACGTTCATTCTTCCTGTCTCTTTCTCAGGTCATTCTTTTACTCCTCCCCATCTTCAGGCCAAATGAGAAGGGAGAAAACATTGGCAGGATAAGATGGATTGGGGTCAGGACATTTTGGACAAATCAGTTATTTCTCCTTCTCACACTTTAATCTCCAATCTAAAATCACTGTGTGGAAGATGTTGAGAGTCCAGATCTCTTGATTGCTCTGCCAGTGATCTTTCCACCAAACTCCTTTTCAGGGCCACTCACCATAACACAGCAAGAGTCATCAGAGGAAACCCAACCTTCTCATTTCACAATCATCTGTTTTACAAACAAAAGACTTGAAGCCAAGAAACAGTGAATGACTTACCAGGTTTATTGCAAATCAGTAAAGAATATGATATTGAAACTTATGCCCATGAATTTCTTGACTCATGGATGAAGTGAGAAACAAGTTGTCACAGTTCATGCTTTGAAATCACCAAGTATTTATTCTCCAGCTTGCTCTTATAAGTATATATTTTCAAGAGCAACCTGACCCTGGCATGATCATTTGGAGTAGAAGAAAGTGAAAGTCCTGTGAGGGTGGGTGGGAGACAATTAGGAGAGAGAGGAAAGGGTGGAGAGGGCAGGAACCTAAACCATGAAGGGTGCTACATGGTCTATGAAGAAACAGTGAGTCCTTGGGCCAACTGCTCTGACTCATCCCCAGGAAATATATCATTACCATCAACTTTGTCTTAGCCAGGAAACGTTGGAGCCACAAATGAATATGCCAGCACTTGTCAGACACCTGGGGTAGATCTTCATATATAGATATATATCACTATGTGATTATATATGATTTATTAAGCACACACCACGTAAAATACATATGCTAGGAGCTTTGAATATATTCTCATTTAATTCTTACAACAACCCGAGAATGAAGGTATCACTATCTTAATTGTAAGACTGATGCAAATAAGGCTTGAAGAAATTAAGTCTTGCCTAAGATCATATAGCTACAACATGGAGAAGTCAAGCTGCTAATTCAGGTCTTCCTGATTCTAAAGACTTAGACATCAATAGCTAAGACCCCATAGGAAAAAAAAAAATCTCTATTTTCATAGTGAAAAGTGGTATGTCTCTGTGCACACTTGACTTTTCCACTGCCTGCTCCTTGAGATCACAGATTTTTTTTTTTTTGGTTTGTTTTCATATCTATGTCTTCAAAATAGCATAGCCCCAATCCTGCCATACATCAGGTGTTCAGTAAATATATCTTTTATTTCTATGCCAATGTTCGTATTAGCAAGGAGCTAAGTAGGATGAATAATAGCAGCAGGAGCTGACAGATAAGGGGCCATGATCTCCTGCCTCTACCCTCACTTAAATGTCTCCAAAGGATTGTGGACAAAGGAAGCTGTAAGAGGCTGCTTCCAGAGCAGTACAAGGTAAAGAGACAGTCAGAAGAATCCACCAAAAAGCCATAGGGTCTCCATGGCCTGTTCTACTTTCACCATCAACCATGTGGCATGAAAAGTAGTGGGTGGGGGTTGTACCCGTATGGGCATCATTTTAGAGAGCTTTTTTGGGCCTCTGAGGTTGCAGCACTTTTCATATATTATACAGAACCATACGATGCATGTATTTTAGTAAGTCCTCTCTTAGCCCTCTCCAACCTTCCCGCCACCATGTTCTTCCAAACGCAACCAGCATCTCTAATTCATGAGACAAACAGTGAATTCAGAGACTTAAACACAAATATTGAATTCCCTCAATCTCTATGAAACTTATATACTTTATATACAATATATTATAGCCACCATAAGTTATTTTCTAGTTCTTTATAGGCTGTCCTCAAGAAGACATTTCGGAAATTAGATTACACACATGATGTATTTTTTTCTCCATGAATTTTTTCTCCAATATGGGAGAAGAAATCACTAACAATAACATGTCCTTTTCAAACTTTCTTCCAAGTAATATTTCCAATTATTACGTAATCAAAAATTTTTAATGAGAACTTGTTATATATATAAACTCTACTAAATGATTCCAAGAATTCAAAGGAGTATAAGGGAAGAGCCCCTGCCACTGAGTTTAAAATCTATATGTAAAATCTACATATCAAGATAAGCCGAAGGAACAACATGTGCAAACTTCTGATGAGTAACAAGTTCTACAGAAGATGAGAGGACAGAGCCAACTGATTTTTGCCTCAGGTGGTCAGAGAAGTGTTCGTGAAGAGAAAACATGATCTAGAACTTGAAGGACTGGTTAACAGAGAGGAAAAAGTAATTATTTATTTACTGTTCTTAATAATTATACTATGCTGTGTGTCTTCCCTGACTCTAGATACTTCTCTCAAATCTCTTCTCCCTCTAAGTTGCCCCTTGAAATCTAGAAGTGATTGATGACACACCGTCTCTCCCTCACCTCCCACATCTAATTGGTCAAGAAGCCCAGTTGATTTCCCTCACAAATGAATCTCAATCATAATCAACTTTCTCCAATCACACCGCTAGCACCCTAGTGTCACCCCACGTCATTAGCCCCCCTCCCTGTTCTCAAGAGGTTATTCTTGCCTGTCTCCAAACACTCCTGCGAAAAGTAGCCAATATCATCTTTTATTAAACCTAAATAAAATTATTGCTTAACTAAGGTCATCCAATGGCTTCTCATAGCTCTTGGAACAACATAGAATGCCCTTAATATGCTTTTCAAGGCTGTGCTTCTGGTCCTCACTGGCTTCTGCTGTCTCATACTCTACCATTCTCTCCTGATAATAAACACACCCCCCAACAGGACTCTAAAGCTGCCCAACTCACCGAGTAGTTTCTGCCCAAAGTGCTCGGAATCTTCTTCCCTTCAATGTTCACATGGATGGCTTCTATTCAACCATTAGAACTCAGTTTAAAAATTGTTTCATAACAAAAGTCCCCTCATACCTCAATCTAAATTACCAACTCCCTCCCAATTTCTGATAATATCTCTCAAATGCCCTATACTTTACACTTGTGTATTTCGAGTTTTACTTAAAAACTGTTCCCCATCAGTCCCTAGGCTCTGATGACAGGAGCCATGTGTATTTTATTCACCACTATATTCCCAGTCTCTAATCCCCCACCAAAAAAAATTAAATGAACAAATAAATTACCCAATTTCAACACATAAGTTAGTTTCCATTCTTTTCCCCACCAATACTGTTCCACAGTTTACTGTAAGTGTCAAAGCAAATATCAAGCTTACATTCTTCTACAAGTTTTCAACATCTGGAAGTTACATATAATTTCTTATTAGTCAGTGCCACAAGCTCTGCCCGTCCTTCTCTCTCAGATCTGAGGAGTTAAAAACATAAAAATTAAAATTAAAATCCCATGCACCTAGCCTGAAATGCTCTTTATTCCACACCTTAATTTACTCAATGTCTTTATAAAAATTTATTATTCTGGTTTTACTTTTCAATTTTTTTTTCAAATAAGCAGAGCTGAATAACAAACCAGGAAATAGCTGACCTTTTAAGACTAATCTCCAGGAGAAAGAAAAGTGAAACCTCCCAGCCTCAGACGGGAAGAGAGAGAAAGGGGAACTCATCTCTGTAATCTGCGGAGAATGGAGCAAGAACAGCTCACCCTGGAGGCCAGACCCATCCCCGAGCAAGACTCTTTTTCCTAGGGCTTCATATATAGGCTCTTCCCTCCCCTGGGCTGTCTTACTATTTTATGAAAAGCATCATAGGTTATAACAAGTCCATGGGGGGAAGGGGGAAGCAAGAAAAACCTGTAGTTTCTCTAATAGTGAATTGAGAGCTTATAAGGAGCCAGCCACTTTGCTATGTGCTTACTAAAAGCACTTAATTAATTCAAGCCTGAATTCTCCCCCATACACCCTATGTAGTAGGCATTATTACTATCAAGATTCTGAGGAAATGAGACCCAAGGAGAGTAAATAATTTGCTTAGCCTCACAGAGCTATTAAGCAGTAAAGCCATCTTTCGGTGATAAAGTTTTACTTACTCACTCTTGTACCCTTGTACATGTTGCCCTTATAACGCACACCAGATTATTTGCAAGAAGACTAATTGGGTAAATTCTGCAGATAACCATTCACTCAACACTGTGCTGAGCCTTGGAGATTCAAGGATGAATAAGTCATTGTCCTGGCCCTCCTAGAGTTTATAGTCCAATAAAAAGAAAAAGTAATGGATAACAGAGGGGACTTACCCCGAGTGGTGTCAGAGTTCCAAGAAATGACGGGCTGTCAGTCTGAGGATGTCTTCTCAGGGAGAATCACACCTGAACGACGAGGGATGTAATGATTACTAAGTGACACTACAGGTACATTGGAACACTGAATGTACATACTTACCTCTGAGTAACCCCTTTAGAACTACATAAAGTAAATACGTAACCTCCAAATTTAAAATCAACAGTGAGAAAGCGAGAGAAGGAAAGAAGCTGCAGTGGTTGAGTAGAGGGAAGAACGCTGAAATCTGTTGCTTACAGTGGGAGCATACCAGTGTGATTTCAGTGGATTTGCTCCATACATCACTCAAAAGGCTGACACAGGAACCACTAGGCACCTCTACCAACCAATATACAGACTGGAGCCGCGAACAGAACTGGTTAGAAACAATACGAGGCTTTTAGGTGACTTCCACTCCTTCTAGCAGTCTGTACTGCTAGTGAACTATCTCTTCTCAACTCTGGGCAGAAGACAAGAGGTTTCCTCCCAGAAAAAGCTGAACCTGAGAGATGAAGTGAAAAATCTATGTAGTGGACAATGAGCTCCTTGAGTCCCTTTCCAAGTCTGGAGTTATCCCATCTAGGCAGGTAATTGAAAGATTCTTCTCTGGGAAAACAGAATGGTCCAAGGGGAGAGACCTCAAGATATTGACATTTGGAACCCTACAAGGAACGGGGTGGCTTTATTAAAGCCAGCCAGGGCTACCCAGGCACACAAAGTTTCTAATGAGCTTTCTAGAGCCCCACTCTTAACTATGCATGGACAGGCAAGGTTTTCCAAATATTTGAGGAAGCCCTCTAACATGAAAGACAAACCAAAGCAAACAAAAAAGCAGCAGAGGAGACTAGCCTTAAAAGAATTAGAGTTCAATGCAATGAGTAGGAGAAAGCTTTAGGGGAAAAAAAACTTTAATAAATAATTTTAGGAAGATGGGTTGAGACTACATTTACAAAACTGGGAAACTGAAAAAAAATGTTACATTTTAAGCACAAGTATTTTGTTGTATTATCCTTTATGCCATTTAATATGTCTTAAATATCCTTTAAGACATAATATTTGTCTTAAATATTTTAATATTTAATCCTTTAATATTTTTGGAAAATGAGAGAGAAAAGCTAACTAGTCCAAAATTGAAAAGTTTTATTGCTAGTATATATATTATATATATATATATAAATTTTCATATACTTCAACAGAACTTATGATAAATGGAGAACAAGGATAAACAGTGCTCACAGATTATATGAAAAAATGAACAAATAGAAAATAAAAAGAGCTCTTGAAATTAAAATGATTGCAGGAAAAAAAAATCAACAGGATTTTAAGAAAAATCAAAGACTCTCCCAGCAAAATGAGGAAGTAGAAAAGGAAAAGAAAGAAAATAGAAGAATCAATCCAGAAAATTTAACATCTGAATAATGTGAGTCCCCAAAATACAGAACAGAGCTCTAGCTATCATCTTATTTCTCTTCTTCCCTTTTTCAGCAAGGTTCCTTAAGAAAGTCATCTACACCTGCTGTTTTTAATTCCTTCCATCCCCTCTCTCTTAACCAACTCCCATCTGATTTGCACTCCTACTACTCCCCTAAAACGGTTCTAATGAAAACCACCAAAAGCAGATCATCTTCTGAGTCATCATCTCACGTCGCTCATCAGTAGCACCTAGCAGGAGATCATTCCCTCCCTGGATAACATTTCTTGGCTTGGCTTGTGAAACCCCACATACACCTCCTTTCCTCCTACCTTTCTAGCCACTTCCTCTCGGTGTCTTCTGCTGTTTCTTACTCAGCTTCTTGATCTCTAAACGTGAGCAGTGCTTCTGGACTCAGCCCTTAGATCGATCTCTTTATAATCCACACTCACCCCTAGGCTGCCTCGTCCCGTCTCTGGTCATCCAGACCACCTGTATGCTGATGACTTCCACATCTGTCTTTGCATTCCACATATCTAACCTCAACATGAAGACCTAAAAGTCAAACTGACAATTTACATCTCACTTTGGAGGTAAAACAGGCCTCTCGTACTTCCAATGCCCAATTGTAAACTTCTAGCTTATACTTTCCTCCCTCCCCCAAAAAGTAAGGGAGATCAAAACAACCTTCTCCTCCTGTACCTTTCCGCTTTTCAGTTTCTGGTAACTTCTTTTTTTAGGCTCATGCCAAAACTCTGAGTCACCTTCCTTCCCTTTTATCTTATACCTCAGACATCATCTGTCAGCAAATCATGACAGCTCTACCTTCAAAACATATAAAGAACTCAAACACATCTCACAACCCTCATTGCCATTACTCCAATACAAGCCACCATTGCTCCTCTCCTGATTTGTTGCAAGCTTCCTAAATGGAACTCATTCTTCTACCTTTGTCCAGCTTCAGAAATTCTCAACACTCCAGCCCAAGTGCTCCCATTAAAGACATATGTGAGTATGTGAGATCATGTTACTCTTCCTCGCTAAACACTCTCCAATGGCCCCCTTTCCACCCACAAGGCCTTGACATAATTTAAGCCCGAATTACCTTTAATCTCATCCCCTCCCACTCACTCGTTTGCTTCCTTCACTATAGTCACCCTAGCTTCTTTACTGTTCCTTAAATGCACCTATACTCTGACGCTGGTATTTCTTCTACCTGGGAGGCTTTTCCTCCAAAGATCTACCTGGACTAGTCTCTTACTCACACTAGTTTTCACTCAAACCTCACTGTCTCAGTGAAGCCTTTTCAGGTGACCACACACACACACACACCCACACACACACACACACACACACACACACACTCATAACTCCTTTCCTGGCCTTATGTTTTTTTTTCCTTAGGAAAGGAAAACAAAATCCTTCTCTGAGACTCTATTTTTCTAGAGTGTTCAAGGCTAAATCACTTTCCCTTCCTAGTGTGTTTGTGGGTCACAATTTTTATTTAATTCAATAATTAGAATTTAAAGGATCATGATTCTATAAATGCTACATATCCCAGCAAAATCAGTAAGCATGATTTGACTTGTTTTCCCCTAAAGCTTTTTGATTTTCCTCGAGTTTAAAATTGCATGAAAAAAAAATTAAAAAAAATAAAATTGCATGGATTTTGTTGTTGTTGTTCACTTAATTTCCTTTGCTAAAATAGAAATCTTCCCAAAGTATAAAACTTCCTTTAATATAATCAAAAGTGTTAGGTAGGTGATAGTTCTTCTTTTGCCTTTGAGATTCCTACCTCAGCCTCGTGTTCTTTCGTTTCACAAGGTTGTCCCTTGGACCTGATGTTTGACACTATTTTCTTAATTCTTTTTGTGTGTCTCCTCTTATATCCTCTATTTCCTGGATCCGATGTCTTCCTTTTTCCTGGTTTACAACCTCATGTTGGTAAGGCATATCCTCCAGCAGATTCCTGAGAAAGGCACAGGAGCGTTAATTCATTTTCAAACAGATTTCTGAGAAGGTCTATATTTAACCTTCATATTTAAATAATAATTTATTTGAATATGGAATCTTTGATTGGAAATAAAATTTTACCAGAATTTTAAAAGCACCCCACTTTTATTTTCCTAGCATACCGCCTTACTACTGAGAAGTTTAACACCAACCTAATTTCCAGTTTTTTGTACACAACCAGTTATTTTTCTCACAGAAAGTTTCAGTATCTTTTTATAAACCCCTAACATTTTATATTTCATAGTGTTGTGTCTTGGTATGGGTTTTATTTTATTTATCAACAAGTACCAGGTGTCAATTTGTTATTTGAGGTTCTTAAGTTCTAAGAAATTTTCTTCAATTATTTTTTGATAGTTTTATGCTCCCTATTTTCTTGATTATTTAATTTATCAGTAAAAGTCTTTGTTATATTTGTGAACTCTTCTGAGTTCTTGGGATAGAGCAGTGAACACAAAGACTAAAAATCCTGTCCTTGTGGGGTGTACATTCTAATGGTAGACATAGATAAGTTAAATAAGTAAAATAAAAAATATGTTAGATAGATAAATAGATAGATAAGAAAGGAGGGAAGGGAGAAAGGGAGGGAGGGAAGAAGGGAAAAAGGGAGGGAGGGGAGAAAAAAGGAAGGAAGGGAGGGAAGGAGGGAGGGAGGGAGGGAGGGAGGGAAAAGGGAAAGAAAGGAAGGGAAGGGAAAGGAAACACCAGAAATACTAATTTTTGAATCTGGTTAACCTGGAAACAGTCACAGTTTGCCATGAGAGGCAAAGCAGGCACAGATTTGTAGTATGGTTTACATGGTTAATATATGTCCATGTATTAAAAATTACAATTAAGTCTGAAGTAGAATGGGTGTAAACCTTATACACAAAGAAAAAGAGCAATGGCGACCTCTGGAACAGCCAGGTATGTTGAGGTGAGCGCGTGGATGAGAATGGTTGCAGATAAGTCTGGGAAAGTAGGTTGAGGCTGGTTATAAGCCATGCAGAAGACTCTGAACTTGATCCTGCAGGACTTAAAGCAGGAAAAAGTTATGATTGTGTTCGTATTTTATAAAGAGCATTCTGTCTGTACCACAGAAAATACATTAAATCAAGAAAGGCCTAAAGGCAGAAAGTTCCTTTAAGAAGCTTGATGGAATAGCCAAGTAGGAAAGGTAAAATGACTGAATTAAGTGTAGTAGAAACAGGCAAAAGGTAGACCCAGCAGTTGTTTAGGATGTGTAGATCAATAGAGAGCAATCTCCCTGAGGAGCTATAGAGGGGATTAAGGATGAAAGGAGCAGAAAGAAGCCAATTGTCCCACACAGGAATCAAGCATGTGGGGTGTCGCTTGGGAACATCTCCCAACTCACCCTTCTATATAATCTAGTGTGAAACTCTCCAAAAGAGGTTTCCATGTTCTTGACAGATCTGTCATGCAGTCTACCAACTGCAGCCACAATTATTTCTTGAATATTTTAAGTGAACATTTATGATGATTGCAATCACTCATTTCTAAATTACTAAGTGAGTGTAAGTTCCTGTGAAAAGTGACCTCTTAAAGGAAGAAATATTTTTCAAATGCTAATTCTTCCTAGTGTGACATTTCTTCCCTATAAAAAAGTCTGCCTCTTTACTTGTACTGACAGTGTCATTTATTCTGTGTCAGTATTCCCCCCTCTTCCACGCTGAACAAGGACAGTTTCTTTTCCTTTCATTTCATCTTGCACACTGTCAACAAGTTGCTCTCTAAAATCCCATTTTAAACATGTTATTCATTAATCAAAACTGTACAGGCTTTTTTCTTTCCCATTGAATAAATGTACGTACGCTGTACAATGTACTTTCTAGATCATTATCACCACTAATCATCTCAACAATCTACGAAGCCTGATCAGTGTCCTTATTCTACAGATAAAAAAGTCAAAGGGGAAAAATGGAACATCCTGAGTTAAAATGGAACATCTTTCCAGTCTTCCCCCTACTTCCATTTGGTCTGTTATCTTAAAGCCCTTCAAAATCTGCACACTTCCCATCTCTCTTCCAATTAATCTCTCTTGAAATGCGGTTCTCAACAGTTCCCTTCTGGTGCCCATGGATAGGCTCCATGCACATAAACCCCTAAAAATGTATATAAAAATTTGCATTTATTTTTATATGGTCATTTCTTTTTGGAGGTGAATTCAAAGTATTTATCAAATTCTTAAAAGTACTCATAGCCTTTAAAAGGTGAAGAACACTACTCTGCAGAAAAATTCTGCTCTAGGAGATGGGACCGCTTCTCCCCACTCAGCTCCTTCTCACCTGCCTCAGATGATCTGCCCTCACACCAAGGCGACTTCCTCTCTGAGGCCAGGCTCCCCTCTCTCTCCCTGTGCGTAGATCGCCGAAGGTCACAATGGCCAATTTTTCCTCAGAACTGTTAACACTCATGTCCTGTAGAACAAACCTAGGAATTAGCAATGGACCAGCTTGCAGCATTTGCTTGCATTTTTGCATAACTGGTTATTAGGTACCTATTTTTTTGTTGCTTGCTTCACCATTTAGATGTTAAGAATCTAACATTGTAGGCTTCCTCAGACTCTCCACAGAGTCTTGTCCAGAGCTCTACATAGCGTGGATGATCAATAAATATTTGTGGATTGGGTTTGAGACCATCATCTTACTTTTCATAAAAGCGTAAGCATTATTTAGGTATTTATTAAATGCCTGTAATGGGCAAGGACCTATCATGGAGGTGGGCAGACAGGGGTGCTCTCCATCCTTCCAAGGCAGTGAGAGAACAATTTGTCCAGGGCCCTCTACAATGAGCCTCACAGTGAATTAAGGTGGGAATCATGTAAGAAGGGCCATAGCCCATGAGAAGCAGTGCAAAAGCCAGGACTTAGTGGCCCATGGGTTGAGGAGGGCAAGGGAAGAGGAGTGGAGGATACCAGGTGCAGAGAGAAGTTGACGGCCTTACAAAAACATCAGTCACATGGGGAAAATGAAGCCGATCAGTCTTCCCTCACAACATAAGGCAAATCTCAAAGTCTGTACACTGCACTGGCTTACAGTCACTCAACAAATATCTGTATGAGGTTTATTGTGAGACATAGAAACACAGAGAGAACTAAAATTTTAAAATATATCACAATTTTAACATGCTGGTGAACTAAACAAATGGACTTCTGAGAGCTCCATTTCAATGTCTGTGAGAGCCACAGCTGCTTGCTGGTACATCCCCTGCTAGTAACTGTGACAAAGAATACTGGACACTCTTTATCTTCAAGCACTTCAAATCTAGTTGGTGAAATAAAGTTAGGTACATAGACATGAACCGACAAGATAATAGATACCAGAATGTTAGACAAAAAAATAGACAAAGACACTAACTATCTCAGTGAATTTATTGTTCCTTAATTATTAAAATTCTGTTTTTTAAACAATGTCATGAACAGTGTCATGCAAAAACAAACTCCAGGGACCGGCCCGGTGGCTCAGGCGGTTAGAGCTCCATGCTCCTAACTCCGAAGGCTGCTGGTTCGATTCCCACATGGGCCAGTGGGCTCTCAACTACAAGGTTGCCAGTTCAATTCCTCAAGTCCAGCAAGGGATGGTGGGCTGCGCCCCCTGCAAATAAGATTGAACACGGCACCCTGAGCTGAGCTGAGCTGCCGCTGAGCTCCCAGATGGCTCAGTTGGTTGGAGTGCATCCTCTCAACCACAAGGTTGCCGGTTCAACTCCCGCAAGGGATGGTGGGCTGTGCCACCTGCAACTAGCAACGGCAACTGGACCTGGAGCTGAGCTGCACCCAACACAACTAAGACCGAAAGGACAACAACTTGAAGCTGAACGGCACCCTCCACAACTAAGATTGAAAGGACAACAACTTGACTTGGAAAACAGGCCTGGAAGTACACACTGTTCCCCAATAAAGTCCTGTTCCCCTTCCCCAATAAAATCTTTAAAAAAAAGAAAAAAAAAAAAACTCCAAGATATGTATTTGGTAATATTATAACACTTTCTTTTCTAGATTAGCTGAGAAGAAATCCATCAGAAGCATTTTTTATTATGATTACCACCCTTTGCATCAAAATGGCTCTAAGATAACAAAACAATGTCAAGCCAGCAGAGAACACATTAATTCTGACCAATACATAATGCAGTCTATTAGTATTAAAGTTCACAGAGAATGGTAATATTCAATAAACTAGTTTAATTTATTTCAGGTTATGTAAAGTTTTAGAAAATCTACTATACCAATGTTTTCATTGTTTTAGAACAAGAACACATAATTAGATAGACTAAATTCCCTGAAAATAAGTATTTCAAATGGCCTTATATAAATCGGTTTTTAATTTATTATCTTTTAATAAAGTTACTTTTTCAGAAAAAGATTTAATATTTCAAGTAGACTGCTACCAATAGTGTTCCTCTAAATAAAAACATCTTTCTTAATTGTTTTTTAAAAGAATTTATTACTTTTTAAAAAGAATTTATTACTTTTTTAAAAAAAGGAATAAATGCTCACTATAAAAAATTTAAATATGGCAAAAAGTATAGAGCATAAAGTGAAATGTATTCTTCATTCCAGCTTCCAACCATAGCAGCCTTAACACAACTCAATAAAAGTAACCAAGGCTATTATCTATTCTTAGATGTATTATCTACATAAACACAAACACATATGTGTATATTCTTTTTTCTTACATGTATGGGGTCATGTTGTATATATGCTTTTATAATTTTATTTTTCTCATTAATATTTCCTGGTCATCTTTCCATATCAATAGACTTGGAGTTGGCTCACTTCTTTTAATGGCTGCATAATATTCCATTGTTTGAAGAGCCATGATTATTTAACTAGTCCCCTATTAATGGACATTTAATTTATTTCCAATTTTCTCTATTACAAATAAAGCAATGGAAATGCTGTACAAATGTCAATGCATTTTTACATACATATATTTTACATACACACACACACACACACACAGAGGGTGCCAAAAATTATACACATCTTAAGAAAAGAAAAACTGTATTAAAATTGTAATACTCAATATAGACCAATAACAAAAGATGAATATAAGTCACACTTCTGCAATTACAAGAGGTGCTCAAAGTGGTTACCATCAGCATAATTTTAATACAGTTTTTTCCTTTCTTAAAATGTGTATACATTTTTTTGTCACCCTCTGTGTGTAGGTCTGTGTGTGTGTGTGTGTGTGTGTGTGTGTGTATGTGTGTGTGTGGCTTTTTTTAAGGTAAATTTCTAGAGGTGAGTTCATTGCCTTTCTACGCCTTTTAAATTTTGATAGATTATAGAAAATTTGCCTTCCATGATTATTGTACCAATTTACAGTCCCACCAATAACGGACGAGATGCCCTGAATAATAACAATGTCCCCAAATATATGAAAGCCCTTAATAATATCCATTTTAAACACAAATTTGATAATGCAGCTAAAAAATCTTCAAACATTATCCAGTTCCTAAAGAATAGAGTTAAATTTTTAGCATAAGTTTCATGGGCGCTGCCAATTTCGTTTCAACCCAGTTTTTAAAAAATATCTCCTCCCACTTGGTTGAGGTGAAATTGAGGAGAGTCATGAAGAAAATGCACTTTTTCTATAGTCATACCAGGCCAAGAAAGCATCATACCTTTCTTGCCTTTATGACTTTGCTTGTGCTACCTGATTTTTCTATCATTCATTCATTCGTTCTTTCATTCATTCATAGTTACAAAGCTCTACATGATCTGTGCCTGGCTCTCTCTCCAACTAATTGTTCTTCCTCGCTGTTCTACAGCTCATCAAGCATGCTCCTAACTCATAGCCTTTGAATCTGCCACGTTCTTTGCATAGAATTTTCTTCCCTAGTCACATACTCATAACTCATTCTTTCCCTTCATTTACACCGCTTCTCAAATGTTACCTCCTCAGAGAGACCTTCCCGACCAACCCATCCAAGATAGCACTGCCAGTCCCTCTCTAACCTCTTATTCTGACTAATTTTTCTGCATGATACTTTCCATTACCCGATATTTTGTTTATATTCTGATTTGTTACAGTTCACACATTTTTAATGTTATATTCATCTTATTATGAAAACAAATCCAATGAAATGTGTCTTGAGAAAAGATACTTTTTGATTTGATTCACTGTTATTTCTCAATGCCAAGAATAATGCCTCGCATATAGTAAGTGCTCAACAAATGTTGAATAAGTAATTTAACAAATATATTGGGCTTTATATTGTCCCAAGCATTCTCCTAGGATAGGAGAAAGATAAATAAGACTGATCACGGTTAAGGCAAACATGTAATAATTACTGTGTAGCGTGAAGCACAATAATAAAGGTAAATTGGAGTTAGACTATTAGAGGACAGAGCATGAGTAATCTCTGGGGCTAGGTGAGAAATCACAAATTGCTTCAAAGATTACTCCTTCCTCCTTCATGCTGACTCAGATGTCAACCCCGCTGTGAAGTCATGTTTGTCTGATTTCCCAAGCACATCAGCCCACCGCCAAGCCCCTCCTGACATTATTTGCTGTGTCCCATCCAAGCAAAATTGATCATTTCTCTATATTCTTAAATGTTTTGTGCATAGAACTGGTGGGGTATTTAATACTTTCAGTAGTCACTCATTATCCACAGGGGATACGTTCCAAGACCCCCAGTGCACGCCTAAAATCAAGAATAGTACAAAACCCTATATATACTATGTTTTCTTGTCTTCACGCATACCTATGATAAAGTTTAATTTATAAATTAGGCAAAATAAGAGATTAACCACAATAACTAATAAGATAGAATAATTACAACAATATAGTATAATAAAAGTTATGCGAATATGTTCTCTCTTTCTCTCAAAACATCTTATTTTAATCATCCCTTACTTGCAGTCAATGGCTTGGTGTCATTTGTTTCACAGGATCCCTTGCTGAAGTCTTCGTACAGGCTCAATGCTTTCTAGCACAATATGTTGCCATTAATCAGAACACATTTTCTGTTTATGTTTTTCACCCACAAATTTAACGCCTTTTCTATCTTTCACCCACAAATTTAACGCCTTTTCTATCTTTCACCCACAAATTTAATGCCTTTTCTATCTATACACTGTGGCTGTAACTTTTGTAGTTTTGTAGTTATATATATATGGTGCCCAAAAAATGTACATATATTTGTGTTTATATGAGTGTATATGCATATATAAATATATACACACTTATGTATGCATATATAAATACATATTTATTTATTTGTGTATGTGTATATATACATCTCTTTTCAGCATCCTGGGATGGAAAGAATCAGAACCTGGGAGGCAAATAGACTTACCACTGAATTCCATCTCGCCTACTCACTGGCTGACCCTCAAGTTCTTAAGTGATAAAATGGCTATTCAATGTAATATCTACCTCATAACTTTTCCATAAGGATTACAAGTAATAAAGTATGTAAATGCCTAGGAGATGTCTAGCAGCAGATGGTTTGGTGGTCGATTAATTTTAGCTTCCTCCTTGTATATTCTTAATACTCTCACTGAACTTGAATTTCAGCTCAGGGCAACTCATCCTTGTGTTTGCAGCACATACCACGTACAAAGCAGTCAGCAAATGTTTGTTGAATGTGATGGAATTATGATGAGAGCTACTGAAAACTAAAGCACAAGTTACTAAAAGATTGTGAAGAGTTTTCTGATTTCCTCCTCATTACATCTAAAGTCAGTGTAGAAACCTTATTTTAAGGCTGTCTGGAATCTTTTCCAGAAGATATCACAGAGAAAAGTTTCCTTTTCTTATGCTTTTCAAATTCATTTTCTACCTAATAATCCTCTAAGTAAAAGTTATTGCTTTTTGTGGCAGTTCTATTTTGGAATGGCAATTTCTATAATACCCCTTGAGAAAGAATTATGTTTTAAATTTCTACAGGAATAGAATAAAATGAAATTTAAACACAGAGTAGACCTTGGAAGTAAATAAATTTTTCCCTGATTCAGTCTTTTATCTTCCCAACTTATTGATAGCAAATTTTTTTTCTTACTCAATCACTCAAAATTTTGTTATCGATTTTCATCATTATTATTTGTTTTTAACAAATTAAACCTTTCATTCTTTTCCTATTCACTGCTTTTTAGTGCATGTGGCTTCCCACTTGTTAAGAAAATGGGCAGAAGATACTATTGGTACTATTATAGGTTTCTCAAAGGTAGGCATTCATTTCCATTATACCTGGGCAAGGACAAAATTTAACCCTAGAAATGTGAAACATCTGATCACGGTAGCTTTGAGATTGGCCAGATCCCATCAATTGTATTGATAACTTTCTCTATCTAATTTAAATTCCAGTTGAGCATTACCCATGATCATCTGACCCTGCTCTCTCACAAAGTAACATTATTTTAGAGTTTACAATTTCGTTAACCCCTTATGAGGAGAAAAGGAAGTATTTCAAACCTCCCACTTGATTACCCTCAACTGCCACGGTTTCTTTTGCGTGGTTAAGTTTGTCTTACTTGCAGTGAACATGGAAATTCGGTGTGATCAGTGCGAGTTGATGCAGTGTCTTCACAGAAGAAAATGCCATGAAGGAGTCTCATTGAAATCACACTCTGCAGTAGACTGGAAGAATGGTGGTTTTTCAAATCAAAACTGCTGAAAAACTGAGAGACTATTTTGAACAAATTCAAACCAAAAGATGAATTAAGAATCATTGAAAAACCTACATGATAACAACAGACCTGATTGAATGCATCTTAAGAGCTTACTCTCTTATAATCAGGTAATAAAAATTATTAAAATTAAATCTGGTAATAAGTTTTAAAATCTGAGCTAAGCTCAGAGTTATGAAATGGGAAGTTTAAAATATCTTTTCCAATCACAAAAGGTTAACCAAATTGCAAACTCTAAGATAATGTTGCTTTGTGAAGAGAGCTTCATCTAATTATCATGAAATTAAATATGAAATTAAAATTAGGTAGAGGCTTGAGTAAAATTTTGATTACGTCATTATGCATTGTAGTATAGCTAAAAGTTATTATAAGTGATTTTAAATGTGATGTTGATTTGATCATTAGGGTGAGAAAAATGTTTAAGGTAGGAAGTCCTATCACCAGGGGGATGTTTAGATCTCTTTTCTTTCACAGGTATAAAAAAAAGTCAGAATATAATTTTCTAATTCTACCTTAAATAATTTTTGAAAATAACAATGGTCAACAAATAAATTATTTCTTAAAGTTTTAGAATATAATGTTTAGAGATTCTGAAAACTTCAAATAAAGTTCATATTTAAGTATTATGGGGGAAGAAAATTCTTTCACCTTTTCAAAATTTGGAATATCTACTCCGTGCAATTCTTGTAGCCCTAAGACCATAAGCTCCAAGAGGGCTTGTTTCTGGCTCTCTCCCCAACAACTAGTGTAACGCTAGATAGTGCAATGTGCTTAACCAATATTTGTTGGGTGGATGAATCATTATGTACATGTACTTATACTAAAAGATCCCATTAATTCATTAACAATGGCTCCCATTTGTTCAGTTATTCAGAACTCACTGAACAAATATTTGTTGATGGTTTCTATGTGCCAGGCCCTGTTCTAGGCACTAGGGATACAGCTATGAACAAACCAGACCAGGGAGGGGAAAAAATCAACATCCTTGCCCCATTGGAACTCCCCTTCTAGCAGGGAGAGACAACCATCCAATGCTATAAGCAAGTACAAAACATCAAGGGTTAGTTGGTGATAAGTATTTAGTGAAGAATGAAACAGGGAAGGCAGATAAAGGGTGTCAGGGGGTGGGGAGAACTTTCTGGAATGTTCAAGGCACAGCAAGAGGAGGTCAGTGTCAAACAGCGTCAAAAGGAGAAGAGAAGGTGAGATTGAAAACATGCCGGACAGGACCTTTAGGAGGCTTTTCCTCTGAGTGAAATGAGCCACTGAAGGGTTTGGCGCAGAGATGTGACCCCATCCAATTTACATCACAACAGGATCATTCTAGCTGCTGTGCTAGGAACAGAGTGAGGCAGAGCTGGAGCCAAAGCAAGGAGACCAGGAAGGAGGCTATTGCACCCATCTCGGCAAGAGATGGTGATGGTTACGTTTATGGTCCATCATGGGCCAGGCAGTGTGAGACCTGCTTTGTGTATTTAATATTTACATGTTCTATTACCTAACGCCTACAAACTGACGTAAATATGATATTGCCACTTTCTGGATCAGCAAATCGAGCCTCACAATGTTTAACTTACCCAGAGTCACTCGCTAGCAGGCGGCAGATGTAGGACTCACACATAAATCTGCCTGTTAATTTCCTCACTGCTCTGCCATCCTAAGTTTTCATGCATTTTTCAAACAATTAGCATCAGTATATCGAGAGATTAGAATAGTGCCCACTTTAGGGGTGATGTAGCATTAAGAGAAACCAACCCATCTTCCCAGCTGTGCCCTCAACTTCTACCTGCTGTGAACCCTCTACTCTGGCCAAAATAACCGATTTGCTACTTCCTCAACATGTCCTGAGTTTTCCCAACAATCTTACAGTCTTAGAATTTCAAGAAAACTTAGCCAACCTGACGCTGAAAACAGGAGGCCTGATACATTAGGACATTTGGTCTCTGAATATTTCCAAGCGACACACAAGGCTGCTGACTGTACCTGTTCATGCGCTCCTGTGAAAGATCACCTGGAGAATCCCAGAGATCCTTGCAATAGATCTTGCAAAGAGCTGGCCCCATTCAAAGTTAGGCTATAGGCCAATAGCATTCACACTATTGAACATTTCCCACTGGCTAGGCCTCTTATTATAAAGAAACGCGGTGCTCATGAAAACTGGGACGTAGAGTAAAAAAACCAAAATCCCGCTTCTGTTGGTATTAGAATGTTCAGATTTCTTGGTTTGAGCTTCCAAATTTAATGTTTTTTAAATTGCAGTTAATTTTCACTTTCGTCTATACCTCATAAAGGAAGTCACTGTTTGAGGGACAGAAAATAGAACCACAAGTTATAATATTAGAACCTCAGTCCTGCATTTACTACCACCCATATGTGGGTTTCAGGAAGTGGCTGACAACCAGATCATGTCACCACTGCGGGCCATTTGTCTATTCTATGGCCTAACACTAAATTCAACCCCAGGCAATGGACTAGGACAGAGAGGAGGGATGGAAATCACAATAGATGCAGCACTGTGGAAGCTCTGCTCTGTCAGACTCTGCTGGGATCCCTAGACAGGGGTAAACCAACCCTCAGCTATCAAAACTATTATCCCAGAGTTTGATAAATATAGAACACAAAGGGCAAGAGACAGGAGATGTGAGGAGATGGTTTTCAGCTCTCCCGCCTTTTATGGTGCTTCAGACAGTGACAATGGAATTATGGTTAGAAAAGCCACCTCATTTTTTAAAAGTTCCATCTTGCTTTATTCCCTGGCTCCAATGCCTGGATCCTAAAAGCTTAAAAAGAACAGTATTAGAGCATAATTAACAGGTGAAGTATAAAGGAAAAACTGGGAAAATTGTCTCCATCTAAGCCACACAAAGTGACATTAGGGAAAGCCAGTCAACTATCCATTGCCTTAATCCCTTTACATGTTAAGATTGAGATTAAAAGCATATCTGCTAACATGTAATAATTTTTTAAAAATCATTTTTGCACTTTTCCTGCATATTAGCATAAAAAGTTTTAGGCAAACGAAGCAGAATTGAGGGTGCTGACAAGAAGTCTAATTTACTAAAATGAAAAACCTTTGAACGGTGGCTTCTCCCATTGTTATTACAACAACGTTTGGCAGGTAACAACTCTCTCCGTACAACTTCATCCTGGGCCTCTTACTGCCTGAGTCATAAGTGAAAACACCAGGTAAGGTCCTCAGGCCGGCTCTGAGGCAAATCCTTTAGAACAGGATGTGCTTCTTCCTTGAGGTGACAGGTTACATATTGCAAGGTTTTTTTTCATCCCTATTGAAAACATCTCATTTGCTGCCAAACTATATGTAAGGAAAAGAAGCACAGTCTGCCCTCAAAGGCTCCTTGGAGACTGAAACCAGAGAATAGCCGGACATACACACAGTATGAAAAGTCTAAATTAAACAATGGCTTTGCAACAGCACCTTCCCATGTGACTTTGAATCAGAGTAAAGGGAAGTTCACAAAAATCAAAGCAGTAAAAGGGATCTTTATTTGGAAAGTACTCATTAACTCAGCAAAGCCAAGCTTTAAGAATTAGATCTGTGAGGAAAATCCTCCTGGCGATGGAACCAGGGCTTTGATTTCTACTGGCTCATAACATAAATAATAATATTCACTTACAGATCTATATTACCTTTCAGTTTACAAAGCGCTCCATACATTATTTCATTTTATCTTCACAACATTCTTGTGAGGTATGGAGGCATGGTTATTCCCTCTCCTGGGTTCAGAAATCGAGGCTTGGTGAGCAGACAGGATTTCCTCAAAGTCACATAGTTATTAAGAAGCACAGCCCAAAATGAAATTTTGGTCTTCAAACTTCCACTTAGGAGCCCTTTACTCTGTTGCATCTCTAAAGTTAGTCATTCCAGATTATCATAACTAGTTATATGTTAACTGAGGAAATTCTAAGAGGCGCAAGAGTTTAAAAAAAGATAGGCCAGACTTGGAAGAAAGCAGACTTTCAAGCTGTTTATATATGTTCCCTGTGACAATGGCAAAAATCCAAGGTACATTCTGAGGACAAATAAAATTAAAATGAACCTTATTTTTGAGTTTAGTAATAGTAATATCAAAGGATATAACAATTGTATATATTAGAAGCTCTGTCAAAGGAAAAAACAGAAAGAAAACAAAAGATCCCTAATTTATAAACTTGAAATATGTTTTCTAATGTTGTCTCTAAACTGAATTAAATACTATGATTTGACACGTTGAAAATACTTGAAACTTACTTTTAGTACTTGAAGTTGGGTGACCTTCTTCTCCTCCTCTCCATCCCCCACCCCTTCCCCCCGCCCTTTCCTCCTTCTTCATTAAGTGTGAGACAGCATAAAACAGAGAACTATGGTGAAAGTGCGATGGTTTGGTGGCCAGAGAGGCTGGGCTTTGAATCCTGGCTCCACCTCAGTGACCTGAGGAGTCTGTTTCACTACTGAGGGCTTTATCTATGAAATGGAAGTCAACTATCATTGCGTGGTGGCGTAGTCAGCGTGGACTGTGCTATGACAAAATACCACAAACTGGATGGCCTAAGCAACACACATTTATTTTCTCACAGTTCTGGGGGCTGGGAAATCTAAGATCGAGGGGCCAGCAGGGCTGCTTCCTGGTAAGGACTCTCTTCCTGGCTTGTAGATGGTCACCTTCCTGCTGTGTTCTCACGTGGCGTTTCCCCGTGTGTGAGTGTGTGTGTGTGTGTGTGTGTGTGCGCGCGCGCGCACACGCGTGTGCACAGAGACAGAAAGGAAGCAAACTCTCTGGTGTTCCTTCTTAAAGGCACTGATCTTATCATGGGGACTCCACCCTCATGATCTCATGTAAACCTAACCTCTTTCCAAAGACACCCTCCTTCCCCCATCCTAATACCATCCCTTTAGAGTTTAGGGCTTCAATACATAAATTTGGGGGGAACAATCATTCAGTTCATAGCACTTGGTGCTCACCCTAGCATCAAAGCAGATTGAAAAAATAAGGCATTTAGAAAAAACAGAAACAGCATGAATAGCATGAAGCAGGGGCACAAAACAGTGAAGACCACTGAGGCCCAGAAGTCCTGAGCACTAATGTTTGTCACAACCTGTCACGTGGCCCTTTTGAAACAATCGAGAACACTGACCAGGACGCTCTGAGAGAATGCTGGGCTTGAGATACCAGTCACTGCCTGCTGCCCACCACCTATTTTCAGAGAATCTATCCTGTTCGTACCAACTGACACCCACCCCTTTACATGATCTGTAAACAGCTGCCCTGAGGAGATACCATCCAAGGTTCAGCTGAGCAAATCAGGTTTTCGAACCTGGGAATGTAGCATTAGGTTTAACAACCGAGGTAGTGAGATGGCATTCGGTTGGGGTGAGGGTGGAGAGACACACTGACAGGTATAGAAGCAAAGTCAGGCCTGGACCCATTTAAGCAAAAGTTATATCCAAGCAGAAGTTAAAAGAGAGTGAAGCAGCCCTGAGGAAGTTGGCAAATATGGAAACAGAACTAAGCAGACACGCAGACGAGGTAGAAGCAGGAGGCCAGTAGTTGCGTGAGAGGAGGGAATAGACTCAGGTACTGATTTTACAATCCCAGGGCCTCCCGTGGCCTGGTTGTACTTTTTCCTGCCTCCAAATATTTCTAAGGGGCTCTAGCATCCTTTCAATTCACTTTCTTTTTACTAGACATAGTCTGAATGGCTTTCTGTCTCTTGCAACCAAAAAGCCTTGAACATAAGAAATGCCTAATAAATGAATCAAAAATTAATTCGATTAGTACAAATCCATGTGAAAATGCCAAAGAACAATCTGAAAGCAACATTGGTGGGGGCTGGGAGAAGCTAAGAGTGAACATGCAGTCAGAGTCGGGTAAGGTTACCCAGAAAACCCACCAAAAGACACGAGCTGAATCGAGTTTGGAAAGAAAGAGAATGCTGTGTTTGCCATGAGAAAGGCGTTCATCTAGAAAAATATCTACAGAGACATAAAAAGTAAAGCCCTGACCGTGAGTTCAAAAGCTTAATAAAAGTAGCCCTTACTTTCAAAGAAATAATACTTTTAAAATTAATTTTATTTGGAATGTATTATCTTCTAACCCAATGAAGATCTTTAAATTATGAGATTGCTTTGAAACTCATATTTTCTTCAGTTGCAAAAGTAATTTTCTATAGTTTCGCTGTTTTCAAGTTCAAAATCAAGTGCGCCTTTATTTCTGATCAGCTGCTATCAGTTTCTAGCAAATCATATCTTTACATGTTCAAGTTCTGCTTATGGGACTTACCCAGATTTGCTGGTTTGTGGCTTAATTATGGAAGGAAAAAAACTCAGGATAAACATTCAACCAGTTTTAATACTATTATGACGTAACAGTTTAACTTGATGTTAGGCATCAACTCTAATATTTGTAAATGTTAAAAAAAGCCTTGATACAGGGGCAGCGGGATGGCTCAGTTGGTTAGAACGTGAGCTTTGAACAACAGGGTTGCTGGTTCGATTCCCACATAGGCCAGTGATCTGAGCCCTCCACAACTAGATTGAAGACAACGAGCTGCCGATGAGCTTCCGGAGGAGGGGACAGATGGCTCAGTGGGATAGAGAACGAGCTCTCAACAACAAGGTTGCTGGTTAGATTCCCACATGGGATGGTGGGCTGTGCCCCCTGCAAGTAAAGATTGAAAACGGTGACTAGACTTGGAGCTGAGCTGCACCCTCCACAACTAGATTGAAGGACAACGACTTGGAGCTGATGGGCCCTGGAGAAACACACTGTTCCCCAATATTCCCCAAAATTTAAAATAAAAATTAAAAAAAAAAAACAACCTTGACACAAAAAGATATTTACATTATTTGCTTTAAATTCCAGTGTTAGCTTTAGCCTCAAAAAACACTGTTAGCTCCACTTATTAGGAATATGTCACAATGGATTATCTGAAAGAGTGTAACGAGAGTTTGAAAGCCCTGTGTGTGACACAAATGTTATATATCACCAGCAGAACCAAGTGTTGTCAAGTCAATCAATAATTACTGGCAAAGTAGAACAGGAGACTCTATTGGGAATGACAGGAAATGAATGAGAACAACTGTTATATGGCAGGCTTTCCCTTTAGGGGCACACACACAAAAAAAATCATAAAATTGTAACAAAGGCCAAGTACAACTGCTAATATCTTGCCATCATATTTTTTAGGAAAAGGTTCAAACTTACTAACTTAGTACATGAGGCCATTCACTTGTTCCACAACTATGTATCGTGCTCCTATTATGTGCCAAGCTCTGGGTGTAGATTGCTTAATAAAAGAGTATCTTCTCTTTGCACTTAGGATATTAGAAAGGTGTGGGATCTCTTACATTCAATTGCTTCAGTGTTATCTACTCAGTCATGCTTCTATGCTCTCTAATACACTCTCTCCTCTACAGAGGATATTTCCACACACACATCACACATACACATGCACCAGGGCACACACAAGCACACATTCTTTATGTTGAGATTTCTTATTCCTCCAACTTCAATCTAAATTCACCTACACTGGAAAGTTTGTTTCTAATTCCCTTTCTTCCTATTTAAATGTCCCACCACCTGTGGGACATTTAAATGCTTTATATATCCTGTCCATGCTTCTATCAAAGCATTTATAATAATATATAATCTGCTATCATTGTTGATTTACTGTGGGTCCTCCCTATAAAGATAGGGGCATAGATCTAGCATGAGACGTGACACACAATAGATCACCTTAAGTGAATGTTTCTTAAGTGAATTAGTAAATAAACTAGTCAGAAGCAATGGTGGCAGATGGGCTAAGAAAGGAAATAATCTTGGACATTGAAAACAGTGGTTCTATTCAAAATCGAGATTTTGATATGCGAACAGGAAGAAAGGACTGTTCATTCTACATTGTCTTAAGAGCTTGGAAACAGATTCTATTTAATACTTGAGTCTCTTAAGAATGTTATATGGGATGGCTGGTTAGCTCAGTTGGTTAGAGCGTGATGCTAATAACACCAAGGTTGCCAGTTCGATCCCCCATGGGATATGTGAGCTGCGCCCTTCTTGAAAGAAAGAAAGAAGAGAGAGAGAGAGAGAGAGAGAGAGAGAGAGAGAGAGAGAGAGAGAGAGAGAGAAAGAAAGAAAGAGAGAGAGAAAGAAAGAAAGAGACAGAGAGAGAGAGACAGACAGAGACACAGAGAGAGAGACAGAGAGAAAGAAAGGAAGGAAGGAAGGAAGGAAGGAAGGAAGGAAGGAAGGAAGGAAGGAAGGAAGGAAGGAAGGAAGGAAGGAAGGAAGGAAAGAAAAAAGAAAATTCCCCTTATTAAAAAAAAACAAACAATATATAGCTGCCCTTCAGTTCAGCATTTAGATTTAACAAATATCTGGCACTACTAGTATTCTTTGATACTGATTGATCTAACACACATAGCAAGCACACACATACACACACACACACACACACACACACACACACACAGTACAAACCTTCTCCTTAAGGTGAATTTATTGGATGCATCAACTTACTATTTGGGGCACAACACAACAAGGTATCACATAACAGATGTTCTACTGGGAAATTAAAAAAATAAGTCCTTTCATTTATTTGAGGAAAAAAGTGTCCATTTTAATCATTCTACAAGTGTGAAATTTTAGCAGATGGTACAAAATAACTTATCACAGCTCCGGGACCTGGCTTATGCCACATCTTGTTGGACCACAGATGAACAGCCTGGCCTCCTGATTTAAATGCAACCTCAAGATATATTTGGCATTTCTGTAACATTGAGTGAGCGGCTTTAATTCATGCTCAAGTTGCTTTTACACAACCTGAACTGTAAGTGAGCTAGAGAAGACATGTAACGTTCTGTCACTGCCAGTAGAAAGAAGTGTTAGTGTATCAACTGGGAGAAGAAAGCCCTGCTTCTCCATGTTAATGAGTCCTTTGCAGATTTCAAGGATTTTGTATTTGGGTTGTGGGCCATTCGGTGCAAAGGGCAGAGGAGATTAGGAAAGACTCTCTGCACAATTGAAAGCGAGCAGGGAAGAGTTCAAAGGTTACATGGCCTTCAGCCGTGGGGATTAGAACATGAGGAAAGGAGATAGCCTCTTTAAACCTGGGCTTCTTAGTCTAGGAGGCCTGACAATTAAGTTCTTGAACTTGTTGCAATGATGTTGCTAAACTTTTTTGATATCAGAGGGATTATCCATTATGAATTTGTACCAACTGAACAAACAGTTAACCAAGTTGACTATTTGGAAGTGCAGAAAAGGCTGCGTGAAAAAGTTAGACGAAAACATCCTGAACTTTTCGCCAACAATTCATGACTCTTGCATCACGACAACGCACCAGCTTACACGGCACCGTCTGTGAGGGAGTTTTTAGCCAGTAAACAAATAACTGTATTGGAACACCCTCCCTGCTCACCTGATCTGGCCCCCCAATGACTTCTCTCTTTACCAGAAAATAAAGAAAATATTGAAAGGAAGACATTTGGATGACATTCAGGACATCAAGGGTAATACTGCAACAGCTCTGATGACCATTCCAGAAAAAGAGTTCCAAAATTGCATTGAAGGGTGGACTTGGTGCTGGCATCAGTACATAGCGTCCCAAGGGGAGTACTTCGAAGGTGACCATAGTGATATTCAGCAATGAGATATGTAGCACTTTTTCTAGGATGAGTTCACGACCTTAATTGTCAGACCTCATATGTACCAAAGGATCAGGACATGACTAGGGCACAGCTCCTGTCACGTGCCACCCACCACCACAGTCCAACAACTTCCAACCAAACTGATACACCGTGTTTCCCCAAAAATAAGACCTAAGCGGAAAATAAGCCCTAGTATGAGTTTTCAGGATGACATCCCCTGAACATAAGCCCTAATGTGTCTTTTGGAGCAAAAATTAATATAAGACCTGGTCTTATTTTTGGGGAAACACGGTATGTTCAATGGACAAGTCCATTGATCACACACATGGAAGTCAGGGCAATGTCAAGTTGCCATAAAAGTTTCGGAATGCTTGCTCTCAATTTTCTAACTTGTTTTATTGCAGACGAATAACAAATAGTCCAATGGCAGTCCAATGTATGTGAGAAGGCCACATTATCAGTAGCACTGGTCTGAAACTCTTGGAATTTTTCTGTTTTTTTAGGTTTACAACAGGACCAAGCGAGGTGTTTGACGGTGATTGGTGACGATGTGTTGATAGTTTGCTGGCAATGGTCAATGTAAGACATTTAGTCTAATGGGTACTGAAAGGAAAAGATAGTTCAACAAGGGACTGACTTTAAAAGTGGACTGCTTAGAAACCCTAAATGGGCACAGAAGCAGATCTGCCTGCTTGCAGCAATTGTGGCCTTTTTTAAAGGACGTTATCTAGGGAGTTATTAAGGAGGGCAAAGCAAAAAAGTACAAGTTCCGTTGAGAAAGCATGTTTACCAGGACGCGTCAAAGCTGCAGGGGTTATGTCAGAGGTAGCAGGACGTTTACCACTCATCTGCACTGTTTATCCTCCCTCTCTGAGCCCTCAGGTTCTTGAACTCAAATGCTACAGCTAATAATTACTAATTCACTGGACTTGAAGCAATGTTTATGGAGAAAATAGATTTAAAATGGGTTTTTTTCAGCTCATCCTAGCTCTCTAGTAAAATACCTAGGGTGACACAGAAAATGACCAAAAACAAAAGCTATTATATTTCCCAAAACGAGAACTGGTAGCTTGTCACAAGAATCTATTGGAGGTTTCTGTGAAGTCTCACAATGGAACTGGATTTAAAAAAATTCAAAAGCCTACCTCATGTTTCATCTGTTGAAAGAGAATATCTCACCCACCTAAAAATATGAGGGAAAAAATAGTAGGAGTCTCTAGCAGTGCACTTTGTCCTTTCTCCAATCTCTTCACTCTGATTTAGACATCTATAGACTACAGTTCCACCCCTATTGAGGCAGCTAAAATCCATTAGCTCTTCACCTCCTACCATCCTACAACCACGTGGAGACTAATTCCAAGAGAAAAATCGTTGAATACTCTAGAAATAAATGGGTGCATTTGAACATTTGTTCTAGACATTTTAAGACATTTAGACATTCTAGACATTTGTTCTTGGTATTCTAAATTCCCAAGTACTCTCCTCTATTACAAAAAACATTTCCCAAAATTAGGTTCACAGAGGAGTAGCACCATAAAATGGCTTTCTAGAAGGTTTTATAAACAAAGAATTTGAGGAAAAGATGTATATATAGCTCCTCCTTGGATGTTCATAGTAGATGTCATAACTTTGAGATATTCTGCAGGAAATAATTAACTTTAAATTTTTATCCATCGTTGCCTAAATCCTTTTGCCGAGGTTAAAAATTTTCTCCATAACTTTTACTATCCTATGTAAAAATTATTTTTCAGAAAGCACATTGAGGAAAGCTTGTTCAAAGAATAGAAGCAAAAAGTAAGGATATGACCAGATCCCTTTTCTGTACACAGAGCTGCCCTAGATGAATGTCTGGTTAAGTGTGAGAAATGGGCAAGAAGACTAGCCCATCAATTACCTCATCTAATCAAATTATTCTCCAATTGAGATCTGAGGAGAGAATGCATCTAGCACCAGAAGTGTCAGTGAGGAAAGCCAAAGGCCATCCACAAACCCCGTCTGATCACAAACATTGAGTTAAAAAAGAGACTTCTCTCTATTACAGGATGCATAAAGAAAAAACAAGTTTAAATCTACAAGTCAGTATAAAAACAGAAAAAAGCAACATCATCTAGAAGACTCCAAAGGGGATCATTCTCTAGGACTAATTCTATGTGTCATTCAATGTTTTAAATTTTAAAATATCAGTGAAATACACAATTTTAATCAAATGTTAATGTAAAACTTACAACTAGCGTAAATAGACTTAATAGACCTGAAATAAATTAAAATATTTATCAAAAAATAGGTAAAAAAAATCTCCAGAGTTAACCTATTATATGGTTGTGTTCTTTTAATAGATACTTGCCACTATGTAAACAATTCTGGATATATTCACACACACACACACACACACACACACACACACACACAAATTATCCTACTTTACAAAGCTAGCATAATCCTGACACTAAAAACACACCCCACACACACACACACACACACTCTACTACTACCACTGACACAGCTCCTGATGAATATCAGTAATAAGCATGAATGCAAAACTCCTAAATTAAATTCAAATATGATTGAAAAGCATAATGCACCATGAAAAAGTCAGATTTCCTCCGGGCTACAGGAATTGTTGTAGTGTTCTTGGGCAATACCCAGTGATTGACACAGAGCAGTACAATGAAAACTCGAGTGCTATGTGTTAACAGTGGACTAACAGGCCCTTCCTGCCCTGTTTCAAAGCAGTAGTTAGGCCTCTGTGACTTTCATTTCCAAAGTTTCCTTCAGGAAAGAAGACAGAAGCTGCTTGAAGATAAAGCTGCATCTTGCTCTTTGGAAAAAACCTATGTTCACTGAAAGGAAGACGACAGCCTTCTCAGAGAGAGGAGTGTCCTCGAGGGCAGAGTTAGGGGGACATTGATTGTTTTACGTTGGAAAGAGGCAGATGTCAACAGGGGAGACAGTGTAGGAACCAGGATACTCCTCGGTGTGGTCTCCAGACTTCTCGAGAAGGTCAGGAGGAAGACAGCCAGACTTTAGGGTTGCAGGGAACATGTAGGGAGGCTGGGCCTTCAGCAAGGGGTTCTAACCACACCCAGGACTCATGCACGTGAAAGGGAAACCAAAGCAGCAGAGCCCGAAGAAACCATGACAACTAGGACCCTCAGAAGTTCTGGGTGATGGACTACAAAAGAGGACTGCCCTCCAATGCACCATCATGGCATGAAGTCTGTTGCAATCCTTCCCCCAGGGCTGAAGTGGGCAGGCAAGACCCACGAGAGCCATTTATCCCGTGAAGAGTCAAATTCATTAATTCACTTATATTTATTAGGTACCAAGTGCTAGAGATAGAGCAGGGATATGCAGTCAAATAGCTAGCTCTCCGGGCTTACACTCTAAACTGGGGAGATAGCAGTAAACAATAAAAGAGAACAAATTACATAGTACGTTAGAAAGTGAAAAATGCTATGGAATAAAAAATGAAGATCTGGTCAAGAAGATATGGTGGTAGCAGTAAAGGTGATGAGAAGTAGACAGATTCTGGATGCACTTTGAAGGTAAGGCCAACATTATTTTCTGACAGATTGGATGCAAGGTGTGAGGCAAAAACTGTAGTCAAGAACGACTCCAGATTTTTCCACTGAACTGATTAGAAAGATGGAACTGCCATCAACTGATCTGAAAAAGAATGAGGATAAGGTAGGTTGGGAGGAAGAGTTGGGGAATTCCAGACGTCCTTTTTTGTTTTAACATATTGGGCTTCAGTTTTCTATTAAATATCCAAGTGGAGGTGTTGGATAGGCATTGGATGAAAAAGCTAGGAATTCATGGTTTAAGTTAACTTTAAAAAGGTTGGAAGGGAGGGAAGGAGGGAGAGAGGAAGTGAGGGAGGGAAAAGAGAGAGAGAGACAGAAGGAGAGAGGGAAGGAGAGGGGGAGGAAGGAATAAATGTGCTATTTACACAGTGAATTTCTGGACCAAAATTCAGTTTCACTAGATTGTTATCAATAGCACGTAGTGTGATGTTCTAAGGTTTGTACAGAATTTAGCCAGAGGGATGTTGGCAGGCTGGGGGTTGGGGGGGCTTCACAGAGAAAGCAACGATTAAACTGAGCTCATCGGGCAGACAAAGAAGACAAAACTAAGAAGAGCAGGAATGTAATTGTGAAACTTCAAAATGTAACAACAGTGCGTAACCGGGTGACTAGAGCCTGCGATGGATGGAGAGGAATGACTGCAAATGAAGCTGGAAGAGTAAGCTGGGGCAGTGTAGGAAGCCTCTGATATAGTGTGCTAACAAATTCAATTTACTTTGCCTAAGTTTGTGTAACAGCAACTGAGAACAGACTAGAACGGGCCATGGCACTGGAAACGCAGTGGTTGAGATTTTAGTGGATGGAATAAAATGAAGCTGTGCTTTAAAGCCTCCGTAATTGCAGTCAGACTAAGGAGTTCCTGCAAAATATTGCATATTTAGTGTAAAACTGAGCCATCCATATCTAGTGTCATCAAAGGAAAAGTATAGCCAAGACAGAAAAGTGATATTATTCTAGGCAAACCTGACTAATGATTTAACTCCTGTCCCAGGGAAGAACAATGGGGAGATTACCACAGGATCAAGCTTCAGTCCTACCTATAAATATTTGCATTGACTCTGTGTGTCTATGCCTACATTAACTGGTAAGAAACTATTAATGTTCATTCTCTTAGGGCACATTTAGTTCTCAGCTAATTCTTTTTTTTATCAATAGTTTTGCATGAAAAACCCTTTTGGATTACTAAAGGTGCTTAAACTAAGGATGCTTGTACACAAAGCATGCATACCACTTTTGTTCACGGTTTGTAAATTAACTTTTACAAACTCTACCTTGATTATACACAAACAAAACCAAGTTTCTTAAGGCTACCTTTTTATTCTCTCCTGTACCTCCGGATCCTTGAACTTTGACCTCTGCAGCAATAAAGCCGCATTTCTATGATAAACACGGGGTCTTTTGTTTTTGTTTTTTTTAAAGAAAAGGAATGCACAGAGTTGATACATTTTTAAGTGCTGCATTTAAAAGATAGTTACTCAGAATTCTCTAGCTTGATTAAAGTCTTGCAAGGTAGCCCTACTGTAATTTGTGATAGAATGCTGTGCCTTAAAGTATATTTTTTACTAATAGACAATTGATTATGACATATCAGCACAATTTCTGTTGGAAAATACATCACTATATTCTGTCAATCATTAGGTGTGACTGAATTTCTTTTGCAGTTTTTTAAAAGAAATCTCAAATGTCTAAACCTGCAGAATAAAACTTTTTAAAAAATAAATAAGTAAATTAGTATGCTTAAACGAGAAAATCAAAACTAATGCCTGCATTCAAAATACACTGTTCAATGGACCGATTAAACAAGGTCCTGGTAAAGAGACAATACACGACTAAGATATGCATGAATTTTATAGATATTTCCCCTTTAAAACCACAGTTCCCATACCTCTAAGAGATACCTCCCAGCTTGCCAAGTATTTACTTTGTCCTAAATTTGAGAAGGCTCAGGCAACCAGACACATTTTCCCTTCTGTTGTCAGAATGGGATTAGGATTACCTTGTCCTTCCATGCCGACCACATGCTTCTCAATTGCACATCTCACGTGGAGCCACCGTCCGGCCCGATTTGAAGTCCAGAGATGAACCTGCTACCTCCTATGAGAACCGTGAACACACACCACCTGGATTCCGCAGTGCTTCCTGGGGCTGCTGCTGTACTGGTGCATTTCAAACAGTGGCAGGCTCTGCATTTTACTTTTTTAACCATGCCCAGAAGTCTTTCCCAAATGGCCTCAAGATTGGTTTCACTCTTGGACCTGGCCATTTTCCATAATTGATTTAATGCTTCAAATAATCTTCCTCTGTGCTTTGACTTAGGCTTCTACTCCCACTTAAAAACCTGGACATGACAACACCTTTTTTTCCTTAATGGAACTAATTAGAGAATATCTGTAGGCAGAACATATCCATTAAAACATATAATGATTGTAGAGATGGCAAACAGTAAACATTTAGTGAAAACAATGGAATGGAATGCTATATTGCCCAATTGTAGGTAAAATTTTAGGTATACCACAAATTGATTCAATTTGTTAAAGTTTTATAAAAGCCTGAGTGATTGACACCTGTAGGAGCAAAGCCATCTTTAGAGAATCCAGAACTGTGAAGCTGAGAGATTATCCTTTTCTGGTCATTAGATACCTCTGGATTTAACCCAAAGCTTGCACTGAGTCATCAGAGATCTGCACTTTCTTTCAAAAGAAATCAGCCAAATTATTTTCACTTTGGTACTCTGGTGTGGGGTATAAATGTGAAGGAGACAAGTTTTTGTCTTTTGTTTTTCATCTCATCATGAAATGAACATTCAGTGCTCTATATATCCTCCCACAATAAAGGCTAAAAGTTTAACCAAAGAGATCTAGTCATAAATACGTACCATTAACTCTAAGTTCACTAATGTTTAATTATGTAAGTTTATGGATTTTCCAGACTCCGCCTCAACTAAAATTTCTCTTTTGATGTCTGATAGTTGGTTTTATGTCCTCTCATGAGGATATATTCTTTAATTTCCCACCACCTTTCCCATTTTTGAAAAGCCCTACCTTCACTCCCAGTTCCACCTTCTTTTGAAAAATATTCCTCCTTCACATCGTCCAGATGAAGGCTCGACCAATCTGGGTCCATCACAAGAACCCATCCACGAGTCAAAGAGTTTGAATGTGACCTAAGATGGGACATCCCTAAATTTCTACAAAATGGGACTTAAGGAAAAGGGACAATCCCACTCTGGTGTAAGGCTTAGGATCTGAGTCTGAGAACATGGTGACCTTGTGGAAGAGGCCTGTAGGAAAATGCTGGAAGGAACAGAAATAAGAGCTAAGAAAGAGAGAGACCCGAAGGTATCGGAGTCTGTTTCCAGTGATCCTGAAGACCCGGTTACATCATTTGACCTTTCCTTTTAACTAAGTTAGTTCAGGTTTTATTTCTGTTATTTGTGTACATAAAAGGTCTTAATATAGACTCTCTCATGAGCCCTGCGTTAAGATGGAATAAAGAAATAAAATCTCAGTCAAGTATATTTTCATTTGATTAATAAACTAGCAAGAAATTTAGTTCTAGGAGGCTCTGAACCATTGGCCAACTGAAACCGGGAGTAAGAGGTGGAAGACGGAAGGATCAACACGCTTCTAAGGCCCCATCCCAAAAGCCACGTGGCATCCAGCCTCCAGCATTGTGGGCACCGACAGGCAGAGCTTCACGTGCCCAACCTCCTGAGTCCAGATGAATTCACCAGTGTGATTTCATTAGAGAGCATTCAGATGGCAGGAAGTGTGGTGTAGGAGAGTCAAGGGCGGAGGGTCGACTACCTCCTCTCAAACGCAATTTCCAGGCAGAGAAAGACCTAAAGAGCAAAAAGATTCCCAAACCAGCTCCCTCTTTAGACTGGTAACCAATGACTGCTCCCTTTGGAAGATTAGCCTGGAGGCTCTGAAGCCGAATCCACAAACAGCTCGGCCACTCCCCCACAGCGCTCATATTTTCATGCTGCAATAACAGCCACTCCTTGCTCTGGTTTGGGTCCAAAAACAATCCCTCCCTTTTCCTCTAATACCATCCTCTCCGTAGTGAGCTCATGTCCTCCCTCTCTCTTCCTCTCCCTCTGACTCACAGTGCTCAAAGCTTTACAAATCAAAACCTGTTGGATCAGCCAGGCTAGAATCATCAACTGTGAATGGGCCAGCCCTTCCATGAAAGGGAATCTCACTTTCATTGTTAGCAACAAGGCTCTGAGTTACTTAACTTGGTTATGAAAAGCCCAGAACCCGACTCATTCTTTCACCAGCAAAAACAATAGTGTTATACATTTTTAAAAGGAAAGAAAATATGCCTTTAGTAAAACAAAATAATTCTGCCATTTCCACATCTCAAAAGAGACATCATCCATGGAGTTTTAAAACTAGACAACGAGGTGATCCCTTCACCTTAATCCCTGTTTTTGAACATAGTTTTTTGACTAAGATACAAAGTGTTTTTAAGGAAGCAAAATTCAGAAAAGTCAGATTCATCAATAGAGCACTTAAACATTACTTGATCAAATTCATCTTTATACATGAAACACCAAGCATAGTAACTGAATAATTTTTCCATAAATAGTTATAGAATTTATCACAAAGTGATTTTTCAGTGGGGAAATAAGAATCGCAATTTAAAAAATATTTTTTTTCTTAGGTATCAGAACAAATAGAAAATTTTAGGGGGAGGCCTGTCTCTTTTGACTCTGAAAAGTCTCCTTAAAATCCAATTGGCATTTTATTACCTGCCTTTCCCAGACCAGGGCCAACGGACTCACACAATTCTTGACAAAGACCAAAGTTAAGCTCATTTCACTTCCAACCAATGATGTTCTTTTGAAGCCTTGGCACATACTGCTTGTGATAAATGTTCTTAGATTTGTGCAAGGAAGCAGAGGAAAAGAATTTGTTGGGGGGACATTAAATCCTGGCCCTGGATTTGAACTTGCACGGATCATCAGGCAGTCTATAACACAAGGCATAACCAAATAAATTCATCACAGCAAATTATTTTTCAGCATTATTGTCTTCACTGGTCAGCGAGATTTGTGGATGGTTTTAAAAGTGGTTTGGCTGGGTTGGTTTTGTTTTGTTTTTTTCTGGAGGGTAGTTATCCACGAAGAGATGATTAGCTTTCAATTACATGTAATGAATACTCACTTGGGTTCCTTTGCCTCCACTCCTTTCTCTCTTTGGGGGAAAACATACTCAACCTCTCAGACAATTAACTCTCTATGTACTATCCTAGTACCCTACCAAAAGAATAATCGTCAGGAAGCACAATCATATGACTAACTCTGTTGGTATTGTGATAAGTTTTTAGAAAAAGCTTTCCACTGAGTATGATAGATCTTTTTATTAAAAATGCCCTGGCAACTGCCAGCCAAAGAAAGATCCAGAGAGAGTTTATGGTTCACTACACACCTTGAGCCCCTAAAGAAAGATGTTACAGAAAAATGCTGTATCAGCCAGTTTTCTGAATGCTGGACTCTCTTGTATTATGAAATGAAAGGCGCTTTGATTTTCTTTAGCTCTTACTTTAAAACTCACTGGCATGGTCCTTTCTGTGATGGTTCACTTCTGACAATGCTGCTTGAAAAAAAAAAATTAAAAACAAGTAAAATCAAAACTAAGAATCAGAGACGTTAAGGTACTGAACTAAGATTGCACAGCCAATCAATGACAAAGATTGGATTTTAAACCTAAGTCTCTCTAATCTCAAAACCCACAGGTTATTTTGCTATTTTGCCAGCCATGAGATAATGTGGATGAAATGCATGTACTAGATCTCTGAATGTTTTTTAGCCCCTCTGATAGAGTTCTTTAAGATGAGTGAGGATTCCTATAGCCAGTATTCAGTGTTTTATTAGTTAAGGACACAATGTGCAACCCTTTCAGAGAACCCAAACAAACTAGTTTCCCACTTGTCTTGGTTCATTCAGGTCTCAATTCTCCATACCAATCTAAAGTGGCAAGAGTCTGATAATTCTTTCTATTTGCTTCTGGAATGTGTTTTTGTATTTTGAGAACAAGTGTTTCTCATGTTCCAGTAATTCACACCAACTCAAATGTTTTAAATGAAGCCAGGCTGTGAAAGAACTCAAGAGGAAGTAAAAAAATAAAAAAACAAAAAGGGCCCATGATTTTTCCCCACTCACTCCATGCTACAAACAGCTGGCCTGAACATAAAGCACCATCCCAAATTTAGTATAAAATTCATTTTAAAGAGTCTTTTAGGTCTTGTCATAATCTAGCTATATAACAATATGGGCTTTTAATTTCTTATTCTAAAGTTTTACATTATCCAAAAATTAAATTAAAATGTTTTTTTACTTGATGAAGCTAACAGCTTTTATCCCCTCACCAAAGTGGCCAAAACAAGATGGGAAATGAATCTAACCACTATTTGTACAGAGCATCACAACACAAGTTGTACTTTCTAAGTCAGCTGAATGGGGTGCCACCTTGGTGAGCACTGAAAATACCAGCTGCTTTCAAGTTGCCTAGTAAAGTTTTTTATGTGTGATTATCTTCTGAAGAGACAGAGAAAGATAAGATTTCAGTCCCAAGAAAGTGCTAACTTAAAATATTTGCATATAACATTCTAAGAGGTTTAAAAATTAACACGAAAATAGTATACAACAATAAAAAAGGAGCAAACTATTTATAAAACAATACCTTGTTTCCCCGAAAATAAGACCTAGCCGGACCATCAGCTCTAATGTGTCTTTTGGAGCAAAAATTAATATAAGACCCAGTCTTATATTATATTATATTATATTATATTATATTATATTATATTATATTATATTATAAAGACTCAGTCTTATTTTACTATAAGACCCGATCTTATTTTACTTATTTTTTTGCTCCAAAAGATACATTAGAGCTGATGGTCCAGCAAGGTCTTATTTTCGGGGAAACACAATAACATGCAAGAATCTCAAAGATATTTTGCTAAGTAAAAGAGGCCACAGACAACACACACACACACACACACACACACACACACACTCACCGGGGCTGACAAAAAAATGTACACAAGTGGACACTTTGGTCAATGTTGCTCAAGCAGTAGTTCGTCGTAATCAGAAGTGTCTGGATGCTGATGGTAACCACTTTGAGCACCTCTTGTAATTGCAGAAGTCAATCATGACTTGTATGCATCTTTTGTTATCGGTATATATTGAGTATTACAATTTTAACAGTTTTTTCCTTTTTTAAAATGTGTATAAATTTTTTGGTCCCCTCTGTATATATTACATGATTCCATTTATATGAACTCACTCATAGAACTCAAAACAGTGGTTGTGGTGTGGGCGCTGGGAGGAGCATTGTCTGGGAAGGGACAGAAGGAAGCTTGTGGGTGCCAGAAATGTTCTGTATTCAGTCTTGGTGGATGAAAAGTCATTGGGCTGTGTGCTTAATATCAGTGTACTTTAAGATCCTATTTAATGTCATTTATTAAATGACCATATAGGCATGGGTTTATTTCTAGGCCCTCTATTTTGTTTCATTGACCTATGTGTCTGTTTTTATGCTAGTATCATACTGTTTTGATTATTATAGCCTTGTAGTATAGTTTGTTATCAGGTAGCAATAGTTCCAATTTTGTTATTCTTTCTCAAGATTGCTGTGGCTGTTCAGGGTCTTTTGTGGTTCCATATAAATTTTAAGATTATTTGTTCTAGTTCTGTGAAAAATGCCATGGCATTTTGATAGGGATTGCGTTGAATCTATATATTGCTTGGGATAGTATGGACATTTTAATGATGTTAATTCTTCCTATCTATGAATGAGCATGATATATGCTTCCATTTATTTGTATCTTCTTCAATTTCTTTTCTCAGTGTCTTATAGTTTTCTGAGTACAGGTCTTTTAACTACTTGGTTAAATTTATTCTTAGGTTGTTTTTTGTTTGTTTGTTTGTTTTATGCTATGGAAAATCATTTGGAGGTTCCTCAAAAAAATTAAAAATAGAACCATCTTATGACTCAGCAATTCCACTTCTGGATATTTATTCAAAGAAATTCAAAACACTAATTCAAAAATATATATGCATCCTTATGTTCACTGTAGTGCTATTCATAAGAGCCAAGATAGGGAAGCAACCTAAATGCTCATCAATAGACGACTGGATAAAAAGGAGGAGGTACATATATACAATGGAATATTGCTTGGCCAGGAAAGGAAATGGGTTTTTGCCATCTGCAGCAGCATGGATGGACCTGAAAGGTATTGTGCTAAGTGGAGTGGCAGACAGAGAAAGATAGATGCAATGTGATTTTTGCTTATATGTGAAGTCTAAAGAACAAAATAAACAAACAAAACAGAAACAAACTCATAGACACAGAGAACATATTGATGATTGCCAAATGGGAGGGGTTGGGGGTGGGGGTGAGTAAAAAGGGCAAAGGGATTAAGAAGTACAAATTTGTTGTTACACAGGAGTCATGGGGATGTAGGACATAGCATAAGGAATATAGTCAGTAATATTGTCATAACTATGTATGGTGTCATACAGGTAGATTTATCAGGGTGATCACTTAGTAAGTTATATAAATGTCTAACCACTATGCTGCACACCTGAAACTAATAAATAATGTTGAATGTTAACTGTAATGGAAAGAAAGAAGGAAAGAAAGAAAAGAAACTTATTCAATGTATGTTATATTTATACTTCAATTAAAAAAAAGTTTTTTTAGAAAAAGTTAGCCCAGCTATATATCTGAAAGAAAGGTTTTATAGCTCATTCCTTGAATATTACTGATAACTCTGCTTTCTGTGGTTCACAGACTTTTTAAAACGGTACTTACAGATCCACAACTCCCTATCTGTAGCTATAAACTCCAACAAGCTGTGAAAACCAACAATTCCAACTAACCTGAACTGGTGTGAGGCTATTGAACACCTTTATGTATTCCATATTCCACCTAGCACAAATATTCATATGCCCCGCTGTGGAAATGTTGTTTGATTATAGGATGTGACCCACACCGCATAATGTTGTTATATAATGTAGAAGACATTACCTTTGTAAAATCCAAAAATGTTCTAAATTTTTAAACACTTCTGGACTCAGTGGTTTCAGATAGGATATTGTTAAATTTTGTTTATTTGAAGATACACTTGAAAAGGTTTAACTAGTACACTGGACATGTGATTTCATGGGTATTATTGCTAAAGATGAGGCTGAATTTATTTAAGTGAGCTATGGGCTAAATTATTTCTATAAATAGATATATAGACCAATAGATAAATACAGAGGGTGCCAAAAAAATGTATACACATTTGAAGAAAGGACAACTGTATTAAAATTATAATACTCAATATATACAGATAACAAAAGATGAATACAAGTCACATTTGACCTCTGCAATTACAAGAGGCACTCAAAGTGGTTACCATCAGCGTCCAGAGCCACTTCTGATTACCGCGAACTACTGCTTGAGCACCACTGACCAAAGTGTCCACTTGTATATATTTCTTTGGCACCCCAGGCAGTCACATACATACATACATACATACATACATACATACATATATATATATATACATAAATTGCTCACAGCCAAAATTGAAAACGTAGCGTGGGGATGACTGAAGTTTAGGAAACATCTTGTTAGTATGTTCAGAAAGTTTTCAACATGTCCACACAGAAGGCCGAATTGCCTACCTAAAACAAAGGGTGAGGGTAGTGGCTGTCTTGGCATCTTCCCCAGCATAAAGCAGGAACTTGCATGTAGCAGCACTCAGCAAAGGTTTGCTGGGCTGAACTGAGTCTCCAGCATCCCTCTTCCTTTGACTTCTGTTACACACCATCCCTGCAAAGGAAAAATGAATATTTTTTAAATAAAATTTAAGACCTTTGGGAAATAACACTCTGGTTCCTTTTAGTTGATTGTAAGTAAAGACAGAACCACATCTTGATTTTTACCTTTTCACTTTAGGTCAGGTCTTTATTGGAAGCCCTCGAAGACTCAAAGAATTTTTGAAATCCCTACTGTTTACCAAAAACAGAAATCTCACAAACAAACCACAGGAAATTTGCCACTGACTCTAAGAAACGATTTTCTTTTTTTATGCTGGCTCTACTTTGCACCATAACTTCTGAACTGCTGCTTTCCTATGTCTTCCCGTTATTCCTTCATATTTTTCCCAAGGAAAAGAACTCATTGTCTGTATTCCGCACAGATATATTCCGGAAGCACTGTAAGTGTTTGCCTCATGTTTCTGTATCAGTTTCGGAATCATCATAAATCAGCAGTCTGTGGACTGAGGTGCTCAGACCAAAATCCTGCCTTTGAAAAACATGTAGCATCAGCCTCCTCGAACAGCTGCAGCCTTTTATTAATGGCTCAGGAGTCTTTCACACCTCCTTTTAAATCCAGCGCATTTGAAGTAGTAAAACAGAGAGCAGTTTACAGGCAGGAAATATTAAAATATTTAATTGCTTTTTTTTTCTTGGCACAAGGCAGACAGCCTCAAGCTTTCTGTAACACATGAAGAAAGGACACCTGTCCATGCTTGAATGGACATGAAACAGGGGATTGCTAAATTGAATACATCTGTGACCAAGCCTTCTTTAAACCCACATCAAGCCCTTTTTTTTTTTTATTAGTTCTAACCATTTCCCTCCAACTACTTTTCATTTTCTTCTTCTTTCTCCTTGTCTAATTACAACAAAACACAGAAGAGACTAAATGGATATCATGTCCAAGGTGATTCCCTAATCTATCTCAAACAGTGCACAAATTCAACCTGAAAATTTTTCCCATTGTCCAGTCCTGTAGCTTATAATCTAGCCCATCAAACCCTTCTCAGAGAAAACGGGACCTAAATGTTAGAGTTCCATTAGCACTAAGGGGATTGCTAAATCTTTTGTGAGTCTGTCTATGCAGTGGAATAAGGCAGCCTATGGTCAAGCTCCAGTTCTGCCAATTGCTAACCAAGTGACTTTGGAGTTTCAGTTCCCTCACCTATAAAATGGGAATAGTCAATAGCACCTCCTACACGAAGGGGTTGTCGGCTTTAAATGAGACATCAGTTGTCAAGTGTTCAGTCTGGTGTTCAGCCCTCTGTAAGGCCCTCGTGTTAGCTATGCTTTTATTACACTTCGGTCTAAAAAAGAATCGTTCCTGAAGCAAAAGAAGATACAGCTAAAACTTTTCCATGAACAACTGATAGTAGTACAAGAGCATCTTGCTGAAATTCGTATTGGTTTTCTATTGCTACATAACAACATTCCACAAACTTAACTGCTTAAAACAATCCCCCTGTAATGGCTCACAGGCATGCAGTCAGAAGCCCAGCGTGGCATGATTGGGTTCTCTTCAAGGATCACAAGGCTGAAATCAAGGTGTGGGCTGGGTTGAGTTCTTGTCTAAAGATTCTAAAGAATAATCCGCCTCCAGGCTCACGTGGTCTGTTGGCTGAATTCACTTCCTGTAGTAGTACTGAGAACCGGTTTCCTTGCTGGCTCTCAGCGAGAGGCCTCTCTTAGAGGTCACTCTCAGTTCCTTCCCTTGAAAATCCTTTATCTTCAAAGTCAACAGCAAAGAATTTCCTTCACGTTGAATCCCTCTAATGCTTCAATCCTCCAGAGCTGATTTCTGTAACCCATCAGAGAAAATTCTGCTTTTTAAGAGGTTATGTGATCACATTAGTCCAACCCAGATAATCTCAGTGTTAAGGTAAACTACTAAATAACCTTAATTTTATCTGCAAAAATCCTTTTTGCCATGTAACAAAATATAATCACAAAGTAACACAAGGGAGCAGAGATCAAGGAGGGGCCATCTTAGAATTCTGACTACCACAAAATTTTAATATTAGGAGTTGGGATGAAAAAACATGTATCATCTTTTAAGGCAGAGCCAGAAAGGAATGTAGCAGACTCCTAACCACTCTTTCTGGTTTCCATTCAAATTCAATCTTCACGGAGCTGCCTATATTCAATATCCAAAAACAAAACTTCTAAACGTCTCACTGCCTACAAGAAAAACCAAGTTTAAACTTCTTAAGCTGATCCACAAGCCCTCCATGATTTGACCCATCTCTCAAAATTAACTCTCGTTTCCTTTCGCCACTGCAGCCGCAGCCATGAGTCTGTTCAGGCTTCAGAAGAGGCTTGTCTCTTGGGTCCTCTGTTGAGGCCGATGACATGGCCAGTGCCAACTCCTGTCAGCAGATTCAGAAGCTGATCAAAGACGGGCTGATCATCCGGAAACCTGTGACTGTCCCTTCTTGAGCGCAATGCCAGAAAAACACCTTGCCCTGCAGGAAGGGCCGGCGTATGGACACAGGGAAGCGAAAGGGTACTGCCAGTGTTGGCACACCTAAGAAGGTAACCTGGAGTAGAAGGATGAGAACTCTTCACCGACATGCTCCGAGATGATACCGTGATTCACGAGATGATACCATGAATCTAAGGAGATTGACCGCCACGTGTATCACAGCCTGAACCTGACAGTGAAGGGTAATTTGTTCAGAAACAAGTCCATTCTCATGGAACACATCCACAAGCTGAAGGCAGACTAGGCTCCAAAAAGCTTCTTGCTGACCAGGCGGAGTCCCACAGGTCTAAGACCAAGGAAGCACACAAGTACCACGCAGAGCGGCTCCAGGCCAAGAAGGAGGAAATCATCAAGACTCTGTCCAAGGAAGAAGAGATCAAGAAATAAAGCTCCGCCTCTCTTACCTATACATAATGGCCTGTTCTGAAACTCAGCTCTTCTAGCCATTCTCCAGGACATAGATCGATCCTTCGATAAAATAGCCTTCAGCTGCCTACCTCTCTGCTGCTTCCAAAGTTTCTGGCTATTTGGTGGGTCTTCCCTGTGTAGAGGGCCAGTACTGACCACCCCGAGGAGTGAGATGCAGGCCCTTTCCAGGGTGCCTGTTTCATTTCTTCTTTGGCTCCTGGCCTCCAGTAAGGATCATGGGATCATGACCCCTCCCGTCCACAGAAGAGATGGTTTCTTTACCTTGTTTTAGTGGGGTGCAGGGCCCACTTTGAAAGGAAAGAGGAATAGCTTCTACCAAAGCCTCCAAAATACTGTGCCACAACTGCCTGCTACAGCACAGCATGAGTGGCACCTCCGAGGAGGTCTCAAATGTCATTTGGGAACCAGGAGTTGTCACACGAGTTGTTACATTGTCTTAAAAACAACAGAAAATGGTATGCTTACACTTCTCAGCTGGGCACTGAGGTCCAGGGTTGAAAACTACTGCCCTGGAACTCCAGGAAAGCAGGGGTTTCAACAACCATCACTCAAGCAGCTATGACACCTGGACTTCATTGGCTGACTCTACCATCTAAGCTGTCTCTAAACTTGATAGAGGTATAACTGAAGCTGTGATTTTGAGCATCCCAATTTCTAAACTTTTTAGGTGTTTTGGTTTATATCTATCACATAAGGGTACAAAGGAAAAGGCTTTCCTCAGAAATTGGAATAAAGGCATATAACAGGAAAAAGAAAAGCTAACTCTCAAGCCTCTAACTAATTCCATTATTGATGCTTTATGATCACATAACACTGAACTGCTTATATAATAGTTTCCTTCGTTCACCATGATGTTTCTCACCTCTGTGATTTTAGCCAATCTGTGCTCTCAGCCTGTAATGCCTTTTCGCCACTCTTTTGTCTAGGTAAGTCCTATTTATTTTTCAGCTTTGCTCACGTCACTTCATTTACTCATTCATTCATCCAATAAATAACTATTGAACATCCACTCTATGATAGAGACTAAGCTATTGTGATCAAATAAATTTAAACAGTCCCTGTTTTCATATTGCATACACTGCCATTGGGGTATAGGCAATTAAACAAATGATTAAAAGAAAAATAGTGGTGAGTGCAATGACTGGAGGGCTGGTGCACCTACAAGAGACACTTAACCAAAGTCACAAGCTTTCTGGAGGAAGTGACATCCACGTCAAGACTCAACGTATGAATAAGTCACCCCAGTAGGTGGGAGTGTGGGAGGGGAAGGGATTCCAGACTAAAGGAATAGCATGATAACATACAAATACACCTGTGTTAGAAAGGACGTGGTTCCTTTGAAGGACTCAAAATATTTCAATTTAACTAGAGCATGGAGTGCTCAGGGCAGTATAGGATCTCTCCCCGAGGTAATGGAGAGCCATTGAAGGTTAAGATTAGATTTTTGCTGAAATCTATGTAATTCTACTAACAATTGTCACCCCAATAAATTAAAAATAAATTAAAAAAAAAAAAAAAAAGATTAGATTTTTGCTTGACAATATCTTCCCCAACTGGCTTGATTGGAGGAGGGACTAACAAGAAGACAGGAAACCAGGAGGGAGTCCAGGGCAGTAACCCAGATCAGAGATGATGGTGACAGGTGTTACGTAGAGGCAACAGAGATCAAGGGAGATGGACAGATTTGAGTCAAGATGCCACCTACAGGCATTTGGTGATGAATCAGCTATTGGGGATGAGGGAGGGTGATGGCCATGTTTCTGGTTTGGGCAACAGGGTGGATGCTGGTGCCTGTCACTGTCAGTGAGAACAGGGGTGGAGAAGTGGTTTCGTGGGGAAAGATAATTGTTGCAAATGGCTTCTTCAATAGCCAGTAATTTACAGAGACTATTTCAGTTCTTCCTCGCCCACCTGTATGATTCAACTGCATTAAGCAAGAATAGAAGCCCATTTACCGAGTATACAGGGAAGAATGAAAAACATAGAAAGGGCACAAGTAACTTGTTCCCCCAATTATCTGCCTCTGGTCCCAAAGTAGAAGATTCTCATGATCTGGGATTTTTTACTGAATCTAGGCAACGATGATAGAGTATGATGGTAAGGACTGTTTCCTCTTGTTCTTCCCTCTGACGATGGAGCTCTTCCTCCAGATATTTGCATGGCCTACTCCCGTCCTCTCTTCGTTCAGGGCTCTACTTAAATATCATCTGATTAGAGGGGACATATTGACCACCCTTAATAAAAACAAAAACCTCCCACCCACATTCCAGCAATTCCTAATTTTCTAGTTTTCTTTATTTTTCTCCATAGCACTTTTTGACAGAATGGATGTGTGTTATTGTTTTTTTTTGTTTTTTTTTTTTTTTTTTTTTTTTTTTTTTTTAGGTAGACTGTAAGTACCACAAAGGCAAGGACTTTATTTATTCACTGCTGAATCACTCTCTATATAACAGTGTTTTGGCACATAGTGGGTACTAGGAAATATTTGTTGCGTCGATGAGTGCGTGAAGAAAGGAAGGTCTGCTGCCCAGAAGATTAATTTTGGCTGGAGAAAATTAGGTGGGAATAATCAGAATAAAAATAGTATTAGAATCATAAGAGAAAATACATTTTCTCAAGAAGAGAATACAGAGTGGGAAAAGGTCCCTGAGGAGTTCCAACATTCACCAACATTTAAATGATGCTCTGTAGAAGGGTCTGCAACGAAGTGAAAAGGGGGAGTCAGGGAGGCAGGAGGAAAACCCAGAGTTCGGGGAGAGGGGGAGTCAGAAAAGGCAACAGAAGAGGATAATCACGAAGGAGGCATTAACAGTGGCAAATGTGACCAAGAAGACAAATCAGAGAAGTTCTAGAAATCTCCATTGGATTTAACAACCAATGTGCCATGGAAGCCTTTACTGAGAGCAATTTGGGGGAGCGATACAGATGAGGGCCAGATTTCAATAGATTGGGAGTGAAAAGCAAGGAAGAGGATAAAAGAAAGAGGTAGTAGAGGGACGTAACTAGAGAGATGCAGGGCCCAGGAGAGTTGTTTTGCTTAAGATGGTGGAGGTTTAAACAAATGTAAAGGGTGGTGGGAAAGACACAGTAGAGAGGAAGAGGTTTACGATAAGAAAGAGAAAGAAAAAAAATCAATACCGGAGATCTCTGAAGCACAGGAAGGGAGGCATCCTTCTTCTAGAAGCCTCCTCTGACCTTCCCCTGCCGCTCCTCCTCTCCACCACCCTCACTGCAGTCTGTGTCAAGTGTGCACAGGGCTATGACTGTGCAGATATAGTGGAATTGTAACTCTGTTTATGTCACTACTGGGCCACTAGATTCTAAGCTTCGTCAGGTCAGGGACAACTTTTGATTCACCTTTCTATTCCCAAGAACTGGCACAGGATCTGGTACATAATGGATGTTCAATAAGTATATAATGGGAGAATAAGTGAACAATTAATGGAGAAGTAGCTTAATGGACTGAAGGACTCAACAAATATATATTAAATGCTTACTGTGTCCCAGGCTCTGCTCTGGACTCTGGTGATTGAGCAGTGAACAAAACGAAGCCCATGAACAAGTGAATTGAGGAAAGAACATGAGAATGTGGACAAAAATAAATAAAGGCTGGTTACAGGCAAGTGAGACACTACGAACCAGCACTTCATAAATTCAAGAATATTGATGTGTCAGAAGGGACACCATGCCCCTTCCCAGCCAATTTTTTTTTTCACATGCAAGGTTTATAAGGATTGCTTATGGTCTTGCCTCCTCATTTCCTGTTTTCGTGATACTTGTAATCTGTGCATCACTTGCTTGAATTTGTCTTTCTTCATGAGCTCTCAAAAGTGGGTTGCGCAAGTTTTCCAGCTCTTTACCAAAAGACAAAGATTCAAGCTCCCAGGCTACAGTGGAGTTAAAGCCTTGACCGTGGCTTGTTCCAAAGTAGCTTCCCACTCAGGGCCCCAGTCATCATTACGTTCTCCTACAGGAACTAAACAGAAAAGATGAGGATGGAGGCAGGGAAACACCCATATGAACATTCTTCTGCAGGCCAACAACCGCTGAAAGCAAAGCTTTAAAAGATATTGCTCAAACATTCCCAAACAGAATGCCTACGTTTGAGTCATTAGTGCACATCCAGGAACACTCTGAGCCTCGTAGACAGGAGGGATTGAGGCAAACGCACAACACCACTGTGATGCCAAGGAGCCATTCTAGGTCACTTATGCAAGTAACACAAAACTTAAGCACACAAACTGTAAGGGAACACGGCAGTCACTGTGGAACTTTTAAGAATCCACATCGTAAAAGTTCTTGAGTATCAAGTGTTTCTCTTCACTTGTTTCCCTTACTGTGGTCATATTTTTCAAAAATAAAACTTGAGTCCTTTGTTGGCTCTTTTTACTCTGAAACCCAATTTCTAATCTTGGTTTGGCCCTTGACTCTTGTCCAATTATCTCTTCCTCCAATGATATTATACAATTGAACAATCACTTCAACGTGGATTGCTCCCAATTCTATGACCCAGAGTTCAGACCTACATTGTAATCTTCCAGCCAGATGTCAGGATGTCCCTCCAATAACACAAAGCAAACATGTTCAAAACCAAATTCGTTGTCCTCCTCTACAAAACCAGTTCTTCCATCCAACTTCCCAGCTTCCATTAATGGTGCCGCTGTTCTACTAGACAAAAACCTCAATCATCATTGACTCCTTCCTCTCTTTCATCTTTCCCTCCCATCCATTTTTATATTGCATTGAGAGGTTCTCTAAGACCCGTTTCCAACATATCATGCTCATCCATCCTCCTTAACAATCAATTCTTTTTATTCTCACTGACTCCACCCTAGTTCAAGCTCTTGTTTCTTCTCACCTGGACTATTGCAACCACTATTACTGGAGAAAGAAAATTTCACAACCAGATAGATTTGTATTCAAATCCTGGTTTCACCTCTTTCTAGCTATGCTATATTGGGCAATTTTCCCAAAACTTCTAATCCTCAATTTGCTCCATAAAATGCATAAAATGATGGTTTATTTCAAGAGTATATAAAATAAGTCAAAGTGCCTAGCACATAACTGCTCAAAGGATTAATGACTCTTCCCCCAAGGAAGTGTTCTGATCGTGTCTTTTTTTGTACTTATAAACTTCTAACGACTTCCCTTTTTCTACAAAAAAAAGACCCAGCTACGTATTTGCCCTCCACAATATCACCCAAGCTGGTTCCCTAGCTTTCATCTCCCAAACTGCCTTCTCAGTCTTCCCCAACCATACCCATGTTTTCACTATGCTTGTCTTTCCACCTGATATGACTTGTCCCTTCATCTCCACCCTTCTAAATTCTACCTGTCCTCTAAGAAACAGCTCAAACACCAGCCCCTCCAATATGTGTTCTACTTTGGAATTCCCACTTTACGTTCTTACTATATTATGGAGTTTATCATATTCTGCTTCATACTATGCTTATAAGCATTTTTGTCTTATTCTAAGTATAGGACTGCGAACCATCTAAGTTCTTGTTCATTCTCTCAAGCTTAGTACTTTTCACTTATTCGATGCTCAGGAAATGAACTGCATTGATTATAAGGACATGTCCCTAAAATAGTACTCTGTCAGAATTTATCTGTTGAAATATAAATTTGGTAAGGGTAATCATTTTTGTCTATGTTAATCAATGATATATGCAGAGTACCTAGAATCATGCTTAAAATATAGTGAGTGCCCAAAAACTATTGATTGAATGATTTCATAATCCAAGATTATCCTCTGAGCCAAGAAAAAAAGGTTCATATAATTCTTTTTTTTAAAGTCACGCCAATTAGTAACACCTAAGCTCTGTACAGTCTCATTTTCTCCCATCAGGGACATCATCTGCTGTATAATTGAAAGGACATGGGCATCAACTGTCCATCCAGGGAGGGCACTCAAAGGTAGAGTCTGGTCCACATGGCCTCAGGTGCCCTTGATCAAACAGGCTCCACCACGGCTGCCTGATAGCCTCCGGTTGTCCCATATTCCTCTTTCTATCTTGCATAGACACCAGGTCTGTAGTTTGGCAGGGGCGTAAATTAAAACCCAGAACAATCACAGGAATCCTGGCCTCCAGAGTCAAGGCCAGCCAGCAGTATGATTCAGGCACTTCACGTTGCCTCCCTCTGCTTCCGTCAGAATCCTGAGAGGAATTACTTGCCAGCCCAGCCAGAGTCAGAAAAACACTGCTGAGTTGCTGGCCAGGATCCCCAAGCAGGCTGCAGACACCATTTTGTTGACTCTGACAAAGCTATGAGCTGTGTCTAGAGAGCTGGCCTGTTCGCCCCTGCTGTGCTACGCTGGGAGGAAAGAGGGAGTGGGGAGAGCAAAACTTTTCAAGACATACAGACCAGGTTCTGAATGTGGGCTCCACCAGTGACTAGCAGTGAAGCCGTGGGTATAGTATCAGCCTCCCAGGCTGTAGATTCCTTATCTCTAAAATAATACCTACCTTACAGAGTTGTTGTAGGAATGAATGGTAAGATATGTAAAGCACAAGGCTCCTAGCTGGTGCTGTAATACTGTTATTAGATTAGAAAGTCAAAGGAAGTAACCGCAGAGATTAAGCCAGCATTCCTAACAGAGTCTTAGGAATTCATTTTTACTAATTCTCTAGAATATGGCTCATTTCGTCCCTGGGAAACATAATGACAGATTTCTAAGAAAAATAATCAAGTGTCAATACTAAGCACTCTAAAACCCAACTGGCAATAAAAAGCTTTCAACTGAATTTTCAGAATTTTCCCCTAGCAGAAAGTTTACTGGCTGACCTTCGTTTTCCCTCATCCCCTGAACCTCAAGACTCAACAGAGTCCTTGAGGTCCTTTTGCCTCCAGGTCATTGCTGCCTACAAAAATTGCCCCTCTTTTCAGCAGTTTGCTCTCCTTCATATCCACTCATCACACTTTTCCCCTACCAGCTCTCTCTCTCTCTCTCTCTCTCTCTCTCTCTCTCTCTCTCTCTCCAGATTCCCTCATTCATCCTGACCTGTCCTCAGCACTTCCTCAAACCCACTCTCACCCTCATTCCCACAGCTATCAGACCACAGAGAAGGGAAGGAGAGAAGAAAGGACTTTTTTTCACAGCAGCCATAATCTGACAAAGTGCCAAAAAACTCGGCAATCACAGTAGCTACACAGTTACTCAACTGTCACCCATTGTTCTTACTCATCAGATAAGTGAAGTCCCCCAGTCTGAAATACATGCTTGCTTTTTTTTTTTAATTAAAGTTGATTGGGGTGACAATAGTAAAGTTACATAGGTTTCAGGTGTACAATTCTGTATTACATCATCTATATATCACATTGTGTGTTCACCACCCAGAGTCAGCTCTCCTTCCATCCCCATATATTTAACCCCATTTACCCTCATCCACCATCCCCACCCCGCTTACCCTCTGGTAACCATTAAACTATTGTCTGTGTCTATGAGTTTTTATTGCTTCATTTGAGTTTTTATTTCTTCGTTTGTCTTGTTCTTTCATGAGTTTTTATTTCTTTGTTTGTCTTGTTCTTTTGTTGTTTTCAGTTTTATATCCCACATATGAGTGAAATCATATGATTCTCGACTTTTTCTGTCTGATTTATTTTGCTTAGCATAATAATCTCAAGTTGTCGCAAATGGTACTATTTCATCTCTTCTTATGGTAGAATAGTATTCCATTGTGTATATATACTACAACTTCTTTATCCAATCATCTATCGAAGGACACTTTGGTTGTTTCCATGTCTTGGCCACAGTAAATAAAGTTGCAGTGAACATTGGAGCACATACTCATATATCTTTATGGATAAATGTTTTCAGATTTTTTGGGTAGATACCCAGGAGAGGGATTGCTGGGTCATATGGCAATTCTATTCGTAATTTTTTGAGGAACCTCCACACTGCCTTCCATAACGGCTGCACCAGTCTGCATTCCCACCGACAGTGTATGAGGGTTCCTTTCTCTCCACAGCCTCTCCACCATTGTTACTATTTGTCTTGTTGATGATAGCCATTCTGACTGGGGTGAGGTGATATCTCATTGTGGTTTTTATTTGCATTTCTCTGATGATTAGTGATGTTGAGCATTTTTTCATATGTCTATTTGCCATTTGTATGTCCTCTTTGGAGAAATGTCTATTCAGGTCCTCTGCCCATTTTTAAATTGGATTTTTTGTTGTTGTTGAGTGAAATACATGCTTTCTAAAGTTTATCTTTTATTGTATATCTTATACAGATCCTAAGTACATAAATCACACAGATTACTAAGTCCTATATTTCTCCCCTTGTGGGCCATCCTGAATGATGTACTTCATTTGCTGAATTGACTAATACTCTTCAGAGCTCCTTACCTGATTCTATGATACCAAAACTGACACTCATTCTGGAACATTCTCCCCATTGGTTCTGAAAGACAACATCTTAGTTTTTCAATTATGTGACCTCACATCTGGTGGAGCCGGCCTCTGGACTTACAACTGAATTGGAAAAGTTGTTCGACAATTATCTTACCCACCATATCCTACAGCGTCTACCTTATTTGCTCATTCCCAACTTTCGTGGGAATTCCTGAGAATTGCCTAGTTTCGTTCCCTCATCTCTTCTCCTCTCAGCCACAACACACCAAGGCCCACATCATTTTCGTTTATCTGTTGTAGCCACGTCTTAACTCTTGTATCTGCTTCCAGGCCAATTCTATTTCAGCCCCACTCCCATCCACTCTTCTTAGTAGAATGATTATTTTTCCTCAGTTACTACATTATTCACAAGCACTTAATGGCTCCCAATGCCACACAGAATCTAAAGTCTTGTAACTAGCACATGAAGCCCTCTGGGATCTCACCCTCACCATCCTCTTCTTTTGCCACTCGCCTACTGGGTTCACTATCGAACATACCATGCTGCTTTATGTCTTCATAACTCTTACCATCAGTTTTCTCTGTGTGGAAAAGAAACACCCTTCCTCACCTCCTTCCAAACCTGGAAAGCTCTGAGTCCTCCTTCAAGAATCTGATCAACTTTGATCTCACCAGCCAGAGATGCCTCCTTCCTTCTTTCTGCCCTACTCCTCCTCATTCTCTTCTTTGTGTCTTTGTATCCATCACATTGAAGGGACTATTGTTTGTTTCTGCCTTAACTATAAGCCCAGGATAGCAGGATAGCAGGAACCGTGTCTCATTCACATTTGGCTCATTCACCTTTGGCTGCTTAGTGCCACGCAAAGTGCCTGGTGTATAGTAGGTGCTCTATAAACACTGACCAGTTCCTTTAGGGAATCTTTTGACAAGAATCTGTCCTAAAATGACATCAGCTTGAAAAGACAGATATTGAAAGAGTTCTTCCTACATTAATTGCTTGGAGTATCATTTCATTTCAGGACCCACCAAAAAACCACTACAAAGAACATTTCTTTTACATTTTCTTAGAAAGTCAACTCATTTTGCCTGTTTGAACAAGCCTGGAAAGTTTGGTGTTTGTTTTGAAACTAAAAAGTGCCTGAAGAGGCGCTTTGTACTCTTGGACGGGGTTGAGAAGAGACCCACAGAGATGATTAAAGGCTGGAGAACAGACTAAGGGAAGGGAAAAACTCGAAGGGAAAGCTAAAGGCAATTGAGTAATCGACGTCAAGCATGTGAAGGGCTGTTATTACCGAGAAGGGTGAGGAGCCCATCATGTCCGTATCCTCTAAGGGGAGAACAACAGGAAATGAGGTAAGATGTTGCAGAGAAGACGTGGGTTAGATCAAGAGGAACTTTTCTGGCAGAAAACATTGCTAAACATTGAAAGATCCAACAGAAATGATTCCCTAGTCTTTCCTTCTCCCAAGGTATAGAAACATTGGAAATGCTCCCAACTGTCTGGAATGTTCCGTGTGTAATACTATCTAATGCAGGGATGAAATTATACAGTTTTAAGGGACAGTCTCCAGATGGTACATGGATTTTTGGCACCTTGGGCACACATGCCCCGACAAAGTCCTTCCAACTCTAAAATTTTGAAGTATCTCAGAGGAACTGAACTCAACTGTCACTTCTTTTCACTAAACATTGACAAGCCCCTTCTCTAGGCCAGTGATTTTTTAGGTACAATCACAATGACTAAGGCATAGTTTATTCTAATAGAGGAAAAAGCTGATTATCAAACATCCTTTACATGACTGTCAGGCATCAGCCCTCAACATTCGGTCTGTCACACACACACACACACACACACACACACACACACACACACGCAACATACGCAGTACACAGCAGCCACAAAAGCTACTTGCATTTCCTCTGCTTAGCACCTGTCCCCTGCTGCTCTAAACTGCAAGCCTTTGCATATGTTATTTCCTCTACCGATACAGTCATTCCCACTTCCTTAAAAAAAAACCTTATTGTCTTTAAAGTCATAGTTCAGGTGTTACCTCCTCCAAGCTGCCATTTGTTCAAAGCTACTACTCCTTTCACCTGCACTCTAGATGACGACGCTGTTTCATGATCCCTGACTGCAAGCATTAAAAAACTGACCCAAAGCAATGTTAATAAATGAGAACTTACTCGGTGGATACCTATACCAGGGGCTTAACAACAGCTGGAGGAACAGGCTTGGAAATGCCCAAGAACCAAGAGAGTTAAAGGCAAGAAGCAGAGGGCGCATTCGCCTTGTAGCCAAAAGAATCAGAGCAACTATTCCCTCCATCCTAGTGTCAAAGTCCTAGAAGAGTATCTAATTGGCTAACCATGGGTCCCATGACTAGACTGACCGGCTTGAAGCTGCACTAGGGTGGGAAAAAAGGTCTGTTCCCTTCCAGTTTCCCTGGTGGGAATTAGTCATAGAAATTATCCTCTCACTAACACTTATGCAAGGGAGGAAAGGCAGTTCTTCTCAAAAGAAACTGGAACCCAGTGGAAGAAAAAATTCATGCTAGACAGCTCTCTCTCACACACACCTCATGGTGGTGCGATCCTTTGTTTTCCTATCTGTGTTCCTATCACATCTGTGTGCTCCCTGAGGGCAGGAATTGTATGTTTCATCCTTATCTCATACACTGCTGGGTACAGAGTCAGTGATCAATAACCTCTTACAGACCAAACTCCTAATCAATATTTGTTCATGGTGCATGAAGAACAAGTCAGTATTCATCGCTGTACCTGCCAACTCCAAGCTCCGTGCTTTTCTGCTGTATCAGAACGTGAGCAGGAATAGTGTGGTCAGCTTACACCCATTCATCAGTTTCTTAACCTAAGCAGCACATCGTTGGTTTCGTTAATAAACTGAGATAGCAATAGTAAGTCTTGGTTATGGCTGGCAAAAAAAAAAAAAGTCTCAATATTCACAGAATTGAAGTCCATGATGTGCAATGCATTTGTTAACCATCCATGTCTGTTTGAGTCAAACTAGGACATCCATAAAAACTTCTCAGACAATGCTACCCATACGTAGACTTTGACTTTTCCATAGTTAATGGGGAGTATAGGAAAATAAAATAATAAGAAAAGTACTACCATAGGGTTGGAAATAAACTCTAAATATAACAAAGAAGTCTAATAAAATAGTACAGGTGTGTTTCCATGGTTATCATAAGGCAGGTAAATGTAACTGGCTTGGCAAATCCATTTCAATACCACCAGTGTTCACTGACAATGTGTATGGCCATTCAAGCCTGTGACTTTGCATGGTTTGTTTAATCCAACTTACATTTCATTCTGAATCATACTTGGCCCTGTACTGAGTATTGCTTTCATTGAGATGAATAAATGCACACCTTGTTCAAAAGAAATAAGAGAGTTTTGGGGAATTCATTGGCAAGATTTCAAAAGTTCAGGATTTAGATCTTATAGATGACTAAGAGGTAAGATGATCTTTCCTTGGAGATGCATTGTCATGGACATCGAGAATAATAGTCAGGTGCTGGGCCATGAATTAACAATGCATTTTGGCCTTATGTGAGATCTATTGCCTTAGGTATTAAGTCATCCAAGTTATATCAAAAAAAAAAAAGGAAAGAAGAAAAAAGAAATTAGCTTTTGACTCCAAACTTATATATCTATATAGAATTTGCTCAGGAATCAGACTCTGTGTCCTTTTTCAATAAATATTATACATAAAGCTTGCAATAATAAAATAAAATATTATTTTCTATATCACTAAAAAATACAAGTTATATAACAAGAGTTCTGCATATTCAATTGGCTGGATTACATTCGATGTCGGGGGAAATAATGTTTGCTAATACTAAGCAGAAAAATATTAGTAAGAGCGTTACAGAGTCCTCTTTTGAAAGGCTTGTCAATCCAGACACATTTTAAATTCAAATTTAAGATCAAACTAGTATATAGTAGTAATTTGTATGATTCCACCATGATTGCCCCCATTCCATCCCATACAATTCCACTTAAAAATCATTAAAAAGGCAGGAGAGTCAGGATTCATTGGTCCAAATCTGGATTGACAGGATAGCTGCCCTCTGGATATGAAGGACTTGGAAGAAACTATCAACTACCCTGAAAGTATTTTGAAACCGCTTTTGCTGATGGGAATCTATGATGGTGGACTAGTTTGGCAACCCGGAATTGTTTTTACTGCAGCTGTGGATTACCTGTGGTTTCAATGGACTACTGTGTAAACTTTGTTTATTTTATCTCTTCTTCCTGTTGGAGAAACAGCTGGAGAACAGACATCCTGCTGTTAGGAACCTGGGGCCTCAGAATATTAACAGGAAGCCACATCAGCATCTTCATTACTTCACCTGTGGCATAAGTGGGAGAAAGAATGGAGCCCGTCAGGAGGGATTGATTTAAAACAGAATGAAACAGTTTGTGGACCATATGTCTGAACATCCAAGTAACTGCCACTGGCCTAATAAATTGGCTTCCTTCATGCAGAGTTCAACCAGAGGGAAGAGAGAAAGTCAGTTTCCTATAGAAAGGCATAAAAGCAGGCCTCAGTAGCCTGTGGCAATAAATGGAATAAAATATTTGACTTAGTAGACCAAGAAGTTGTATCACATGATTTATATCAGTTGCTTTTAGCTTTTAACAAAAGATGTGGGAGTAGATGCTAGAAATATGTGGACGGAGAGGAGGAAGCTAATAGCCTTACAAGATACTTTCATGTGTTTTCCATCTTGTATAATTACTCATCCTATGGCAAGAAGGACATGACATAAGCATTATTCCAAATATCTTCCCTGTTTTCCTTGTACAGAGAGGAGGAAAAGTGAGGATAAAATATCAGCATCCCTGTTCTCCAAATGAAGAGACAGGGCAGAGGAGTTATACGATCTAAAACCCTTTATGAATGTTAATGTCAGAATGGGTCAGAAATATTCCTGGAAGTGGCATTCTCTAGTACGGATCCATCTTCTCCTCTGCAGATTGAGGATGTGGAAAAAAAAAAAAATCTGAAAAAAACACTTCCGCTTTAAATATAAAAATGTGCTACTGAACAGAAGTTCAAAAGAGGGAATAATATAATCTTAACACTCATTGTTGCACGCACACTGGTACCCTCATTCCACTGATCCTAGTAAACACTTATATACCTACGGTGTATTTAATTCCTTAGAGTCTTGTATACAGTCAAACCTTGCTAAAATGCACTCCAGAAAGAGAATGCAGCAGCATAAATATGGACAACAGTCCTCAGAACAAGGCGTCTAGAAATTCATCATACCATGTAATTAATCACTGTGCATCCATGAATCAGATCCAGGCATAAATCCTAGTTATCCCACTTTTTTTTTTCCATCAACTTGGGTTAGTTGCTGTATGTTCCTGACCATTAGGAATTCCTTCATTTTCCCAAGGAGAAGGTTGAAAACTTTTCCTACCTACTGGCATTATATAAACTTTCGAGAACATAGGTGAAATAATCAAATGTCTACTTATAATATTTTATTCATTGAGTCAGATAGATACTTAAAATCACAGAAACATAAATTCCGAAATAGTGTTGTCACTCTCACACTTCATGAAACAGTTTTCTTCAAATTCTTATTATGTAGCATTGGCATCAGTGTCAACTGACGTCATTTTCACGGTCCCTTATCTTCACTCCCCGATGGGTTGTTTGATGCTGTCATCAGAAATTCTATCCCAAACCACAATTACCCATTCGCATAACATTCAAACAATTGCTTTGTTCATTCTTCTTGTAGGTGAATATTTGTGCCATTGTGTTCATTTCATGTAATAACTGATATCTTGCTCTTCAAAGGCTTCTTTTTAGGAGCTGTTTATGATGACATCCAATCACTGCAATTGCGAAGTCATGACTCCTCCCACCCATCACAAGAATAATGAATAAATCTCTCTTGAAATCCTTTGCCTCCTTCTTCAGGGATTCTGCAGGTGACTTCTATAAGCTTTGGAGACCAGAATGCTCTGAGATCATCTCAGGCTTATGTGGCTTTAGAAGTTGAAAAAGTACCACATAATTTGAGAGACTTTATAAAGATTGAACTAACAGCGATCCCCTCCTTTCGCAGGGTGGGGGGGGGTAGGTTTGGAAACTATCTCATCTTATATTTTAGCACATACATTAGTTAATCTCTCTAAGCGTGTTTCGTCCACGGTAGAACAGAGACAAAAATACTTGTACTTTGCTTGCTGAATAGTGGTACGGGTGCAATAAGGCATTTCAATGACACCTAGCACAGCACTGTGCTCTAGGAAACAACAGACATTTTCAATTGCTACTGCCCCAATTTGGGGTTTCACAAATAAAAAATTGCAAAACTTAGAGTTATGTCCAGAAGAACCTCACAAAGCTCCCTGATGATGCAGGTGAGGACAGGTGGAAGGAACTGGGATTCTTACTCCAAAGGGAGAAAAAAAGAGTAATGTAACAAACAAATTTCTGAAACAGAAAGGACTCAAGCAAAGAATAATAAGTATCTCTGGTCTTCTTTCCTACTCAGTAAGATGGTCCTGGTATGCATCCAAATTACAGCATAAAGGACTTATTTCATACCGAAGGAAGAACTTCTATCCAGGGAAGTTTGTGAAGGCAATTGAACCACTTTCTGCTAGAGGCTGTGAGGGACATTAAAAACCAGAGATCATTTTGGTATAGTTCTGTTTCAAGGCAGTGTTACTGAAGGAATGACATTTCAAGTTCCCAATTAGTCCTATGTTTCGTCACCAAGATGAGCTGCTCTGTGAAAGTAAATTGTAAGAATGTAACACCAATAGTGGAGCATGTAAGCCAGGGCAGGGGTGGAGAATAAAGAGATGGAATTATTTGCTTAATATCTTGGGTATTAAGCAAATTTATTTTTTATTGTTTCTAATCAAGGGATTTCTTTCCTTCCCTAGACTATCCCACTGCTATCAGAAAAAGCATAAACCTTAGAACTCCAAAGATCTGAGCTCAAGTCCCAGCTTTTCGTCTTACTATAACTTTGAACAAGCTTCTGAAACCCCTCAATAGTATGTTCTATCATCTGCAAACAGTGCTTAAAAACATAAATGTTACAGGGCTATCGCGGGGTTTCGGTAAAATATTTATGAGATGGCTAAGAATAATATCTGGTACACCATGGAAACTTCAAATGTTGATTCTCTCCTCCCTCCAATTATGCTTCTGAATATACTCCGGTTTTCAAATGCTGAAAGCTTTACAAATCATTGTCTGCTGAGACCCTTACCACTGGAGGAAACTCACCCCTCAATACATAACAAAGCCACATCATGTCCTAGTTGAGTTTTAGATCACAGATTCCTCAAAGATGGAACTGGACAGAGATGAACAAACTTCTGCTGAGTCTGTGGAGTTGTCACAGTTTCCCATTCAGCAGTTGTGCTGAGAATGGTTCTGCTGTGTAGACAGAGTCTTGAACAGAACCTCATTCTTGATCACAGGGCTTCCTTAAAGTTGCTGCAAATGTCTCCACAGCCTTCTTTTCATCCAGGTAAGAATGGTGTGGAATGGTTTTAAACACTCTAGCAAGGCATATGAATTAGAACAAGGCTTAGCTGACTAACAAAAGCACCCACAATACAGTAACTTAAATCAGAATTACTTCTTTTGCACAGAGCGGTTCAGAGGGAAGTGGTGCAAGGTTGGTAGGTCAGCTTTGCCATCCACAGGCATGGCTTCCATCTCTGGGTCCTAGGGAACTCTATTGCAATGAGAAGAGCAGATCAGGGAGCACACCACATACTTTTCGAGGTGCACAACCTATAAGTCACACATACTTCAGATCACAACTCATTGGCCAAAATTTAGTCACATGGTCACACCAGCTACAAGGGAGCCTGGGAGCCTCAGGCCAGGAAGAGATCGATAATGAATATGGGGGCAGGGCCACTGGTAATGTGTGCTTCATAAAATGAAGGAGGGAAAGTTGTCTGGATGGTTTAACTCTTTAGTAAAAGACCATCTCGATTTTGGAAAGTACAGACAATATACCTTTTAACCTGAAACATGATGTGGTAATTATGGATAAAATGCAACGAATAAAGACCCTAGCAACATCAATTGAGGCAGTAAGTACAAATCTTCCTGTTTATATAACAGAAACTTGAGTCATCGAGTCTTACTGAGGCCAAAATACATCTGGGAAAATCTGAATATGCTGACCCAGAAAAGAGTTGGAGGAAAACTGTGTTGGCACAATGACAGCACTTAGTCTCAATCTTTTAAAACTTCAAAAGTTATGGGGAGGGCCCCCTGAACATGCCTGAGCTAGCCTGGAGAACTCCAAAAGAAGAAAAGAGCCCCACTCTGACACAGAGTTTATGGTTTATGAAACACCAGGTCAGACAAAGTGACAATGCCTCTATTTGACTGTGAGAAAACATCTCTTCAGCCAAAGACTAGTAGTAAATTCCTAGTTGTACTTAAGAATGGGTTTACCAGATGCTGTTTTGCAAAGTCTTATAGAAATTTTTTCCAATCTACTTGAGAGATGTTAGCATGCTGCTTTCTTTCATTGTCTGAGCTTCACGTTTACTTTACTCCAGCAGAAAATCCAGAATAATTTATCATCACGTGCTTGTTCACTAACTTAAAAGAGTTTGTCCTAATCTCACAAATGTTTTTATTAACAATTGGTTCTTTTCTGTAACGATTCCTCTGGGAAGAACCTCCACATATTGCAGAGAAGAGATTTTTCCAAATTTTTTCTAACAAGAACAAGAGAATACACAGAGATTTTTAGCTCTTTCAAGAATTAGAGAAACCACCAAAGCACAAGCAAACCAGAGATTAGTTCCAATCACTTGTTAAAAAGCAATAAAACTAAAAGGAAGTATGTCCTTTGAACTGCTTCACCAAGGAATTAGGGAAATTTGCTATGAAATTAAACAATCACTACCAGTTTTGAACATTCTTAGGCAAAAAAATAAATAAATAAATAATAACAATTAATTTTATGATGGAGAAAATCCCAGACTAAAAAGCCAAAAAACTCAATTTGGGTCCCAGAACTGTGGATTCAGGCAAATCTCACTTGTCTTTAGACTTCAAATTTCTCATTTGTAAAATCAGGAAGTTGAAACATATGTCTAAGGTCTTTTCTAATTTTAATAGTCCATAAGTTTATGAAACTGCTAGCTACTGAATTTTTAAAAAATTCCAACATCACAAATGTCACAGAATCATTAATTTTTTTCTTATTTCACGCACAAATTTAGTGAATGATAATTCCCCCCAACAATTAGGGGGAAATCCAGATGCAGAAGACATCTTGTAAAGTTAAAATCTGTAAAGAAAGAACTAAACTGTCTTCTAAAGAGCTCTCTGGGCTTTAGAAATGTATGTGTCACTTTATTGGTTCTTTGTGCCAAAGGGGTATTTGGATAAGGTCTGTTCCTTCCAAAGTAGGATTATTTATGATTCATATCCTGCTGCCAGTAAAATGTTTATAGCAGGTGATCTCCCCCATTAATGTTAATTTCAAAGGATTAAAGCTAATTATGGTATTGGTCTTGATTACACTCATGCTAACTTAAATTTGCCCCAGAATGACATTACAGTGAACTCCTGACTCCAGTCTCGTCTCCTCTAGCAACAATCCATCCATCTTCCACATAGGCACCAGCGCTCTGCTTAAAGCACGGGTGATAGCACTTTGGCAACACCACAGGCTCCGTTGCCAGCTGTACAAGCTATGCCATGCTATTTCACTCCTCCATGGCTTTGCAAGTGCTGCATCCAATACCTACAGTGTCAGTCCCAGGGTGGCTTTGTGGTTATAAGGAAATATTAGTGCTGATTCTCAAAAGACCGCTCCTCTAGGCAGACGCAGTCCCAGAGGCCAAATCCTGGGAAATTTTGTGCAAAGAAAAAGGTGCCACCTTCTTTGACGGGAAGCAGACCTGCCTCAGAGTATATGCTCGAGTTCAGGGCAAAAACTACACAGTTGTACCAAGCGGTCAGGACTTCTATTTCCCCTTCCCCTCGTTGTCTGCCTTGCAAATCCTGATCATCTTTAAGAATTGACTAAAATCTCACCTTCTCTGGGAAACTTTCAATGTCCTCACCTCATACACCACGACAGAAGATTTTTCCTCTATGAGCCCATAGGACCCCATGACTTTCTCTACTGTACCCCATTCTGTTGTCACTGGATCCCCTTAATCTCATCCCGTTAGGACTATTGGTATGTTTGTTGTTTTTCCCCAATAAACCATAATCTTCTTATGGGTAAAAGAGTCATGGCCGTCTCTCCGTGGATTAAGTAGGACAGGTCTATTCACTTTAAATGCTTCGTAAGTGCCTGTTTAAAAGAAAGTTTGTCTCGTTGCTGTTAAAGCAGTTACAGCACTTAAAACCCATACAACCAACCAGCCTAAGAAGTAGCATCAAATGTTGATTCATGTTCCAAATGCATCTATTATACACTGCCTTCTTTTTCCTTCTCAAAGAAAGATAATAGATTAATAATTTGTATCATTTCTTTTTTTTTAATTTATTTTTAATTTATTGGGGTGACAATTGTTAGTATAATTACATAGATTTCAGGTGTGCAATTCTGTATCACATCATCCATAAGTCACACTGTGTGTTCACCACCCAGAGTCAGCTCCCCTTCCATCACCATACATTTGATCCCCCTCACCCTCATCCCCCCCCCATCATTTCTTTTTGAATTGGGCTGAATGTTTCATTTTCTGTTAAAAATTGTACCAGTACAACATGTTAAATACTTTTCAGTTGTTTTGTATTCTCCCTCTGTAAACTTCCCTTCCTCCACACCTTCGAAACACTCATTTTTATTCCCCAAAATGTAAATCAGCGAAATTTTAAAATGAAGAACTGATCCTTATTGACTAAGAAAAATTTAGTCCTTTACACAGGAATGGAAGTTCCCCATTTCCAGAGATTAGTAAATCATCTGCTATCATTTCATAAGGACCAAGGCATACACCAAGTATGGTAGGTAGGGAGGCTTAATGCAGGGTTTCTCAACCACGGCACCAGTGACACTTTGGAGATAATTCTTTCCTTGAGTGTTCATCCTGAGCATTGTAGGCTTTTTAACAGCATCTCTGGCCTCTACTCACATGATGCCAGTGGCAGCCTCCAAGTTGCAACAACCAAAAATTTCCCTGGACATTGCCAAATGCCCTCTGGGGTGAGTGGGGGCAAAACTGCCTCTAACTGAGACCCACTGCCCTTAATATCCTGAGGTTTTAGAGCCAGTCATGCAAGTAGCAAGTACCAGTTCCATCACTTAGGAGTCACATGACTTTAAGCAAGTTACTTAATTCCTCCAAGCTTTAATTTCTTTATGTGTAAAATGCTGCCAGTAAGACCCATTTTCACAGTCCTTGTGAAGATTAAATGGGGAAAAGTATGTGATATACTTTGCACAGTACCTGGTATATTGCAAGCTCTTGATAGCTAATATTTATTATTGTTAGTTATTGCTATACATTAAGTATCAATTTTGCTTAAATTAAAATACCACAAAATATGCCCTAATATATCCCTTAAATACGATTTCTAGAGTTCAGAACCAATTCAGTCTCTTACTCTTCCTTAGTGGCTTCGATGACTGTGAACGTCAATCACTACTGTTCTGTTAAACAGAGCCTGTAAAAGACGCAGGCACTAGAATTAAGAAGCAAAGCTTTCCAGTTATAGAAGAGACTCTGCTTGTCCTCCAATATCTATTCTCACTTCTTCCCCAATAATAAGAATTTCAAAAATTGAGAGATTTCCAGTCAAGATGAGAAAGTGCTGTGCTCACCTCCTGTCAGGACCACATCAATTACAACTAAACTACAAAACAACAATCATTGAGAATCACCTGAAACCTGTCTGAACTGAAGCCCTAAACTACAAATACACAGAAAAAAACCACTTTGAGACTGGTAGGAGAGTCAGAGATGTGGACTGGGCTGGTCCCACACCCGAGTGTGACTGTCGTGCAGGGGTGTGTCGTGCGGGGCAGCCTGCGGGGTCTCAGCTCCCGCTCCCCACATAAGAACACAGGATGTGGCTAGGCCAAAAAGGAACACCCACGGAGTCATAGGTATGGGAGTCATACTACTTACTATAGTCTCACTGGAGGCTGGATTCACACGACATGCGACCTGCTGTCTGCTTTTCTGCCAACCGACCGACTCCACTCTCCAGTGCAGCCGCGGCAGTTATATCAGTGGCCAATTGGCTAACTGGCTAAAGCTGATGGTCAACTAGCTGCAGCTGATAGCCATCCAATCACAGATGATGGCCATTTACTACCTGAGCCAGCACCTTTCCACGTGAGGCCAAGAGCCTGGAAACTGCACTCCTGGCTCTGTCCCCACAGGTGTTGTGCAGGGTCTCTGGTCCCACCCCCCACATAAGAAGGCAGGATATGGTGAGGACAAAAAGGAACACCCACGGAGCCATAGATAGGGGAGTCATACCACTATTCTCGCGGGTGGCTGGTTTGGAGACACAGGAAGCAGGAGCCACACGATCTGCAACCCTCACTGCACCGCTCTGCAATCCACTTGCTAGCTCAGCCACGATCTCCTTGCTAGCCCCCATTTTCTGCTAGCATAGCCACAGCAGTTATATTACTGGACAATAGCTCACTGGTACAGCTGACGGCCAACTAGCCACAGTTGATGGCCATCCAATCACAGTTGATGGCCATTTACTACCTGAGCCAGCACCTTTCCACGTGAGGCCGAGAGCTTGGAAATTGTACTCCTGGCTCTGTCCCCACAGTAACCATTAAAAATTGGAAGGAATATCTCAGCTGCAGAAGGCCCCCATGAGGAATGAGAGGTCCCAGCCCCTCTCAGCCCAGGGTTTCAGTGCCATGGAGAGGAGTCTCCATAATTTCTGGCTGTGAAAGCCAGCAGAGATTATGGCTGAGTGAGACAAAGGACTGATACACTCCCAGGTGTTCCTCCGAAAAGGACCGCACACAGATTTACTTGCTGATAGACTCACTTGCTCTGAGCTTCAGCACCAGGGCAGCAGCTCAAAAGATCCCAGTGACATACAAGAAGGAACTGAGTTGTCTGCATTCTGGTTAAGGGCTGGAGGGGTAGCTTTTGCCCTGATAGAGGAGCTGGTGGAAGTTATCGTTCCTTTGTTGAGCCATCCCCATCCCCCACATGCAGACACAGACAAAAACAATATCTGAGTCTCCACCAAACCGGCTGTCACCTTTCACCTGCCCTGCCCAGGTGATTCTTTGAGACCATGCCCCACCCAACTTTCAAGCACACCAAATCCGATTCCAGAGGCTTTTCTGTATAAATGGCCTGCCTTAGCTCATACTGTGGACTTTTCTAAAACTCTCAAAAGTTCACAAAACCCAAACAAGCAGCATCTGGCTTCTATGTGTCCCGTACCTCTGGCTCAGCACTTCTAATCCTAGCATTAGCAACAGCCAGCCTCTGTTCACAACTTGACCTCTCAAGGAACTTCCAAGTACAGCATGGGTGGTGGTCATCTGTGGATTGCTTTGTGGCTCGAGCCAGGTGACCTTGGGCAAGGCAAAGACTGAGGAGGCCTGCAGCAGGTCCCCTCCCAGAAAACCCCAAGGCTGGCAGGCCAGCTTCAGACTGGGTTGGAGTATCACTTGACTGCCTCTGGGGATGACACACCCAAGGGACACAGTGGGCAGGCACCAGAACCCTGCTAAAGCAAATTTTGCTTTATAGGGTAAGCCCCTGCACAACAGCTCCTAAACTGTAGCAAGTTCTCGCAATTAATCAGCCTGAAGGCCAATCCCTCCCACTGACATGCAAACAGCAATCAAGTCTCAACTACAACACACAACACACGCAAGGGACACACCTGGAGCACCCGGCTCTGGTGACAAGGGAGACTGCACCACTGGGTCCCACAGGACACCTATATAAGGCCACTCTACTAAGACCAGGAAGCATAGTAGCCTTACATAGAAACAAACACAGGGAGGCAATCGAAATGGGGAGACAAAGAAACATTTCCCAAATAAAAGAACAGAAAAAAGCTCCAGAAAAAGAACTAAACAAAATGGAGACAAGTAATCTATCAGATGCAGAGGTCCAAACAATGGTTATAAGGATGCTCGGTGATCGCAGGGCACCTTCAACAAAGGGATGGGAAACATAAAAATAGAGATAGAAAATATAAAAAAGAACCAGTCAGAAAAGACTACAATAACTGAAATGAAGAATATATTAGAGGGAATCAACAGATTAGATGAAGCAGAGGACTGAATCAGCAATTTAGCAGACAAGGTAGCAGAAAATACCCAATCAGAACAGCAAAAGGAAAAAAGAAGCCAAAAAAAAAAAAAATGATGAGAGTTTAAAGGGACAACATAAAGCATACCAACATTTGCATCATAGCGGTACCAGAAGGAAAAGAGAGACAGCAAGGAATTAAAAACCTGTTTGAAGAAATAATGATGGAAAACTTCCCTAACCTGGCCAAGGAAATAGATATACAAGCTCAGGAAGCACAGAGAGTCCCAAACAAGATGAACCCACAACAAGACACACCATAATTAAAATGCCAAAGGTTAAAGACAAAGAAAGAATCTTAACAGCAGCAAGAGAAAAGCATTAGGTTACCTACAAAGGAGCTCACATAAGATTGTCAGATGATTTCTCAACAGAAACTTTGCAGGCCTAAAGGGATTGGCAGGAAATATTCAAAGTGATGAAAAGAAGGGCCCACAACCAAGATTACTCTACCCAGCAAAATTATCATTTAGAATCAAAGGACAGATAAAGAGCTTCCCAGACAAAGAAAAGCAAATAGAGTTCCTCACAACCAAACCAGTATTACAAGGCCTGTTAGAGAGACTTCTTTAGGGAAAAAAAAGGAAAAAAAAAAAGAGTAAAAGAGTTAAAAATTATGAATAATGAAATGGCAATAACTACATATCTATCAACAATTACTTTAAATATAAATGGATTAAATTCTCCAATCAAAAGACATAGGGTGGCTGAATGGATAAGAAAACAAGACCCTTATATATGCTGCCTACAAGAGACTCACTTCAGATCAAAAGACACACACAGACTGAAAGTACAGGGATGGGAAAAAGATATTTCATGAAAGTGGAAATGAAGAAAAAAAAGATGTGGTAGCAATACTTATACTAGACAAAATAAACTTTAAAACGAAGGCTACAACAAGAGACAAAGAAGAACCCAGTAATCCCATTTCTGGGTATTTATTTGAAGAAACCCAAAATGCTACTTCAAAGGGACATGTGCATCCATCCATACGTTCATTGCAGCATTGTTTACAATGGCCAAGATGTGGAGGCAGCCTGGGTGTCCGTCAATAAGAATGGATAAAGAGGTGGTACATATACACAGTGAAATATTGCTTGGCCATGGAATGGAATGGGTTCTTGCCATCTGTGGCAGAAAGGATGGACCCGGAGGGTATTGTGCTAAATGGAGTATGTCAGAGAAAGGCAGATGTAATGTGATTTCGCTTATATGTGGAATCTAAAGAAAAGAAACAAACAACAACAAAAAAAAAAAACCAGAAACAAACTCATACATACAGAGAACATTTTGATGGTTGCCAGATGGAAGGGGGATTGGAAATGGGTTAAAATGGGGAAGGGATTAAGAGGTACAAATTGGTAGTAACAAAATAGTCATGCAGATGTAAAGTAAAGCGTAGGGAATACAGTCAATAATATGGTAATAACTACATATGTATAGAGCCAGGTGAGTACTAAACTAGTTAGGGCGATCATATCTTAAATTATATAAATGTTTAACCACTATGCTGTACATCTGAAATTAATATAAAATAATATTGAATGTCAACTGTGATTGAAAATTTTTAAAAGGGGAGAAAAGGTGAAGGGGAATAAGAGGTCCAAATTTCCAGGTAGAAAACCAGTAAGTCATGGGAATGTAATGTACAGCATGGGGAATATAGTCAATAATATTGTGATAGCATGGTACAGTATCAGAAGGTTGCTGGATTTACCATGGTGATCACTTCTTTAGGTATATAAATATTGACTAACTATTGTGTACCCCTAAAACTAACATAATATTATATGTTAGCTGTATTTTAATAAAAATCTATTTTAAATATTTTAGCAACCACAAATATGGTCATATTTCCCAGACTCCCTCCCAGGTAGGAGAGGTCATGTGACAAAGTTCTAGTCAATAGATTACAAGCAGAACTTGTAGGTACAACTTCTGAGATGTGTCTTTAGAGGAAGAGGTACTGTTCCTTCTTTTTTACTCATCCTGCTGCTTGGTATATGGATTCAATGGCTGGAGCACCAATTAAGACCATGTCAATCAATAAAAATGACGATGAAGCGAAAAGTTGGAAGCAGTTTGCGTCCCAGATATCTATAGCATGGCCCTGCCATATCAGTTCTAATCTGCCTACATCTCAACTTTAAAGAGAAAGAGAAAGAAAACTTCTATCTTGTTTAAGCCACTGTCATTTTGAATCTCTGTGAATCATAGCCAAACATAATGTTTAGCAGTGGCTTAAAAGTGTAATACTAAGTCACAAGCACATAGACCCTGGAGGTCAGCAAGGTGGCATCCCATATTATGATATGGCTCAAAATTTGATAAAACTGTCTCTTACAATACCCAGTCAACCAAATCTGTCGCCCTAGGCTGAAAATTCAAAATGTTGGTTCTTGTCCCTTTTAGTAAAGAATCATGAGAGAGATTAACTCCAGCTAAAACTAACCAGTTACGGAAATGGGAGTGAATGCAGCTCTGCCTGTGGTTTGCAATCAAAGTTATTGGCAGGCCTATTAAATTTGGAGCCTTTGAAGAATGAAAAAGCTAACTGCTTCTGTACCCAAACTGCACTCCCCTTAAAGGAAATTGTGGATTTAGCAGAAGATAAATCCTATTTTCAGCCTTCATTGTATGAGAGGTTTCTGCCTGACAATGGGAGCCAGCCTAGCAGAAAAGATCATACTTAAGTAGAATCAAGTTGCCTTCCCAGCCTCATCCATTTTCTACCTAATCAGGAGGGATAGTGTGACAGGCTGAATTTTGTTCCCCCAGATTCATATGTTGAAGTCCTATCCCTAGTACCTCAGAATGTGACTGAATTTGGAGATAGTCTTCAATGAGGTAACTAAGTTAAAATAAAGAGCTTAGGGTGGGCCTTAATCCAGTATGACTAGTGCCATTACAAGAACAAGAGATTAGGGTACAGACACACACAGAGGAAAGGCCATGTGAAGACACAGGGAGGAGACAGACACCTACAAGCCACAAAGAGAGGCCTCAGAAGAAATCAACCCAGCTGACACCTTGATCTTGGACTTCCAGCCTCCAGAACTGTGAGCAATTACATTTCTGTTGTTGGAGTCACCCCATCTGTGGTACTTTGTTACAGCTGCCCTGGTAGGCAGAGCGGTAAGCAGACAAGCAGTCAATAAGTAAAAGACCGAGTCATTATTTTTAAAAACCATATGTAAATGAGTCCTTTGACTTTACTTACTCAAAAGGGTACTGACCAGAAACACATAAACCAGACACTTACTAATTTTGCGAGGGAATTGTATTGCCAAAGAAACCACAAGTCTGGCCTAACAAAGCGTGTGACCATTCAAGCCCTAAAGTCACCCCTGAAACCTAAATCCTCCACCAGCAGGAAGCAGGCTGAGAACGTGGGCTAACTGTCCAAGGTCTGCTTCACATGTGGTTAAAGAGGATAGCGAAGAGGAAAACTCCTCCCCAAGAGTCAGAACCAAGAGCTGCCAGAAGTGCTAAGCAAGAGACTTCTCCTTACTGCTTCCTGGTTCTGGTCCAACTGTATGTGATAACTATTACAGCTTAATGATTGAGAGTATGTGCATTCCCTGCTCTTCCAAATAGGACTTTTTGCTGCAGTTATGATATTAACACTCCACTGAAGCATATTAAGTGAGAGGAGGCCAGAAAATTATGGGTCTAAATGCTGAACTCTATTCTGACTTCATAAAAGGAATGAACCCACATCACCAAGAGATCCTGAAACCTGAGCTTATTGCAATAACTGGATGGGACTAGGGCTTGAATCCCTCGGGAGAGGAAGTGAGCGTATTCTAAGTGTGAGAAGGAGATACTCATAACTATTTTGGTTTCCACCTGGACAGACCATGGTAGCGATTGTTGGATATCTCAAAATTTGTTTTCCACTTCTGCTTCATTATGAGAAGTCCAAAATTTCAGCTGTGTCCCTGGCTACCCGAAGTAAAGACATTCCTCAGTTTCTTTTGCAACGACATATCGTTGTGTGATTAAGTTCTGACCAATGGGACGTCAGCAGACATAGTATGTGTAACTTCTGAGATGTGTCCTTACAGTCACGGAATGTTTCCTTCCCTATTTCTCTGCCTTGTTGCATAGAACTTGAATGTAAGTATTAGAGCTCCATCCATGTGGATGAGGGTCACAGACCTAGTTCACCAACCTTGGTGAGATGGACAGTTGGGAACAGCCTGTGTCCCAGATGACTGAGAAGCCATCATTTCAGCTTCTACTTTTATATCAGAGAAAAACCAACATAGATCCTGTTTAAGCCAGAGATATTTTTGAGTCCTTATTATTCCCAACAAAACCTAAATCCCAATGATAGACTGCTTTTCATTCCTCTGACTTCTTGAGGAAATGTGTCACTTTTCATTCCTCTGACTTCTTGAGAAAATGTGTCACTTAAATTCTGCCTATGTGTATAGCAAATGAGCCTGAGAAAAGCAAAGGAGACAGAGTAGAAAGTTGAATCAAAAATGGAAGTGTCATGAGGGAGACCCTGCTCACTGCGCCATGTGTCTTGCAGGGTGCCATGTGGGGTCTCTAGTCCGGCTCCCCACATAAGAATGCAGGATATTGTGAGGCCAAAAAGGAACACCCACGGAGCCACAGATAGGGCAGTCATACCACTATAGTCTCGCTGGAGGCTGGAGTCACCCGACGTGTGGCCTGCTGGCCGCTTTTCTGCCAACCGACCGACTCCCCTCGACTTGACTCTCGCAGCCGCGGCAGTTACATCAGTGGCCAATTGGCTAACCAGCTACAGCTGACGGCCAACTAGCCACAGCCGATGGCCATCTGCTACCTGAGCCAGCACCCCTCCACGTGAGGCCGAGAGCCTGGAAACTGCTCTCGGGGCGTTGTCCCCACAGGAAGAGATGTTACAGAGGCTGGGTGAGTGATTTAGAAGCAGACTAGTGTGACTCAGGCCCCTGGATGCTGTCCTCGCAGTGAATCAAAAGGAAAGATGATGAAAAAGATGGAAAAGAAATTCAGATATGCATCCTGAAATGGGCTGTGCTAATTTTCCCAATTACCAAGGTCCATCTTTATCCATAAATGATTTCAAAGTGAAATGATGACTTTCATAAATTTTAATTTGGTTCTGAGATAAAGGAAAGGGAAATGGCATCTTGTTTGAAAAGTTCTCTTTCATGCACATATGCTCACTCAAGAGGGCTGTGGTTCTCGCCCACACAAATCCCATTTCTATTAATGAGAACGGCGTTGATGAAGCTCCAGCCGTCATATTCCATCTTTAGTGATCCCACTAGCCTGCACAATGCTCAGAAACTGTCCAGGGGATACCACCGCGATTGTTACAGAAAATAACATGTGCCCTCGTCCATAATAGACTTTCATAATCATTACATAGACCCATTAGCCAAAGCACTTGGGGAGACATATTGTTTAAGCCCAGCAATTTCATAATAGTAACCACATAAATCAGTGACTGTTAGGGCATGAAGTTTTGGCTGAGGCAAGAGAAGCATAAACTCTTTTTAGAGGAAATTACCTGAATTCAATCAGAAGTCATTGCAATGACCCAGATGAACATACTTCTTATTCTAGCCTGGTGCGTTAACCACATGACTTTTTGCCCCTAGCAAGGCTGGTTACAGCCTAATTTAAATCCCTCACTCATTTTAATTCTCTGCTAAGTGAGGGAAAGAGCACGTGGTCTCAGTCACCTGCTAAACATATGACATGGGGTGTAAATTCATTTATTTGAACCTTAATATTAACAGACTTTCTTGAATTTAAATAATCTGATACCAAGTTGTGACTTCAATCCAAAACAGACATGCCCTGGAGAGTTGAGATACCGTTCTAAAGACAAAGAAGGCTTCTAACCTGCTCACAATTAGCCATTACAGGCTGCTAGGGGCTGTTTAATTGGGACTGCCACTCTCAATTAAGTAGCAACAAGTGAGTAGAAGAGTGAGTAAACAAAATTGGATACACATGTTACCCATTATTTCCATTAGGGATTATAATAAAATTGCATGTTTTGCTTTGATTTTTCTTTCCTCTCTAGCTCCAAGTTATATAAATTAAGGAAGTCAGGGAAACAGAGTTTTAACATAACTTTTTCCTTCCAAATGTAGAAGAATCAATACACCAAAGCTCCTACAGTTCTTCAGCTATATTCCAGCCTGATTTCAGCATTTGCTCTGTAATGGAGCTGGTCAGAGTTCTATCTGAGGTCCTTAAAAATGACCAGGTGATGCTCTTTGTGATTCAACCATAAGGGTACTTCCTCTTTTCTTCACGGAGCAATTAACAGAGATCATTTAGCCAAGAGACAAAACTCCCTTCTTGTTCACTAAAAAGCACAATTCTGTTTCTCTGTTGTACTTCACTCGATTTCTGGTTGGTAGTATTTTTATCGGGGAGACAGAAGGAGGAAGAAAGGGAAGGCACAATGGTGATGCTGAAAAGATCTTTGGTTCAATTCTGAATTTGGAGCTGGTTAAGATAGCCAATCCCTAGAATTGCACTGTAAATTTGAATTTTCTGGACCTGACAACTTTAACATTTATATTTCAATGTGTTGTAATGCAGGGACTTGGCTCCAGCTCCCCACACAAGAACGCAGGATATGGTGAGGCCAAAAAGGAACACCCACGGAACCATAGGTAGGGGAGTCATACCACTATATTCTCGCTGGCGGCTGGGTTGGAGACACAGGAAGCAGGAGCCACTTGATCGGCAATCTACGATCTGCTTGCTCACCACACTTGCTAGCTGCAATCCGCCATCCGCTTCTCTGCCAACCAACCAACTCCACTTGCTAGCTGCAATCCGTGCTTCTCTGCCAACAAACAACAACCAAACCCCAGTGTAGCCAGGGCAGTTATATTAGTGGCTAATGGCTAACCGGTGACAGCTGATGGCCACCCAGCCACAGCACATGGCCATCTGATTACAGCTGATGGCCATCTAATAACCGAGCCAGCGCCTTTCCACGTGAGGCTGAGAGCCTGGAAACTGCTCTCTGGGACTCTGTCCCCACATGTGTTTTTAAATATGCATATTTAAATGTACATACACATTTAAATGTAGATTATTTTTAAATTTGGGGTTGCATGAAGCACTTGATGTAAATTGAGCATGAATGAAAGGTAGACTTTAAAGAAAATGTGTACCCGAGCATGACTCATTTATCATTAAATATTAACCCTGTTTCATATTTTCATTTGTATTTAAAAAAAAACTATAAGAATTCAGGTATATTTGGAAATTGACATTTTTCCCCTATAAATACCATCCAGCTCTTTCTAGATTCCATTAAAGCAATTGTCTTCCTGTGGTGTGTTTCTGGTGTTTTGACAGATTACGAGACACTAAGGGAATTGTATGACTTCCACAGAACATGGAGATCCCATAATGTGCCGCTGATCCAAAAGTTAAATACCTTTCCATGACTGGCCTTTCTTATACTTACCAAGAGTGCTGAGAATTGGACTCTTCCAGTCACGGGCAGGGTCACATCAAGAGCTCACGCTTTTTTCAAAAACAGAGATATCATGTGGATCCCCAGTCCACAAACTTTTCCTGTAATGGCCAGAGAGTAAATATTAATATTTTAGCCTTTGCAGACCATCAGGTCACTGTTCCAACTACTCTTCCCTGCCTTTGTAATGAAGGCAGCCATAGACAATATGTAAACCATTCAGTATGGCTGTATTCCCATAGAACTTTATTTACAAAACTAGGCTGCAAGCCATACTTGGCCTTTCGGGTCTATAGTTTGCTAATCTCTGTTTCAGCTCTAAAATATCAGATTCTCGGCAATTGTTTTTAATCTTCTACCTCATCACCCCTGAAAATAATCAGAGACTTTGATGTTGAGGAGCAAGAGTTCAGACTTGAAGGGAAAGATCTAAATCATTTAGTGGCCTTGATAGAAATATAGATTCATATGCCCTCCCCGAAATTTTTATTTAGTAAATCTTACGTGGATCCCAGAAATGTGAATTTCTTTAAAGCTCCCCCAGTTGATTCTGATTCAAAGTCAGATTCGTGATTTCTTGGTCTGTAATAATGACCCCAGCTTCTCAAATAACTTTCTAACATTAGTAGTATCACCTACTATATTAGTCAGGGCAATTAAGGGTAGCTGCTACAATAGCAAACCCCAAATCTCGGTGGCTTAATCCAGTGAAAATGTATTTCTGTCTCATATTACTCTCTTCTACCTTATAGCTATGCCATCTGGAAATCTTAGATATCTTAATACAAACACGACACACATGGCTCTCCTGCTAATGTTTCACTGGTCAAAACTATTCATGTGGCTCCAGCCTAACTGCAAGGTAGGCTAGGGAAAGGAAAGGAATACATTCATATTCGGCAAGCTTTAACCTGCCGTATTTTTATCTGACTCATCATCTGTAATCCTGGGATACCACCTGCCTTCTCCAGACCACATAGAAAGAACAGATGCTCAAAAAGTGCTTGGCCATCAATTAAACTCTGAGCAACTCTGGAATAGACAGATTAACATCATAAACTATTTCACCTAGCTTTTTGAAAAGGTTAGATTCTTGAAATTCTGGAATATAGCTGATTTTTATAAATCAAATTAGGTTTGGGATTTTTTTATTATTATTAGTTAGAATTTTATTGTGTGAAACTAGGGCTGTTGCGATCTCTGGCTTCTGAATTGCATACACAGAGAGAGGTGTCATGGCAAAAGAAAACAGCAATTAGCAGATTCATAAACTGTCCTCGTGTTTGCATTGCAAAGGTTGGATGTTGGTTTAAGTAATACTGTGTGTATCCATGATAGTCTGTCTTAGAAGATTAAGAAGAGATGTAGATATTCAATGCAGTCAGTTGCCAGAGCAGCTGATTCCCTGTTCTCAAAGGTGGGGGGAAATATCTAAATAGGAGGCATTTGCATGAGTATTTAGAGACATGGATATCAGTTCAAAAGTTATAGCCCTATTAAAAAAGTTAAAAATAAAACTAAAAGAGGTCTCCCCCATCAAAAAGAAAAAGATAAATACATGTCATAGGTCTTTAAGCTCTTCAGAGAGAAAATAGGGATTTCTACTAAAGTAACACAGATTTCAGCTAGATGTTTGAAAAAGTCCCTAAATATTTAGGAAGGCTTGTGTCATTCCCACATACAAACTGAGACAGCATGTGAAACTATTGACTGAGGAAAGTTTAGGGTTTGGGAGGAAGAACAAATGAAATATTTACGAAAGTCACAATTCCTTTTGCCAATAATGACTTATGGTTTATAATTATCCACACACAAGCTGCTTATTCAAAGTAAAAGGAAAATAATGATCAATAAAAGGAACTGCCCTTCAGTGCACAGCCCTTACTCAGTATCAGCTGTGATCTTATGTATTGCACAGAATGGTTTTCTTTACAGACCTGTACTGAACACTAAATCGAGTTTCCATTAAAGCCCTGCCTCTTAACCTTTCATCGCGGGACCTGTCTCTGAAGCCCTCGTTTATTGACCTGATAATTCCCTCACTGCAGCTTATCTTTCAGTTAAGACAGCAGTCTCAGTCTTTCTGAAAAACTAGTTATTTTAGAGACAGCACAAAGCATTTGCTCAGCCAACGTGATGGTAGTTGGCTGTTTCAACGTCACCCAGGGATCTTGGCTTATGTACAACCATAGATATGACAAAGTTATCTATAGTTATTTCAACTGTTGGATTCATTATCTAAATCCTGCAAACTCCATAACTGTACACACACACACACACTCACACAAAAGAAAACACCTGGAAAATAAACTTCCTTTTTAAATATAACGGAGTTATCTCTGATCCATTCATCAGGAAACTATATGTTCCCAGTAATTGTGATAGCACCACAGCTTATAGCCAATGGCTCCCTCAGAGTCTTCAATCCAACACCTTTTAAAAAAAATAAAACAAGATTTCCAAAGTATTAAGCTGGGAAATATATCCTTATTCATATGTGAAGAGTAGAGTTTGGAAGGTGGGGGAAGGGTTGTACCTTCTTTAGAATACTTACTTATCTGTAGACTCTGTACCTCACAATTACAGAAAGCTTATATATAAGGTTCATTTCCAGTAGGTAATAGGTCGGTAACCCTTCCATAGATAAGGATTTGAAACTGTGAGCAATTATCCAATAGAAGTGTTTAAATTAGATTGCTAATTAAGAATGATTCCATATGCCCAAATCAGGACTTTATCATTCACATATCACAAAGCCTAGAATAGGTACTCCATAATCATATAACTTAGAGATATAATTTGTTGATTTCAGTATATTATAAACAAGTGCCCTTTACCCTGACTTCAAGATCAATAGATTCTGAGATTTTACTATTTACTCGAGACCATTGGGTTCATAAGTCACAGATATTTAGAGCAGACGTGATCTTCAGGGATTATCTAAAAACAGCTTTATAAATGGAGAAAAGAATTTGTGAAAAGAACAAAATCCAGGCCAGACTTTTCTAGCTTGATTCTATCTGTCTCTGCTCCTGCGTCCTGCATTTCGTAGCTGCACGTCAGTACCAGAGAGGGTGTTTTTACATATATCCTTTGGGAAATTGGTAACTACAATAGAAAGACCTTTGAATCATGAGCATTCGTAAGCACTCCTAAAGGAAGCAAGGATTGTTGGTTTCAGAATAACCCAACTGCTACCCGCAAATGATGAGTGACAACTTTTTGCTCATCTGTTGAAATTTAGTTGCTTTAAAAACAACAAACATTTACCACTTGTCCCTAAGTCATTCTTGTTCACAGTGACAAATGACTCATTGAGAAATGACTTTTGACAGCTTCCAATTGCCTGGTAGGTTTTTATAACTGCCTTTTACTGGGTCAAGGAGCAGCCATGTGTAATCCTTTGGGGCCATTATGGGTATAAACTCTGTGGCAACTGTACTTGCTACATCATTCATTCAGTTGGTTCAAGTCTGATGCCAGGGAGACCAAAGTTAACATGCTCAAAATCAGGACGCCTCATGACAAGTAGGAAAGGAAAATATCTGCCCTTGGCTCCAAGGAGAAGCAAGATGAAGACGTGCAGCTGGATGGGAACAAACCGCGACTGCTACTACAGCACAATCCCAAAAGCATGACCTACTGACAAGACCCCCGCCCCCGCACTTTCATTTCTATATACGAAAGTATGCTTATATATTTCTACAGCATCATATAAAAATAGAATCCTTTGAGTCATAAGATTTTGGAGCTTTAATGCATTGGTCCACAGGTGAGGAAAGAGATCCAGGAAGACAAAAGTATTTATTCAAGATCACACAACTGGCTACCAGTAGAACTCACACGAAAACCCATTTCTCCTGACACCTATTCTAGTGTTCTTTTAATTACACTTAGAGTTCACAATAACTTTAGTACTTCTGCCAGGTTTGTGTGTTGAAATGATCTTGTACGAGGGCAACCTTTAGATTCCTAATTGTATTCTAATCTACTTCTAGTCTATTCCTGAAAATCCTCTTCGATTTAAAAAGCACTATTATGGCTTATTGCTATAACTTCTCCTCTTTTTCTCTTCATTAAAAAACTAGCTTAAAACAAAGTGAAAATTTTATTACCATTCCCAGTCGTCAATAAAGGCCTAAAATAAAAATTGTTTTGTCAGGAGAAATATTTTTAATTTTTTATAATGTTTTAAAGTTGATCTCATAATGATTCCCTTTTGAAATACTGTTTATGCTCTCACTTTGAAAATTAACAAGAGGTCTTTTTAAGGAAAAAGAAGGACAGGAATTTAAGATTAACCTTGAGTTAAAAGGAACAGCAGAGATAAGATGGACTTATCAGGATCCCTGAAGAAAATTGGTCTCTTCCCAAAAATCTCATCAGCTAAAATAAAGCAAAAGTACAGGTTGTTACAGTCAGGTACAATCAAAGCATTACTTACATTCAATATCAATGGAACGGAAATTTTCACCCATTGATAAAGATAGCCTTTTTGGATAGAAGGTCAAAGAAGTCCTTTTTAAGTTTCTTAGAACTTCTTTTAATACAGTTCTCTCTCTCTCCATTTCCAGAAAGTAGGTGATTAACACTATGGTGCTAAAGAAAAATGTCCTATTGAGTCACAAAGCTAAGAATGTCTGCAGTCACTGTCCTAATACCAGTTTTTTCTAGAGATTTATAGTGCTGATTCACAGCTTCCCACACACAGAGGGGATGAGGAGAAAGGAGTTTCCTCCTCTTTGAATTAACTCTAAAATGCAAGAAACCAAAAAAAAAAAAAAATCTTTTGGTCACTTCAGAGCAGTTGAACTCTTCATATTTACAGAAATTAACATTCTCCCACTAAAATACATTTTACAATGAGTCATTTTCGGATGGGGGAAAACAGCATTGTAGAAAGAAAAGAATACTCCCTCTGGTTTTATATTTTTAAAAAGCACAAAAACAAATGCAAACTAAATTGTGCAATTAAAGGTTGTCACAGTGGATGAGCCAAACTTACAAATTATGAACCACAGACTTGAATGGCACTCGCAAGGAGACACAGCTATCATGAACATTCAGACACACAGGCTAGTTACATGAATTCTATGCTCTTTCCTTTACAAGCAGCAATTTTTCTCAAGGGTAAGGGAAGGGAAACTAACATTAATGCAGGTCTTACTAGTGCTCAGCCAGAGGTGTTCACATACTGGATGTCTTTAAACCTCAATGTAAGCCTGTTGTGTACATTTCCCTCCACTGAAACTCCCAGACTGGGAAAGGGGAACCAACATATTCTAACCACATCTTGTCTGATGGTTTTTTTTTATTATTATTATTATCATTCAACAAATACTAATTAATTGATTGATTAAGTTCATCTGGTGTCAGGAGAATTAAAAACATTCTGGGTTTGCTTAAAACTAAAATGACAAATCTAATACACACGACTCGAAGAGATGAGGTCTTAGGGAAGTATAAAACACCAATTTCAGTTCACCAGCTACCTCCTCAAGGATTATTCATCATGCAAAGAATATATAAACATGAACTAGTTCAGAATCCATACTTGTGTGTGAAATCATCCCGTGGTGTGCACTGTGCATTAGAGCAAACACTAGTAATATGTAGCAATTTAATTTAAACTTAAATTAGCTAAAAGTCAATAAAACTTACAATTCAGTTCTTTAGTCACAGTAGCTACGTATCAACTGCTCCATAGCTACGTGTGGCAAGTGGCTACTCTATGGGACTGCACAGATACAGAATACTCCATCATCGCAGAAGGTTCTATTATTGGATTCTAAACCTTCTGAATTAGGAAAGGAATTTCATATATAATCTCATTTCAGAGTTTTTTTTGAAAAATACTACTATACATTGGCATAGCACTTCATGATTTTTCCAAAGACTGGAAAAGATTGTTTCTGATCCATGCCAGAATTACTCCCGTACTGTGGTAAAGGAACATGAAATCTAGGGAAGTTAAGTAACTGGCGAGGTCATGTATTCGTACCCGAGAGCAGAAAGGAGAATCCCAGTCTGCTAGTCTAGCGTGTTCAGGATATAGTGCGAAAGTGCAAACTCAGAAGGCAAATGTGCCTTTGACCCCCAGCTGTAACACATACTAGTTGAGGGACACGGAACAAGTATTTAACTTTTCTGGGTTTCAGTTTCCTCATCCAATAAACTGGGATGACGATGATGATGACAACTTTATAGAAAGTAGCATCAATCACCAGATGGTTACTTGGTATTCCACCTGATGTGACAACAGTCCTCCTCCTGCACTTAGGGCAGGATTTTTCTCTTTTGTTGTTGTTAATCTTAATTTAAATTTTTTTTTCAATGTCAGAGTCTACAAATAGACTCAACAGAAGTGGTTTATAATTCAGGCAGCTGATTTTGAGAACATTGACATTTACAACTGTTATATATACTCTATTCCCCAGCTGCTATATTTGTGTTAACTTCAGAATTGTTGTCAAGATTAAATGGGAGTTTAAATAGCACATAAATCTGACTTGTAGATATTCAATAAATGCAAGTCTCCCCTTCCCCTTCATCCTCTACCCTAACTCCTTGTAAGGCTTCCTGGTCTCTACCTGTGGCACCACATACTTAGGAAGCCTAGATGCTATCCTGGATGGAAAAATGGCACACCAACCTTATTTACAATTGGATATCCTAACGTATTGTTTCTAAAAAAAAATTTATATTACATATTACAGTATAAATCAGTAGTAAAATAAGCTTAAATATTCAGAAATTCATTTTACAGGAAACTTTAAGAATGCATCTGTTCCATAGTCAGACAATTATTTTTCGTGAACTTTCCACTATGCAAGTGCATTTACACGATGGAAAGTTTGTGAACTTAATTGTCTTTTTCCGTATATTGATTACCCAGCTAATGGAGAGGTAGATTTTTAAAACATGGCTTCTATTTGGCTTAGAAAACCATCACAGGATGACCGTAAAGTGGACTTACCTTACTAATTATCTTGGATTCACACTTAGGTCAATGGTTTATAATTCTAGGTCAGCTCTGAATTCTTTAGGTAACTATTTTAATTCATTTTACATTTTCAAAAATGTATTTGTACTGCACTGCTCCTCCAAAGAGTCTTGAAGCAAAGAAATGATGAGAGAGTAGTCAGTGTGAAGATGGTGGATGCTTTGAGCATCTCTGGTTGGCACTGTGACCAGCTGGCCTGAGAATAGGCTGACAGATGTGAGTCTTCAAATGCCTGCTGACAATCTGCCATGGGGAGCTGACATTTGCCTCTATAGAGGCTCCACGTAGACATTTCACTGGAATCTGATACTTACTCAGGAAAGCCTGAACTAGGGCAGGTATTATCCCATTTTTCCACGTGAGAAACTTGAGAATCCAAGAGCTTACATGACACAGATAATTATAAAACCAGGACTAGAATTCAAGTCGTTTGACTCCTTGTCTGATGTTTTGTTATTATTATTATTATCAAAACCATCAAATTAAGTGGAGTTCTCATTAAAATAGGTTTGAATATACATAGCACCTGCATTTCATCTATTATATTAAATCAAAACCAGTGCACAGAATTGCTACATGGACCAAACCATAGACAGCCAGTCAATGGAGACCAGAGAAATAGGGGTCAGACAAGAAACAAAAGGGCATGAAATTGGATGAAGTTGTCTGGCTCCATGCCTCCAGCTCTGTGATCACTTCTGTTTTCTTCAGCATTTTTATTAATTAATGGGAAGACATATAGGCAGAATGCATATTGAGTGTACAGATGGCACAAATTTGGAAGGAATGGTGGTGAACAAAACCAGCATTCAAAAAATTCTCAAAGAACAATAAGCCAAATCTAACAAAAACAGACTTTTAGTGAGAAAAATGTGAGACCCTGCTGTTATGAGCTGCATTGTGTGCCCCCAAAATTCATATGTTGAAACCTTAAAACCAATACCTCAGAATGTGACTGTATTTGAAAACAGGGCCTATAAAGAGGTGATTAAGGTTAGATGAGGCTATGGGATGGGCTCTTAATCCAGCCTGACTGGTGTCCTTATGAGACTATTAGAACGCAGACAACCCACAGACTGAGGGGTGACCATGTGAAGATACAGCGAGAAGGTGGCCAGTCCATCTGCAAGCCAAGGAGAGAGGCCTCAGAAGAAACCACACCTGTCGACAACTTGATCTTGGACCTCTAGCCTCCAGAACTGTGAGAAAATTAGTTTCTGTTTCAGCCACCCAGGCTGTGGCACTTTGCTATGGCAGCCCTAGCAAATGAATACACCTACATTTGGGCAAGAAACAAACAAAAGGACCTATTGAGAATAAGATAGACAATATCTTGCTTAACAATGTACAGTGGCAGAGGAGAGAGGCTTCCATTAATAGTAAGCTCTAGGAACTATTCACAATAGCTAAGACATGGAAACGACGAAATGCCCATCGGTAGATGACTGGATCAAGAAACTGTGGTACATTTATACAACGGAGTATTACTCGGCCATAAAGAAGAATGAAATCTTAACCCTTGGCAACAATACGGATGGACCTAGAGAACATTGTACCAAGTGAAATAAGTCAAACGGAGAAAGACAAATACCATATGATCTCACTTATATGTGGAATCTGAAGAATAGAATAAATGAACAAACTAATCAGAAACAGTCTCAGAGACATAGAGGAAAAACTGAGGGTTGCTAGATGGGCGGGGGTGGGGATGAGGCAGGAGGTGAGGGGATTAGAAAGCACAGTCGGTAACCACAAGGTGGCCACGGGGATACGGAAGTCAGTTTGGGGAATATAATCAATAATATTGTAAAGATTTTGTAGGGTATCCGATGGACACTTGTCTTACTAGGGGGACCACTTCATGGACGGTGTAGATGCCTGATCACTGCACTGTACACCTGAAGCTGAAGCTGAATAATCATGAATGTCAGCTATAATTTATATATATATTGTCACGGGATGAGGAGTACAGCATAAGAAATAGAGACAGTGGAAATGTAATAGCTATATGCGATGTCAGAGGGGTAGAAGATCGGGGTAGGGGGGTTATCACTTTGTGAGGGGTGTAAATATATTTAACTAATTAACTAATTAACTAATTAACAATTTAACTAATTGTCTAACTAATATATTGTTTGTATACCTGAAACTAATAATAGGAAAAAAATAGTAAGCTCTATGTAAGTCAACCATGCATTTGACTGCCAAACAAACAAACAAAAAAGTATAAAACAAGATGAATTAGTAGAGGTCTAATATTTGAGGCCACAAAGTGTCTTGTGTCAGACACAATGGTTTGTTCCAACCCTGTAATTTCCTAGTTGTGTGACCTGGGGCATGTCATCTCTCTTTGTCCTTGTGTCCTCATCTGTGAAATGGAAATAATGCCAACTTCACAGGACGGTTGAGAGGACCTCAAGGAATAATAAATATCAAGTGCATAGCACAAATCTAGGCATGGAGAAAAGAATAAATGAAAGTCACTGGTTTTTGTATTGGTCTCATCCTTACCATCCCCTCGGAGGACGCAAGTCTGCCCCTGCTTGGGGACGATCAGATCACATCTGACTCTCAGTGTTGGCTCTTCATAACCGACTTATATAAACATGAGGATGATAAAAATAAAAATTTATTTGAGTGTCTGCTCTGAGTCAAATGTTGTATCTCACCTCTTTATTTTAATCTTCGCTACTCCCCTTTCAACTATGTGTCATTATCAACATTTTACAAATGAAGAAACCAAAACTGAAATACGTACAGCCAGTAAGTGGTGGAGGCAGGATTCAAAGCTGGGTGTGACTGACTCCACAGGATTTTCTCTTCCCCTTCCTGTATGCTCAGAGCAGGGCAACTTGAAACAATATCTAGAGAGAAAAACGACATGGGGGTGGACATTCAGAACCCTCATGAAAGCATAGCATTGTTTTTAAATATTGCAAAGTCCGTTGCTGAGAAGATGGATTAGGTTTTGTATAATCAGAACTAAAAGTAAGAGCGGACGTTATGAGGGCAAGAGTACACCTCAACGTAGAATTTTCTAGTAGAATAATCAAAAGATGCAATCAATTTCTTCAAGAACATCCACATAATTACTTGGCAGGAATGTCACAAAAGGTATATTCAAGTCTCTGTCAAGTAGTTGTAATCATGACTTTGGGGTACCTCCCAGACCTTAAAAAAAAAGTCCATGAATCTATATCCATGCATCAGGGGTGCATAGGCAATAGAAATACTGAGAGAGGCAGAGATAACAACTTGTAGTTACTGAGAGTCCAAGAAAACGTGGCCAGCAAGAGTCCAAGAAAACAGGAACTAAGATGTGGAAGCCCAGTCCCAGAAGAGATGGAGTGCCAGACAGAGAAAGATGGATGACCACAACCTAAGAGAGCATGTCCCAGTGTCCTAGTTACTGAGCTACAACTCGTGGGCAGAGGAAGGAAAGCAAGATCCTGTCTGAAGCAGGATGGTTTAGTGGCTCAGAGCAGTGAGGGGTGTAGATTCCAAATCCTGTCTCACCACCGACAGGCTGTGTGTCTTTGGCCAAGTTACAAGTGAATGCTGTTCACTAAATGTTGATTCACATAATATTCCTCTGTGTAGATTTTGCCCCAGGATATGGGGCAGAGCAGAGCCAAAGCGAATCAGAATTTACCCTTTCTCAGATTATAGCAATACGGAAGTAAGGACTTCAGTAAACCAGGGATCCTTCTACTTTTAAGCTATTAGGTTGGTGCAGAGGTATAATTGCAGTTTAAAAAGTTAAAATAACTTCAATTATTTTTGCACCAACCTAATAGAAAATATGAAAAAAACTCTACTTCTGAGAACTGATACCTACTTATGGGAGTTTCTGAACTTAAGGAAGGACTAAGCTTAAATTGTGGTTAAAGCTTCCTGTCATGGTTCTTCCCTTATGTAAAATAGTTTATATGCATAGTTCAATTCAAAATGCATTCACAGTGGTTAAGCATGTGGGAACCACAACCCACATTTTCTGCATCCAAATTCCATTGAGATCATTACTGGCTGGGTGATCGTGTCGATTTATTTAAGATCTCTGGGCCTCAGTTCCCTCATCTGCGAAATGGAGATGATTATAGGACCCGCTCAGAGAATCACTACAAGGATTGTATAGCACTTCCAACAGTGCCTGCCTACATAGCGAGAGTTACCTATTATTACAATTGTGGTTACTTTCCAGGCATCGTGATAGGCATAAAAGACACGATGATATGTCAAGCAAAGTTTCTGATCTTGTAGGAGTTTCTGGGCTAGTGAAGAAGACAGATTCAAAAGCAGGATTCCAATAAAATGTGCCACGTGCAACGATGGCTTAACTACCACGGGATAGTAAATAATATAGTATAACATTAGAATACAAGGTAAGATAACATGGGGGCAGAGAGAAGAGGTAGCTAGTTTGCCTGGGAAGCCTTCTTGGAGAAGGGAATCCCTGAACTAAGTCTTCAAGGATGAGGAGATGGCAAAGTTCTGGTGGAATCTTTGGAAACTTTTAGCCAAAAATAGATTTTGCCCACAACGTTAGCAAAGAAAATACATACATTCCAGATATTCTGATTTTGAAATCATCATCATAAGCCATCAAGTTAAGAGAATTTGATCATATCAGTTAAAACATGACAATTTTTTTTGGTCTAATTTCTAGCTATTACCCAATGATTTATGGGGATGGATTTCCGTTGAAAAGTATTGCCCAAGTAAGTGAAAAAGAAGACCGGTGCTGAAGCTCACGTCTTAGTGTACTTGAGGAAGGAAAGAATATACAAAAGAAGTTAGTTGGTAAGTGTATAGATATTAAATTACTAATGAAATGTGACCATGAGCACGCCAGTGAACTGGTTTCTCTTTAAGGGCAATATTCTTATCCTCTTTGTAGTCCAGTTCCTAATACAATACTTGGCAATAAATATCTGATTAATTAACATATGAACAAATAGAGTTGAAAAAATGAAGGTGATAAATCATCTTTGAAATGAACATTATAACAATCACCAAGTTTTCCTGAGCACTTATTATGTGCTAGGCTCTATATTAAGACTGCATGTGGGTTGTCACAACTTAATCTTGTAGAGTCAGTACTATTTTTATTCCCACTTTGCACATTTATTGACTGATTTACTAAATATTTAGTGAAGGACTAATACTTCCAGGCTCTGTTCCGGGAGGCGTGGCTAGAGCAGTGAACACAAGAGACAAAACACTTCCTTTCATAGAGGTTATATTCCAATGAGGGCGATAAATAGTAAACAATATAGTGTAACATTAGAATACACGGTAAGGTAACGTAATTAACACAATACAACATAACATGAGATCATATAATATCGTGTCGCATTGTGTTTCTCAGGAAACAGACTGAGACTGTGGGGGAAGTGAAAGAAGCAGCACTGGGCAAAAGGAGAAGTTGGATTCTGTGATTCGGGCCAAAAGAACTCCTCAGCTGACCCCACAGGGAGCTCTCCAGCTGGGAGGGCCTTGAGTCTAAGCACCTGGGCCTTTCTCTCTCCGATAGATAGTCTTCAGATGCGGGCTGCCCTGGGAAGAGGCCGTGACCTTGAGGGAGGTAGCGCTCTTTAGCCAAGCACAATTCCCACAGAGGGCTGACAGTTGGCAATGCTCCCAGCAGCTGACGATACTTCTTCAGGCTTCAGTATGATGCTCTTGATTCAGTGTCAGTCTTGTCCACTAGAATGGAAGCTCCATGAGGGCAAGGGCCTGGTTTCATCTCTCATGGTCCCAAGTGCCGAGAACAGAGCACCTGCACATGACAGGCACTTCATAGTGTTGATTAAGTTAATGAATTGATGGCAGTCAATTATTATATCATAAAATAGAAACCCAAACCAAAAGTTTCTAAAAGATGAAGTGAAGTTGGAATACAGCATATTTTTAAACAATTTGTATTTATTATTGGTAAAACATAATTTGAAAAGTATTCTTTTTAAAACCTTGGTTTAAAACTGAGATTGGTGATTTGAAAATCTGTTTATATGTTCAGTCGATCTTAATACTTGACTGTAATGGCTATTCTTAGGGGCAGAATTGTGTCCCCCAAAACTTCATAATTTAAAATCCCAAACCCCAATAATTCAGAATGTAAGCATATTTGGAGATAAGTTCTTTAAAGAAGTGGTTAAATTAAACTGAGGTCTTTAGGTTGGGTCCTAATTTAATATGACTGGTGTCCTTATAAGAAGAGGAAATTTGAACAAAGACACGCATACACACAGGAAAAGACTGTGAAGACCGAGGGAGAAAACATCCTTCTACTAACCAAGAAGAGAGGCCTCAGAAGAAATTAACCCTACAGACATCTTGATCTTGAACTTCTAGCCTCCAGAATTGTGAGGAAATACATTTCTGTTGGTTAAGCCCCCTGGGCTGTGGCACTTTGTTATGGCAGCCCCAGAACACAAATATAGCTGTCATAGCTGAAAAAAGGTACCCTGCAAAGGCAGTACTTGTCCAATGTACAATATAAATTTGTGGTGAGGACCATCATTAACAAAAGATAAAAGATAACGAAGGCTGGTGGGGATATGGAGAAAAGGAACCCCTTGTACACTGTTGGTGGGAATGTAAACTGGTACAGCCACTATGGAAAACAGTATGGAAGTTCCTCAAGGAATTAAAAATAGAAATACTATATGATCCAGTGATCTTGTAACTGGTCCAAAATCTTTGTGCCCAACGATTCGAAAGGCCAAAACTCAGAACGTCAGAGTTTGGAGTAAGGAAAGGTTTATTGATCAAGAAAGCACTAACTGAGAAGATGAGAGACCTAATCCTCAAATCCATCTTAAGAAAGTAGAGCTCAGGCTTCTTTTATGTCAAGGAAAGGGGAAATGGGAGGGGTAAGAGGTGATTGACAACTGCAGACATCTGGGCGCCAACAGGGGTCCGAGGAAGATTTTGCTCGAGGTTCCTGCAAATATCTGATAAACAATCATTATTTTTGTACATACTTCTCTTATCTTCTTGGGAGAGGCAAGCAGAATTCCTCTAATGATTAGCACGTCTATATGCAAAACTAAGCAGAAACTATTAGGCGGAAGGCAATAGGAACAAAGCAGGATTGAACAAGATGGAATCAGAAAGTCCAAGCATTTCACTCTGTTACAATCCCAATTCTGGGTGTACATTCAGAGGAAATGAAATAATTATCACGAAGAGATGTTTGTAGTCGGATGTTCATAGCAGCATTATTCACAATAGCAGACATGGTAACAACCTAAGTGTCTGTCAATGAATGCTTGGATAAAGAAAATGTGAGAGAGATATATGCATATATACAGAGGGTGCCAAAAAAACGTATACACACTTTAAGAAAGGAAAAACCTATATTAAAATTACCCTGATGGTAATCATTTTGAGGATCTCTTGTAATTGCAGAAGTCAAACGTGACTTTATTCATCTTTAGTTATCGGTATATATTGTTTATTACAATTCTAATACAGTTCTTTCCTTTCTTAAAATGTGTATACATTTTTTGGCACCCTCTGTGTGTGTGTGTGTGTGTGTGTGTGTCTGTGTAGTGGAATATTATCCAGCCTTAAAAAAAAAAAAAAGGAAATCCTGTCATTTGTGACAATATGGATCAACCTAGAGGGCATTAGGTTAAGTGAAAAAAAGTCAGAAAGAAACACAAATACTGTATGGTAACAGTTTTATATGGATTTTTTTTTTTTTTAAGTTGAACTCATAGAAACAGAGAGTAGAAAATGGTTCTTGGTTGCCAGGGACTGAGGGGTAGAGGAAATGGGAAGAGGCTGGTACAAAGTTTCAAACTTTCAGTTATACAATGAATAAGGTCTGAGGATCTAATGTATAACATGATGACTATCGTTGGTGACACTGTACTGTATAATTGAAATTTGCTAAGAGAGTAGAACTTAAAAGTTCTCACCAAAAACAAAAGTGGGGGAGTGGTAAACATGTGAGGTGATGGATACGTCAGTGAACTTGATGGGGGCGTCCTTTCACACTGTATACATGTATCAAATCATTGTGTTGTACATTTTAAGTATCTTACAATTTTATTTGTCAATTATATCACAATAAAGCGGAAAAATAGTGGATGTGAATCCACATTTCAATAATCTTCCTGATAAATGAGAAAAAGTTACCTCGATTTTCAGCAGATCTCATTTCTTTCTTCCCCCTTGTGTGTGGCTCATATTAGAAATAGGCAAAGAGCCACCTCTACCGTGTCACTGTTGGTCACTTGTGCTTTCATCGATATTTGGTAACCTGCAGTTTCTCTGCCTGGGGCATTTTCAAGCGACTTGCCTATTTGGTGAGCATTCATGCAGTTAAAACAAGATAATACCATCTGAAATGCTACTTACTAGACCCTACTTTGAAATATTCTGAAAGCAAACAAAGGAATGCGGATAATACCCGCCCCTGTCTCCACTTTGTGGAACTTGACTCCCCTCCCAGGAAAACGTCCACACTGTTCAAGATACAAGGCTATTCGACATACAGACTGAGGAAGGGCGTCAGCACCAACCATTCCATACATGCTGAAAGCCTTTCGTACATTTTTAGGCAAAAATAAATAACAGTTCTCGTTTTCTTCCCAGACCCCAGATAATGTCTTTAGCCAACTTCGGGGATGCATAAACCCCCACCATGGAGACCAGTATACTTGAGTAAACAAAGAGAGCAGCTGTTTTTTGAATTACTTCGCAGACAAAAGCCATCTCTGCCCTTGTTCTATTGTGTGTAGAATTATTGAGGCCCAGAGTGACCCGCCACTCTTTGAAATGCCTCTCAAACAAACGCCAGCCCTCCCACTCCTTATTCAAGGGCCTTCACTCTCCTGTCGGTTCTGCCACCTGATTGCCCTGAAGTGTGTCCCTCTCTAGAAGAGACAAATTGTGAAAACACCCAGCATCCCCTAAAGAAAATCTAAGGTTGAGTGTTATTGTTTGGTATTGGAATATCTGAGTTCAACCCAGAAGACGCACAATTTAGGAGCAATATAATTGAATATCCTTTCACCAGCCTGCCCGGGTTCGTTGTCTGTCACTCATCAAAGCCAATACCTTTGTAAAGAGCTTGAGGGACCACATCTTAATGTCACTGAGCAGATAACATATTAACTGTTAATTGACACAGCAAAATGCTCCAGGATTGTATCCCTGTCTTTGTTAGGGGATGATGAGTGACTTATTCTTCACCAGTGCCATTTTTGAAGTAGATTTCAGCGAGGTTATAATCTGAACTCCCCTTGCTCCTTCAGTGTTGGTTTTAGTCACATTGTCTCTGTTTTTGTGGCAAGATTAGTTTTATTAAATGATACTAATATCTTTCAAAGTTTAAATTATTTTTAAACTAATTTTCCCTTGGGTTAATGGTATTTTTTAAAAAACTGTACCAACAAAATTTCCCTTGAGGGTATCATTTTGTCTTAGAATTTTAAAAAGGGGTTACGATTAAAAAAAATGTGCATATAAGTATAAACCGTTTATATGTCTTCAAGTTGTCTCCATTCTTTATTAAAGTCCTTATATACATTCATATGTAATGTTATTTAATGTGCACATATACTACTTTGTTTTCAGCTTTTTTCAATTAAATATATGTTTTTCTGTAAACATCAGCCAACTAAATGAACTTAGACACCCTTCTGTTTGTTCCCCATTTTAAAAACAGGAAAAATAATGTCTACCTTTAGAGATTGTTTCATGGATTAAATTATGCTAACATAGGTAAAATCATCTAACAAAATGAGGGGAACATGGTTAAATCTGAATTTAATGTGAATGTATTGACAGAATCTATACTTGTAATTTTTATTAATAATGAATTCTTTCATATTATTTTGAGACAGTTTATTTAGCCAGTTCACTGTCAATGACTAAAGGTGAAATTGCTAAACACATTTAGTATATTCATAAATTGTATCACAGTTGCTTCTGAAAAGGATACAAAGTAACCAAAATTTCTCATTTTATTAATCTGTTAATAAAAACAGGAAAAAAACTTACATTTCCCACAATGTTTTACCATTTTTAAATTTCTTCCATTCACTTATTTGAACCTATTGTAAATCTTGTAAGTTTGATAGTTGTTGTTGTTCACATTTTACCAATGAGAAAAACAATTGAGCTTCAGAGAGAAAAACAACTTGTCCATGGTTTCGGTTCAAGTCTTCACGTTTCATAAGCGACATTCTTTCCATCACAGCATATAGCCTAGACACATTGCTCACCGGAGAGAATTGAATTTTAGGGTTTTCTTATTGTTTATTTTTGTGAGTTTAACAGATTTTCAAATATGCCATAACTTCTTTTAATTTGCATTTTGTTATTTGCAAACAAGGCTATGTAATTTGCCCCATGAGAGCTTTCCAAATTGTTTATTATATAAACGGTCTCTTCACACTCTGAATAGACAGGAAATAGAATCTTTCACCACATCCTCCTTAGCCTGCATCATTGGCTTTATCGTAAACAAAAATTATTTTGCATTCCTTGTAATGCTCAGTTACCTGACAATAGTATTCCAGTGAAATGAACTGGTTGGAAAAGATCTTTTTCATAAACCTAAAGTATGCAATCAAAGTTATGGGAACTAGTGCAACTAGTAGCCTTTCCCGTACCCCAAATCCTACAGGTGAGTGACACTTGGGGTTTGGCTCCTTAGGTAGCAGAATGCTTCTGTCTGTACAGACCCAGCCAAAGCCCCACCAAGTTAGTCCCATTTCTGCCTATTTCAGCACTGCTCTGGATACCCAAACAGGCCTCCCATGTTTGGGAGAGGGAATTTCCTGGCTTTACAGCTGATCTCCACGGCCCCAGACTGCCTGCACTCCCAGGGTTTGTCTGGGCCATCTGGTCTTTGAGATTGGGGAGGGACAGTCACTTCTCCAGGGCATTCATTCCATACTGTCTGTCTCAGGGAGGGACTTTTCTTTGTTGGTTGCCAACCTACAAGCCCTGCCAACTTCAGCATCAAAGCAGTAAGGCAACGTGATGTTCCCAAAGGGAAAAGAAGGTAAAACTGTATCAAGAAAATCTCTCTCTTTTACACTCCTGACCTTATTATTAAGCATTTGAGGGAACAAAAACTGTTGACAGTCTTAAGTATGTCAAGTACAACAAGCCAAAATTCATTCTCAAAGCTAAGTTTTGGCTGTCTCACTTAAATTATTTGGTCATTATGTTTTGGAAAGAACCAATATGAACGGTAGAGTTTTATAAGTTCACTTGGGCCTGGAAAGAAACAAAGAATTGTTTTAGCAAGAGCAGCTAGCGTTGTATTTCTGCCCAGCATTGTAAATTTGCATTTCTGCCTAGCATTGTAAATTTCTAGCACAATAATGATAATAACAGTGATAAATTATTTCTTCATTGATATTTGTACATTACTGATATGGGTGCATTTAGCGTGTGGTGATATGCATCATCTTACCTGACTCTCATAGGAAGTGTCGGGAAATATTATGATTCCTCTCCACTTTTTTAAATGAAAAAACAGAGGTTCAGAATTTGCCCAAGGTCACAAGCTAGGCAGATACAAGATTAGAAACCAATTATAGTATTACTCCTATGTTGGTATTGTATTAATACTTCATCTTCTATCTACCAAAATTGAAAAGGTTACATATGTGAGTAAATATGTGTCCTTAAATCTACAAAACCTCCATCATAGTAGTAGCTTACTTCTGTATAGGTAGTTTTCTTGCCAACTTAGCACTTTACTTTTGCTGTTCTCATTAGGCATTCTTTTTAACATTTTTTCATTACACCAGGTCTATTAACACCATTTTGCAATGCTGATAGCACCACTTGTATTAGTTAAGTAAACAATTTAACTCTAAATCCAAGAGCACAGTCATAATTGATGAATATGGTGTTATATGAGGCTTTTAGGTGGTTACTGCACACTAAGCAAACACAGTCATCATTGCCTTTTGAAGTAAGCATGAATTATGAAGTATGAAAGTTCAAGGATCATTTTTCCCCCTTCACTGTCAAAGCTCTGTTTTTAAAGTTTTTGCTATTTTATTATTTACAGTGGCCAAGACATGGAAACAACCAAAGTGTCCTTTGATAGATGATTGGATAAAGAAGATGTGGTACATATATACTCAATAGAATATTACTCGGCCATAAGAAAAGATGAAATACTGCCATTTGTGACGACATGGATGGAGCTTGAGATTATTATGCGAAGTGTAATAAGTCTGAAACAGTCAAGAACCATATGACTTCATTCATACGTGGGATATAAAACTGAAAGTAACAAATGATCAAGACAAAGAAACCAAAACTCACAGACACAGGCGTGGTTACCAGAAGGTAAGAGGAAGGGATTTGGTATTAATATAATAGAGGAGGGGAAAGGAGGTCAAATATATGGGATGGAAGAAGAACTGACTCCGGGTGGTGAGCACACAATGTGAGATATAGATGATGGATTACAGAACTGTACACATGAAACCTATATAATTTTACTAACCAATGTCACCCCAATAAATTTAATAAAATAAAAATAAAACGTTTTCGCTGTTTTACTTTAAATGTAGTGCTTTTAGCTGCGCTTTGCGGTTTTTTCCATTTCTATATGAAAACTTAAAGAAAATACAAAGCCATCTGAGTCTTCCCACCTTGGAAATCAGAACAATTATTGTTCCATCCTCTAGTATTCAAATTTTGTTCCTGTTTACGTTGGATGACTTTTCACTTAGAATTGAATGTATGCTGCTGAGTTCTTCCTCTCGCATGCTTCAGCAGGTGTGGTCAATTAACTCCCAGTGGCATGGAGGAGGTGTCACTTAAACTATTGCACTTCCTGAGGAACGGCAGGGTTGATGTCTAGTTCCTAAATATTGTTGGATCTCAATGGAGACAGCCTCAGTACAGAACACATGGGGTCAGACATGACCCCACCTCCATCTAATTCGGCAGCGAATTACTCTTTTAAGAAACTGCACTGTTTTCATCAAAGGCCTCAGTCATTCCTGCTTCTCACAAGATTGTCTTAATTTCTGTAAATGCCTTCATGCAAATATGCACCTGGATTTTAAAGTGGATACACCGTTCAGAAAGGTCTATAGAAAATTACCTCTAGCAAAATAAAATTGGAATACAAAGCAGATGCCTGGAAGACAATTATGAAAAAATGATGAGAGTCAAACGGTCAAAAGTTTTTTTGCAGTTATTTTAGGGGAGGGTTTGTTGGTGGTAACGGCATAGTGGTGGTCATGGAAAAGTGTCAGAATCAATTTTTAAAATATGATAAAGTAATGCAATACTTGTGATTCTTTTTGGGAAGTGTTCCTTAAATCTGATCGTTGAAAGGGGTTTTCTTTTGGTGTTAGACATCTATTTAAATGTGCCTGAGATGAACTAATTGTTAGGTTTCATACAAAGAAAGAAGGTAAGTCATTTATATTGGAGGATTAAAAAATATTTTACAATAAAGCTACATTAATACAGATTTCCCTCTTTGATTATATGTAGACATTCATCCTGGAGACATTAGCAGTTAACAATTGCTAACAAATTTAAGTATAAATCAGGCTTCAGAGGGATATTTCCGTACTTAACAGAGAAAACTGTGTTGTAGACTTTGGGGCATTTTTTATATTTATATTTACTTATATTTAATTTTATTTTGTTACTTTTTACTTTTTGTTTTTATGCAGAAGAGTACTGCTGATTGCAGTTGAGGATGCAATCCAACCACCACATTTTTTTTTATTGGAGACTATTGGGGAACAGTGTGTTTCTCCAGGGCCCATCAGCTCCAAGTCATTGTCCTTCAGTCTAGTTATGGAGAGTGCAGCTCAGCTCCAAGTCCAGTTCCTGTTTTCAATCTTTAGTTGCAGGGGATGCAGCCCACCATCCCCAGCAGGAATCGAACTGGCAACCTTGTTGCTGAGAACCTTGTTGCAAGGTTCCTTCCTTGCTGCCCCACCACATTTTAACACTTTATCTCACATGTGTGGACTTTCAAGCAAAATCCACACATGTTAAAAATCACAGTTTCAATGAACCTTCAACCTGAAGTGTTTAGATTAAAGAAGGTATATTGTAATTGTACTTTGTTTTAAATGACAAGATATGAAAGAAGAATAAAACCAAAATAGGAGAAACATTACCTTTCTACATAATTAAAAAAAAAAAAAAAACAAAGGCAAATCCCTCAGCTCAATTACAATTGCATGTGCTCCCAACACTCAGGTTAAAAACCAGCCCAATTTAAAGGTCAAATGTGGACTGATTTTCCCAAGCAGTGATGAGCCTATGGAAGCCGTTTTGCTCCCTCATACAATGACTGAAACACAAAGGAAATGCCTCAATGTAGCTGATCTGAAAAAGGTCTTTCAGGAATAAACATTTGCAAGAAGCTAAACAAATCAGGCTTTTTGGAAAATCCTATTGCTTGCATTGGCCTTCCATCTGTTTCTCAGATAGGTCCAGTTTTTTCCCACGCAGGCATTCACAAGGTCTATTCTTTCTTCCTAGGCGCCTCCTGGCCCCTTTGCTCACCCAACCAGGTCCTTCTCCTTCCTCAAGTGTAAACATAACCTTGTCCAGATGTCTTGCCACACAAACCAAAGTACATTCACAGTTAGTTTCTCCTATATCACGTTTTCTTCATAGCACTTGGCATATCTACATATCCAGTATCTTGTTGAATTGGTAGACACACCACCATATTACATATCACAATGGAAAAAAAGGGTGTTAATCAAGCTGTGACACTTTTAATTTCAGGATGTGTCCTGATGTCGGATATATTCAATTACCGGGGGAAAACATGTGTGCCTTAGACTAGACGGCACACATTGAGATCTGTATATGAATCTGTGTCTCCCAGTGGTCAAAAGGGTCACACTCAAGGACGAGGGCCCTATCTGTATTGTTTATCCTGCAGACCTACATGCTTATTGAATAAGTAAATAAGTGGATGGCCAGAGGGCCATGAAGATGTTATTGTTAAATAACACGTTACATAAGAAGGTCTGATTCTCATTCACACCTTTGTATTTTTTGCACTCAGGAAAGTGGCCTTAATTCATTATACTAAAAGATGTGAACTATGAGGCAAAAGGATTTCCTGCAACCACTCTCAACAAGTAGTATCCTCTTATATGACATGTACCTAATATCCATCAATATCTGTTTATCTCTAGTTCACCTTATTTCATAAATTTATAAAATCTGATGATTGAAAGAGATCAGAGAGGTGATGTGGTTCGACCCCAGTTAATTTATTTAACCACATATTATTAGGTTGGGGCAAAAGTAATTGTAGTTTAAAAGGTTAGAAATAATTGCAAAAACCGCAATTACTTTTGCACCAACCTAATACCTCACTTGTACAAAGAAAGATTAAACTATATAATCTCTAGCTATTAGAGATAATCTTCTAGCTATTAGACTCTGTGAGTTAACATGTTATAGAGAATAGGTTCACAGATCTGCTCCATACTGTCTGCATTGTCTTAAAAAAAAAATAGAGGAAGAAGAAGCAATTGTTCAGCCAATCAATATTTAAACCCATACTGAACTGTGGATCTATTTTTGATAGATTAGATACATTTTCTTAATTACTTGGATATGTTTTACCTAGGAAGTAAATATCTGACACCACTGTAGCCGCAGAAGAATTATTCATGGAAGCCAGAAAGAAGTATAAATACCTCTTTAGCTTATAACAGTATTGCTTTTGCAAACTAGAAATGCCCTTGGTGAAAATCCAGCTCTCATTAAAACTATCGTTAGTGTTCTCTAACCTTCGCTATCATGTACGTATAAAAATATATATTAACAGGAAACTAAGGAAGTCATAGTAACAGCAAAAGGTGCGTGTTTTGGCATTCTCTGCAATGATGCATTAATTGTTTGTGGCAGTATGCCTCTCTTTCCCACGATTGTCAGTCCATAAATCATGACTTCAGCTGATCTAGGTAGTAGGAGAGCGAATGTACTGCTAACATAATGGGGACAGCACCATCAAAGTTGCCTAGAAAAGATTCCAGGTTACTGGACCAGTTCAACTTAATGCTAATTTAGGCATAGAATTATTTTAAAGTCATTCAGTATTCTTAGCTGAAAGGAAGACGACAAGTACAGCACTTCAAGTGTTATTTCTCCATTGGTTTTTTGTTAGGTGTGAGACGATGCTTTGCCCTGTTAAATTAAAGCAAATAACGTTACAAAGTCATTTCCAGATTTATAGCTCAACCTAGAAGGTTGACGCTTCCTGGCAAGTCTCTAGAATTGGATCAAATTTTCAATTCAAATGACTAGAGCAACTATGCATCCTATGCCTCATAAATCTCCAAATTTAACTTGAAGCCTGTTCCCTTCTTCCAGATGGCTAGTGGTGGGGGGAGGGAGCAGAATTAGCAAGAAACCCAAAGAGACACAATTCTTGTGTATGGTTCCTGAGACACCTGTGTTCAATGGTGTCTCTCTCCCAGTTTGTATGAAAGCTAACATTATTAAAGAAAAATTACTCAGGTAAACAATAAACTTATAGTATGTAGAAGGTTTTAATCCTTTAGGAATTTGCCTTCATAAAGCCATTAAACTAGAGATTCTTTTTCTTCAGAACGAAAATGTTAGGTGGACAGAATCAACAACAAAAAATTACTTGCCCAGGAGATATCTAGTGTCACCTATCCTCCATTATAAGCGAATGGGACTTATCTTCTCAGGGATGAATTGTGTCCACCTCACATAAGGGACTTTCAGATTTTATCACATGGTGAACCACTTGTGTCATCCTCATTTCAAGCCCCAGGGAAAAGATGTGTTAGGTAAGGTCAAAGACAGTATGAAAGGAAAGAAGAGGAAGGAATCAGATATCACCTTCTTTCCTCTTCCATGTCCGATTTTTTTAATATTAAAAATGTTTCATAAAGATGTTGGGCATATGCATTAGGTGGTAGTAGACAGTGAAGATACGCAAAATCATAGACTACAAAGCACTTTATGATGACTTGCTACTTGCTTTCTAGGCTTTTCCAAAGACATTTAGGTCCTACCTTGGAGGAGCCCTACTGATTTTTTTTTCTATATTAGCTGACTTTTTATTTTGCTTACCTTTCCCCATCATCGTACCTTTATAACCCAAGAAATCAGAGCTTCATACCCAGTGGAAGAAATTTTCTTCTGAAGGAATTCAATTTTATTTTGTTTTTTCCCAGGTGATCAAAATACATCAAAATTCCCTCTGTAGTTCACTCAGATAATCTTTCCCTACTTTGCTTTACTTCATTCTTTATCTTCTTCTCTTCATAACCTTTTTAATATTGCTTCTCTATATTTTCTATCATCAAAATCGTCATTGATCTCAGAAGACTGTATCTCACGAATACAGCAGATGAGAAAATAAAAAGGTATGTATTACTACTGAGCAAAGGGTAAAAAGTGACAATATCACACGTTTACAAGCATATAGAGCAAATGGAATGCCATACACTTTGGTTTGTCATGCAGCTGGTACAACTACTTCAGAAAAATCTTAAAGCTGACCATATGCATACTCTATGACCAAGAATTTTTCTCATGTGTCTGTACAACACTCAACAGAAATGTGAAGATATGTGCACCAAAAGACATATAGAAGAATGTTAATAGTAGCATTGTTTATAATAGCCAACACCTGGCAATAGCTCAGTTGTCTCTCATCAACAGAATGGATAAATCATACAATGCAACACTACATAAATATTATAAGAAATTATTGCTGCACATAACATGGTGAATGTCACAACTATAATGCTGAATTAAAACAACTGGAAAATAAAAAAGAGTGAGTACTATAGAGAGAGAAGTTTCAAAAACTGGCAGAAATAGTCTGATGATAACATCAGAGTAATGGTTATTTTGGGGGATGACTTAATGACAGGACACGAAGTTTCTGGGTTATAGATAATGCACTATACCTCACACTGGATGTCGGTTACTTGGATATGTTCACTCTCTAAAAATTCATAGAACTTAAGATCTATACATACTACTGTATGTAAATTGTATCTTGATTTTTTTAAAAAAAGCAATATTAGCAGGGATTCTGGTTTCCTTATAACAGGAAAAATGCTCTTTATATCCCTTTCTTACAGATCTCCAAAGTCTAGGACTTTAATAAGCTTTGTTTCACTCCTGAATAGCTCCTAAATTCTCTGTAAATTCCACAGCTTTCAATTGGACCTGTCACGTGAATGATCTAACTAGCATTGAATCTGACTAATACAAACCAGTTTATACTATCGGTAGACTTCCCAAGTCAAGCTTGGAACTGTGTTTGATGCTAAAAAGTAAAGATTTTTTTATGGTAATGAGGTAATAATTTTAAAATGGAGATAAGATGGAGAAAGCAATCAATATAGCTGTACTATATTTAATAAGCATTAGTGGGACAATAGTAATAACTGTAGATTGAGTCTGACTGTCTTCAGGCTCAAAATAATTGGCTGAAATTTTCTGAATTATGTTCCCCTACAAAAAGGTTGAAAGGATAATGGTTGATACCGTAGATAAAAGTGAGGATGGTGATATAGCGATTCCTGCTAACATTCGCTCCAGGTCCACGTGTCTAACCCCTTTTATTCTGCTTTTCTGTAATACAGCATTAGCGTGTTATTCTTTCCAGGCAGGGTTCCATGCTTATATTTATATGTCCCAGTGTCATGTGTGACCTTTCTCAACAAAACTCCAGTGTTCACTTATGCTCAACTTAGTGTCTACTCCAACCCCACGTCCTTTCCTAACAGAAAGCGACTTTCCCACAACCAATAATATAACACGTTAGTCATCAGAGTGGAATACAATATTGTGTGTGAGAGGAATTTATTTTTATAACTGTTGAATGTATTTTACTATTATTCACATATGGATTTCAGTCTGTGATTGGATTGAGACGACACAGATCACTTTGACTTGTATAAAAAGCCCTTGAGGACACAATGGGCCTGCTGGTACCAGCACATCCTTGAATAATAAATATCATGAGGCTTATACTGTGAAAGACCCACAAGACATTTTCATCTCTTTCCTCTACTGTCTTGCACTAAAATTTAGGACATATACATACCAACTAATGTTAATACTAATCTAAAAAAAATATTTAAAAAGAAATTCTGCTATTTAGGACATATACCGACTGATGTTAATACTGATCTAAGAAAAATAGTAAAAAAGAAAGTCTGCGATAAAATATACTCTATATCTGCATAATATATGCTTGTTATATCCAATGCCAAATGGAAATGAATTCTTAAAATTACCATGAGCTGGATATATCCATACCACTCCTACAAGTCACTAACACACACAATCAAAACATAGTCAAAACTGCTTTGATGGCAAGAAGTTTTCTTTTCCCAATTTCTTCTGGGTCCTATAGGTTATTAGTTATTATTCTAAACTGTAAAACAAGAATCGTTTTATTCATATGTTTCCAATTTCCATTGGCAAATATATTTTATTCTTGGAGTCAACTATGTGACCCATATATAATACTCATTCTCTAAATTAACCACCTTTGAGCTCGTTCTGCTTTCTTAACTCGGTTTTCCCTTTTCCTAATTTTCCATGCCCATTTTAATTCCCTCATTATACTGCTGGTATCTGTAAACCATTTCATATTCTTTTCTGCAAAAAGGCAGCTGTGCCAGCAAGAGTCTTCTGAGAACCAGATACCATGATGTGATCAGACATGCAAGAGATTTGGGGGATACTGGTGAAGGATAAAAAAGGAAGGAGCAGAAGTAGCCAGGGAGAAGCTCCCAATGCCGGATGCAGGTGTGACACTTTTGAAAGAAAGAGTAAAGGAAGAGTTTCACCCTGCAGGGCGTTTCTACGAAAGTTTCAGCCAGATGGTGGGGGACTTGCTGAGCCAAAACTGGTTGTTAGAAAGGTCCCAGATCACACTGCCATGCAGTCGTTGGCTGGGGACAGCCACCAAAAGTGTGGCCACTGGGGTGGCTTCTCAGGGAGGGTGACTGAGGCACTCCATCAGCTATGCTCTCCATAGAAGTTTCTCTTGATGGCGGTATCAATGGAAAATTTCCACAGTCATCATAGCACTATGCAAATAAATAAACCAGAAAGTATCCACAGATAAATTTCATCATTTCAAAGCTGTCACAGTAATTCTCCCCAAACAAATATTTATTAAAACCTAACATTCTAATGCTTTCATGTTAGAATAGATTAGAATCACACGCGGGGATTTATAGTGGCTGAGCCACGGCTGAATGTGCCCCCTTTGGAAGAGACAAAGTCCCTAGGTTGTGGAACGGTGCCTTCTGACACCTGGGATATTGGATTTGCTGTGACATGTAATTGTTCCCAGCTATTTCCACTGTGGTTATTTTTCATTGTGCCACACGGCAAGACATAAAGGAAGGCAACCTCAGGTTTTGCTTTCTCTTCTGTTTCCATGGACACAGGTTTATAATTTTATATGAAAGTCAAAAATCTGTCACTCTCATTAAGTCTGTTCTTGGAGCTACTTTGCTAACAGCTTTGACTAATGCAGTAAAATAATTAGGAACCAGAAAAAGAAAACATACAAAACGAAGGGAAATGAGTCTGTTCTTACAGATGACCAACTGGGGAGGTGGCTGTGGAGTGAGCCAGTGGCTTGGGAAAGGGATGAATTGAAGGCAAGAAAGTACTTAATGAAAGCGGGTGTGACAGAGCATTGGACAGAATCTCAGCATGCAGTGTGGATATATTAATAGTTTGCTTTTAAACCAGAAACAATAGAATTAATGTTCCTTTTAAACATTACACATCCTAATGGTTAGCACTATATCCGCCTCCCACTGTCTCTTACACAAATACGTGAATATGTCAGCTGAACAGTTTCAAGAATCTTGCCATCAAAACATTTACCCTTCCAAAATGATTCATGCGAATCTTCAGTCGAATTGATTTGGGCCTACTCTACGATTTTGCAGGCCCTGGGTCTGCGGAGCTGCGTCATTTCGCTCTCATCACATAGGTTTATTGAGGCCGCACTGTGTGTGAAGGACATTGGCAGATGACAATTGATATAAAGGACCTGAGGGAACTTTGTTTGGAGGTAATATGATATTCAAAAATATGAATTTCAAAAAGCAAAATTAGGAAGGAATTATTAAATTATAAAGAATTCTTCACTTTGCTGGAAGGATTTATTTCACTGATACGATGATATTAAAATGATTACTTCTGTGTAATATTCGTGTTCCTGAAGTGTTTGGCATGGAACTCAGCCACGATCACGTTATGGGCACTTGCATTCAAAACTGCCCAGCTGATTAGGTCAGACCCACCCAGAGCTTTTTGAGTAACCCATCTCCTTTTTGAGTAACTCAGAAGTGACTAATGTGGAACCTTCATTCCATTTGCAAAATTCCTTCATTTTTGCTACATAACAAAACTTAATCACAGGAGTGAAATCCATCATATTCACCGTCCAACAGGCAAGAGTTGGGGATCATACAAAGTATGTCCATCAAGAGATAGGAATCTTCAAAACCATCTAAGGATTCTGCCTACCATGGGTGGAAACTAAATCTTCACTGGACCAACAGTGGTAAATTTTTATTGCAATAAGGAAATCATACTAGTCTATACTACGCCAGATGATCATCATTACACATTTTTAGCCAGATTTAGGAACTCCCATACATATAGACTTTGACTAAAGGTAGCCATGGTAACTGGAAATTTCATTACAGTCTTAGTAACTGTAAGAATTTTTTTTCCTCTGTATCATCCCAGCACTTAGAGAGTATGCTCCTGTGTGCGCTGTATTGGTCATGAGGGTTAGGGGATGCTTTTTCCTGTTTAAGGAGAAAGGTGGTTATTTAAAATTAATTAGAAATACACCACCAACGGCTTGACAGACGGCAAATGCTGTTCAAATAATATTTTTAATGTAAGAATCACTTCAAAATTTCTCCTTCAGAGAATTGGAATGATCTTATTCTCTATTTAAATTGAATATATACTAGTCTGACAATTAAGTTTGCGAACCCATCCTAGAAAAAGTGCTACGTACCACATTGCTGAATATCACTAGGTTCACCTTCAAAGTCCTCCTCTTGGGAAGCTAAGTGCCTTGTTCACCCTTCAAAGCAATTTTGGAACTCTTTTTCTGGAATGGCCATCAGAGCTGTCATCGTATTACCCTTGATGTCCTGAATGTCATCAAAATGTCTTCCTTTCGATATTTCCTTTATCTTCGGGTAAAGAACGAAGTCATTGGGGGCCAGACCAGGTGAGTAGGGAGGGTGTTCAATACAGTGTTTTGTTTACTGGCTAAAAACTCCCTCCCAGACAGTGCCGTGTGAGCTGGTGCAGTCGTGATGCAAGAACCATGAATTGTTGGCAAAAAGTTCAGGTCGTCTAACTTTTTCACGCAGCCTTTTCAGCACTTCCAAATAGTAAACTGTTTGTCCAGTTGGTACAAATTCATAATGAATAATCCCTCCTTATCAAAAGAGGTTAGCAACATTGTTGCAACTAGTTCACAAACTTAATTGTCATATGTTATTCTTCTATATACCATATACTATATGTATATATCTTCTAGGCAAGTTTGAACACTATTTGAGGAATGGTCTTTATTTTAAGGGTGTTAGACATTTAACACCTTTTCAGCCAGAAATACATCTCCATAGGGACTGTCACTCTAACAAATTATTCTCTGAAATAAAATTTGCTGATCTAGGCAATGAAATTCTCTATTAAAATAGCCAGCATATTTTGTAACAACCTTTCAAATATTATATTTGAAATTTCATCAAGAATTATTTTCAAGACCTATTGTGTGAAAGGCAGTGTTTTAGGATCTGGAAAAGAGACAGATCCCTGTTTACTAAAGAAGAAAGTGTAAGTACATAAGAAAATAAATGGACAGGATATTTGCAGATAATGGTACATGCTCCGAAGAAAATCAGATAAGCTGACTGAATATATAAACTAGGGACAGCAGAGATCAGAGAGGTTAATTTACACTATGAGATAAGTTCTCATTGAGGAACTTAAGCTGTACCCTGGATGACAAAAACGAGGCCAGCCAAGAGAAAAGCTGAAGACAAGAGCTTCCAGATAAAGGGATCAACAAGTGCAAAAATGTATGGTAGAAACAATCTTGGTGTGCTCAAGGAATAGAAAGAAAGGCAGGCAGTGCTGGAGTCCAACGAAGGAGGCAAGAAGGAGAGTAGAGGTCAGATCATGGAAGTCCTGTAGGTTCTTATAAGTCATGCAATGATTGAGTTTTTGTTTCTAGTGGCAATTGGCAGGACTGATTTGAATGGTGGTATTGAAAAAAACCAAAAACAAACAAGCAAACAAAACCCCTCTGGCTGCTGTGTTGTGAATGGCATTTGATGGCAACTCATCTGCAAGTATATTCATTGATTATAACTAAAAACGCAAAAATGTATTCGTAGTCCTAAGGGAGCAATCAGTCAATTATGTTCACTATCAAGTATTTATTTTTGTTTTTAATATACATCTCTCAATTAATATGGTATCTTTCTATTTAGCATAAATCCTGTCCACAGTTATTTCTGATAAAAATCTTTAAAGAGAACTGTCAAAGAAATGTTATAAATATTTTTACTGCGCTGGCTGTTATTTTTATTATCCTGTGACCATATATATATATATATATATATATATATATATATATATATACATATATATTAAATTATAGTCATAACTAGTTTTTTTCGCTGCATTTGGTATGCATGAATATGTCCTGTCCATCTCTCCAACAAACCCCCATCATTTTTCTCAATTAAAGAAGCTAGGATTTTAAATTCCAAGCAATTCACTTTGCAGTGCTTAAAAAAAAAAAGACAGGAATATGGGTCATTTTCTAAATATTAATTCCTTCAAGCAGTATAGACAATGGAGCACAAGAATTCTAAAATCAAAAGTCAGAAGCCTGGCAGAAGCAAATGTTAATTCTCTTTAGAGGAAGGTGACATAAACCTAGTACTCAAATTATTTCTATAAACAATTGGGCACAATGTCTTAAATACAATTAAAAAATAACCAGGCACAAGAGAAATAAAATAACATAAATAAAGAAACAGCAGGAAAAATAAACACGAGAAATCAAGCAACAGTTACTTCAAAATATTAGATTTATCACAGACTTTAAAATATTGTATTTGTATCTACTGTTTACGATGTTAAAGGAGATAAAAGTCAAGATTGAGAATTTTGGCAGAGAACTGGGAACTATTAACAAAGAATCATAAACTTCATTAAAAACACAATTAAACTTAAGAGTGCAATAGATAAATTTAACAACAGATTAGATGAGACAAAAAATAAAATGAGAGTTAGATCAAAAGAAATAGTCACAATAAAATGAGACATAACAATGGAAAGAGACATAGCTGATGCATTGAGAGGGTCTAATTCATGAAAAAGATGGACAGTTGAGACAGAAACAATATTTGAGGGATACTGGCTGAAAACACCGAACAAAGGATTTAAGAATTCCCACTTAACAGTGCAACATGAAAGCTTTCCTTTTTTTTCCCCCCCAGGTGTTTCCATCTAACTTTTTTTATTATTATTATTAGTTTCAGGTGCACAAGACAAAGTAATACTTAGACGTTTATGATTTATATCCCTCACACTGTGTGAACCCCCTTCCCCCATCCACTATCCCTCTGACATCGCACAGAGCCATTACATTTCTACTGTCTCTATTCCTAATGCTGTACTCCGCTTCTTGTAAGTATATATATACATATATATATATATATATAAAATTATAGTTGGCATTCATTATTGTTCAGTTTCAGGTGTACAGTGCAGTGATCAGGCATCTACATCATCCCTGAGGTGGTCCCCCAAATGGGACACGTGTCCATCAGATACCCTACAAAATCTCCACAACATTATTGATTACGTTACCCAACTTAATTTTCAAAACCCCGTGGCCATCTTGTGGTTACCGACTGTTTTCTAATCCCCTCACCTTCCTCCTTATCCCCACCCCCCCGCCCATCTAGCAACCCTCAGTTTTTCCTCTATGTCTCCAAAACTGTTTCTGATTAGTTTATTCACTTATTCTTTTCTTTAGATTCTGCATATAAGTGAGATCATATGGTATTTGTCTTTCTCTGTCGGACTTATTTCACTTAACATAATGTTCTCTAGGTCCATCCATGTTGTTGCAAATGGTAATATTTCTTTCTTCTTTATGGCTGCGTAATACTCCATTGTATAAATGTACCACAGTTTCTTAATCCAGTCGTCCACCGATGGGCATTTCGGTTGTTTCCATGTCTTGGCTATTGTGTATAGTGCTGCAATAAACATAGGAGTGCATAAAGATTTTTGAATTGGAGTTTTGGATTTCTCCGGATAGATACCTAGGAGTGGAATTGCTGGATCATAAGGTAGTTCCATTTTCAGATTTTTGAGATACCTCCATACTGTTTTCCATAGTGGCTGCACCAATCTGCAATCCCACCAACAGTGCACAAGCGTTCCCTTTTCTCCACATCCGCGCCAGCACTTGTTGTTTGTTGATTTGTTGATGATAGCCATTTTGACTGGGGTGAGGTGGTATCTCATTGTGGTTTTTATTTGCATTTCTCTGATGGTTAGCGAGGTTAAGCATTTCTTCATATATCTGTTTGCCTTCTGTATGTCCTTTTTAGAAAAATGTCTCTTCATGTCCTCTGCCCATTTTTTAATTGGGTTGTTTGTCTTTTTGGAGTTGAGTTGAGTGAGTTTTTTATAAATTTGTGATATTAACCCCTTATCAGATATATCATTGGCAAATATCTTTTCCCATTCAGTAGGATCCCTTTTTGCTTTATTGATGGTTTCCTTTGCTGTGAAAAAACTTTTTAGTTTGATGTAATCCCACATGTTTATTTTTTCTCTTACTTCCCTCGCGTGAGGGGATGTATCAGTAAAAATCTTACTCCCTTTGGGACAAGGCACAGGATATCGATGCCTCCTATCACCATTTTTATTCAACAGTGAATTAAATATCTTAATCTATAAAATAAGGCAATAAAAATTAATAGAAGCTTTAGGAACAAAAAGGAAGAAACAGAGCTGTCATTATTCTCAGACAATATAGTTACATAAATAGAAAAATGCAAAAAAACTATAGTTACATTATTGAAATTATAAGGTTAGAATAGTTACTGAAAACAAAGTCAAAATACAAAAGTCAATTGTATTTTTACACACCAACAGTTAAAATCTAAAATTTTTTAAAGATTTAATTTTATTAATCCTGAAAATAGTGATTCATTCAAAATAATTATTTAATAAATATTCTTAACAAACAGAAAATACAAATATTTATCAAAACCACAATTACTTTTGCACCAACCTAATAAATAAGAGAGTAAGTGCATCTGATAAAAGGGCAATTAGGTCTTTTGCACCATCTTCGCCACTATTTCTGTGCTCCAAGCTGAGCCACAACAATTATAAATATTGGCGGAGGATCTTGTGCTGAGTCAAACTGTCTCAGGTACCTTGGGGCGTGGAGAAGTCGTCCAAGTTGACCCTTTTTTACCGAGTTTATAGTCTATTTGCAGAGATAAAACTACTGCAGATGCAATCCGTTGCAAAACAGTCTAAGTCTCATTTATTCATTTGGGCACTTGATCATTCAGCAAAGTAATATTGACTTCCTGTGTACCATGAATCAAGCATTTTTTTTGAGACATTAATAAATATAAAGATGAGTAAGACAGAATCTTTTCTTAATATTAGACCAGAAGAGTCCAATGAAGAGAGACAGGCAAGAAGGCCTGAAGGACACTGGAAATGCTTCATGGAGGACTCACTGAGCTAGGCTTTCAATGGTGGAGACAAAATTTGAATACAGTCAAGAGAAAAAAAAAGGAAATGAATATGGTGTGGTCATGCATTTAAATTTAATTGAAAAGCCTAGCAGAGGAGTCTAGAATTTACACAGTGCAGCAAGGGGAGTGAATTGTGGGCTTTTTACATATGCGAAATGTCAAAGCATACCTATAATTACCTTTGCTCTCCATTTCCTAGAGTTGACAAGTATTCATTGCATATCTATTTTAGGTAGATGAGCAGAGTGGTTCGAAGCGTGGATTCCAGAGCCAGGCTGCCCGGGTTTGAACCTGCCTCCACCACTTACTAACTGTAAGTGACCTAGACACTTTCCTCCTATGGGAAATGGGATAATAATAGTATTGCTTTATAGCTCAATGAATTTTAAAAGCTCAATGAATTAACTCACATTATGATTAGACAAATGCCTGGCACAAAATTAACATGATATAATTTAACCATAATAATAATGTGTTTTGTACAGTGTTACCCTTAACATGGTGGTAATTGTGTTTTTTTGTGTCTGCTTACATAGACTTTATAATTTACTTGGGGTCATAGAGGTGGCAGAAATTGCCACTAATGTAAATGGTGACAAATACTTAATATCATGAAGAAATGTTCAAATACATTGTGAAGAAAAAAAGAAAGAAAAAAGGCAACTGCAATATAGAACACAAAGTATAATCCCAAATACCTTTTTTTGAAAGTACACAGAGGATTCCCTAAATTCTAGAAGTTACCAGCTACAGTCTCTGGGGATTGGGATTATGAGTGATTTTAAGGAGCACTGTTAGGTTATAAACTTAAAAGAGAGACAGTGGGTGTAATGCCGTTCACAAGCTTTGGGATCATTAAGTGGGTAGGAAGATATCCCATCTAAACCCCTTGCCTATGCAACCTTGAAGGAGTTTTTGTTCTTTTTATTGGTTCGTTTTTAACTTTCTCAACCTGCATTTCTTTATATACAAAACAGGAGAATGCCTGGCACCTAGTAGATTTACAGAACGTAGTTTTATTCCTGCAGAGTAAACTAATTTCCTCATAGCATTCAATGCCAGTCACACAAGGTCACATAAGCCCATGTCCATACCATTCGGTGCTCAGTGTAACCAACACTACATATGTGATCGTGTTAGTCTCAGACATTTGTAAATATTCAGTGATGTGTAAGGCAACAAGAGTGTATTTGTTTCTTCATTCATCTGGCAAGAAGTCATGTTAAAAACCTGAGCTTGCAGTGCTAGGTGCTGGCTAGTAGACTTCATGATATCTAACTTGTCACGAAGTAAAAGAATTAATATTCATTTTCACTAATTTATTTATTTATTCGTTTAATGACTATTCATGAATTGTGTTCACTATGTTAAGCAGTGAGTATGACATTAGTTTATCCCCAATCCATTTTTCTAGCTTCTTACAGAAACTACATTTGGTTCTGCTTTGTGGTTTCAAAAGGAGACCTAAAATTATATTTACCTTTGACTATAAATAACACTGGAATAAGCACAAGTCAAATAAATTCCCACTGATCAAATCCTAGCAGCTCCTATATGACATTTCAGTCCTTTCATGCTGTTTTTGAGCTATTTGAGTTGAGGTATTTTGGGTTTGCTTATTTTAAAAGCCAAGATCAAATGCTGTCTCATATTTTGCCACAGTTTCAGAAACATTGGAAGTTTTTTTTAAAAAAAAGGCTTTAATTTAACCCAAAAGGCTCTTATATAATAAATAGTCTTAATGCCAGATAACCAAAACTTGAATGAAGTAAAAAGCAAGACACATAGTCTTTTTCTTCACAGCAGGTTTTCAGACAATATCTATTTCTGAAACCCATACAGAAACAGAAAGATTCAAGAAATGTTCCTCTTATGAAAATTTTGTCACCCATCTAGAAAGGTATCATTCACAGAGTGGTAAAAGCAAAAGATTTAAAACAATCTAAATATTTAGTAATAGAAGACTAGTTAAATAAACTATTGTACTTTGTACTTGCACAAAACAGAATATGCAGCCATTGAAATATTATAGATAAATATTTAATGATACGGGAAGTTCTACAAGATAAATTGTTACATAAAAATCAAATTACAAAATAATATTTATAGGATGTTTCAACCTCACCATTTTGAGGCAGCTATTTTGTCTTTGAGGAAATCTTGACCATGAGGATGTTTATAATATAAACATTTTGATCAGATTAGGCCAGTATTGATAAAATTTTCATGAAGAAATTAGTTCCCACAGCAAATACCACTAAACCAAATTATTTCCTGATCAGAATAGTACAGTAACCATTTTCAATATTTTTTCAATTGTCTTCTTTATTTAACTGAGATTATTTCATTGACATTAGTCATTTTCCATTTAAATTATAAAATTATAATTCATTCATCAAGAAAGACTTTTGTCACACCAACTTTCATTGATTCCTTTCTATCCTTGTGAGTTTTCTTTTGTGGTTGTTATTTCTACCGAATTCAGTATTCCTGGGTGAGATTTTGTAGATCTAAACATTGTCAAGAAAATGTTATTTTCTATTAATTTTTAGTCAATAACAAATTTAAGGTATTATCAGTTTTATTTCATGGAGATTATTTGTATCAGGAATGTTTAATGCAAGTATTATATTTATTTCTCAGGTAATCTATATGAAAATTGTACACAATTTAATAGAGAGAAGAAAAGGGGAAGAGGTCAAAGAAGGGAGAGGAGATGAGTGAATGGAAGAGAGAATATAAGTAAATGGAAAAAGCAATTCTCTTGCTTTTTCTCTTACAAAGAAAAATAGGTCAACATACCTGAATAGTCAAAACAATGAGATCAAAATGGTGGTGCAGGATATTTCTAAACTATAACTTAGTAATGCTATCTCTTTAAGCTTAATCATGCCAATGCTTTCCCTTGACAAGATAAATTCCTGAAAGACTCCTGCAGAATATTTCTGTTTTCTTACTTTCAACCTCCCTACATACTGATCTGCATCAGAGAAACAATGAATTCATCACATCAATGAAGGATCTTTCTGCACGACCATATAACAACTAGTTAATATATACAACATTTAATATTGTTTGTTCTACATGGTAAACAGTTAGTTTGATGTTGTTCATCAAAATGACTGGGTATTTCCACATTAGCCTATTGGGGTACACAGAGGTTCTGTGGGATGCCCAACATCCCAACTTTCAAAATAAATACAGTGATCTCCATGAGATCAAAGATAAGGCTAAGATCTAGATAATGAGTAAATCAAATGCTGGATATTGGTCAGCAAGTAAGGATCAAGGGCATGGAAGTAAATGAGGGGGTGAAGAGAAAAAGCGAAGTGAGGTAGAGTCAATGAGAACAGGGTGGTATCCTTAACCGATAATTGTACTTCTCTGGGCCACTCTGAGAACCGGAAGAGTTCTTGGTTTCTACACTTCTTTGTCCCCAGTCCCCATGCATGTACCTTTACTACTCCAAATTATAACTTAGATCAATAGTGTTCAAACCTCTCACCCCCTTTTTGAAAGCATGGGCTCTTCAAATCTTATGTAAAAGCCTAATTTTTTAAATCAGAAAACATCACTGTTCTGGAGCTATAATGGGCAATGGATGGAGCAGGGTTGGGAGGATGGTGAATCCCACACACTCAGGTTTCCTGCTCCTCCCCATGCTAAACACCCCACAATGACCTGAAAAGGAGCCCCACAGAACCCGGTTTGAACCGCACGGCCTTAGACTTTATGTGCTGTATTCTAGACTCTCTGAAGGTAAATTTTACATGTAGCCTTGCAAGGATAAAAATGCCACTGCTTTAACAGAGCCTTGAAAGTTGAACCAACCTATTACTTTTTAGGTTTTTGGTTTGTTTGGGTTTTTTGTATTGGGTTTTTTGTTTATTTTGTTTTCCAGCTAAACACTTAAATTTTAAGCTTTTCTTAAAAATTCACCTTTGATTTTTAGTGTAAATTATTAAAAATAATGATGATGATAGCACACAACTATGTAGTACATTGTTCCTTCCTGACAAGGTTCTAAGTGTTTACATATATTAACATATTTAATCCTCTCAACTCCAGAGGGCAATACTATTATTATCTCCTGCTTAGCGATGAAGAAACTGAGACACAGAAAACTCAACTAACTTGTCCGAGGTCATATACCTTGTAAGTGAAGGGGAAATAGATTAAAATCATAATCTGGTGAAATTTTCACTTGCAGGACTTAGAAATTTGCTTGAATCCAATTACAGGGAGGTTTTTTTCAGTGATTAACAAATCATATGGAGTCTTCTTAATAGTCCATCCCAAGCATTTTCCAAAGAGTCATGGAAATTAATTTTCCAGGTTTAAGTCATAGAAGGTCATGACAATTTGGTCTGAGTGACTCAAGATATCTGTAGGAGTCTTTGAATCTTGATAAATTCATTTTAGATATGAGCAATAATACTTGCCTAATAAAGTTTTCTTATGCAGCCCAATGATGAATAAAATCTACCCCAAAATGTATTTTTCCAAACTTTTGCTAAGTATTACAGGGGAAAATAAAGTAAAAGATACTGCCATCATCAGGAGCAAAACATAAATCAATAGAGAATAATATGGGAAGATATTGTGACTAGATTATAAAATAATAATAAGTGCAATGAAAGATCAACAGTATGGATGGGAATTATCAATGAAAGATGAGATTTTACCTGCATTTTTAAGAACCTCTAGACTTTCACTAGTTTATTAAATAATTAACAAATAAACAACAACAAAAAAAGCTTTAACCTTCATTTAAAGAACAATCATTTGATTAATTCATTCAAAAATTAGCAGCTATTTATTGACTACTAAGCAATAATAAGTAACACTATCCTCGGTAGGTAATACAGAAGATTCTGCTCTCTTGAGGCTAACATTCTAATGGAGATAGGCAGGTGATAAACAAATGAATAAATAAGGAAAGTACTGGATAGTGATAAGGTGTATGCAGAGACAGTGTGCTATAACAGCCAGAATCTGGGTAGATACTTTAGACTGAGTAGTCAAGAAAAGCATTTCTAAGGATGTGATATTCAAGCTGAGAATTAAATGACAAAAAAGGGTCACTGTTCTGAAAATGAGAGGAAAGAACAGGAAGCATGAATGGATAGTGGAAAGGCACTGAGGTGTGGTCAAATGAGCTTATTCATAGAATGGAAAGATGGCTAGTGTGGCTGGAACAGTTAAAGGAGTAGAGTGATGAGAAATGAGGCTGCAGGTGTGGGCCTCCCAGATCAATGAGTTATATGAGTGAGAACAACTGATAAACAAATAATAATAATAATAATAATAATAATAATACTTCTATTGGATAAATGTTATGGTAGAGGTACGTATTAGAGCATAGGAGCACCTAGCTAAGACTAGGAAAAATGATGTTGATTTTGAACCCTGAAAGATAAAAGAAGTTAGCCAGACAACGCAAGACTAAAAGGCAGGTTCTAAAATAGCAAATAGTTCATTACAGCCAGAGCCTCGAGTCAGAGGAATATGATGAGAAAAAGCTAAGCCTGAATACACAGGCAAGAACAAAATGATAATCACCAAGAACTCCATCACCCTAAAGTTAATATTTTTAATCAGTAGATCAAACAACAAGCATAATGAATATGGATATAACACATAGCACTATGCAAATACATTATAAAGTGGCCCTCAAAAGCCCAGTGTATTAAACAATGAGACCCTCTACTTTATTTCTAGCCCCCCAGAAAAAAATAAAAATATGAAAGATATTAAAGCCAAGCTCTGTCACAAGACTATCTTTGTCTGGAAATTTTTTACTTTATGTTGACATACTGTCAATGAATCCCCACTTACGTAGTTTGTTCAGCAAATATTCTGGTTCCCTTCTCTGCAGTGTCCTTCCCTGAGGGAAGAATATATATACCACTGCTCTGCTGAACTTAGAAGCGACCATGTGACTTGATTTAACCAATGACATGTATACAGAAAAATGATGTGGGTTACCTCCAGAAAGAAGCTTTCCAATCTGGCAAGTGGTCTTCTATGTTTCTTTTCCCTCTGCTATGATACCAAGGGTTCCAGACAGACGTTCCTCCATCAGATGACAGGGAGGAGGGCAACAGTAATACAGAAAGGACGTGATGTGGAACATATATCAGCCTACAAAACACTGAGATAAGGGGTGGGATGTTTGTTACTGCAGCACAAACTAGCCTACCCTGACTAATATATTCACAAACACAGATTTCCAAGGATGCTGAGTACACACCATATATCTATAAACCTTTTGTCAGCCTACTGCAGCTCACCCCACTCAGGAATTTCCACCACAGATTTCGCACCAGAACTATGAAAAGGAAGCATATTGAATTTTACATTTTCACTCTCTCCCTGTTCGTGACCAAACAATTCAGTACTAATGACGACTCCAACCAACAACAACAACAAAAAAAAGTGTGACATGGGATGTAGGCAGCCTGTCTGTGTTCTATTTTCACAGCCCACAGCTATAAATAATACCACTAGGAAAGCACACATTGCCTTAGATGGAAGGCACAAAGAAAAGCACTTTTGCTGATAGTTTAGCAACACATTCAGATTTCATGTCTCAAGGTAAAAATAGGCCTAACAAATGAATTAAATTTGGAAGCTGAGCTAAAGTGTTGAGCACTGGCAGTATGAAACATGCCGTAGGAGGAAAGAGAGTCTTATAAGGTGCTGTATTCTCTCAGCTGGTGAGCAATACAGAGGGCGGTGAAAAGGATTTTCCTGAGAAATAAAAATAATCATCAAGAGTTTGAAGTTTAAAATATCATCCTTATTAAATTGGTAACTGAAAGGAAAACCATGCAAGCTTCAGCAAAGCATAAAATAAATCTTTACAGATAGGATTTTCTTCTGCGTACTTCCAACATTAAGGAAGGGGGAAGGACGGCCGGATGGCTCAATTAGTTAGAGCACAAGCTCTCAACAAAAAAGGTCGCTGGTTCAATTCCAACATGGGATGGTGAGCTGTGCCCCCTGTAACTAAAGATGGAAAATGGTGACTGGACTTGGAGCTGAGCTGCGCCCTCCACAACTAGATTGAAGGACAACGACTTGGAGCTGATGGGCCCTGGAGAAACACACTGTTCCCCAATATTCCCCAATAAAAACAAGAAAGAGAGAGACTTGGAGCTGATGGGCCCTGGAGAAACACACTGTTCCCCAATATTCCCCAATAAAAACAAGAAAGAGAGAGAGAGAGAGAGAGAGAGAGAGAGAGAGAGAGAGAGAGAGAGAGAGAGAGAGAGAGAGAGAGAGAGGAAAATCCAAAGAAAATAGATGTGTTAAAAATACATAAACTTTCGATTCAGTAACTCATGTTTTGGTTGTTTAGGGTTTTTTTGTTTCAATAAAACCCACCCATTTCTATTTTACTATTTTCAATGCTATTTTTAATGGCTCTGGTACTTGAGCAACAAAAACATTAGGAGATGCTATATTATCTTCCAAAAGACAAAAAAAAGTTACCAATCATCAACTTTTCTTAATGCTGCAGTCTAAGGCAAATATACCTCTTTATCCTATACCATACGGAAACAAACAAACAAACAAAAACCACTCAATTGCCTTCCTACATCACATATATGTTATTTATATGCAATTATAAACATTTCTAACATTATATTATAAATTTCTTGAGGATAAGAATCATTTCTTGCTCTCCTTTGTATCTTTCTCAGGGCCTACCTAGTAAGTGGCCAACACTCAATACGTGCTTAATATATATATTTTTTTCATTAAATAAAGTCAATTTTCTCCATCAGCCTTCCTTTAAGTGGCCTACTATCAATGAACTACACACTACGTTGATGGAAAATTACTGTAACTTGTATGTCAGCAAAACATCAGCAGACAATAACGGCACATTCTAACTTTCTGTCTGAATCTGTGGGCCTGAAATCTGTGGGATCATCAGTGAGTTAGAATAACTCAATTTAATCACTTCACTGAACAGCGGAAGAACTGCCTGAATATGCGAACAGTCCTGTGGTTTGGCCACATCTCGTTCCCCAAGCACAGGCCCTGAACACAGGTGAGGCCTTTCCAAGAGAGCTGAGGGGCTTGGAGAGGCACTGAGATGACTCACAGCCATGATCATGAGAATGCAGATGGCTCTTGTGTTCATTGAAGAAACAGGCCAGGAACAACTTATTTGGGGATTTCTGGGCGATACTTGTGGTCAACCCCTCGAAGCGTAGGAGGCCTAAGTAGTCAGCTGTCCCCTGGTGTCGACGATGGTAATGCAAAGCATCAACTGCTATAGCATGCAAGGGCTTCTTGATTCACTTGTGAATAGTTCTGTTCTGCTGCTTTAAGATCAGCTAGCATGTAGGGAAAAGGCAGTGTCAATGGTGAGGAACTTCATAGCTTATATTTATTAAATTACTAGCAGAGATTTCCAGCAGACTGGAAACCCCAATCCCAGCAATGTCTTTTTCTGTCTGGTTGTGAAATGGCTCAGCAATAGGATCTAAACGAAGACACAATATGGCAGACTAGGCTTTATAATGTTCTTCCTTTTTCAGAGTAAATATACCAGGAACTGTATATTCTTATCTGGGGTTTAATGACTTCAGGATAATTTATGCAAAGACCTAAGGCAAAATTGGAAGATTCAAACTTACATTTCATAATGAACTGATTGAATGAATATTAATGAAGGCTAATTAATAATTAATGAATAATTAATCTGTCAGGTAGTGGGCTGGGAACCAAAATATAATGATGAACAAATGAGCAGTACTATTAAAAGTATGTAGCGTTTGTTGAATGTTACATAACTTTATCTGCCATTGATTTCACAATCAGGATGTACTTGAAAACATGTTCTCCATGAATTATTGAAACTTTCAGCCTCAAAAACATTTTGAAATAAAGACAAAACTCAGAATTAACCTCAGTGGGTATGACTACTTCGCCCTCTAGCCTAAAATCATTGACAGTCAGCCACTGTTGACAAGCCTATGCAATGTGAAATTCTGCAAAGACCTTAAACCTAGAAAGAAGAGCAAAACGCCAATTGACTGCAGAATCTGGATATGGATTCATTTCGTTCATCCATTTATTTACAAATTTGCTTATTCAACACCACTTTATTTAGTCCCTAATATAAGTGTATCCTGTTCTAGGCATTGGACTATCTTAGTGAACAAAACAGGTAGTCTTCCTCTCTTTAAGCACATATTCTAGTGGAAGAGAAAGAAAATAGGCAAGCTAATAAAAATATATAATTTCACTAAGATTAATTAGTGCTATAAAGATAAAGTAGGATAAGGTAATAGAAACTGATGGAGTGGGCAGTGAAATAGATTGTGAACCTCTCAGCAGGCTATATCTTGGCAGAAAGAGAGCACACACTTTATATGGTTATATTTACTTTCCATTTTAACTAGTAAAATATCAAGAATATTGCTGAAACAAGAAGGCCACAGAAAGAAGGAATGGATCCAACATGTCTCAGCTCGACTCCCCAAGACTCCCCCAAGTCCCCAAAGTGACGGCACATCTGCCTGTGATATTGTTCATGCAAAGCAGAGACTGGTAATTTTTTAAAGAGCCAAATCAGGGTATAGTAAAGTAATCAGTGGTTTCTGAGACGCAAAATAGGATAATGTGCCAAGACAACAGCCCTGCCAGATACATGATTGCATTGAGAGATTTCCAGATCACTTTGTTCTTTCTTTAGTATGTCAGGAATTGAATTCTGGAAGATGGAAGTCACAGAATTATGCCATTGTGGGGAGGAGATGCCTACCCTTCACCAGCAGCTCAGCCATCACTATGATAGAGCATGAGTCATAAAGGGAGAAAAAGAAAGTTTGTCATTTTCCGGACACAAGAGTGGGTGAAAAGAGAGGAAAAAAGACAAGTAAACATGTGCCTCCAAATATTTTAATCTTGGCTTCCACCAGGAGAGAAGGTCAAGTTACACAAATGCGGCACCGAGGGGATCAACCACCCCCGAACTGAGACTCTGAAAGGGGACCACTTAGCAGAGCATCCAGTCAGAGGCACAGTCAAGGTAACCTTAGCAGTAACCTTGGTTAGGTAAAGAAACTTGAGATTTAGAGTCCCCAAGCCCCGCGTTTCCTGGCTGTTCAGATTCAGAGTGAAATCCAGTACACCCACCATGGAACCCACAATAGCAAAGCATAAGGACTACACAGCAGAGGGCAAGGAGGACCCCCCCCTTCCCCATAGCCCCCCAAGAGCAGAACATATAGAAGACGTACCAGAGACTCAGTGGTTTACATCAAGGCAGCCAGAGTCCGCTCTGGTAGCATTGCCTGCGCCAGAAAAACCACCCAGAGGTTCCTATGCTGCATTCCTCAGCTATGGAAGCAAGGAGAGAATTCAGGAATCAAGACACCACTGGCCATGATCTTGGAGCAGCCCAGAAGACATCTCCCCTAAAGACCCTCAAATCTTCTCCTTGCCTCAGGGCTGTCTAAGCTCAAGCAACACTCCTTCCCAGCTCACACCAACTCAATGTTAGAAACAGGGGCAAGAGGAAATAGGAACTCTCTGAGACTGAATATTTTTATTCATATGAGGGACTGAATATAACCTAAAAGGATTATTTAGATTGTCAGATTGGGCCAATTTAGAAACATATTTTAAATTTAAGTTTTCCCACAGATCAGCAAGTGGAAGCTCCTGGAGGATACAAGCTTAGATAAAATAAAGGAGCTATATTTCTCTGTACATCTCCTATGAGTTAAATCAGGAGCCCTGCCACATAAGCCACATTTCACCCAACTTCTCTCTAAGCCTGTGTCAATATACTGGGGTTGGAGAAAAGCTGCTGTTGGAGACCTGAGTCCAAAATTTGCAGAGCTGACATAATTCTTTGCAAGGTAGTCATTCACTCTATTCAGAAGTAAATTAAGAAGTTCCTTCTAAGTAGATAGGGTTGGAACTACTTTCTGAGGCCTAGTTGTTTAATGGGTGTTGAACAACTTTTCCCAGAGATCAGAAAATCAGGACCTTGCCAATGCACAACACGTCATCAAAAAGACAGTGCGTTCTAGAAATACAATAGACTCAGAAGTGTTTATTTATGAGAAAAATAAATAAATGGAAATAATCAAAGCCATCATAAGAACTATCTTTTTCCATAAATGTGTACCCCAAATTATTTTAGTTTCTTAGTTTTAAAAGATCACAAGCGAGTTTAATACAAAATATGCTCTATCAAACGCTGGTGTTTTTTTAAGAGAAATTCAGATGTAATAATGAATAGGGGTTAGTGATGTACGCATGATTTTAAGAAATCTCCTGAGCGGCAGGATGGCTCAGTCGGTTAGAGCGGGAGCTCTGAACAACAAGGTTGCCGATTCAATTCCCACATGGGATGGTGGGCTGCGCCCCCTGAAACTAAAGATTGAAAACGGCAACCTGGACTTGGAGCTGAGCTGTGCCCTCCACAACTAGATTGAAGGACAACAACTTGGAGCTGACGGGCCCTGGAGAAACACACTGTTCTCCAATATTCCCCAATAAAAATTAAAAAAAAAAGTTTCATACAGTGTGCATAATTCTTAAAAAAAAAAAAAAAAAGAAAAAGAAAAAGAAATCTCCTGACTTTATAAAAGTCCAAATTCATTCTAAGATAAAATAAATAAATGTACCTATTTTAAAACAAAATATGAAAATAATATAAAATGAAGATTTTTCTAAGACTAAGAAATTCTTCCTATGAAAAAACTCCAGATTCTTGAAAACATTTAAAAATGTTTTCAGGGGTGGCCGGTTAGCTCAGTTGGTTAGAGCATGATGCTGATAAAAATATTTTAATTTATACTTTTTTCAAAGTTGTGTAAAATAGATCTCTGCTACAATAAGTGAAAATTAGCTTGCTGACAATAATGCAGTTTAGAAAGAAATCAGGCATAACTATTGTTCCTTTACTATTTCTGCCTGTTTTTTAAAAAAAAAAACAAAATAAAAGGTCTGTCTCTATTGTTCTTTTAACATCCTTTTATAACCAGCTCTAACGTGATATTATATTACATTTTCTTAAATGAAATAATATATCTATCTTTTCCACAAATCAATGAGATTAACATGTAGTTTGTATACTTTTAAAAAACTAAAGTTTTCCTTTGTGGAGGTACACAATGAATTCCTAAGAGCTCCATGGAAAGTGAGAAAGCATGATTTGTTGTTACGTCACTTGAAAGAGCTTCCAGCTTAACTTTTAAAATGCCCTCTCACCAGCAAAACTTTCCACACTTGTTAAATCTTATAACTTCCAGTAACCTTTAATACTTACAGGTGACTGATCACTTGCACTTTCCCAAAAGAGCCGCCTGCTCCTACTTTCCTGTAATAACGTTTTAATATTGAACTTAATTTTCTTGCTCGCAAATTACAAGCCTATAACCATTACCTCAAGAGTGGCACCAGGAAACAAGAGTGCACTATTACTGCACCATCATCCCTTAATATTTCCAATTTACTCCTTTCATGCCAGGCCTTTGCAAAGGGCCTCATTTACTCTTAAATTCCAGGAACACGGGAGCTAAGAAAAGCTTTGTTGTGTGGCAGAGAGCTCCAGATTTGGCATTCGTGGGGAAGGGGAAATCAAATGGAGCCATCCATTAACAGGTCAGTCCAGAATCATTATGAACCCCCCCACCTTTCCAAATGACCAATGGGCTTCTCACCCTTTCTTGGGCCTGGGCCTCTCAGACTGCAGGCTGTTTGCATTCAGTCAACACTTCAGTTTTATAGGCCTGTGGAGCCAAAGATTACAAGACTTTTGAACTCCAGGCTGCCTTCTGTCTGGCTACACCCTCTGTTTCTGGAGCCCAAATCTTTTTTAACAACTCTACAAAAACAAGCAATTACGGTAAGGTCTGTTACTCCTCTCCTTTCTACCTAGAGGTAATTATGTATTTTGAATCAACCAGCCAGGAAGCAGAATGACCACTAGCAAAGCTTGGAGCTATTTAGAAAAGGATCAAACTGTGCATCAAAGGGAATGATCAGGGCTGACTCAAGTCCCTTCAAAATATCCTACTGTTGTTTCACAGGAAGTTATGTACAATCCTAGGCTAGATTTTTAAGGAGAAAAAAAGAATATATAAATGAAATAAATGAAAAGAAAAAAAATCAGGGGCACATTTTAAAAGGCTCAGAATATGCTCGAGTATCCACTGGTTTGTCTTCCTCCTGGTAACTTCATATCCAGTTTCTCGAAACATAACAGCGTGCACCTCTTTTTTTTCCCCTCTTTTTTTTCCCCTTAATTCACACTATTAATGGACTTCAGTCTAGTAACACATTTCGTCTAGGCAATTTATGTTAAATTAATAACATGATGGTCTTTTTAGTTACACAAAATAAAATAATAAACACCTACTATGGAAAAGTGTATAGCATTCCTTCCAAAAATCTGAATTATAAATTTTTATCTCTAATCTAAATTATTATGTATAATAATATATAATAACCAAAGGGTCCTTAGAGAGAGAAAAGGAATTCTCATTATTCCTGTGAACAAATATTTTGCTATAAAATGTGTCAGTGATTAACTCTGCACTAACACGGCATCTTTTCAAACAAATTCATAGTTTTTCCATAAAGATTTTGCATGGAAGTGTCCACTAGACACTTCTTGGAACATAAACGTCATCAATTGGAGTAAGACCTACCACTATCACCAAGAGAACAGGAGTTCCCAATTTGCTAATGGGTTGTATTTCAAAACCTCATTTTTTAAGTATTTGGAATGAAGAATACATTTTCCCATAGAAACGGTGTTGGGTCGATTCCATCCAAATGGGTCTGCTTAATATCTCTTCACTCACACTCCTCCAGGCCCTGCCACACTGACTTGATTCGTACAGCTCCCTCTTCCTGGAATGCCCTTTACCCTTCTTCTCCTTCATATCCAAAGCCAACTCATGTGCTTGACAACCAGTTCAAATGCTACTCTATCAAGATTCTCAACAAATGGAACGAATCCCTGGATTCCCAGAACTGAAGTGCTCATCATGGCCCTTCTGTAGTAGATGTTATAGTTATTTTCTCCAACATTTGTGGATATTTCCCTCAACATCTGTTCTACCCCTTCCAAGATGTGGTAAGAACCATAGGTTGGTGAAATTAAGTCCACCCCTACTTCCTGGAGCATGGCCTATGCTAATGAGAGTAACCCCCTCTCTCTTGACCTGGACATTGGTCCAGGTAATCCAGGCCTAAACCAATAGGTATTTGACATTTTCCTGGCCCCATGGACTGATTCAGGGAAGACCCAATCAGCACAAATCTTAGGACTTTTGACCAATAGTTGTGGGAGGGGACATTCTCTTCCTGGATTTGAAAGTTAGGGATTATATGGCTCCTGTTGCTTTGGGCAGATATTTTGTTCTCATGAAGGAAACCAACATGAAGTTGACACTCAGGGAAAGGCAGAACTAAGGGATTCATAGAAAAATGGAGCCGGAATCCTAATAGAGCAAGCTCCCTAAACCTGACCTGCATTTGAACTTTCCAATTACATAAGCCAGTCATTCCCTCTTATCATTCAAGCCACTTTGAGCTGGGTTGTGTTACCTCCAATCAAAGCATCCTACTAACACAGTCCTTATCTCTTCCTACTTCTTATGATATTTTTGTGTACTAGTCTTAATTCCCTATTGTACCTATTAACTTTCTGAGACCCATACCATATCTAACATACCTTTGTATCTACCCAAGACGTGTATACATATGCCTAACTCTTGGTTAAATTCAGCCAACTAACTCAGTATTTCTCAAGTGAATGCCAGTTAAAACATTTATGGAGGGGAAGTCTATCTTTAAATAGTATTGACAAGCACTAGATTTTTAAAATGGAATAATTTATTTACTACCGTGTTTTTTAGAGTCTTCAATATACTAATGTGCATTGTGACAAAAAGCAGGATTTGATACGAAACATTTGTCAAACTTACTTGACTCCTTATCTCTTTCCTACTGAGCATCTTGAGGAACTAATGTTACAAAGAACTTATTTTGGAAAATACTATTGTACGTCACAAGTACCTAAACTATGCTAAGAACTCCAACTTGATGGGCTTGGAGGAATTGGAAAGAAGAGGAAACTGAAGTTCTCTCAATTCCTGAACGTCAAGATCAGTCCAGAGTACATGTCTTTGGCCACCTTACCCCGCTCTTGTAGGTCCCTCAGGAGGTCACCTGTATGCTGGTCCACACCCCTTAGCTACACTCATTAAGTTCTGATCGCCAATGAAATTGCTCCCTTCCTTTGCCCCTACCTACAATAAAAATTCCCTTTCCCTCCAAACATTTGGGCTGTCCAGAAGAAAGCAATTTGACTAAATGGTGTCACCTTATGTGTAAAAAGTCAGCCAATCCTTCAAATCTCCAATTCCTACACAGATTATACTTTTTAAATATTTCTATTAACACTGTCCGCTCAAAATATTTCTAGGTAGCATAGAATGTATGTCAATATTACAAATGGAACTGTAGGGCAAGCATTCTTTAACAGAGTGTTCATATTTAAGTGAGATCATTCTATGGAAGACCTTTGACCTTTGCTATAGAAATTAGGATCATCATCACCATTGTTAGTTTTAATAATAATTTTTTTAATAACCTCTGGTCTTTACTAGAGGTGAGAGATGGGGGGGTGGGCGAAATGGGTGAATGTGGTCAAAACGTACAAACTTTCAGTCATAAGATAAGTAAGTGCTGGGGATGTAATGTACAGTATGGTGACTAGTTAACAATACCATATTGTATATTTGAAAGTTGCTAAAATCATAGGTCTTACAAGTTTTCATCATTAGAAAACAAAAATTATAACTGTTTGGTGATGGATGTTAACTAAATTTATTCTGGTAATTATTTAGCAATATGTACATATATCAAATCATTATTTTGTATACCTAAAACTAATGCAATGTCAAATGCCAAATATATCTTAATTAAAAATAATAATAGTAAATTTTATGCTATTCTCATTTGGTAGGCTTTGTTTTTCAGAGTTAACCCCAATTGTAATTAATAATATTTTCTTAAGGGTTATTCTGTCCCAAACAGTCTTCTAAGGTTGCTTATTTCTATATAGGTCATTTTTCGTTGCAAAACAAACCACTCCAAAACTGAACGGCTGAAGCTTTTCATAACCCACGAGCCTTCTGACCCACCAGTTCCAGCACTGTCCCTGCAATCCTTCTAATCTTTATGATCCTTCTTTCACGATCCAGCCCTCCTGTGTCCTGGAGGCTGCCTCAGTCCCAAGCCATGTGTGGTGTGCTCAGGCATGCCCCGCTTGGTGTTGTCTTTGATCCTGAGTCACCAGAGACTGCGCCAATGGACATGGGAGCAATATGAGGAACTTGGAAACCCTGCACGAAATGAGCACTTCCTGGTTTGATCTCCATCCACAGTCCACGACATAATATTGGAGAATACTTCTTGATAGAGTCTGATGGACCAACAACATCTGTTGAAAAGTAAAATGGAACGTTTTTCTCAAGACACTGATGTGATCAAACCTAATATTGTAAAACATCTATTAACCCAGGAAGTCAAAGAGTATGAAGGGATTTCTCACTTGAAGAAAAATTATAGCCCAACAGGAAGAAGTGAAAAGATTCACCAGATCGCATTTTTATTTTTAACTCTTCCACTCATGGGCACCATTAATCTAGTGTACACACTTGACGCTTACGCATTTTAAAATGTTTTGCAGGTATCATTTGATTTTTTTGAAGGTATTTTTAGCTTTTGATCCCCTTTGATCAAACGCTTGCTTAGAGCTGCTCTATGAATCCATGGTACTCACGTATCACTCTTGACTTCCCTCCCATTGATTGCATTTCTTTGCCAGCGAGGACTTTTTTGTCTTACAACAACAACTTCACAAATTTTATGTTAGGTACCATTACCAATAAAACCATTCTCTGCAACAAAATGTATTAAAACTGCCTTAGGTTGCTAGCTAGTCATTCAGACTGTTTAAGCAAGCAAACATGGATTTTTTTTTAAAACAAAAACATTGTGGTATATAAGACTTTCAATCTGGGTCGTAAATGTGATATTTTAAACAAATAAAAAAGTGAATGTTAAATGGTTTATAGGACCAATGATTTATTATTTCTCTCAGTTTTTCTGGTCTGGGTCAACTTGATACAAACTGAAAGGTCTAAGATGGCCTCACTCACCTGTCTGAGGCCTCAGCCAGAATAGCTGAGATGCTTGGCCTCTGTCTACTCGGTTTGTCTTTCTCCGGGAAGTTAACGTTTTTTCAAAAGGTAGTCCCCTGGTTCCCAGCAGCAAGAGAGCAAGCCCCAATGGGCAAGTACTTTTCAATTTCCTGCTCTGTCATGTTGACTCATGACCCATGGGGCAAAATAAGTCACATGGTTAAATTCAGTTACAAAGGGTAGAGAAATATACTCCCCTGTGTGATGAGAGGAGTGACAAAGGTACACTGTAAAAGGACATTTGTGTAGGGATGGAAGGAATTGTCACGGCCATTTTGCAAGCCATCTCCTTCATTCCTACTGTGGCCCCAGTGAAAACTGAGATGAGCAGTCCCAGCTGAGACCTGCACGAGCTGGTGACCCAAACAAGTGTGAGTAAATAAAGGCTTGCCATTTAGGTCGCTAAATTTTGGGAACATTTGTTCTACTGCAAAAGCTAACTGAAACAACTTCTGAATCCATACAGTAGCTGAAAGTTCCAAAATTGTTGTTTCCATTTTTAAAATTCATCTTATTCTTTTATGCTGAAGGATTTTAAAGTAAATGAGAGATGTAATGCAGGGACTCAGCTCCCACTCCCCGCACAAGAATGCAGGACATGGTGAGGCCAAAAAGGAACACCCACGGAGCCATGGGTAGGGGAGTCATACTACTGTATTCTCGCTGGCGGCTGGGTTGGAGACACAGGAAGCAAACATCAGCCAGTTCCCCAACGAGGGGTCTTGCTGCACCCCAGTCTTACTGGTGGCCGGGCGAGACACAGGAAGTAGGATCCACATGATCCACAATCCGCCATCCACGCTTGCTAACCCCACATGCTAGCCGCAACCTGCCATCCACTTCTCTACCAACCAACCAACCAACCAACCAACTCCCTACCGTAGGCACGGCAGTTATATTAGTAGCTAATGGCTAACCGGTAACAGCTGATGGCCACCCAGCCACAGCGGATGGCCATCTGATTATAGCTGATGGCCATGTAATAACCGAGCCAGCACCTTTCCACGTGAGGCCGAGAGCCTGGAAACTGCTCTCTGGGACTCTGTCCCCACAGGAGATACCGTGTGACTTTTCCCCACAAGTTCTATTAGGCAAGATAGAGAACAAAGGGTTGTTCATACATGAAAGTCAAGTATAAACTAGGTACTTGAAAACTGGGGCAATGCCTCTTGTGCCCTTCTACACCCAACTCACCAGTGAAGAGAAGGAAGAGGGTTTAATGAAACAACCACAAAAACAGAAACACATGTGATTAAGAAACACTTTAGGAGAAGCCACCATACGCCTTCATTCTTAATATGACATATTAAGGCCAAACCATAAGCAATGCATTTCCTTATGAAAGCTCTCAGAATTCATAGCACAGATTCCAAGGCAAAGAAAAAGCAAGAAAATAAGAAAGGCTGGAAACTCGGCTCCAAGTTGGAAATTTAAAAGGAAACACTTCCACTTTCCCCACCTATCACTCCTCAAACTGCATTTCCAAACTAGTCCTGTATCAAAATAGCAAAATACATGCTGATAGAATATTTAGGACACCTGGATTTTAGTTTTGCCACTAAACAGCTGTTGATCTGTCTGGCTCTGTGCATTCATAACTATTCATTGAAAGACCAGCTGAACTTCCTAAATGTTGCTCTTCAAGAAATTAAATAACTGACCCAACCTCATACCTCATATTGGAAAGCCAGTCAGTATAGCATTGTGATCAAAAGCATGAACTGCGTTATCAAAAAGAACAAGTCTCAGGTCCAGCTCAGTAACTAACTAGCTGTAGAATCTGGGGCAGGTGTGTCAAATTCTCAGTTTCCTCATCTGGACAATGAGAACAGTCATTATATTAGAATCTGCTAATTTTGAGGTAATGCATACCGTATGTTCAGCACATGTCTGACACATTAGGAAGTGCCCAGAAAATATGTTTTCGTGTTGTTGACCAGAATCTAAACCATGTCTCTTAATCCTATCCATACTGTCATAAAATACATAGGTCAGGTCACACGTTCTACAAAAATATCCTAACATTGCCCCCATAACAGTCGCCTAAACGTCCGCTCTGCTTGCATGTCCTGTGGACAAAGCAGAAGTTGAACTCCCAAAGTCAACAGAACATTCGAGATCCACGGCTCTCCTTGTCCAGGCTGTTTTACTTCCCTTTTTTAAAACTCCTAATTTCAAGTCTGAGAAAGAAAAAGAGATTCAGGGTGTGAGTTTAAAGAAGGAAAAAGCAGGCTGTGAAAACTAACTTTGGCTTCTTCCCTGATTCATAGAGGAACGGCTAGCCCCAGTTCCCAGAGTAAAGAATGTCTTCCAGTCATCTGCTTGAAACAGGATACTCAGTTTAACCAGTAATTCTGGTCTCTCCTTTTTTTTTCTCTCATGTACAAGGTATCAAAAGAACAAATGATGCCTAAAACATCAAAATATTTTTATTCTGCAACTGAAAACAACTATACCCCATTCACAAAATGAGAAGTAATAGTATATTTAGGCAGGAAGAATCTGCCGTTTAATCTTTAAGGGTCTCTACTGTAATTGCTAAGGATAATAACAAAACAACAACGACAATTTGAAGGGAAGGGGGAATCTCATCATCCTTCACCTTTGTGGAAGCCAGTAATACACCCAAGAAAGAATTCATATGAAGGCAGAGCCCGGGCAGGAGAACGAGTGAATGCCCACATACCAAATGAATAATTAAAAGTCATTTTTAAAAGTGAATAAATGGATAAATAAAACAGTATATTCTATCTTCTGGCTTTGACAACTCTGTCTTCTTAATAACAAGGAAGTCCAGTACAAATTCGATATTCTTACACTCTCAGAGTTCCACACTGACAAATGGTGACACGCAGAGAGCCCTCCCTTGAGCACTGCCCACCCTTTCTCCATCTCCCAGTTCCATCCAGCACCACAAGCAGCCTGAAAGGCACACTTGAGGAAAATCCAGCCCATACATCCAAGCAATTCAAATTCTGCCTGACAGCTGGCCCCTGGCAACCCCACGTGCCTCGAAATGCACAATAGTATGCTGTCAGGACAAACTCAGGGCAAATGCCCACACGGGCACTGGAATCAGCTTAGGCATCCAGACACGGTCTCAGAAGAAAGCATGGACGTCAGACAGGTATGAAGTCCATGGCTTCTCTGACTCCTGCCCACTATATCCCAAGAAAACCAGAACAGGACCTCTTTGAGCTTGGGACCCAGGACAGGAGCCCATCTTGTTTGGGGCTAAAGGCAATAGCAATGAGAGCCTCTCCTCAGACTCTTCTCAGACCTTAGCTCCGGGGACTCTTCCATAAGGGTGATTCCTTCTCCAACCTCCCACAGGCAGACATGCAGCCGCTACACAAGTCCTCTGAGCTTCAACTTCTTTTTAGGTGACACCTCTACTCCCACAACCTTCTCCACAAGTGACAAACAAATGTCAGGCAACCAGCTTCTTTCTAATGTCTCATTTCTGACCTTATTCTTGAGTCTAAAACTGCAATCCAAGCTTCTCATTTTCTCCAAATTCAGAAAGCTTATTTTTTTCTTGACATTTTATCCTACCTCAGGATAATTCTAGCCATTCGCCCTTCCCCCACGGAAATGCACTTATATCTAATAACACACAGTGACCAGCTTAAAGTCACTACTTCTCCCTCGCTTCCCAAAAGAAATTAAGAGACTAATGCCCAGTTCCTTTTTTTAATTAATAATTACTCATATTCAAGTTGGCGTCTTTATTCCTGGGCCCTGATTATTTCCTAATTTTACTAGAATTCCCTTTCTTTGAGGTTATTGATAGGTATATCAATAGCCCTAAGACTGAAATCAATTCAACCACAGCCACCAAAGTTATCATTCTGGCCCCCCTTTCTCTGAGCCCTGCAGGTGTTCTTCATCCCTCCACACAAAAGATTGTCAGAGAGGCTTCGTAGCAGCTGTCTTTCCCATCAAGTCATTTCCTCTTCCTCATCTGCTCCCAACCTGCTTTCTCATTTTCACTCACGTTACATTGTCTCTCCTTCGTCCATTTCTCTCATGCTTCTTTCTCTGTGCTTTCTAACATACCTCCCTCTGTTCTAAGCAAGTACCATCCTCTTAAGAAGGGTTTGTTAAGAGCCCTCCTCGTGGACACTGTGAATTGTCACTGAGGCCAAGACACAAGGAAGACATTCAGGCAGCAGGCTTGTCTTTCAATCAGCCCTTTAACGTCCCCTGCACTAACAAAGAGTGGAATGAAAGGATGCTTGGTCTAGAAAGAGTGGGGTGAAAAACAGGGCCAGGTTCATGGGTTTGCAGCCCATGCTTCATGGACTAAGCATTCGGTTTAATGTTCTGTCATCTTCCTAAAATTCTTAAGCATTTTATCTTTGAATTTTTTTCTATGTGGAGTCCAATGGGACAACTGGGCATGCAGGTGAGCAGAAGAGACCCACACACTATGCCTGTTCACGTCCGTTGCCACCCTCTTCATTCACAATGCCCCACGGGCTCAGAGTTCCTGTGGATCTACAATGTCTGAGAGTTCGGTGAGGCTGAAAGTGAGTACAAGGTACGTGTGTTACGTGACGGCTGCGTCAGTGGGGGTGCTGACGTCACCCAGGAGCCACACTGTCCACTCAGAACTTGCTCCACACGCAGAAACAAGGCACTGGCATCCTAAGTCCCAAACAACCAAGAAACCCTGTCCTATCTTTTGTTACTCCTAATACTTCCCTGAATCAACCAACCACTTACCCTGAAAATGATGACAGAGACAAAAGGGAAAGGTAGGACTAACCAATAGTTCCTTTTCCCTTCAGTCTTTTCCTTCCTTTTCAGTAAGTAAAAAGTAGAGTCTTGGTAGATGTTGCATATTAAGAAATAAAAACAGTTGAGTTAGGTTTATGCAGGCATTTGCACTGTTCAGCTAGGCACAAAATACATATGCATGTGTGAACTACAAAGCATGAAATATGCAATTCTGGTGATTCCACATATAGGTAAAATGCTCTTAGATTTACACTTGAAACTGGCATTCTGCAACAGAGATGAATGGTAAAATTAGTGCTATATGTTTAAATGTTAATGTCTCTTTACTTAGAATTGCATTAAACGGCAAATTTAAAACATTATAAAAGAGGCTGCAAAAGGAAGGAAAATGCTCTACATTTTAGTACCTTTAAACTACCTTTTTCTCCTCTATTTGAACAAGAGGCCCCATATTTTATTTTTGGGCTAGGCAGTGCAAGTTATGTAGCCACCCCTGGTGAACAATGAAAAGAGATTGAGTGGGACAGAGGCTGGGTTGAAAGAGGTCAGAGCTGGGCCACAGCCCAGCAGGATGCAAACATTTGTCTAAATGGTCTCTTTGACACCAGAATCCCATATTCAAACATGTCTGATATGACCTTTCTCATTCAGAGTTAAAACCAAAATTCTCACTATGGATCTATCCCACCAACACCTTCCCTGCCCACCTCTCTGACCTCATTTCCCACCACTCACCAGCTTTCTCAGCTCCAGCAAGGCTTATATTCTCTCACCTAACAGCCATACTTCCACCCCAGGGCCTTTGCATATACCATCTCCTTCCTTAGAACACTTTGCCCCCAGGATATCTGAAGCACCCATTTCCTCATATCCACAGGCATTTGATGAAAATGTTACTGTACCAGAGAAGCCCTCCCTGACTGCCTTATATAAACAAACAATAAGTAATTAATTCACTAATCTTGCTTCATTTTCTTTCTCAGTACTTCTTACCAATGGACCTATCTTATATGTTTTTGTTCATTCATCTAAAATCTTGGTCTCCACTGGAATGTAAGCTTCATGAGGGTAGAGACTTCGTCTGCTTTATTCACTGCTGTATACTCAAACTTAAACACTATAAAAATGTTTGTTAAATGAATGGAGCTAATACACTTCCTAAAGTCTGAAGTCACTGAGGTTGAGATAAGAAAAGCTTATTTAATATGGAGGCGTAGAACTGGATGAGCTTTTATATTACAAAATAATTTCTAATTTGAATCCATAAACGGGGCCTGATGTCCGAAGTCAGGAAGCATTTTGTTTAGGGAAACCCACACAAGGAGGGTGCCGAGGAGCCTGGGGCTGAGAGAGGTGAAATGGACTCTGCCTTTAAGGAGCTGTGCAATCATGAGCAATAACTGGAACCTACTAAGCCTCATATCTCTTAGCTATAAACTGAACATGATTTAACAATACCTGCCCTCCTTATCTCACACGTTTTTTGCCTGTAATAAATGAGATAATCAATGCAAACGGGCTGAAATGTTAAAGAAATGCTGGGGAATTGTATTTGCCCTGCTAATTAAGGAAACAGTGGGAGGAGAGCGGGGCCTGGCAGAGGGAATAGCAGAGCTGTTGGACCATTTAGCTAAGACTGGTATTTCAAGAGACTGGAATGAAAGAAGCCATGTAGTACAGCAGAAGCTGGGTCCTTGTTGATCTCTCACAGGGCAACCCTCATACATCTCCTATTTGACACGAATGTCACTGAGCCCAATTAGAATTAGCCTTTCACATAACATTCAAATTCCTGAACTTCCGAGGACAGCCATATAAGGGAGAAACAGACAGTCCAGATAAGAGGAAAGCAATGAAGAGGCAAAAGGTTACAGAAAAAAATGGAGATTTTTCACATCCCCCCACACAAAGGACAAGATGTTTCAACAAGTCCTGTAATTTTGGGAAAGATTTAACTAGAGAATATTTACCCAATGTCGAGCCATTCTCTTTCCCAGCATTTCTGTGTCGGGTGGGGGTCTTTTATGTATTTATTTATTTATTTATTTTTACTTCCAGACCTTATTTTTGTTTTAACTTGTTTTGTTTTTGTTTGTTTCCTCCTATAGTTATTTGTTTAATTTTTCATCGCCTTTTGCTGCACTCACTCTGCAAGCTGATCTATAAACTCAGCACCAAAGTCACTTCGTGTCTCCCAATTTAGTCCGCTTCCACACAGAGCAGAACTCTTCATGTCCGGGTGTTCGCCTCCAATAGAATATATTTTTAAATTTCATTTTCACCCTAACAATGCCTCTGCAAAGATGGTGAGGTATAGAAAATTAAATTGTGCTTGATGAATCAAGAAACTACAGCATTTTGTAAGGCACCCTTAGATGCTTTAAATGAACCTTCTTGGTAATTTCAAGGCCCCAGATAACTTAAGCAGAACATGTTTAAAATAAAAATTAAAATGCTTTGACGTGTCCCAAAGAAGGGAGGTAGAATGGCTGTCAAAGTGGGCAGCCTGACAGCACTCCTGATGAGGGAAACCCTGCAATCTATTTTTAAACCTCCTTGTGTAATTCAGGAGAGAAGTCACCACGTCTCTTGGTAAAGCTTTGGGGGGCAGGTGGAAAATAAGTTTGCGGTGCTGGAAATGGCAGCGCCACCCACACCAAGAAAGATGAGCCTTCAGATTCTGCCTTTTTGCAGGACCAAAAAACATGCATTTTTTTTAAAATATGCATTTCCAGAGTAAAATGGAAGCAACCTCTAAGAGAAAACACAGACGCCCCCAAATCTTCAAAAATTGGCGTGAACACCACCTTTTGGATGTTGGTAAAAAACAAGAGGAGTGTGTGACTTAGAGTTTAAGTGAATGACTTGAAGAAAAATTGAGTGGCTCATAAGTAAATGTGGCTGTTTAACTATTTCCTATGAGAAAGGTGGAGCAAATACAATCGAGTTCCAACAATAGTGCCTCCAATACTCTAATATCTGGTCCTCAGATAAATGGTGAGATGGTGATTGTCTCCACGGGGAGGCTGCAAAATAATTTAGCACAGAGATTATGGGCTCCCACCTCCCATTCTAGTTGAATGTGTAATCTTAGTTATTTAACCTTTCTGAGTCTTAGTTTTTCTCTTATAAAATGGGATAAATGACACTGTACCTTGCAGGATTGCTGTTAGTGATACGGTTGATAGAAATGAGCAGGAAAAGGAGAAATGTAGCCCTGGTTAGAAAGCCCCCTGCTGCAGATCCTACTTGGGTCAAGATCCCTGGCAGCTGCCCAGCAGGACTCCAGGCTTACACATACCTCTAAGGGATGTGTTTTCACGTGCCCCTACATCAAAGAAATGCATTAGAAGAGAGGAAGACAGCGTGCTTATCACAGAACACATCCTGTTTGTCACCAATACCTTACTAGCCCAACAGGATTCCAGGTTTTCACATACCCCAAGGGGATGTGTTTACACATGCCCCTAAATCAAAGAAATGCTTTGCTAAATGCCAGAGGACCAGGAACCTCAGGGGGAGAAAGAGAGATAAGAGAGGGGAGAAGGGGAGGCAATTCTGCCCACAGAAATAAAAGCCTTCACACAATGGAAGGTGGGGCTGCTTCCCTCTCTAGGGTCAGCACTGCTCCACGTCTCAGAGGGTCCTTTCTTTTACTTATAAATTTCTGCTGTTAGTGCTGCAAAAAATTCTGTCTCTTGGTTGAACTCATTCCTTCAAGAAGATGAAGAGCCGAGGTTCAACATCATTTCCCAGTAACATTAGGATTTAAATAACACAGAGTAAAAACACGTAATAAGATTACATCGAAGGGCACATCCTAAGCATCTGCCAGATCATGAATTTGTCAAAAGGGCACTCACTTAGTATGAGGAACCAGAAAAGTTTTTTGGGGGGGTACCACACATACTCTTCTTGGCAATCAAATAAATGTCCCAGCTGCCTCCTCCAGCTTCTGGTTGACCAATGCCTGGTCCTGACTTAAGATCTGACTAAGACCAGTCAATACCCTACCCCTCAATCCCTCCCACCACCACTCCCACCCCCACCTCCCCACCCCCTGTCCCAACACCCCCCCCACACACACACACACACACACACTCCCCAGGCCACAGCCAAGGGTACACGCTGTGCCAGTATCCAGCCCTGGGTGACTGACCCTGACATGGGCCCCCCAAGGGCAGTTGTTTGACTGAATGGAACCTCTTATTAAAAATTAATTTCTGTCCAACCCGATTACATATGAACACAGCCCCAATTGTGATCACTACTGTGATTTCTAGAAACAAACATAGGCCCTACTGTGGCCAAAAGCTAGGGGCAGTTTAGGACAGTTCTGAGTCTTGATCTGTGAACAGTGAGACACAGCCAGCAGATTCCCCGAGGCTCACAAGGATATCTGTCCCCTGGAGACATGGCTCTGTCCCACCCTCCACCTCAGGCTCCTCCCTGCCCCACACTCACTCCCCTAATCCCTGGGGCAAATGTGTAGAGACGGGAAAAGCCTGCTCCTTAATGCAGATGGACCCAGTATCTAATCCAGAGACTACCATTTCTAAAGGAGTGTGCTTGCCTTCTGAGAGCTTAGGCTTTTCCCTTTGTAAATATAGAATAGTTCTGATAACACAACTACCTAACTCATACAGTTGTTGTGGAGAGATTAAATGAGACAATATAGGTAAAGCATCTAGAATATAAAGAGCAGGCTCTCAATACATACCCATTCCATTTCCCACTGCCACGCTGCCCTGTGCATTCTTATACTGGAACATTGTCTTCTGCAATGTTCCCTCTAAATGTAGAGTGCAAAATCAGGGGTTTTTATTCTCTTGAAAGCAACAGGTTTCAGAGAACAGAGATCGGAGTTTCAAATACTGCAGACCCGATGTACACATCCCACATATCTCTAATAAAACTTGATTTTTCTTCTCTGCAGTAATTGTTTCTTTTGCTTCCATCTCAGGAGATCATGGAGAAGCAAGTTAGAAGTAGAACATTCATTGTGTTCTCCTTTTCTCCCTACTTTATATGTCTTCTGTATTTTTGCCATCAACAACTTTGACCTGGCATTGTATGATCTTCTAATGTGGAGAGAACCCAACTTCTAAAACGGGTGCCTCCGTACTGACTGAGAAAGAATAAAAGGAACAACAATGTCTGGTGAAATGAGAGTAGTCAGTCTGAAAGGAGGCAAACATGCAATCTGAATCAGATAGAAAATGTGAGGTCGCTGACCTAGTCATTCCACTTCCAGGAATTTATCCAAAGGAAATAATTAAGCAAGCATAAGCCAATGATTTTCATTATAGTACTGCTAATCATAGTGAAAAATTATAAACTAGCTAATGTTCCTCAATAAGAGGTTGATCGTATGAATTATTTTAGATTCATACAGTTGGCTATGAATGTACTAAATGTAATAATATTTTTAAAAAGATAAAACAAAGTTATGCTTAGTGAAATGGAAAGTTCTCTGTAAATTATTGAAGTTGAAAAAAGCTGATTGCAGAAAAACATGTGAATATAATTCCATTTATGTACAAATACAAAAATCTCTTAGGTATATTTATATAAGCATTCTTAAAACCCAAAGTGCACTTTTGTCAAACCTTTCAGTGGTTCTCTCGGGTGGGAAGATTATGAAAGTACTTTCAAAAGACATGTATGAATTTAGTAGTTTGAGCCTATATATATTTAGAATACCCAAACAAAATTAAAATTCTTTATTTTTTAAGGGTGCTACAAGGTTTAATCTTACTCATCTGGAAAATAAAAGAATTGAGAGTATGACCAGGTAACAGAGTTTCAAAATACACAAAGCAAAGATTGATAGGATTAAAGGGAGAGAGAGAGAATTTAACAATCAAATCACAGATTTCAACATCCCTCTCTATCATTTTATGCACAAGGCTTCTAATATTGATTGAGCATCTGGTATGTACCAGGCACTATTCTAGGTGATGGGTTAACAAGAGTACTTATAACTATTATAGATGAACTAGACAAAATGTCAGTAATATAGAAGATCTAAACACTATCAACTACCTTGAACGAGTTGATATTCACGAAAACTATACTTAACAACTACAGAATATGTATTCTCTTCAAGTACACGTGATATATTCACCAAGATAAACCATATGCTAGGCCATAAAACAAGCCTAGTTATATAAGAAGTTGTAATTGTATAAAGCATGTTCTCTGGCCACAGTGGAGGTAAATTAGAAATCAATAACAAAATATCTAGAAAAATCTCAAATGTTTAGAAATCAAGTAATATACGAGTCCTCCTAAATTACCTATAGGTCCAAGAAGAATTTACAAGGGAAACTGGAAAATTTTTTAAGCTGAATAATAATGAACATACAACTTATCAGACTTTGTGGGATGTAACTAAAGTAGTGATTACAAGAAAATTTATAGCTTTGAATATTTATATAGAAAAAAGAAAGGTATAAAATCAATTACCTAAATCTCCTACATTAGAAGCTAGAAAAAGAAGAACAAAGTAAATCCAAAGTGAAAGCAAGGAAATAATTCAAATACCAGCAGAAATCAAGCAAATAGTAAACAAACAATAGAGAAAATTCCAGCAATAAAAAAGATTTTTACGGCCATATTTTTCCAAAACTTTTTGTAATTATAAGTGCCTTTAGGATGTCAAATTCCCAAAGACTTTCTTCTTATCTCTGGGTGACACATGATTCTATTTAGCAAACAGTCATTGACTTGCATGTTTCTCCTAGGCAAAACATTATGTAAGACTTATCCTGCTTGTACCCCTAGAGCATGAGCAAGTATGCATTTCCTATTTAATCAAATGCAGTGAGCTAGACCCTTTACAAACGTCACATTACAAATATTTAGGGAGGATATACAAATTGCGTGACACCACACTTTACATATGTGTCTCATTAATATGCACAATACTTCTAATGTTTATTGAGCATCTAGTATGTACGAGGCACTATTCTAGGTGATGGGTTAACAAGAGTATTTATAAGCTAGGTATTATTGCTCTTATTTTACAGTTGAGGAAACGGAGTTTCAGAGAAGTTAAGTAAGTAGCTCAGGATCAGTGCTGATTGAACAAAGATTTTCAGCCCATCTCAAAACCTAGGTTTAAAGACAAAAAAGATGAAGGTACACAGTTGAACCAACAGTTATAAATTAATAGAATATGAGGTACTATAAGTGGATATAAAGACAAATGGCCATGGGACAATGTTAAAATCAACTCCTACATCTGCTTAAGGAATTCAGAAAGCTTCCCAGAAGAGGTGGCATTTGAGCTGAGACTTGAAAACAGAGGGAAAGTTTCCAAGAAAGATCCCTTATCCCATTCAAGCTGCACAATAACCCTGGAAGGATTAGCAATGTGGCTCTTTCATAGATGAGAAGACCGAGGTCAAGATTGCTGAAAGGACTTGCTCAGGATGAGACAGTTACTAGGGTACAGTCCAGGGTCTGTGCCAAGCATTTCACAGGCATGGGTCTCACGACAACCCTGGGGTTCAGACCACCCCACCAGTAACGTTATCACCACTGGGTCTTGTCTCAGCCCCCAACATGCTTTCATTAGTAGTGAAGCTGGGTCATACGCCCAGTTCAGCCTGAGCCCCAAGCCCAAGAAGTAGGTCCTGTAAAAGTACCTAAAGACAAGAGTGACTTTAGGGAAAAAGGGGAGAATTGATCGATTTAGGCTCATGTCAAAAACCTTTTTCTTCCTACCAAAATAAATCGCAAGTGTACCTAAAAATACAATAATAAAATCTGAAAATGTTGATCAGCACTTCAACTTAAAGAATAGGCTCCAAAATATTTTTTAAGAACTCTGTCCTTGAACCTCACTTCTTCCCATTCTCTCCCTACAAGTTGATTTACTCACGCCTTCCCCTAAGTTACAGGAGTGGCCTAACTTTAGTTTCCCTCGGAAGGCGTGATTTGAGGCTGCCTGAGCTTCCTCTGTCTTTTTGTGACCTTCTGATGACCTGGGAGTTCCACCCACTTTGGTTATGGCCTCAAATCTACACATCAGTGGGATTCAGTTTTCCTTTTGATTGAATGGTTTCTCAGAACCTGATTCATTTAGCGATCCCACCCACTTCCTTTCCTGTTTCTCTGGCCTTTGTGGGCAGAAGCCCACCTCGGCTCCCCAGCAGGCAGACTCTTGGGGGTTGATGGTGATAGATTTGTTTACAGTTCTCTTTATGTTTTGTTTGGTTGTTCTGGTTGTTTTGTTATTGTTTTTTCTTCCCATGAGGGGTAAAAGGCCAAATTGTGTTTTCCTTTCACTGTTTTATGACTTTGGGTGTCAGTAATCCTTTGACTTCTCTTCCTATATTCGCCTTTGTTTTTTAATACAAGTATAGGCCTCACAATCAGAATTTAAACTGTCCTGTCCTTAGCCTGAAGAAATCACCCTGAAAATTTAGAACAATATAAGAATCAGGTTACTAAATTAACATCACAAAAGGTCCAACATCTAAAAAGAAAAAAAAATTTTTTTTAAAAGAGTTTTTGAAAAGAGGAATAAAAGAATTGGAGAATATTTGGCTCTAGCACACACCTTCCTATTCGCCCTCAGAAGGGTAAGGAAAAGGACTTTGGTGAAGAGAAGGACCACCAGCAGCAAAACCATGCAGTTCTGAAATACAACCACCCAAAATGCAAAGTGTATTCAGAGTAAAGGAAGTAAACTGCACAGAAAATTTATGATTGTGTAAAGAATTCTACAATTTTAATAAATTACAAAGAATGCATTTAACACAATGTGTAACTAGCTTTCAAAAGCCTCTGACATGTCTCAGTGGTCTCCAAAGTAAACACATCTCCCACACTGTAGCATCTATTTTTATAGATTTACGTTTCTGCTCTGAAATGACGTAATCTTCAATCTGGGGCAGTTTACAAATACCATTCCCAAATGATAAAGAAACAGAATTGAACCTCATTTCTTCCATTCCTCAAAGAACATGCCATGCAGGGCTGCACGTTAGTATCCATCAACCAGGAAATATTTAGTAAACAGAATTTGTACTCCATTTATTCTGAGTTTACTTTAAGAAGCCACTTATCTCTTTTGGAAGTACTTTGCCTTGCCAATCACCTTGTGGAAAAGGCCTGGAAGAGACACTCCCTGAGGACGTGCAGAATCCTAGGTCAACAGCTTGTGTGGCAGAAATAAACAACTAAACTATCTACATCTTAAGATCTTCCCTTTTCCTTCCAAAGACAATTCATTCTTTTTTAGAGCAACTGAAACACGTCCGCAGGTGTACACACATAGACACACGGACGAGCGCATGCGTACACACGCACCGGCACACGCATTGCAATGGTACGTTCTCAGAAACTTGACCAAAATTTCTTCTTCCAGTGATGGTGTATCTTAAAACTCCAAACATAAATAATAATTTTGGAGGTAGGAAAGCTCTTAAAAGTCATTATTGTTCAACGTTTCATATTGCAAATGATAACGCTGAGGCCCAGGTTTATATTCTCTGAAAATTTCCAAACAAGATTAGAGTTTCTCCTCTGATCTCTCACAGTGGAAAGATCAAAGGCTCTGAGGTCAGATCAGCCTGTTTTCCAATTCCAGTTTCACCATTGACCACTTTGGTGATTCTGAGGTAAATTAATGTATCCAAGCCTCCATTTTCCCATCTGCAAAATGGAAAGGGTAAGTAAGAGTCCAGAATATACCACTATAAACATGTGTTTTTTTTGTCGCTGTTGTTGTTTGTTTGCTTTTCTGAACGCTCCTTATCTGCCTAAAAGCTGAGCCTCCCAAAAGAATTCAACTGTCATAAATGCCCTTCTAGGGAGTTTCACAACCAGAGAAGATTGACTCCTATCATTGGAGAGAAGTCAGCACTAGGATAAGAAATCACTGAAACAGATATTGTCAGAAAACTATCATCTCTCCCATTTATTCTCCTAAGGGCCCATTGCTCTTTCCTAAAATTCCTTGTTTTCCTGTAAGTGCCCTTCTTCCCCACCCCCTATCAATAGGGCATATTAGCCCTAAACTCTAACCACCTCCTTGAGTCATATTTTTCTGTGAACTGCTACAAATATATGTGAAAAGTTTGTCTTTTCTTTTGCCAATCTGTCTTTTGTCAGACCTCCAAAATCTGCAGGCTTCCACTCACTGAATCTAAGAGGTTAGAGGAAAAGTTCTTCCTCCTCGATAGAGCTAACATGTATTAGGTACAATGAACAAGACACTCTTCTAAGAACACTACAATACACTTCTAAGTGTGTTAATTAATTTGTTTTCTACCATGTCCCTATATTATTTCCATGTTAGCGTTAAGGAAACTGAGGCACAGAGAAGTTAACCAACTTGCTTTAAGTCAGACAGCTAGTAAGTGGTGGGGTAAGGATTGGACCCTAGCAATCTAACTCCAGAGCTCTTACACTTACAAAAATAATCTCTACCATACAAGAGGGTACCAAAGATTAGAGGAGATAATTTGCATCCAGCATCTAGCCTGGCACAAAGGAAGGGCTCATATAATGTAGACTGCATTTTTTACTATTAGAAAAATGTGTCAATGTACTATTGATGAAACTAGAGAGTTTTTCATCTTTCATCCAGGATTAGGGTAAAACAATGAATCTGATTTGTGCTTGACCGTCAGTGTGGAGAGTGTTGGAGCTCCTGAAAACAGATAGACGAAAGAGCCAAAGGACAAAAATTTGTCAGGATTACCTAGGACCATGCAATGGACCTCCAATAGTCCAGTGACTAAAGAGGTGTGAGCTTTATTTTGTTTTGTTTGCCTGATCACAGAGCAGGATTATTGTCTTGACCCTAACATAAAATGGATGAGGTATGCCACAAACTTCCACCAATTCCATGCTTATCAGCAATCTTGCGATGAGGAATTCAGCTCCCCTGATACCCTTATTCTCATCCTGGGAAGGGAGTGGCCAGTGGAATAAGCAATATCCACAACACTGTAGAGGGTGTAAAACAGATGTTAAGAACCTGAGCTTTGGAGTCAAACAGACCTACGAACAAATACCAACTTCACCAGAACTTACCTGGGGAATCTTTGGCAACCTTAATTTAAACTCTCTGGATTTCTGTTTCCTCATCTGAAAGATGGGGATTTAATATCCCAATAAAATCTACCTCATAGGATAGACGGGCCAGCCTCCTAATAATAACTCAGTGTGGCAAATTTATAAATTGGCTTTGTGACTTATCAGCCACTTGAAGAAAGTCTTCCGTGATCCTTTCTTCCCCCACCCCTCCCCCCAAAAAAAATCCCATGCTACTCTAAATTCCAGCAGTACTTCTGCGTCATTTTTGTGGAAATAGGTAACATTAATTTCTATGTACCAAAGTGCTAAGCACTTTACATGCATTTTCTCAGTTAATCCTGATTGACAACACTGTGAGGTAAATACTATTATTATCTTCATTTTTTTCACGGATAAGAAGAGGAAAATTTTAAGTAAATGGTTACATAAGTAACTTAAGTAACTTAGTTACACAGGTAGCTAGTGATGAAGCTAATATTTTTTAACCTACAAGAATCTAAATCCAGAGTCTATGTTCTTAACTTTATGCTGTTTGTCACACTATACCTTATAATGATTTATTTTGATTATTAGTTTCATTTCAAGGTTAAAAGGTTAAATTTCAAGGTTTCAACCATTTCAAGGTTCAAGGTTAAATTTGTATGTAAGTTATATTTTTATGGCCCCAGAACACAACAGGTTGTCTATTATTGAATGAATGAATGATTGTATACCTTCATTGATGAGCCTTATCAATCATAATTTATTTGCACTAAGTGCTTTACATCAGTTGTCTCATTCAATGCTCACAACAACTCCATCAGCTATTATTCCCATTGTGCAGATGAGAAAACCAAGGCTCAGATAGACAAGCTGATCTCACCTGAGGTCACATGGCTAATAGGTGACAGATCTGGGTTTACCATCCGAAAAGACTGAACTCACTGACCGAGCTTGTAACCATTGTTCGTTCCACAGCTGAGAACCAGATCTTAACTGAAATGGCCTCATCAAACCACAGACGTATCCTACGGCCTGATGCTCAGCCAGCATTTCTCTTTTTAAAACTTTTTAATTCTTAATGGCTTTTGTCAAAGAGTTAGAAGGGCCTTTAAAATGTGAAACTTTGTATCGAAATCAGTGGCAATTCCAAAATCCCTTACAGGAAAGGTTTGGAAATAGCAATTTCACTGGAATGGAGGGGGAGGGGAGAGTAGAAAGGATTTGGGGTGGGGTGGGGGTTATCATAAAGCTGTATTTTCATAGGAGGCTCACTATTTTTTACTCAGATTTTATTATTATTTGCAAATTGTTGTTAGATGTTATGGGGCACTTTAAAGGGATAATTACTCTTCCATTTGAGAATATATTAAAAATTGTGTGTTTCATGAATCTGTACATGAACTAGTCTTGCTTACCATTTTGCAAAAGTGATTTAAACATCAGTACAATTAAATCTCAATTTTATAAATGACATCAAGATTTTCTGGCCATGGGAACACCAGTCTCATAAGAACAGACACTGGGAAGATCTCACAGAGTTGTGTGAATGGGCATGGAACATTTACGCTCAGTGGAGACAGTTACACTTACACATAGTGCCCACGGGAAAAGAGAACCCACCTTGTTCTCGGGAGACGAAGGCCTCCGAGTGCAGACGTGATCCAGGAAAAGGATGATGGCATCATTGTAGTCCATTCCCTGAAGAAGCCGGTCCAAAGTATTGTGGCAGTCACAAAAGCCAGCATCATCAGGAAGGATGTTAAAAAACAAAATAGAAAGCATAGTCTTAGGAGTGCTCGCATACACGCACACACATTCACACACCGAGACACCAGAATTTATCTGCTCCCGAAATACTGGGTGGAGTTCCAGTCATGACACATCAAAAATGTCATAATACAATTGGAACATAGCCAAAGATGGTTACTTAAAATTATTGGGGCTTGTGAAAAATAAAAATAAAGAAAATTTTAAAACACTTCAGTCTGGAAAGACAAAATATGAGACTTATAGTGGGACTATAAAAATCACAGAGGGTACTAGTAGAATGAATACAGATGGTGACACCAAATTCCAGCAAAGCAGACCTAGAAGCTCTGGTGAAATTTAAGTATTTTTAGGACAATTTATGTTTTCAAATGCTAGGTAATAGGGCAAGTAATAAACTAGAAAAAAACATAACTCTAAGACAGTCTGTAGTTGTGAGTTCATAATAGCTTTTGGTGCAGTTACAGCTAAACTATATGCTCAGCCTTTTGATGTCCCATGCTATGAAAGATATAACAAGCTCCGTTTCACACTGTTCTTTGAAGCCCCTGAGAGAGGAGATGCTAGATTAAATTAACTACTGGTTTAATACATATGGCAAATCTGGTAATTCACAAACTGGCCAATCAAAAGAATCACCTGGGGCCTTTTCTTAAAAGCAAGCTCCCAGGCCTCCTATCCACTGATGCTGATTTAGAACATCTGGGACTTAGCAACATGAAGAAAAAAATCCTTTCTATAGAAAAATGCAAAGTGTAATCGGATTGGCTGGACTTAAATCCTGTCTTACTCCTGAACCAATCATGTCTTACCCCTGAGATGGTAAAACGAATGTGGGGACAGAGCCCCAAAAAGCAGTTTCCAGGCTCTCGGCCTCACATAGAAAGGTGCTGGCTCAGGTAGTAAATGGCCATCAACTGTGATCAAATGGCCAGCAGCTGTGGCTAGTAGGCCGTCAGCTGTAACCAGTGAGCCATTGGGCACTAATATAACTGCCGTGGCTAGGCTAGCAGAAAAAAAGGGGGAGCTAGCAAGAAGATGGTGGCTGAGCCTGCAAGCGGTGCAGTGAGGGTTGAGAATTGTGTTGCTCCTGGTTCCTGTGTCTCCAACCCAGCCACCAGTGAGAGTATAGTGGTGTGACGCCCCTACCTATGGCTCCGTGGGTGTTCCTTTTTGGCCTCGCCGTGTCCTGCGTTCTTATGTGGGGAGCGGGACCAGAGACCCCGCAGGCCGCCCTGCACAACACATGGCGAAGTCGGCAGGATCCCCTGCACTACAACGAGGCACTTTTCTTTGCCTGGCATGGGTCATGAACCTTCCCTTGTGGTGGGAGTGGGGTTTTCCCCAGGAAAGAAAGTAGGTGACTAATATTCAGTCTCCCCTCTTCCCAAGTAACAGAACCTTAATTATATTAAGGGACTTACGTGCCCAACTTCAAGTCTGTATGCCCCAGCCTCTCTGGCTGTGGTTGTATGATTAATTCTGGCCCTTGAGTGCACAGTGTATGAGTCTGGTGTAGGATTTCCAAGAAGCTCTTCTTTAAGCTAACTTATTCTGCAAGGCAGTGCACTCTTTTTCCTTCCCTCCCTCCTCCTTCCTACTGAATGGAATGTGAATCTGATGACTAGTGATGGAGCCGCCATCTTGCGACTATGGGAATCAAAGCTAGAATAACCCCAAGTTTCAAATGATTTTCTGAAGTTGCCCTACCAGGCCAGGGTTTTCCATCTCCTGACTTTTACAGAATAGAATAAACCCTTGTGAGTTTTAATGATATTTAGTTTTTGTTCTCTATACTAAGCTTCTGAACCTAATCCTCCCTGATACAGTAGGATTCTATGTCCAGTTGTAACTGGGAAGGGACTCTAAGCAGACCCAAAAACATAGTTAATTCTGTGCTCTGCAAATTCTCTTTAAATTTCATCCCCTATATCTCTGGGCATCTTGACTTTTTTTTTTTTTTAAAGATTTTATTGGGGAAGGGGAACAGGACTTTATTGGGGAACAGTGTGTACTTCCAGGACTTTTTTTTTCCAAGTCAAGTTGTTGTCCTTTCAATCTTAGTTGTGGAGGGTGCCGTTCAGCTTCAAGTTGTTGTCCTTTCAGTCTTAGTTGTGGAGGGCACAGCTCAGCTCCAGGCCCAGTTGCTGTTGCTAGTTGCAGGGGGCACAGCCCACCATCCCTTGCGGGACTCGAGGAGTCGAACGGGCAACCTTGTGGTTGAGAGCCCACTGGCCCATGTGGGAATCGAACCGGCAGCCTTAGGAGTTAGGAGCACGGAGCTCTAACTGCGTGAGGCACCGGGCCGACCCCGGCATCTTGATTTTTGCTTTCTGTTCCACAACTTGAAAAATATTCTTGTCATGCCTTATGAAGAATTTGTCTTTTATTACTTCCAAAGGTAGGCATAATTCATCACCTACACCTGTTATAGCCTTTTCACATATCTATGAATAACCACTCCCTCTTCAAAATTTAGTGTAAGATTTAGTATACCCCAAAATGCTTCTAGACCAGCTCCACTTAAGTCTAGATAATCAAAAGTAGTTATTCTTTTAACTCAGTCTGTCTGTTTCCATGTTTGTTAGATTCAATCAGTGGTTTTCAAATATTTTTAGCCACAATTCCCTTGATTCAAAAAAAAAAAAAAAAAGCCTCTAGCACCTCTATGTACAGTCATGCAGATTGGGTACTGCCATTTTTGTCATTGTTTTGTGATTGACACCTTTTAGAGTTGTGCAGTATACAACCTGCCCCAAAATATACATAGGAGGTGTTTCCCCTGAAGAGGACCAAAGGAACAAAATTCAAAAATCATTGCACTGATATTTTCAAGGCATATAATCAATAAAGGACTAGTATTTAGAATATCAAAACACTTATAGCAATACAAAAACCAGAAACAATCCAGTTGAAAATGTGGTAAGAGACTTGAACAGGCACTTTGCAAAATGAAATATCCTAGTCAACACAAGATTCAACCTCATTAGGAATCGAATGATGAAAATGAAAACCATAATAAATAACCATTTCATATCCACCAGATAAACAAACGCTAAAAAGTCTGACAATATCAAGTATTGACAAAAACATGGAAATATATGAAATCTCAAATAGAGTTGGTGGGAATGCAAATTAGTACAGGAACTTGAAAAACAATCTGTCATAATCTGAAGTCGGGGGTCTACACGGCCTCTACCTATTCCACACCTTTGTATACCCCAGGGAAACATGTACACATGTATATTAGGGTACATGCATAAAAGTGTTCTTAGCAGTATTGTGCGTAATAGTTAAAATTGGGGAAAAAACACAACTGTCTACCAATGTAAGATAGTCTACTACAATGGAATACTGTGGAATGCAGTGGGATACTATTTTGCATGAAAATATTGAACTGTCACTACACTCAATAACTTAGTAGTGACATAACTTGGTAATAACTTGGTAGTAACTTGAATCTAGATCCAACGACATTTTCTCTGCCAAACTGAAAATATGAATTTCTTTTGTAAAATGATTTTGTATTTTATTTTATGGGTCAATCTTCATGACTGCTTTGATGGCACGCTCTATTGTGAACATTAGAGACAGATGACAAATAAGTTGGATTAAAAGAATAATTGCAGCAGTTGCTGATGACTGTGTTTACAAGATAGAAACCTGAGATTAATTGCGGGGGGCGCTCGCTATTACTTCTTAGAGTCCTACATTCATTCAAACAGCTTCCATGTAAGATGGGGCAGGCTATGTTTCCCAGAAATGGCTGCAACAGTATTTTCTTTCCCAGGTGCTCTTTCAGAATCTTGCCTCTCCTTCATCTCTTCCCTTTGAACCATTATAGATCTCTGTATACAGCAGAAGTGACTTCTGAGCCTGGGTCCTAAAAGCCAGTACAGTTTCCACCTGGCTCTCTCACTTGAGGTGTCACCATGGAACCCAGATACCATACTGCGAGGAAATTTAGGCCACATGGAGAAGAACCAAAGTCACTGGCCCTGAAATCTGGCTGAGCTCCCAGCTGATAACCAGCACCAACTCCCCAGGTCATGTGAGTGAGCCATCTTGGAAATGGAGCCTCTAGCCTGCAGTTAGCACCCCACATAAAAGGGCACTGAGCAGAGACCAGCCTTTCCTGCTGATATCTGCCCAAATGCAGACTTATGAACAAAATAAATGATTGTTATTGCTTGAAGCCACTAAGTTCTGGGGTGATTTGTTATGTAGCAATGATAACCAGAACTAAAGATAAAGGGACATTCCTGCTACAAGTGTCCTGGGAGCTATGTGTTCCCAAGGATCCCTTCTGTACTTCCCCCTTTCTTTCCTCCTTCCCCTGTTAGTATTTATAGTAGGAACTAAACTGGACCTAATGAAAAACCGCTTAATATAATTAATAGTTAGCAGGAAAGGGGGAATTCTAGCTTAGAAGTAGCAACTTTTTTCAGAGTTGCTTGGTGCCTTTTGGGATGTCATTACAGATAATATATGATATTTCCTCTCTTCTCCTTTGTGTGTCTGAGAGTTCATTTTTGGAGGTATGGTGGCCCAAACTTTTCATCACTAAAAGGTAATGGATATGCACATTCTCTGAAAGTATTTTCCATGACCAAAGAGGGAAGTGGGCGGGCCAAATTGCATACATGTGGGCTGTTAATCCTTTCCTATATATATATTAAAAAAATCAAATATAGTATCGAAAATGTATTTTGACTGTTGCAGCATCTAAGGGCACACAAGGACTTGCCAATCGTTCCTTGGAGGTTTCACTTTGATTTGAGGCACAAACAGAAAGATTATGAGGTTACACTTAGAAACATGACGTTGCCTTTGAGGGCTTGTTAAGTGTTCGGTTGCCTTTTATTTTAACCTTGTTTCACGGAATCAGTGCAATACAGATCAAGGCCTGGATAAATATTTGTGATATTTGAACTTTGGTCCGTACCCTTAAACGCTCTTAGGAAATCAATTTTGGACGAAAGAAGTTTGAAGATGCTGTCACCAAAACTGGATTGATTCGGGACCAATTGTGATCAGAGCCCAAGAGGAATTAGGGTACCTGCAAGGCAGCAGGGTCTTGTGGGAAAGGATTATTACTACGTGGGGAACTGCATATAACTGTATATTGAAAGCAATCCTTTTGAAGCAGTCTAAGGTCTGAAGACTGATTTTTTTCCTTTGCATTTTTTTTTACTAGTTTCAGGTGTACAAAGCAACATAACAGTTAGACATTTACATCCCTCACAAAGTGATAACCGCCCTCCGTCAAGTTACTACCCCTCTGATATCTTATACAGCTGTTATAGTTCCATTGACTATCTTCCTTAAGCTATTTATACTCCACCTTCTGTGGAGTATATATAAATATATCAACATATATATATATATATTTATGTACCAACATATAAATATATATATATCATTAAATATATATATTTAATTATAGTTGACATGCAATATTATTCTACCTCAGCTTCAGGTGTACAGTGCATTCATTGGTCAGGCATCTACACCGTCTATGACGTGATCCCCCTGATAAGTCCAGGGCCCATCTGGCACCTTACATGATCTTTACAACATTGTTGATTATACTCCCCATACTGTGTTTCGTATCCCCGTGAATATAGTGTGTCTACTAATTTACACTTTCTAATCCCTTCTCCCCTACCGCCACCCCCGTCCCATCTAGTGAAGACCGATTTTTAAAGCTGACGCTTCAAGAATATTTACTTACAGCCAGCTACCACATGATCTGCCCTTGCTATGTTCTGCGTCGCTGGTAATTCTGAAGACCTCCATGGTATTCTCTCTCTTGTTCTTTCCCTCTCCTTTTCCCTCTCCCTCCCTTTCTCTCTCCCCATCCACCCCAGCTTTTCTCCTGCAGGGTCCAATTGAGGAAGTAAACTTCTCCGGGGCCAGTTCACTTGTGTAATCCTGAAAGGGGAGTGTGGAACCCAGGTCAGGCTGCTAGCCACACTAGAGTTTCTTTGGAAAATCAGTTTTATAATTTATGTGCTTATGAGCCCAAGATAGGGCAACTTCTCTGGACAGAGGGAGAAGGGAAGCTTCCAGACAGATATGACATCTCTCTGGTATCTTATCAGCTGGGGCCCTCTGGCTCTCTCATGATTTGGCTGTTGAATTTCGGTTTGATTACACAGGTCACTTAACCTCTGCTTCTTCCACTTCCTCAGCTGTAAAATGGGGTCACCACTTCCTAGCCAACATCACGGGACTCTATAAAGACGAGCAAACACTGATGACAACCGGTTTAAAACAAGAGCTAAAGCTTCAAAGGTCAGTTCAGCAACTTTCCCTGAGGTGACTTTAGGTGTTATTGGCCTCTTTCTGCTGTAGTTTCCTCACTGAAAATAAGGATAATAAGAGGACGTGTCTCACAGAGCTGTTTTGAGGATTAAATGAGATAATATTGTCCATGGAGTACAGCATCTGATACTGTTAATAAATGTTCATTGTTTCACCTGCTCTGCGCCTCATTTTATCATCTAGTGTCAGCGATCCAGACCAGAAGGCTGGAATTATAAGAGAATTTTAGAATGAAAGATAAAGACTCTCATTTTATGGACAAGAAAAAGAAAACTCAGTGAGGTTGGGTGACTTGCCCAGGGCTGTCCCATTCATTAGTGAGAGAGCAAAAGTTAGAGTTCAGGTCTCCTAATTGTTTGGTCCAGGAAGTCTCCCTTTTCACACCTTTGAAGGCTGCGATGGTATTTCTATCCCCAGACAATCCTTTCTCCATCTGATTTTAACCCTAAAACCAGTTTATACCATTAACCAATGCATTCCCGAAGTCCCAGACAGCCCCCACGGAACCTGCAGATAACCTCCTCTCCGGAAAGGCCCACCCCTGCAGAAGGCCAGGGATGGTGACGCTTTCTCTGAGACCTGAGGAAGCCACTAATGGGGACAGCAGGTGAGGAGGGAGGCCGGGGAGCTGCAGCTGCTGGCAAAGGTTGCCCTAGTAACCGCGCGGCTCCATTCAGGAAGTGAGCCCAACTCCAAGATGCAAAATGATCGCCTTCACGCGGCTCCTAGGAGCACAAAGGAACCAAAGGCACGGAGGCATAGGCAGGAGAAAGGGAGGCGCAGGGCGAGGTAGGGGCCCATGCTGTCAGTTACAACCTTCCACCTTCCATAGAAGAAAAAGAAAGAGAATAGCTCTTTGAATCTTCTGGCCTGTGTGAACCTTAAAAACCACCCTTTTAACATGAGTCCTTTTGTGGCAATAGAGGGAAGCAGGTCCCCCTCCGCTCACCAGCCCTTATGAAACAATATGCCAGGGGGTGGGGTGGGGTGCGGGGGAGGCCGGGAGGTGGAAATCCCAAACATTGCAGCTTTATGGAGGCCCTAAACTCTTCTTGCTCCCTCTTTTTCATTCAGACTGATGACAAAGACCATTTGCTACCAATTTATTGGAAACTTTTTTTTTTTCACAGCTTGAGCTGTTTAAATGCAAGGAGCTCCCTCTCCCCAAATTGCTGTCAGACACTTGCTGAATGGGCCAAGCTCAATTATGTTCCCTCGGCAGGTTCAGCTCACACTGTGACCCTGCATGGCTTCCTGCTATTCATATGTGTTACTTCCCTTTTGTGGTAATGGCTTGTGGCACTCGGCCAGAAAACATTATTAATTTCAGAAGTGGACTGACAAACAACAAACCCACAGTGAACCGAGAGGAAGTGCTGAGGAGGCCAGCTGTCGGCTTGAGCCGAGCTGTAGGAACTCAATGTATGCAAGTTCTAGGAGGAAAGGAGATGATAATCCACAGAGAGGAAACGCACTAAAATTATCCACAGCCCATGTTAAAGAAAAAAGAAAGGAAAAAAAGAAAAAGAAACCAGAAAAAAGAAAGGGGGAAAAAAGCACGCAGCTACTTGAGCTGCAGCTGGACAGGAAATTGCTAACGCTGCTTGCAAATCCCTACTTTGAACAGGCAGTTTAGGGAATGCCAGGAGCGGAAACGGTTCAGAACTGGATTAACACGAGCCAAATTGAACTGCAACCACTTCTCCTTTCCGAGCTTGGGCTGACTTCGGGCAGCCGAATGGGAGATTGACTTGCTATTTCTTTCTGCCTTTTATACACGCTTAGTTGCTAAAAGCTACCCTGGACAGTTTGATGATTGCCATAAAATCAGGGCCACTTGCCTCCTATCATGTAGATGACAATCCAACTGGCATCTCACGTCATGTGGGTGAAAAGCTCCTTTCTCCCCACTGCCGATAAAGGGACTAAGCTCAGTGGAAGAGTACAAATATAGGTATGTTCTAGTTCTTTTGATTTCATACACCTGCCCATTACTTTTTAGTTGATGTCCTTTTACACTCTGGACAAGGAGTGCAAGGATAGCCCAAAGAAAATAACAGGTAAGCCTTTCCTTTTAAATAAACTGTTCAAATCAGTTCCCTAAGGTTCAATGGTGGTTTCTGACCCACATTCTAAACCAGTTAAGCACAAAGCACATTAGAACAGGTGTGGCAAAGCTTCATGTAAAGTGCCAGTATGAAATTTTAAAGCCACATCCAGGCTCCAAGGGAGAAAGTTTGGATATTCTTTGCCATGTTTGCGAGGAAGGAAAAGGGGAGTCACCACTCCTGATTCACTTGTTATTCCAACACTAGGATAATTTGCAAGTAGAATTGCCAGACATTAAAAGACTAGAAAGATAATTATCCCTACTTTCTCCCTGGCATACGTATAATTGAGTGAAGATCCAGACAGGGAAGGATAGGTTAACACTGTGACTGTCACCATTATTCTTCTGCTACCCTCCCCCACTCCTTACGACTATTCAGAACTATACAAATCTTACACTCAGAAGCAAGGTGTACTCTCTCTGGCTTCCTTTTTCAAGAGCATTACAATTTTCTTTAAAAAGCCAGAACTATATTCATAGCAAGTATTGTCCATATACAATAGTCCATTCTATGATGTCATCTTTATTTGAAGCAAAAGATTTTAATTTCATAAACTGCACCTGAAAAACATTCTTGGCATAGCTTAAAAGATAAGAACTTTGCCATATTTCTACATGTGCTTTTACAAGCCAGTATCAGGCCCTACTGAAAAATATCTAAAATGTATCACTTCACATGCAGGTACAATTAAGGATCTTAAAGACACACAGATACACATTCAATAGCCAAAATAGTTATTTATTAATAATTTAAGGTTTTACATTCTTATAATAAATTCCATCTCAAAACTTTACACCATGAACACAATGGAGCAACTTAACTCTTTCTTCACAATCATATGCACTTCACCTATCAAATGGGTACCCATGCTCACACACACTTCCAGTTTTACACAAGTTTTTTTAAAAGGAAAGAAACCAACCCAAAGTATTGCATTAGAGGTGACACTCCCTGAAGAATTTTGTACAGAGGTAATAATATACTGTTTAGCACAGCTGAAGTTAAAAGAAAAAGTGAGCCCATAGTTTTGGTGCCTTTCCAAGATATATCCCCTTTTAAGACAACACAAGCCAAAATATTTACAAAGGTAAGGCATAGTCAAACTACAGTAAGAGGAGAAAAAAAAAATCATATGAAAGAGACTGAAGACTGCACCATAACAAGGTCTTAGCAATAATCGTGTCCATGAAAATATTCAGAATTGGTAAAGTTGAGCATGCTGCAAACATATCCTTTGGATTAGAAAAGAGCAAAAGTTTCTATTTTTTTGTTTTAAGTAAGTGGTATACTGCTCTTTCTCCCTTTGGATGATTTCTTTTAAACCCAAAGAAAAAACAAACAAACAATTCAAACAAACATTGCCAAGTGATTTAAGATCAAATATTTACAATAATCAAATGGAGTATCCGATTTACTTTATCTATTTATTATTAATTTTTTTTGCAAATCGATACTACAAATACAGAGCTGAAACCTGTCTTTGGCTCCTCTATATGCAAAATTGAATCAGTCTTCACTGAAGACAATATAGTCAGTTCCAGATGCAAAAGGAAACAGTCATACAAGGCCCTAAAGAACTCATGCTCCTATCCTACCATTGGGTCCTACCCTACTTATCTGGAAGTCCTTAGATTCCACTCCCTGCATGGGTAGGCTGTACACATGGGTGTGGAGCAAGCCTACTGCCTGTATCTATCTATCTATACAGCATGTCCTGTTCTTCCAACGAGAATGGAGCAAATCTCTCGCTTTGTAATAACCAATTCCACACGTGGTCACCTTGTCTAATACAGACAGCTGGTGTCATTTGGACACTCAGGGCCACATACAAAGAAGGCAGCCCAGCCAATGCTGCCAAGGGAAACTGCTAAAGGACACTTCCCAATGAGGAGGGGGTGTGGGGCCTTTCACGTGGATTGCAGGGAGTCCACCTGGTAGACATTCTGGTTGGAGGGGGTGGTGAAGTAGAGCTGCTGTGCAGGGACCCGGTTGTCACAGGGGCTGCTGAGTCCCAGTGTCCTCTCGAAGTCCAGCAGTTGGCCCATGAAGTTGAAGTTGGGGGAGATGTTGGATTTCTTCATCTTGACAATGTCATAAGCATCATTCATTGACAGGTTGAGCTTCTGCATGAGATAAGCCACAGTCACAGTGACTGAACGGCTGATGCCAGCCAAGCAATGCACCAAGACGCCACAGTTTTTGCCCCGGGCTTCATCTGTAAACACACAAAAAGGCAAGATTTCAGTAGACTGAAAAACCACCCTTTGTGAATGATCAGTCTAAAAAACATGAATTTAGAAAAAAAGATAAAAAATAATCGTGTGTGGCAGTTGAGCCCTGCAGGCAGGCAGCAGAAAATGTATCATTGCGATAAAACATGTACACTGGGCACAATTACATATTTCAGATATTTTCTGAAAAGGGACCTTTTGTATTAAGTTTCTGCCAACAAAAAACTCCTTAATGTGTGCATTCTTTGCCTCAGCATGTGAATACCAGAAACCCTGCAATATGGTAGTGAATGCCTTTTATACAGACAAGCAGATTGCAAGGGTCTATTAAATTATTCTCCAACTGTTGCGCAGCGAACAATGGAGGTATTCAAGCATTTTAAAAGAGAGAGGGAAGTCACAGGGGACAGCCCATTAGGAGGAACAGGATGTCGACATGGCCTGAAAATGAGTTCCTTTGTAATAGGAAATGCATCACAATGCCTGGAGATTCGCTTCTCCAGGCTTCCAGCCCACAGTCCTTCCTGCTGGGCTCAGGTTACCCCTCACTGTCTCACTGTTAACCGGTATCACAGTAACATTCAACCGGATTACAACATCTAGCATTCACAGGGCTTTCCAACAACTAACTTGATGTCCTAAAATAACTCCCAGGTCTTTTAAAATTATACAGCAGTGCTAGAATTCCTCTCTACCTTAAGTACTTCTATCGAGCCCAACCCCAGTCTACAGATTGTGGGCACATTCTGTTGTCTGAGTAGGAACGGTCCCCTTTTCAACTGACTGAATTCACAGTCAAGAAATAGCATTTCAAATACACCTGTGGGCTGCAGCCTTGTCAGAAGGCAGTTTTTTCCTTAGCAAGAAGATACACCAAAATGAAGAACGCCCTCTGAACATTAGAGAGCAGTAGTCCGACAAGTTAACGAGCAGCAAGAAAGATTAACACCTTAAACTCTGAATGGTAAAAAATTTTCATTTAAAAGACCGCGCGAGGACTGTTCATTAGTCTCACCTATGAAAGAAATGGCCTCAGGGAAAAACTGGGACAGGTTTTGGCTCCAGTGATCCGAGATGGGGATCTGCTTATATTTAAATTCTCCTGCGTTCTCAAAGAGATTCGGCAAATTGGGGGTGACGTTCAAAATATACTTGATGCCGAACTCCTCCAACACGTCCAGGTTGGTGGAGTCCTTGGCACAGCCCAAGTAGAGGAAGGGCAAGATCTCGACGGGGAAAGAAGGCTGGCTGTTGGTCAGCGGGCTGCCATCTGAGTCCGTTGCACTGTTGGGGTCTCGGTCAAGGTCAGACTCAATGTCCGAGGAAGAGTCGGAGCTGATCCGCAGGCCCCCGAGCCCCAGCACCGGCAACGGCGGCGAGCTGCTGCTACACGAGCCGTCTAGATTGGTCTCGCAGTGCAGGGCGAACTCGGCTTGGAACTTACTGAAGCCACCTGCCAGGACGAGAAAAGCAATCGTGTAACTCGAGATCCCGTAGTAGTTTTCACAGCTTTGAGAGCTGCAGCCCGGCGCAGAAAACACCACAGCATCCTAACACTCACTACAGCATCCTAAGAAACCCCTAAACACAAAGCCAGATATATAAAGGCACTTAAATGTGCACCTTTGGGAGTAGAACGAGTGGGCCCGCCTCCCCTGGGACCTCTTATTATTCTTTTGAATCCGGAAACACAAAATGGCAACTTTTCTGAATATTTTGAGGGGCTAGGAGATGCCAAATCTGCACCCCAACCACCTCTCCCGTCCTGCAAATCTTAATTCAAAACCGAACGATAAAAGGCAGGAAAAGGTGGAGAATGTTCTAGATTTAAGAACTAGTAAGAAAACGGTGGTGCCTGCGGCCTGGAAGGAGGTGTATTTTGCGCCAGACCGGGTCGGGGTGCCTGACACGCGAAATTCGCAGCCGGGAGCGGAGCGGACCGTCCCTGGCGGAACAACAAGGCTCAGAAGCGCCAGCCAAGAGCAGCAAGGGCACTTCCAGTCCGCGTGTCCCGCCAGCAGCCCGCAGCCCCGCGCCTTCCGCTCAGCCCTCAGCCGACACATACCTTCCAGGTAGAACGCCCGGCAGCCCTCATCCTTGAGCTTTTTCAGCAGCAGTCCAAGCACCGACTCGCCACCCGTGTTCTCGTTCCAGTCGCTGCTACTCTCGTCGTAGAGCACCACTGTGTCGGTGCCGCAGCGCCGAGTGAAGCGGTCCCGGTCTTCGCCGCGCGTGAAGAGCGCGCGCACCGGCAGGTTGCCCTTCTGCAGGCGCCGCAGCATGATGCCCGGGATGGCCACGTTGATAGCGGACTCGATGTGCGACGACTCGTACAACTCCTGTGGCCGGCAGTCCATCAGCAGCAGCCTCTCGTTGCCCAGCTCCAGCTGCTCGTTGAGCCACGCCACCGTCTTGCTGATCGCCATTTCCGACGCGAAGGGCACGGGTCTGAGCGTATCTATCATGGGGGTCGAGATGCGAGAGAGAGCGGGGTGCCTAGCAGACGCCCCTCGGGGCAGACATAGGCCGATCACGCTGCGCGAAGCTGCCGCGAACCGAGCGGGGTGGAATTCCACCTCGCCCTTCCCGAACCGGATTAGCGGTTGGGGAAGGCGAGACAGAAGTGAAGCCGGCGGTTCCCTCTGCAGCCGGCTGCGGCCGCTCTCTCTCGGTGTCAATGAATCTCTCTGAATGAAGCTGCCCAGTTTTGTTCCTCCCCAGTGAATGAAGTCAAATTAATTCGGACTCCGTGCTACTGAGAAGGGAGGGCGAAAATAAAGTCCAGCGGTGCCTAATCCCTTCCTCCAAGGCTGGACCTCAAATCCACCCAGGCGTCTTTTTCCTCGGATTATTTAAACCTCGATTTGCTCTCACTCCCTTGGACTCAGTTCTCGCACACCCCCTGCGCGAGGCAGCTCCTCAATGGATACAAACAGCGAGCGTCTCAATGGATACATTCTCCCCGCCAGCCAATGAGCGCGCTGCGGAAGGGGCTGTTGCCGTGGTGACGGGCCGGCTGGAACAGGTTGTGTTGATGAATTGTTAATGAGTTTGTCATTCACAAAAACGGAAAGGAATTTCCGCTCCGGATAAGCCCCAGTGCAAACAAGCTGCAACAGCGGGCTCGGCGGGAGGAAGGAGAAAGAAGAGGAGGCGGCGGCGGCGGAGGAGCAGAGCACATAAACCAGGGCACTTCAGTTGTCTCATGTTTCCTTCTGTTGAGAGTTCACACTTCGCGTCGAAACTTTTGCGCACAAACGGTGCAATTAGCAGGCACGAAAGCCCTAGTTCGTGGGCCTGTGCTCCCAAGCTAGCTTAAGAAAACTTGTGCTGACTTTTTTTCGCTTTAAACTCGTTTGGACCGGAGTTCGCCTCAAAGTCTCCCCCCTTCTCCCCCTCGCTTGCCCTCCTTTAGTCGGTGTGGTATTTGTTTGCCAGTTTAAAAAGCCCAGCTCTGTTTGCTCTGATGTTCTTTTAGCCGAGGCTGTGTTGGGGCTGCCGGGCTGTCTGGGCTTTAGTGACCGATGAGGTGTTAAATGCTAATTCAACATCTTTCGAAACAAACCAGGATTTTGTTGAAACGTTTTAATGCAATCAAATGCTTGTTCAGATAATAGGAAAAAAGCTTTTTAAAGATAAGTTTTAATTTTTTAAAACAGTGGAGACTGCAGAAACAAACTCCGATGCTTTTATTCCCCTCCAGCAGCGTGAGGCATTAGGAGCCATTGTTCCGGGGAGCCAAGCCCCCCCCACCCACGGCGTCACCCTCCGCGCGCGGGGGATGGGGGTCGCGCTCGTTAATCATTTCTAGGCTGCGAGCTCGGCTTCCGACAGTGGAGCCGGTCTGGCGGGGCTGCCTGGGGGAGGTGTATTAGGTCGCGCGGAGCCGGCCGGCTGTCCCCACCATCGTAGAGACATGGGGATGTCCTACCGCAAAGCCTGCAGACTGAGGGGATCTGGCGGGCTCGGCGATTGGGTACTGTAAACGGGGTATGTCAGAGGGGAGCGTTCCCCACCCCCCACCTGCGCCGGGCCACCCTCATCCCTACTTGAGCCGCTGCCCTCTCCCCTGCGGGTCGCCGGGCATTCGCGGAACACGGCGGCGCCTGCGCTTTGCACTCCTTGTCTGCACCCCGCCGCCCCCGCCTCCTCGCTCAGTGGGCGCGGGGCGTTGGGCGACCCTGCGGACCTGAGAGGGGCCGAGTGCGGGACTGTTGGCTCCGTAGCGGCCCGGGGCGGGGGAGGGGAGAGGAGTGCCAGCCGGACCCCTGGCTCCCAAGGAGGGCTGGGAGTCCCGGGGAACGTTTCGGCCGCCCAGCACACCTAGCAGGTAATCCGGGAGGTGCTGGCCAGGCCAGCGGGCAGCGTTCCGCCGAGGCGCCGGGGCGCAGGGCGGGTGGGCCTGGGGCCGGATGGGGGCGTGGCCCGGCCGGGGCCTCGGCGACCGGGAGGCGCGTTCCAGGCGCGCAGAGCTCTATTGTTATATAAAAGTGCCGGGGCCTGCCCCTCCCGAGCGGAAAACCACCTGTGTGCAGCCGGCGTGGCGCTGGGGGTGGGGGTAGGGGGTGGGGTGGTAGGCTGCGGCCGGAAGGCGCGGGCCCTAATCCGGCCTCCCCTCCCTAACCCCCAGCGGAAAAGAGGCCGCGCGCTGTCCTGCAGCGGCCGGGGAGGCGGAAGCGTGGGCAGCGGCTCGGCGGGGAGCGGCTGTTCCGAGCGCCCCTCCCGGCGCTCCGCGCCCATCGCGAATGTAGCGGAGGGCACCTGAGGTCGCGGGGTCTCCCTTAGCCAGACTCCCCGCACTCAGGGGCCTGCCTACTGACGCCCCCGCGCCAATTTGCATTTTTAGTCACCCGCCTCTTCCCTGATTTGGGGAATGTAGGCTAAAAAAAGGCGGCTGCGAGGCCCAGGTTGCCAATTTTGGAGCTCTGCTGCAGGCAGGCGCCCCAGGAGGAGCGTGTTGCATGAAGGTGGGGGTTGCCACGCTCCTCTCCCCGCGCCTTTTTTGGGCATGCCTTGGAACAAAATTGCCATATTTTACTGGATATCATCCAGTTCCAGCTGGAGAAGGCCTGCGCTGCAGTTGACGCCTCCGATCCGCCCCCACCTGTTACAGCCGTTCCCACCCCCCCACCCCCAAGACGGGACCTGGAGGCGGGGAAGGATGCAGGATGCCTGTTGAGGAACCGAGAAGAGCAAAATCTTTTCAGCCCGTGACCTCCCATAGAAGAGGCAGTGAGGGAAACTGGTTTCTACTTAGGTATTTTAAAAGTGCAGTTACCTGGGCATAAATTGGGGAGGATAATCCCAACACTTCTCAAACCTGAAGATGGAAACACTTAGTTTGACACATACTTCTGAACCCTATCGCAACGGAATGTCGGTCCTCCTCCGTAGATTTTATAAAATGGCATTCCGACCGTTCTGTACTAAGCTGTGCGGCGCAAAGCGTCTTTGCAGTGGGGCGGCCCGGGTTTAAATAGTGCCCCTATCGCTTCCTCAACATTCGACCTCGGTTTAAATCATCTGTTCTAAAACGCAGTCCTCCACGTTGATATAATGAAGATAATAAAAAACATCTGCGATGATTGCATGGGTAAAGTGAAATGCCCTAGCATGGTGTTGGTGTGCTATTAGGTGTTGATACTTTTATCGTTCTGAATTCGGAACCTGCACAATGGCCTGAGTCCTTTCCATCCCAAAGACGCCCTTTGAAGCCTGTCACAGCGCACCTGGAACCCGCTAGTCTACACAGAAGCCTTCTGAGGAACTGCCCTACGCAGTTTAATCCATCACAATTCAGCCTTCAAGCAAAGCAGGTGCTGTTACAAACCTGAGTCCAAATCTTTTAACACGTTAACAGACAGAAAGTACCCGGTTACCTTTCTAATCTCTCCCTAACGGGTCCTTTTTTTAAACACCCTGTTCTCCAACCACAGCAAACTCATCTAATAGAAATAACACATATTGGGCCTTTACTATGTAGTAGGCATGGGCTTGATTTCTGTGTTCCCATGCATAATTTCGGTCAGTCCTCAGAAAACCCACGTAAATTATCCCCATTCACAGAGATTAAGGAATTTGCCTGAGGTCGCACAGTAGCAAACAGTGGGGTCAGGATTTGAGGCCAGAGCCAGACCTTTAAGTATTAACCACATGCACGTATTACAGGGTGTTGAAGCGACCTCACCACCCTGTGCTGTTCCCTGCCAGAATCTGAAGGATTAAGGTCTGCATTTTGAATTTTGACCACCAGCTTCACATATTCTGTTGCACACTCCCCACAGATGTGAAGGATCAAAAGTTAGGCTTATTTTCCTGCTCGTTTTACGCCTGGTGGTTTTCTTTGATGGCACTCACCTCTTCATTAGTTAACCATTCAATAAATGCTGCATCTCTTTCCTCCTTAGAGTGTGTCTTGGATCCTCACAACTACCATTACTTAACCTAGTATGTCAACAGAGCATGTGGGCCTGGATTCAAATCTTAGCTGTGCCCCTCACTCACTGGCAGTCTGGCAGAGGACAGTTATAGCTTCTCTGTGCCTCCATTCATGCATTCATTCATTCACTCATTTATTGTAGGTTCCAAGAAAGCAACAGTGAATAAAACAGACAAGAATACCTGCCTTCCCAGAGCTTACATCCTGGTGAGGACAGACAATAAACAAAATAAATAGTATATTAGGAAGCAAAAGTGCTATGGAGAAAAATAAAGCAAGGAAACGAATTCAGCAGGGTGTAAAATTGGAATTAATTATGCCTTCCTCAAAGGACTGAGGATTAGAGACAATCGAGATGACACACAAAAAGTGTACGGCACAATACAGAGACTCAAAAGATGTTTTTAAGACTCACTGCTTTTTTCCTGCACAGAGCTGACTCGCTGTTGCTTTGAGTCTCATCCTGGCGGTCACCCAGCCTCCCAGGAAAAACTCAGAAGAGTTCTAGCAACCAGAAGAAGCACAGGCTTCCTTACTTCTGGAGGCCTTAGTTTCCTCCTTAGGGTACCGTTTATGTGTCTACCAGTAAGTGCAGGGACGCAATTTCAGAGATCCCGATTTCTCTGTGTGTGTCTGTGTGTGTATGCACAGAGTACTCGGGTATGAGTTTTTCCTGGCGTTTCCCCCTGGGAAGCTGCTTGAAAGTAAGTCTTTCGGTTATCCATATTTGGTTGGCTATTGGAGGAAGCATTCCAACTTTGCAGGAATTTTCCTGTGTTTGAGATTTATGAGACCTAAAAGAGTTAGCATGACCTTTAATCTTCTTGGAGTAATCTCTGTGAATACAATGACATTTATTAACACATCATGTAAAAATAGTTAAACAGATTTTCAGTTAATAGGGAGAGAGTTGTTTTGGAAGTTCTGATTGAAAATGTAATTTTGAGGCATGTATTCCAGATTCAGTTTTAGAAGTCCCAGGGAGGCCCTGAAAGTGACCGTGTCTTTCAGAACAGCTAACGCTCAGTAGAATTAAACTGCATTTGAGAAATATGTTTGAAATAGTCTGACGGCATATGGGGTTCACAAAATTCGTGCTGAGGTCTCCTGACAGGTGCCTCAAAAAGACAGCAAGTTATGTCTGAACAGCAGGAGCTGTGGCACCCAATAGGCCCAAAGGACTGACAATAGGAAACACAGGCTCTACAGATGGATAGGCGGTGCACAGAGAAAACCAAAAGGAGTTTCAAATATGAGCCCCAAATTAACACCACAACTGCAGTTTGGTTTGCTATCAAACTGCTGCTCACGTGGCAGCCCCCAGGTGAGGGGCTGCAGCATCTGAGAGCAGATTGATGATTTCTCCAAGAAAGCAGGAGTGGGGAAAAGGCAGGCTAGGTTAGGTGGCCACTAACAGGTAGCTGGCCTACATGCAGCAGTGCCAGAGTCACACATCCAGTGACATCTAGGGAGTGGTTGGAGTTTTTCACACCTTGCTAGAATGATAACCTGAAGAAAAATGGGAACGATTGTGAAATTCCGACCTTCGCCCCATCAGGCGAAGCTTTTAAAAAACTATGGTCTTCATCAGCTTTCTTGTGTTTCTGTTTTCCATCACCTGATATGCACATTAATTTACATTCAGGGTCCCATAGAGACTTTATCTAGAATATTCTTTTGAAGTCTTTAGCAAGAAAATTCATTTAAGGATAACAAGGGTGATTATTTTCTTCCCGATGCTTTCGTCCCTTTCCTTCCAGTGGGAAAACATTCCTTGATTCTTCCCTGTTATCCTTTTTTCCCACAAAGTCGGAACTGAAAAGCATATGTATATGTAAGAAATCCTCAGGAAGGTGGCATCTCTGTAGTACAGCCAGCCCACTAACCTATATTTGGGGAGGAGGGAGTACTACGGCACTTTGCTTTCCCAATGTACTATTTCCAAAGCCCCAGGGATGGTCCTTAGTGGGAAATGAGGTTTACATTGCCTTCCAGGGAGGTGAGGAACTGTATGTGTTCATCTTTCCAGAGACTTCCCTTGGTCGTGTCGTGAAGCAGCATGTGTGCAGCATCCTGGGCATTAGCCAGGCTGCAACTACATGCAGAATGTCTGCCTCCTTGTGTGGGCTGTGTTTCCTCTGGTGACTTTTCTCCTCTTCTTGTGTTCCTTTATTTACTCAGGTGTGAGCAGTACAGATAGCTGTTGTGTAAGAGAACTAATTATTTTTCTAAGTAGGTACTATTTCCTGCCAGCCCATTTAGTCCCAGCAATCAGTGCAAATGACTATGTGTGTCCACAATACAAGGAACGCTTTAGGTCAGTTTATCCAATTGAAGAACCTCAGGGATTCAATAATATATTGGTGGAACCCCAGGGGGCCTCCAAACTCCGGTGTAAGCAGTACTGCAGTTAGGCCATTTGATAGATTAATCACAAATGTTACATTTGGATAGATCATGAAAACAGCAACATAATGGCTGCAATCTATTCTACACCAAGCTTGGCAGTGTTAAATCTACCTGCCACAATAAATGCAAAGCAGATATACCATTACCACAATTTTATAGTGGGGCAGGCTGGGCTCAAATGTCAGGTAATTACACTGACAAACTCACATCTCAGTCCCTGTGAAGCCTTTCTAGTACATTCTGTTCCCTACTCAGTAAGAGGGGCCCTAAAGCATGGCTTCATGCAGCCTGCTATGAATTCGACCTGTTCTAAAATGGCAGTTTTTACATAACTTGTTACATTTTACCTTACTGGTCAAAACTGGGAGTTCTGGAGTCAGACCAACCTGGATTCTAATTCTTTCTAGCCGTATGACTCTGCGGGAACTCGCCTGATCTCCCTATGCCTCCGTTTCCTCACCTGTGAAATAGGGGTAACATATCACAAGGCTATTGGAATAAATGACATCTTTGTAGAGGTAGGAGCAGTTTTTTGGGTGGTTTTTTTTTTAGTTTCCGGTGCACAAAACAATGTAATAGTTAGACATTTATCATTTCTATCCCTCACACTGTGTCAACCCCCCTGCCCCCATCCACTACCCCTCTGACATCGCACAGAGCCATTACATTTCCACTGTCTCTATTCCTAATGCTGTACTCCGCTTCTTGTAACTATACATAGTATATAAACTTGTAGTTGACATTCACTATTGTTCAGCTTCAGCTGCAGGTTGTGTACAGTACAGTGATCAGGCCTCTACATCTTCCCTGAGGTGGTGGTAGGAACAGTCTTGAAACAATAACAATTTATTGAGAGTTACCTGTTTTTTTTGTTACACACACACACACCTCTTAAATGTTTATTGACCTTGCTGAAAATGGATTATATAATGGAAATCACTACAGTGTCAGTTTTGTTCTCAGGAATAGAAAAATAATCCATATAAGATTTTGAAAAAACAACCCACAAAACTTTTAAAGAACATTGTAGATTGCTTTACCACCTCTCTTAGTTGCTGATGTAAGCAGCCCAGAAATCACCATTTCTCAATGTGCAGAGAGACCCGGATAAATTGGGGACTTTGGAACGCTGGTGACTTAGGAAGGATTTCCCAGCAGTCTAGGACCCGCCTGCTGAAGCAGCAGGCACTTGCTCCCCTACGTTACTGCCAGCTCATGGCCGTTCCTGTTGGCTGCATATTCGGCTAAAAAGGGACTGCAAGTCCAGTGGCCCCAACGATGTTATCATTCTCTCAGTGGTCTGGGTTCCCAGTGGCCGATGGGAGCACCCATTTATATACTGAAGAATTAAGGCCTCCTGCATCTCAGGAGTCTCGTCCTCTGAGAAGTTCTTCCTTCCTCTGACTTCGTGCCCAGCAGGAGCTTTTCAGAAGGGGGAAGGTGGGGTGGGAGGTGAGAGCTGGGTATGAGAGCCACGCTCCCGTGATTGGAAGGAATCTTCCATTACTGGGTGACGGCTGCTGTGCTGGAGGCCACATTGTAGCCTTAGGTAAATAGGGCACCTGCTTGGCACAGTTTCTGTAGTAATTTTTGCACAAGTAGGAGTCCAAGGTTATTTTTTATTAAATGTCTGATAAATGTGCGTCTTTTGTAGTATTCCCAGCAGGTTTTTCTCTGGGCCCACCCAAAGTTTTAGATTCTTGACCCGAACCCCAGAAGTCTAACCCCTTGCTAGCTCGTGCCTCCCCTTCCTGTTTCCTCTCTCCCCCCACCCTCACTTAACTAGTTTCCCAGGGCAAAAGCTTTTATGATGGGATCCCTCTGCCCTTTTGTTATATTGTCTGTATGATAAGTAATATAGTATAACTGCCCTAGTACTCTAATGCTTTAGGGATGGATGATTAGCTGTGACATTCTTAAATATGAATCAGTACCTTAGGCTCAAATTAGTGACCTGTGGGTTTTTTTAATTTAGCATAAAGGATGTTAAAAAATCATTTCTGTTGCTGACGTTGGTGGCACTTATGATATGTGATGGTTGGAGGAGATGTTGCATGACTAGGAAAGAGATCAGAAGGCAGCCAGCCCACCTGTGTATGTAACCCAGCCTCCAGCAGTGGAGCCTCTGACCCTTCGCTTCACCTTGGATCCTGCCCCCAGTGAGACTCCAAAACCTGCTGGTGTTTATTTTGGAGCATTGCCACCTTTCCTTCAGACGGCCCTTTTGTGGGAGGTGCTGCTAATCCAGGAACTGAGGCTAGAGAGAAGGACACAATTTGTATGACTGTACCTACTTGCTAAAACAGATGTTTTCATCTAGTTAAATTTGGTAGGAGATTTATTTTTGTAGTGAGAGTGAGGTAGAGTGCAGTGAGGAGTGTGACCTAAATCTGGGGCCCTCTAACCACTAGAGGCCTCTGATTTTTATCAAAAGAATCTGACGTGTGTCCAATAGCCACCTTGGCTCAGAAGCAGAGCTTCTGAAAAATATAGGTGTCCAAGTCTCATCACCAGTAATTCTGATTTAAATTTTGTAAGGTGGGCCCGAGGCATTAGCATGTCAAGAGCTCCCCAGGGACTTCTAATAGTATGCACCCGGGCTGAGAACCACTGACCTAGAAGGATTCACAACACTTGTCCCCCGTCATTTCTCTTGCCTAGGGAGAGGTTTCCAGCTGGACTGGTGGGTCTTAACATAAAATGTTTAGAAACACCTGGGAGTACTTGCTCCTAGTCCATACCCTAACCTCCTGCTCAAGAACTCTAATTTAGAAGGTCTAGAGAGGGGCCCAGGCAAAGGTCTTTGAGTCCAGCAGCCAGCAGTGGCTCATACAGGTGGGCCACATTTTGAGAAGCTCAGAATGTTCCAGATAGCCGGGTTCCTTAGCCCCCAGCTCTAGTCAAGTATAGAAGTTTTCTTGAAGGTTACCTGGGCGGATGACTCTCATGTACATTTATGAGTAACTCACGTTACTCATAAATATCAGGACTAACAGAAAAACACAACATTAGATATAACTAATCTCTTGTCCCTGTATGCTTAACTCCTGGATTGGCACGGACTCTGATTTTGTTTCAGGAGGCTTGAAATTGACCCAGATCTGCCTATGCGTCCGCCTAAAAGAAAGGTGCTCTTGATAACAACATCAAGCATTTATTGAGCACCCACTGTGTGTCTAGAACTAAAATGATTGCTGTGCATATAGAAATGAGTAAGGCCCTGCTGTCACAGAAAACAAGTCTTACTGGGGAGGTTAGACACATGTCCAGGGAGCTAGGACGTAACAAAACAGATGCAGTACGGTAACTGCAATAGAAAGGAAGTGCTATAGGAACAAGTAGAGAAATGGTACATCTACCTTAGGTGTTGGAAAGGGTCCCAGAGTTAGATCCCTATGGATAAGCAGATTTCTCCCTTTTCCCCATTCCAGGGAGATAGGAGAAGAAAGCACCCTGGGCTACAGAGATAGCCGGCATGAACAAAGGTTTGGAGGTGAGGACATACGTGACAACTGAAGTGCAGTTGAGCAGTATGGAGGGTGCAGAATGGTGAAGAACGTAGGAAAGGTGCTTTAAACCTAGGTAGAAATGGACTTTGAATGTCATGCTAAGGAGTTGGGGTTTTTCTTTAGGCAGTGAGATGTCATCAAAGATATTTATACAGGGGTGTGGCATGATTTCAGAATATGATTCTGAGAACAAAAGGGTGAGTAGACTGGAGAGGAAAGAAACTGGAGGCAGGAAAACCAATTAGGAAGCAATTGCGATTGTCTAGGAAAATGATGCTATACCACCACAATTGTCCTGTTCCTAGACTAATAGGCTAATCATCCCGCTTTGTTTCATTCCTCTTCTTTCTGGGGCTAGGAAAATCTCTTAGTCCTGGTGTGACTCAGAATCCCTCCCTATTAATAGAAGACGACAACACACTTATCTTTTCTTCACACAGGGAGGTACTGAGAGATCCTGGTAATTGTAGCCAGGAAAGGGGGATTGCTGTCCTAAATGCCAGTGGTATAACCCTCTCCGGGGAGAGAAACTGCCTTTTGCCCCTAACTTTCCATTATAAATATTTCAAACCTAAGGAAAAGTTGAAGTTGAGTAAAAGCATCCGAAAGACTCTGGCGGGAAGCTTCTGCCAACTTTCCCCATGCTCACTACCCTGGACGTGGCATTTCTAACACAAGAGCCCATCGCCTTTAGGATGAAAATGCCATTGCAACACAGTTGGCTACAAACACTGTTCCATTAAGTGAGATTTTGTAAAGAAGGACCCGTCTCCCCATTGTTTTTTATTACAAACAAAAGTCCCATTACTCCTGCTCAAATGGGGTAAGGGTGTCGCATGTTAGTAGAAGGAATGAAACATGGTCACTTAAGAGTTGGGCAACATGCTTTCAGGCTGTCCTTGAGTGTTGGGTCTTGGAGTCTGTCCTTATAGCAGGGGTACCTGGTTGTGTCTTTTTCCATCTGCTGCTGGGCCCCTTCTGAACAATAGATCTCCATTTCCCTTTCCCAGCACCCCATCAGAATTCTCTCCTCTTTTTGAAAAAGTAACACTGGTGTCTAATCACAGAAAGTACTACAGACTGAAAGTGATTTAAATTTTGCCAAAGTGACTTTGTCTTCTACCTTAAAAAAAAAAATAAAATCCTTACTGGATACGTCTGCTGAGTTGGTGTAAGATATTCTAAGGGATAAAAAGATAAACCGATGGGGACACTCCCCTCAAGAAGCTAACAGATGGGGACAGTGACCTAAGAGAGAATGTTACAAAGGTAGCCTTCAGTGTGCCATTAGAACAGTATCAAAGTTCAAGATTGAAAAGGACAGTAGTGTTAGATAACTGACGGAGTCTTTCCATCCCAGGACGGGACAATGTGGACTTACAGTGAGGAACTCCACCGTATTTCATTTTATACATGAAAACTAAATGGATATAGGGTGATATATCGGGGATGCCAAAAACATGTATACACATGCCTTGTATTCATCTTTTGTTATCGGTATATATTGAGTATTACAATTTTAATACAGTTTTTTTCCTTCCTTAAAATGTGTATACATTTTTTTTGGCATCCTCTGTATGATAAGGAGACATGTCAGGAACATATACAAAGAAGATAATATATGCTACTTTCTGAGGTACATTTATATAAGCGATAAATGATTAGTTCTTCAAATGGAAATAGTTGCTCTGGTACAGTGAATTATTCTGATTCATTTGTTCTCTCCTAACATGCACTTCTTGGGAAACTTACTGCTGACATTTGCCACAAAGCAACTGGGAGATTACAAATTATAGAAGAATAAGCCTTTTTAGTCCTTAAACAAATTACTTTTCATTTTAAGGGCAGTTTAAATATCACAACATTACACTCTGCATTTGCATGTACTCATCCATTACTGGTTAGATTTCTTTCCTGCAAAAAACTCAAGGAACATAACTAGACTCATGGTTGTACTGACAACACAGCATCAGTTCTAAAGGGAAATAATAAAGATTTATCCATTTATTAATAAAGAATGTGGCCATCGACAATTCTAATTTCTGATTCGATCTTTAAAAGTGACTTATCCGCTTATATTTTTTTAAAAATGTGTAAACCACAGAGTGGGAGAAAATATTTGCAAAAATAACATCTGATAAAGGCTTGTTACCCGACATAAACAAAGAACTCTTTAAAACTCACCATAAGAAAATGAACAACTTGATTTCAAAATGGACAAGAGACTTTAATGATCACCCCATCAAAGAAGATATACAGATGGCAAGTAAGCACATGAAAAGATGCTCCACAGCCTATGGCACCAGAAAAGTGCAAATTAAAACACCAGTGACATACCACCACACACTTTTAGAATGGCCCAAATCGGAAACAGTGACAGCAAATACAAAATGGTACAGCCACTTTGGAAGGAAGACAGTGTGGCAATTTATAAAAAAGAACATCCTCTTATCATATGACCCAGCAATCATGTGCCTTGGTATTTACCCAAAGGAGTTGAAAACGTCCACCCAATAACCTGTACACAATAACCTGCTTTATTTATAACTGCCAAAAACTTGGAAGCAACCAAGATGTCCTTCAGTTGGTGAATGGAGAAATCAACTGTGGTCCATCCAGAAAATGGACTGTTATTCAGCACCCAAAAAAAAAAAGCCATCAAGCCATGAAAAGATATGGAGGAAGCTTAAATGCATATTGCTAAATGAAAGAAGCCAATCTGAAAAGACTAATTACTATGTGAGTCCTACATATGACATCTAGAAAGGGCAAAACTATGGAGACAGAAAGACAGAAAGACCAGAGGTTGAAGGGTGAGAGGGAGGGATGAGTTGGTGGAGCACACAGGATTTGTAGGGCCGTGAAACTATTCCGTATGATACTTTAATGGTGCATACATGTCACTGTACATTTGTTAAAATCCATAGAATGTATACCACCAAGAATGAGCCCTAATGTAAACTGCGGACTTTGGCTAATAATAATGTATCAGTGTAGGTTCATCAGTTGTGACAAATGTACTGCTTTGGTGCGGGAAGTTGACAATAGGGGAGACTGCATATATGGGGGACAGGGAGTGTATGGGAAATATCTATATTTCCTGTTCCATTTCACTGTAAACTTAAAGCTGCTCTAAAAAACTAAAGTCTATGAAAAACAAAAAGTGTGTACGCTGCTGCTAGGTGACTTAAAACTGCAGAATATAATTTTCCTATACATTAGATGAAAGCCCTTTTTTCAAATGTCTACATGTATTATTCAGCTTTTCTTCTCTTAAAAAATAAAGTATTAGTGAGTTAAGTTAGTATAGGTGATGCTTGTGCATGGAGTAACATTCAGAAGGAAAAAAGTGGGATAGAGTAAAAGTCTCTCCTAGTCAGTCACCTGCTTTCTATCCCTAGAACCAACCACTGTTAAGTAATTTTTGTGCATCCTCCTAAAGAGAGAGTCTATGCATATACTAGCCTGTACATTTAATATTACTGGTATTATTCGTACACAATTGTAGCAGACTAAATATACAGGAGTGCAATTTGGTTTTTCACTAAACACAGTTTGGAGATGGGCTCGTATCAGAAAACCGAGAACTTCCCCACTCTTTTGAATGGCTACACAGTATTCCATTGCAGGGACATAGCATCATTTACTGAGCCAGTCTTCCTCTTGATGGACATTAAGGTTGTTGATAATCTGTTTTGCCATTGCAAGCAATGACTGTAGTGAATATGCTTTTTACGCATCCATCCACTCAGTATGTGAGTATGTCTGTAGGATAAATTTAAATGTGGACGTGCTTGGTCAGAGTTTGTGAATTTATAATTTTCATAGATTTCACCCAAATGCCCCCTTCAGAGACTGAACTAGTTTGCATTCCCACCAGGAATGTCTTTCCCCATACCTTAGCTGACACAGTGTTCTCTCAAACCTTTTGCCAATCTGATAGACGAATATCGCTATCTCACGGTAACTGTAATTTGCATTTCTCTCATTAAGAGTCAGGTTGAGCATCTTTTCGTATGTTTAAAGGCTATTTGAATTTCCTGAGAACTAGTCACATTCTTTACATGGTAAATAAGTAAAATTTTGATTGGTAAACAAATAAATGAAATAAAAATCCTCTTTTATTTTTATACCTTATTTGTCCTCAATAAGTTCACTGTAGCCACTGAACTTAAATACCATTACTCAATCATTAGTTTCAAATAGAAAAAATGTAGCGGCACCTGATAATCCGAAAGCACACTTTGATACATAACTCATGATGTCTGATTTTTCCTTCTTAACTCATTCTAAATCTTGTGTGGTGATGAAGACTGCTCTCACTCCTTAGGCTCACTCAGGGTCCAAAAAGCTGAATAACAATAAATGTCAACTATAATTTAATATATATAGGGTCACAGGATGTGGAGTACAGTGTAGGCAATAGAGTCAGTGGAGCTGTAACAGCTACATACGATGTCAGAGGGGTAGTATATTGGGGGAGGGGGCATTATCACTTTGTGAGGGGTGTAAATGTCTATTACATTGTGTTGTACACCTGAAACTAATAATATAATAATTTAAAAAAGCAGCCCTGGTTTTGGTTTGTTTTGTTTTAATCGCAGAAGAGCTGTTTGTCTTCTCCTCTGTCTACGTCATTATTACCTATGCAAACTTTATGAGGAATTTTACATCATTCAAATAACAGCCTTAATCATAGTCTTGTAGCATCTTCTGCTTGAGCAGCAAGGAGAGTCATGCCACTAAATGTCTAAAAGCCTCTATTCTCACCCCCAGACCCCATAAGAAGATATTATCTGGCCCATTAAATAGAGAAGTGAAAAAGTCCCTTTACTCCTCTTTCTCAGTCTGGGAAAAATTTGTGTCTCTAAAGGGTCTTGTTTACAATCCCCAAATATCACCTTGCTTTCAGAAGCTGATTAAAAGATACATATTTTCACAAAACAGAAGATCCTGAATCAAAAGGATTTTGAACATTACTTTGAACTGGCTTTATCACAAGTATGTATCAGGAATTCGCTGAATTTCTGAAATGGGAGATAAGGACACAAAGGAGGTGGAAGACAGCATCCATGATAGTAAGATGGAGATCAGAAAGTAGGTTTGTAAATACCAGACTGTATATAGGAAAAGCTACTGTCTGTTGTCCTGGGTCACCACACCAAACTGGGCAGAAGCCGCCAGTCCCAGAGAAGAACTGCCAGTGTCCAGTCCTATTGGAATAAGCTAAAACTCACAGAGCACAAAGATGAGACTTAGGAAACATAGTCTCAACTCAGAGATACTTCACTAGAGCAACTCTAGTTACCTTAATAGGGATTTTAGATCTCCATTCATTTTTCTTACTAAGAGGAAAATTGACTGTAGGCAGGAGGCCATATTGAAGATATAACATGTGATTTTATTTTTAATCATTGTCTTAGCCAGATTCCCTTAAACCTTGAGGCAAAGATTACTTGCTAAGGCCTGCTATGTTGGAAGGTGCAATCCCAGGGCTGCAAAAGTGAGCGAGAGAGTAAGGCAGGAAAGAAAGGAAAAGAAAGAAAGAAATGCCAGATGGTGTATTGAGGAACTGGCCATAACTTCACAAGGAAATACAAGCCAGTTTCTCATCTTGCAGTTCACCTTGAAGCAATCCATTGGCTGTGGGGGTGGGGGTGGCGAAAGGAAGGACTTATCTCCCTGACCTCTAATCCCTTGATTCAAAGTTTAACTCCCCAGCACTTCTGGGTTGTTACTTAGCCACATCAGGGAGCCATCAGGGAAACCTGCAAGAGCTGGGGGGAGAGCAGCCATCCATAGGGGCATGAGTCTTGGCAGGTCTGACCTGGGCCCTGGAGACTCTGAGGCTCCTGTTTCAGCAGGTGTGATGTGGTCTCACCAAAGCCGGGCCTCCCAGGAGGCTGTCTGTTCAGGAAGAGGCTAAGGCCTGGGGGTCAGGTGGGGCTGGGGAATCTTGAGAGGCACAAAAATTAGTACAGTCATGTTATTAAATTATGAAGAACAGTTTTAAAGCTCTTTAGAATCCAAGAATTCGTGCTTTTGTGAAAGTTAGTATGAACAACTTCTGGATAAATGAGTCATCAGATCATAATGAATATGGAAGTGGAAGTTCTATTATTAACAAGATTTATGATTGCTGAAATATGTTTTATGATTATTCAGATTGATTTCTGGACTGAGTTTACTCATTCTTTTTTTTTTTTTTTTTTTTAAATCGCTCTCCAGTATACTCTATAGGATTCTTGCTTGCATTTTTTTTTATGTATTTGTTTCTATTGGGGAAAAGTGTTTTTCCAGGGCCCATCAGCTCCCAAGTTGTTGTCCTTCAATCTAGTTGTGGAGGGCGCCAACCTTGTTGTTGAGAGCTTCCACTCTAACCAACTGAGCTATCCTGCCGCCCCTTCAGAAGTTCAGCGGCAGCTCGTTGTTTTCAATCTAGTTGTGGAGGGTGCACCTCACTGGCCCATGTGGGAATCAAACCGGCGACCCTGTTGTTCAGAGCTTGTGCTCTGACCAACTGAGCCATCCGGCCACCCCAAGTTTACTCATTCGTAATCTGAGACTTTTTTTTACTAAAGTTGATTTTTAAAGGAGTGTTAATTAATACAAAATACTCTTAACCACAATGCTTCGTTTCTAAGTGGTATATAATAATTTGTGCTAAAAACATCTCAACTTCTAGATTCATATTTTACCATACCCCTATTGTATGAAGGAAACAAATGGTCAGCTCTTTCTGCACACTTGTGTGCCCGCAGCGGGGTCCTGTGATATGTATGGGTCTAGGGGAGGGAGGGCAGATGGTGGTGATGGAAGTAGGAAAAAAAGTCAGTGAGATAGTCTGTGAATGAAATGACTTTCATACATCTAAAAATAAAACAACAACAATCACTTGTTTTAGCACATACAGCCAGATGACATTTAGAAATTTACGTAGAAGTAACAGGAGGACCTAAATGTAGCCTTCTGAAAAAAGTCAGTTTTCAAAACGTATGTTCCCTTGAATTCTTGGGATTCTAGCAACTTATTTCAGTTATCTAAGTGAAACTGCCAACAGTTGGTGTCATTTCCATACCTACAGCAAGAAGCTGACTTCGGGGAGCAACCCCTGAGCCTGAGCACGTGTCCTGGCGGGGCCTAAAAAAGCAACTCTTCTCCCACCTTCTCAGTTCTTCCAGCTGGGCTAATGATCAAATTAACACAGACAGATTAACAGGAGAAACATGTTGAATTATACGAGTATACATTCAGGGGTGTCATACTGAGACCCAAAGAACTATTGGGCAGTTGAGGTTTACATGCCATCTGGAGCTAAGGAGAAGGGGGGTGGTTGGGGGCTGTGGTTGGGACTTCAAAGGACAGGAAGACCATTCACATGAAGACAGAAAAGCAAATGTTTGGTAAATAAATGTTTGCTGAGCCATCTTTAACAAAGGGACACAGAGAGGACTTTGAACAAATGGGCCTGTTAGGGTCCTCTCTATCACACGTTAGCCTATATTAAACTATAGTTATCTGTGATGATATCTCCCTTCCTGGAGCAGGTCCTCTATTTAAATTCCTTTAGGCAGGTAGAAGGGGGAGGGTGAACGTTTCTTTCTGAGTTTTTTGTTCCATAATAGCCAGCTTAAAAATCAACATCCCAAAAGGCACATTTTTTTGCATTGGCAAAACTTTGGTCCCTTCATCTCTGAGATCTTAGTATTTTTATGTCCTTTCCCCATCCCTATCACCAAAAGCCCCACCAAGAACGATTTGTGTTTTCCTGCTTAATGTGTATATTTTTCTGAATACTCTTCTTCCTCTAGCTTCCCTCTAGGCAGTTGACAATTCCTTATGAGGTCACAGTGGCATAGGAAGAATATTCAAGTACTTACTTCATATCCTCCAGGAGGAAAAAAGACAGCATGAGAAATTCTGTTGCCACTAATTGAAAGTAGTTTTTCACCTTATCTTGAGAAGGTTTAATGTCAAAACTTCAAGGAGAGGATAATAAATAGTCCAATCTGAGCCTCGACTGAGTTTCCCACTTTCCCTGGAGTTTAGATGTCAGAGAAGCATCCGAGCGGATGTGGGGTGACATGTCCGTACCTGAAAGCCTGCGCAGTCCTGCCTCCCCCCTCCCGAATGAATGTACACTTCCAGAGGGTGGTGGAAGGAACAACAGACACAGCTCTGTACCCACAGGCTCAGCCATCTGCCGTTCCAACCACATGTCTCTTCCCCCCATTTCCTGCAAATGATTCATCTCTTCTTTTTCACGTTTAAAGATAACTGTAGGCATTTTAAGGAGGAGAGAGTCATTAAGAAAAGTGGAATCTGGAGTCCTTAGGATGAGGTAGAGCAGATTAAACAGTCTGGAATTTCACAAAGCAAACCAGGCAGGTGTGGACTCTGGGCTCTCCTCTCTCCGCCTCGTGCACCATTTCATAACAGGTTATCATCAGCCATCAGGATCAGGCCAACCAAAATGACTGCATGTAAACTGTGAGTGCACGGGTTACTAAAGAGCAGCAGAGGAGAGAAGAGCAGAAGTCAGGAGAAGGAGGCTGAATTTTCTGACTGGAGACACTGCTCATGTTATTACCCACCATCACAGATGGCTTGTGTCTCTAATTTTACACCCGCGAACGGGATCTTTGTGACTTTTTCTAATCGGCAGACCCAAAAGCTGCTGCCAAGTCATGCTTTAAAGGAGACCCTCACCAATAGCCAGCGAAGGTGATTACGGCTGTGTCCCTGACACCAAAGGCTGTCGGTGGCAGCGTGCTGCCTGGGAAGGGGATGAGCCTGTCCAGTAGGAGTTATTCAGAAGACATTTATTGAATTGCACCAAACTGGAGGCAGATGGGCCTCGGTCGTGTCCTGACTGTGCTTCCAGCTTCCGGGACATTGGGCAAGTTGCTACACCTCTGGGACTCTCAGGTTCCTCATCTGTCTGTTTGGGGATGAGGACACCTAGCTCACAGATTGGGGTGAGGACTGAATTGGATATTGTATGTAGAGTATTTTATGTGGTTGTAGTGCAGGGGATCCTGCCGACTTCGCCAAGTGTCATGCGGGGCGTCCGGCGGGGTCTCCGGTCCCGCCCCCCACACAAGAACGCAGGACATGGTGAGGCCAAAAAGGAACACCCACGGAGCCATAGGTAGGGGAGTCACACCACTATAGTCTCACTGGCGGCTGGGCTGGAGACACAGGAACCAGGAGCAACACAATTCTCAACCCGCCGCTTGCAGACTCAGCCACCATCTTCTTGCTAGCTCCCCCCTTCTCTCTTTTTTCTTCTCTGCTAGCCTCTTCTCCTAGCCTAGCCACGGCAGTTATATTCATGGCTAATGGCTCACTGGTTACAGCTGACGGCCAACTAGCCACAGCTGCTGGCCATTTGATCACAGTCGATGGCCATTTACTACCTGAGCCAGCACCCTTCTATGTGAGGCCGAGAGCCTGGAAACTGCTTTTTGGGGCTCTGTCCCCACAGTGGTCTTTGGAGCAAGGTAGATATGCAAATATCAGGTGAAAATGAAAATTCCCTATCATTTCACTTCTATTTCTGCTACATCCTACACCCTAAGGCTGGCCAGGTAAAGAACTGAAAGGAGAACTCGGGGAGCTCTGGCCTATTCAAGTGTGGGCTCGCCTGCCCATTGGGAGAGGAAGGGCAGACATCACGTGGGACCTGGCAATAGGACTTCATGGGACCTTCTCTTTTGTTAATGCATGATAGGGGAGGAAGGGGGAGGCAGAGAGAGAAGTACAGGCTGATGGTGCCTCCTGCTCCACCCCTACCAGCCACGAGATCCCCTTTGGCACGTGAAGGGCCCAAGAAGTGAGGGTTCCTATTGCTGGGTAGACTATACAGATCCCAGATCAGATCGAGTTCTTAAAGACTCTAGCATGATGCTTCCATTTTCTCATCTGTAAAATGGGTGTTATAATAGCAATTGCATTTTGAGGAGTTGTGAAGATGAATTAAGATAATTATATAAAGGACTGAGCCCAGGACAGTCAGCAAGCAGTGCATAAACGTTAGCAACTGTTATTATTTTGTATCCCTTGTCAACAGATGGAATTAACAGTTACTTCATTCATGACCCTGTTTATCGATCGATTGATTTTCATGTAATAAACACTCGTTCACTCCATTCAGGGAATTGTTCAGTCACTCCATTCATTTATTTATCTTCAAATATTTATTGAGATCTTATGCTGTGCTGGTCCTAGGCTGCACACGAGCCTACGGAGATGCCAAGGCTCATTTGTCAAGAAGGTTGAAGGCTAGCTGGGGAGAAAGATGTGTAAAGAAAAATAGGATAAGACCAGCTGTAGTAAGTGTCAGGAGCCAGGAAGGGTTTCCCAGAGAAGTCGCCTTTTGAATGGAATCCTGAAGGATGAGAAGCCAGAGCAGTTTGGGCTTGGGAATTTCAGGCAACAGCTTACAAAAAGGAATGAAGTTGCGGGAGGAATATGGGGGCTGGCAGCCACAGGACTTTGGCGTGGGTGGTGTCCAGCCATCTGCTTGGCTCCTTCCCCTGGATTCAGGCTCAACCCTGGGACCTGCAGCTCAGTCCCACGCCAGGTGCTGGTCCCAAGTATAAGTAGCTCACCTAACTCAGTGCGCCGTCCGCTGGGCTCCGGGTTCTGTTGTGACTCCTGTTCCATTACCAGGTTTCCACTTTACTCCTGTTCCTGTTACAGGCTTTACCTTGTGTTCCAGTTCCACAGACTGCGGTTCCACCTTGTGCTTCCTCCACATTCTGCCGCTCAGTTTCTCAAAAACTGGAATTCTGCCTTTTCTTGTTAGCCCACCCAGAGCTTGAGTCTCTCCTGGAGCTCTGTCCTTGGCCCGGGGGCCCCGCTCCGGGCTGCTTGGTCCAGTGATGGTTATTGGCTGCCAGATTCCTTCTCTCCTTCTCTTTTCCCTCCTCAGGTCGAACACAGACTGACGACGTCTTGTCGAACGACTCTGATGACGACCATTTGGCTGATCTGCCCTGGTACTGCCTAAACAAAAACTCCCCTCTGCAACCTGTTTCAACTGTCAGGTGGAACTGCGCCCAGAACCCTCATCCCCACAAACCCTGCTTGGCTCACTGATTGAATTCCTAAATTCTGACTATTGCTGATGAAAACTGCACGACCTCGGTATTGAAAGTGGCACCGAACTTGTGCTTTTTAGGGTACAGGTTATGCCATATGCTTTAGTAAATTCCACTGAAGCATTTGGACTTATAGAAGGTGTGGGGACAGAGCCCCAAAAAGCAGTTTCCAGGCTCTCGGCCTCACATAGAAAGGTGCTGGCTCAGGTAGTAAATGGCTATCGACTGTGATCAAATGGCCATCAGCTGTGGCTAGTTGGCCGTCAGCTGTAACCAGTGAGCCTTTGGGCACTAATATAACTGCCGTGGCTGGGCTAGCAGGAAAAGGGGACTAACAAGAAGATGGGTGCTGAGCCTGCAAGCGGCGCAGTGAGGGTTGAGAATTGTGTGGCTCCTGGTTCCTGTGTCTCCAACCCAGCCGCCAGCGAGAATATAGTGGTGTGACTCCCCTACCTATGGCTCTGTGGGTGTTCCTTTTTGGCCTCACCATGTCCTGCATTCTTATGTGGGGAGCGGGACCAGAGACCTCGCAGGCCGTCCTGCGTGACACATGGCGCAACGAGCAGGGTCCCCGCACGACAGAAGGCATCTGATAAAAACCACTGGAGTGTATGCTACCAATGAGCCTTGGACTGGGGGCCCAGGCCTGCCTGTATCGATTGGCATTTCAGGGCATGTATCACTTTCCTTCCATTGCTCAAGGAGAGCAGGACACCAGTCATATGCTACCAGCCACAACTTTCAGAAAAACAAACTTGGGAATAAAGTCACAAGAGGAAAGGAGAACTATTTGGAAATTTGAGAACCCACATGATCTTCATGTTATTTTGATTTTATTTTTTTCAGGAAGGATTTCAAAGTTTCAACCTGTTTTAATGCTAGCCCATCTGGGTACTTTATTAATGAAAACAGCAGCCTCTTCTAATGCTCTCATGCGAGGCAGTACTTTCCAAAAAAATGACAGAAAGAACTTTTGGATTCGATGCACCAGATTTTGTCTTCTTCTTTTTCTTTTTTCCTTTTTTGAAAAAATAAATCCCAACAGGAGAGCATTTTAGAGACAGAGTATGTGCATAGAAATATTTAATGAGTCATGCCTGGTATTGTAGGTCTATTCCAGTGTGTGGGGTTCCCAGAACAATTACATAAGTGTTAGCAGAGCCAGGAACTTTTGCCATTGTGGCAGCTTCATGGAGTTCTTTTCATCATTGAAAATGTCCTAATTGTTGTTTCCTTAAATTTAAAAATGCATAAAACTGGTGAAGTAGTACACATTGATTTTGAGGCGTTTCTATCAAGTGTACTTTGTTGGCAAAGAAACTGAAAAAAAATTTATTTGAAATGCAATACCAGTGATCATGCTATCACAAGTACAATAATCTAATCATCCAACAATAATTGCCTGGGAGCATAAATTGTGAGGTGTTTTTGTTTCTGTTCCTTCTACTACCTGTCAAGACTTTCTTCACTATATGAGTGTCTGTAGCATCTTTTTTACTTTGACAACCTTAAATACGGTTTTGAAAATGCTGGGATTCCAAAACCTACTAGAACACACCAATATTTGTATCTTTTTGTTTTTCATAAAATTATCCAAAAAATAGTGTGGTATTTCAAATACCACCGATATGTTTGGTAAAATGTTAATCTTCTTCTCATTATTTTTTTAAAGCTGGTCAGGTTCCAAGGTATTTTCCAATAAGATAAACTAAAGGAAGACCCAACTAGTGCCATTGTCAACTCATCTTCTCCATCTCAGAAGTGAGCCCCTCCAAATCCAAGCTTTAGGGCTTTCTTAGGGAGGGTGGAGTCCATCGTTCTTGTGGATGTTTGTTCAGCTTCTTGCACAACTTTCCTACTGGTTTGTTTGCCTGCAGATAAGAGGTCGTAGATACGGGTGTTACCGTATTCATTGGTGCAAAGGACAGGCAGGCAGAGCGGGCACTGACTCATAGAGGTTGCTGTCTGCTTGCATCCTGTGTGCCGCCCACCCCCCCTGGAGGAGAGAGCACAGTTCACCAAGTCCAGCTCTGCACACCCAAGTGCTGCTGGATTCTTTCTGCATGACTGCGAGTACTTGAACCCCTTTCCTCTGTGGCAGAGCTGATAGCACAGAGCACCTTGGCCTCCCTGCAGGCGTGGTGAGGCTATGTGAACTATGTGGGCTGTGGTCACATAGATGAGAACGTCAGTGGGATCACAGAGGTAGTAAGCATCTTTGTGACACACAGTCATCGTTAGAGTTTGCTTGTGGATGTTGGAGGACTACGGGCTGTCCAGGACTACTTCCAAGAATCTACTGAACATGTATGCCTGGGGCCTAGGAGGCAAGATGAAAAGAGCAATTTTGTGTCCCTGCCAAGTTTCCTAAATAATGAAGATGATTCCTTTAGGCGGAAGTGTTGTGTTCATCCCAGGGCTGGGAGGGTGAGGAAAGATGAACGCAGCCTTAGCAAGTAAGAAAATGCTGCCCAAGCCAAGGACAGGTCAGAACATACCCTCTAGATCAACAGAAAAGAGGTAGGGGAGCTGCTCTGTGTTGTTTCACTGAAAAACTCCTCATCTTACTCTTAATGTTTCTGTCCTTCTATACCCGGTAGTCACCAAATTCAACCAGCTCCATCTCTTGATTCTGGAATCCATCTTTCCTCCTCCATCTCTCCAGCCACCAAGGGCAGTTTCTTACTATCTGTCACCTGGATTGCTACAGTGGCCTCCTCACTGGCCTCTCCGCTTTCAGACTTGCCCCCACAAACCCGTGTTTCACCAAGGGCATCTTTCATGTCTTTTTTCTTGTTGGACAATGGGGATTTCTTAGGAGAATTTCTGTCAGCTCTCAGGATGGATGACAAGACTCAGAAATTGATTGAAACTGGTGGGTGTGGGGGTATGATAGGTCTAGGAGCCATTCAACAGTGTTGTCACTGCCCTACCCCAGAATTAATGCTCTTCTGTCACTTCTGGGGAATTTTTTTCTATCTTTCAATCCTCTTTTCAAGATTCCAAATACAGGGAGTGAACATGGTTCCAGCTTGGGTCTGGGGGCTGTTTGCTGGTAAGCAGAGGCTTGAGGACACTTAGATTTAACAGTCTCACCAGACTTTCCAGTGGGGGAGAGGTAATCGTTTAAAAGGAAATCAAAGTGAAGTGGATAATGAATGGTCAAAAATCAGTGTGTGCCTACAATATGTTGGTTATAGAAGGGGCATCCAAGTACTGCAGACGATAGATAGCATCCCGCTGTACTCCAACAGCTTGTTACCTCATCTCTCTTCCCCAGTAGACATTGACGTCCTTGACGGAAGAACCATGTCTTACTCATCTTTGTATGCCTGGCCTCTCATAAACACTCATACACACATACAATAAGTATTTATTGTATGAAAGAGTGAATCAAACTCCATTGAAATGAAAGCTTTGTTTTGTGTAGTCTACATGCTTTCAGAATGACTTTGCGGACCCCAGCCCCAGCCTTCAGTGATCCTTCTTCCTGACCTAAAATTGTTCAACACTGAGCTCAGTAATACTTAGTCTACTCACCCTCTGGATACTCCTGAAGGAAAAGGGAAAGGGAGAGAACTAAGAGACTCTAGCTCAGATACAAGATTCTTTCTGCTTCCATTCATCCATTTCTTCTCGCACCGTTTTGGCCTTTGGGAACTCCTGACGACATTTGCTCCTGGGACGCTTACTTGTTCTTGATAAGCTGATATCTAACTATCATATTTGACATAATAAAATGAAAAGAATGTGCTTTGAAATCCAATATAGGTTCCAATATGAACCCACCAATGACTAGCTTTGTGACTCTGGATACTTTTTTTCAACGTCTCTGGGACTCGGGTTCTACATATGTTCACTGAAGATGCTATAAATGTAAATGAAACGATATATGCAAAGACATTTGAACAATGCTTGTCATGTGACAGGGGGCCAATGAACATGAGTTCCATTCTGCTTTTGTGGCTTATAGTGACAAAGGCATGAGGGAAATTTGCAGTACTAGAGTAGGTAATTTGAACTGAAAGGGAAGAGAGAAAACAAGCAGAATGAACATACCGATTTGCTTCAACACAAATCAAAATTAATTGTTAACTTTTGACTGAACTACATAAAACATACCCCCCCAATATTTTTTTTTTTTAAATGTAAGAAATAGGTTTAAGGTAGCAACAACACATATGTAGTTCTAAAACAGCAACAGAATTAGTTATTTCCCAAACTAGAACCTACACTGGCCTAACACTGAATTGGAAGAGATTTCTTCTCTAGTGTGTGTTGTGCTTTGTTCCACTCGAGGATGCACTGGGCTGAAATCCTGGGCGCTTTATGGGTTTTTAGCTTGTATTGCCTAGGAGGTAACTTATATGGAAACCCTGGGGCAAAACAGATCAAAGATTGGAGAGTCAGCAAGCACTCAAATGAGCAAGTTGCCTCAAGGGTGCTGGGTAGAGCTTTCTGCCCAATAACTTTTCTCCTCTTCTCTGGCACTCTCATTTTTGTTGTTGTTGTTCTCATCAATGAAAGAATATTTTAAATTAATTACACATGTTATCAATTATACAATAAAAGAACTTTAGAGAGGTCAGTCCTAGGAAAAGGAATTAAAGAGAACATTGTTGGCTATTACTGTATCTCATTTTCTCTTCATCTTTTAAAAATATCATCTTTAAAAACTGAGCCATTTAGCTCAGTTGGTTAGAGCGCGGTGCTCTTAACAAGAGGGTTACCGGTTCTCGATCCCCACATGAGCCAGTGAGCTGCACCCACCACAACTAGATTGAAACAACTACTTGACTTGGAGTTGATGGGTCCTGGAAAAACACACTTACAATAAATAAAAGTTAAAAAAAAGTATATCACACGTAGAAAATTCAAGATACTGCAGTAGAAATGTAAGTTTCTCTCAAATGAAAAAAAAATGTGTTGACCTAAAGAGAACTGAAACCACCTAACAGAGCAACTCAAAAGGAGTACATAATACCCGCTCCTCCCGTCTGCAGTGGCACTCCTTTTACCCACTTTGCCCTTTCTCCAAAATTCTCAACGGCTCACACATCCCAGATTGTTCCTGAGGAGGAGCTTGTGCTATCCTGGTGTGGGACTGCCTGATGTGTTAATTCGTGGTTTGCAGGAGAGGGAAGCTCTGAGAGAGAACTGAAAGATAGTGAACTAAAAACAGTATAACCCACCTCCACGCCTCCGCCTTAAGAACTGCCCCACTTTTTCCCCTGCCAAAGGCAAGCCTCGGTGCCATAACAGCTGCGGAGAGAGAGCCTTCATTCTTCTTTGGAAAATGACTTTTCCTCTATAGGAGGAATGACTGTCAATCACGGTACCTTACCCTATCCTGGCCTCCGCGAGGTTGGATACCTGACTGAAGCTACGTCTATCAGAGGCTCTTGACCTGGAATTTTGATGTTGATAGAAATGACACAAGAACTGGAAATGGTCCTAAATCATTTACTCTGGTAGCAATGGCCTAAGGAAACTGAGTTATTCCTAACACCTTCATTCCTAGAGTTTCTCTTATATTTTTACAAAGCAGATTCTCAGCTTCTCCTTCTGTTCTGTAAGTACCTCTGTATCTTTTCAATACATTTATTTGTTTGCTCGAGGTATTCAGACTCTGCTTCTGTTATTTCCATCAGAGAATTTGGACTAGAATAGCTTTTCAGATGCTACGGGCTCCAATATGCAACGTAAAGGTCAAAATTTGGAAAGTGAGGAGAGTCACTTGGGGGTCACACATTTACTAAAGCACCAAACTCACTCTTTCTTAAACCATTCAAATCCCAGATGTTGGCTGTATGGCATCCCCCGCAAGCCTGGGAAGGCAAAGGAGACCCTGAGTTAATGTTCCAGGGGTTAGTTTGGTTGAAATCACCAGATTCTCTAGTTCTACCAATGCAATCTGAATGAGAGCCACGAATTGTAGAAAAGGGTCAGTGGTGCTGGTCTAGGTGGGTAAGTTTAAATCTGTTTTTTAAGAGGCCGTGCCCAAGTTGCAACAATAATTACATAACAGATTATGATGGAAAAGTAGCCACTGCAGTTAGGTCAATCGGCATTTTAAAAATCACCACGTGGGAACCTTTTCAAACCACAGCGCTCTGTGAGGAGCTTACATTTCCCAGAAAATCCTCATTCCCTCATTTAGGCAGCAATTTTAAAGGCAGCTGGAACCACGGTTTCTGCACGACAGCAACTGAAAAAGAATCAGACTGTATTTTACTTTCCTATAAGCAGCGTCTCCTGTTCATGGCATTTTGTACCCCTAAGATGTCACATTCTTGTGAAGCTATTTTCAGCTTTGGTTTGAAAAGCATCCTACATCAGCAATAACCAGCCTTCTCTCTTCATGGCTTTTAGGGAGCCAGAGGGAGTCAGGGAAAGGGGTGCATAGTTCCTTAAACATGTACCATTCACCTCAACCTATTGAAATTTCTTGTCCTTTTATTGTTTGTTTTTGCTGCCGGTGCCATTCTCGCATCACAGTGGGGAAGAACTTCAGTGCATTCTTCATGGGACAAACATTTGTTGAGTACCTGTGAAGTGCCAGGCACTACATCCTGTACCAGGGACTGGTAAACCAGGCAGGCAAGGGACTTGCTTTTGAGGAGCTTCAGTTCCAATGGAAGGAGACAGAAACAAACTCAATTTCAGACCTGCTTGGCCCACGGGCAGTCCCCGGTTCTGACCACCAGAAGAAGGGAGAGCGGATATCCTTCCTCTCCAGGTGGAAATGGTTGTGTGTGCGGAGTAGCAATTAGCGAGACAGACACTTCACATAAGGAAAATCAAAACAGAAAATTGCTGGCTTCAAATAAAATCCAAAGAAGGACAATCTTTCAGGTACGCTTTTACTTTCAATGACTTTTTTCCGTCTTTGTTTTTCTCCCTTGGAATCCTGTAAGGAGTCCCTGGCATTTCTGGAATGCTCTGTGACTTTGCAGAGCCATTTTCCCACCAGATCTCATTTGGTCCTGGGAGAAGGACTGAACAAGAGTTAATCTGATTTCACTGATGAGAAAACGGAGGCTCACACAACTTTCCCAAGTGTTCTCAGCGAGGTTGCCTGACACCGGAAGTCAGGCTTTCCCCTTTGCGGGTCAGCACCATGGTCTTCACATCTCCTTTTCCAACTGTCTCCTCACCGACTTTTTCATCGATCACAAGTGTTCCACTGCTGTGGGTTTGATTGACATGGGCCTTAATATTTTGATTGGGATACAGAACATTTACACACACACACCCACACACACACACACACACACACGCACGCACACACACTCCTAGAAACTCAATACCCCTGTAATTTGCTGCCATCATTTGTCCAAAATGGTTATTTTTAAAACTTTTTTTTCCCCCTCTGGCTCAGAGATCATTCAGGAAAACAACAAGATTTCCAGTGGGGCATTTCCTTTCCTGGCAGGGATGGTCATAGGAAGCAATCCAGAGAGGACACAGCATGCCTAATTCTTGTTTTGTACCAAAACCACTAAAAGCAGGACTACTGATGCCGCATTAATAACAGCAGCCTCTGAATTTCTAACAATAAAGGTCTCAGTTCTCCATGACCCATTTGCCTCGTCCATCCATCCCCATACAAACCGATCAATTCAGTGAGAACAGGATGAAAAATACATACAGATAAACCATTAATTATAATAATACAACCTCTACTCATGAAAGGTAGCATTTATCTAACACCTGTTATACGTTAGGCCTTATGCGAAGTGTATCATGTAATTATCTCATTTGAACTTTATCCCACCTTTTAGGTAGGTGCAATTTTTTTTTTTTGAGGGCTATTAGAATTTATGATTTAGTTGGATATTTTAGAACTACAGAATTTATAAGGTATAGGTTATGAACTATTGTGATTCTGGGTTCTTGCTCTTTGATGTATATAAATTATAGTTTATCAAAGTGCATATTGTTTGCTTCTTTTTTTCTTAATTGTGTTTATTTTTCAATTACAGTTGACCTTCAATATTGTATTAGTTCCAGGTGTACAGCATAGTAGTTAGACATTTAAATTGATCCCCCCAATAAGTCTAGTACCCACGTGACACTACATATAGCTATCACAATATTATGGACTATATTCCCTATGCTGTACTTTATATCCCATGACTATTTTGTAACTGCCACATTGTACTTCTTAATCCTTTCACCTTTTTCACCCATCCCCTCAACCCCCTCCCATCTGGCAACCATCAGTTTGTTCTCTGTATCTATGAGTCTGTTTCTGTTTGTTCATTTATTTTGTTTTTTAGATTTCATATATAAGTCAAATCATGTGGTATTTGCTTTTCTCTGTCTGACTTATTTCACTTAGCATACTACCCTCTAGGTCCATCCATGTCACAAATGGTAAGATTTCATTCTTTTTTATGGCCGAGTAATGTTGTATATATGTGCCAGCTATTTTGCATCTCCACCCCTCCTACCGGTCTCCATGTGGCGCCTTCTTTATAGCCTCAGTTTTAGGAGTTCTGTTCAGCTAGACCTCAAGTGGTTCTCAAGGGTGGTCGTTCTATAATTTAGATGTCATTTGGAAGTGGTTATGGGAAGGGGCGTTTACCTACTCCGCCATCTTGATTGGAAGTGGGTAGGAGCTATTATAACCATTCCGTGAGGAAATTGAAGTCCCAAAAGGTTAATGGTTTTGCCCGACAATACATAGGGGTGGAGCCAGTGTTTGAAACCAGGGCTATCTGACTACAGAACCCTCTTTTCAGATCACTGTTGTAATTAAGAGCACAGGTTTTAGGAGTTAGATCTTAGTTCACACCCTATTTTAGGCAAGAGGGAGCAAAGGCCTTAGCATATTGTGTGATTTTAAGGATCTGTTTAAAGTCACACAATATGTCTTCACCAACAGAAATGAGACTTTCTACATTGTCTCTCCCAACTGGAGAAAAGCTAGTATGCCTCTTTGGGTATTTGCCTGTAAGTTTACAGAGGAATGTCTTCTGAGAATTTGAGCTGAGAATATCCATACCATGTAAAGTGGAATCTTGACAGACTTATACTCAAGAAATCAACTATGAGGCTTTCTATTCAATTATTAGAAACATTTTTGAACAATTGTAAACTAGCCATATTCCAGTAGGAGTCTCCAATTCCACCTGGGTCTCTTCTGATAAGAGCAAACCTGGAGAATGATTATTTCTTTCATAACAGTGTATTTATCTCAAGCTTTCAGGGGAGTCATCTTTGAAAAACTCATAAGCAGAAAGTTAACTTGTAATAAGCTGATGGTGAGGCTGCAGGTTTTATTACTTTTATTGTTTTGGCTGTTTTTCTTCTCTTTTTCTTTTAAGAGCTCATAAACCTTGCTGAATGTTAACAATCCATTAGCTCTAAAGGAAACATTTTTAGCTCCCAGAAAAATTCACTTTACCTCCCCAGTAGGAACCTCTAAACACAAAAGCCTTTTGTCTTATAAAAAGGCGTATTAATAGTTGTTTCCACAAGATTAGCCCCATTGATCTGTAGCACCTGTGCTCCTGGAAGATGGAGGACTTTATCAGGTTTTTTACCATTTGTCCAGGAAGCTCTGCTTGGACTAATGTTATTTATCCAGCTGAGTATCCTGACAAGGACAGAGGAGGAGATCAAAGCAGTTGGGGATTGCATAACATCTGAAATCTGTCCTGATGATCAATCAAGCCTGAAGTATATGAACCTGGTTACAAAACGGCTCCTTACACATCCTTTCGTGCTGTCTGTAGTAGCTGTAATCCACTTCAAGGATTCCTATGACCGCTTTTTACGTCATTCTGTAGTTCTTAGTTTTCCGCATGGTGAGCACGTAGTAAACACAAGATGAAGAAAACCCCAACATGCCATGTGCAGCAGTGAAACCTTTGGGCTTGTTAAAAGAACAAATAAAAAGGGGGTGGGAGGAGTTCAGTTCAGGAACTGTGTATGCCACCCCTAACCCCCCACCAAGGGCCTGGTTCAGCCCTCTCTCCAGGGAAGAAGACTGAGCAAACTGCACCCCATTCTTGGCCCCACCTCCTGCATTGACCCCAATGACAGGAAGTCAGTGGAGAGCACAGGAAGACACTCAGGAGGGAAAACAGCCCTTGCAGTGTCAGTCAGTGTTTAACCTTGGGTGTTCCGTGAAAGCATGAGGGCTGGGGATGGAAGGGCCAAAACAGGAAGAGGAAAAATACAAGATGGGTCGGCAAGAAAGTAAAAATTGAAAAAGCAAGAAAGAAAAAAAAAAGGAAATTAGCCCAAACCACAGACTGCATTTACCTGAGAAAGAAGAAACTAAAGGAAGCAATTTAAACTAGAATGATGCAAAAGTGGCAGGCAGGGAAGGGACACCCCCTCTCTCTCTCTCACACACACACACACACACACACACACACACTATCCCGGCAGGGCTGCCAAGTGGGAGCAGCCATTCCCACCGGCACCCCCAACCCTGGCCAAGGATTGCTTTCTGAATGACTTGGGGGCCTCAACGAGCTGCTTGGAAAGGAGCTTGCACGAAGAAGGTAGGAGGGGAGAGATTGCAGAGAACCTGCTGGCATGCCTCTTCCCTTTCAGAGTTTGAAAAATTCTCAGAGAACTTTAAAGGCTGACAGCTAAATTTAATCAGGGTTAAATCATTGAAATGAAGATGATGTTCTTATGTAACACAAATGAAAAGTGATTCTGCCAGTGCTTTCCCTACAAGGTAATGGTACAGACTCCTGGGAGCAGTTCAGCAGTTTGGAAATGTTATCAATTCAGGGTAGGCAGGAAATGTGAAAGTCTGGTTCATTGCCGATATTGTCTTCCGGGAACTGTAGTCCTGCAGGTTAGACAGGCAGGGGTTCCACAGCTGGTATTCTCTAATGACAGTGCTTACTCACTCACTTGCTCTCAGTTCAGTAACATTCCTCATACGTAGCATCCTAACTACATTCTATATTTAAGACAGCCATTTTTTTCTTAGGAACTCCAAATGTTTTCTGCAAAAGGAGCTTGCATAAGCCTTATAACCAGGGACTTGGACTGAATGAAACATTCGTTTGTTTCAAGAGAGTTCGGCAATCTGATTTTGTGCCAGTTCAATTATTTTAGACAACATACAGGTCCAATTCTGGCTCAGACGGACTTACCGTGTGATTTATTGTCTTTAAAGATAAATGTTAAGTCAATAGTGATATGTCACATACCCTTGATATGATGCAATGAGAAGGGCAGTTTACCTGTGTAGTTGCCCTCCCCAAAACACACAATCCCTGTTAGAACACGAGAAAAACATCAGATAAGCCCAAATTGAAAAACGTTCTATAAATTACCTGACCAGTATTCCTCAAACTGTCAGGGTCATCAAAAACAAGGAAAATATGAGAAATTGTCACAATCTAGAGGCGCCTAAAGAGACATGACTACTAAAATTATATGGTATTCTGGATGAGATCCTGGAATAGAAAAGGACATGAGGCAAAAACTAAGAAAATCTGAATAAAGTATGGGCTTTAGTGAATAATAACATCATTTTTTCTTCCTTAGTTGTAACATATGTGCCATGCTGATGTAAGATTCCCAATAGGGGAAACTGGATATTGGATATATGGGAACTCTCTTACTATCTTCACACCTTTTCTATAAATCTAAACCTATTCTAAAATTAAATGTTTATTTAAAAATAAACGTTAGAAGTTAGTGTGGTTCCTGGTTCTGCAGAACCAATCATTTGACTTCATTTTAGGTTTCCATTTATGGTGGGTTTAAAGTCATCTACTTGGTTCTTCACTCAAGCGCTGGCCTATGCGTCTTGCCCAACCACCTCCTGTCAGGATGCAGGGAAATAAAGAAGTTTCATGTCTTAACCTTTTAAAGAGTCTATACCTTTCAACAGGATGTTTTGGAGAGGGGGGAAAGCAGGTCCTAAGCAATGGTTTTATAGTGATAGAATTAAAAAAAAAATGCAGTTGGCTAGGGATAGAGAATGGCTCCACTGGTTTTCGAGTCCTTTCTACTCATTGGGTCAGCCCCTACTCAAATGACACAGGTCAGGATTAGGGCCGTGGTTGTAAATCTTGATTCCTAAGGTCACGACTTCCCGGAGTCCATCAAGGATGACGAGACTGCTCATCTCAGGTACATGTGATACAGTCAGTGTGGGAGTGAGTCCCGGACTCCACGGCAACAGGAGACTGGAGTCAGATTCAAAGAGACGACCTGTACCTTGCTTTTTGGTCTTTAATAACCTGAGACATTTCTGCCATCTGTTTAACCAAGTTCTACGAGTGCTATAATGAGAACATGACAGACTTTGGACTCATAAAGTCCTGAGTTCAAGTGTTCACTTCCAACTTTGCCACTTCCGGGCTGTGTGGCACTGGTCAGGCTACGCCCTAATCTCTGATCATCAGGTTTTTCCTCAGGAACAACAAGGCTGAGCATAATCCTGCTTTGCAGGATTGCGGGGAGGATTAACTATTAATACTCGGAAGTTGTGAGAGCCCCTTGTCCACTATCTGGAATATAGTAGGTGCAGAACCGATATTCTTTCCCTCCCCCTTTCCTTCCTTTCTCACAGAACTAGGACAGTGAGGAAAGGCACCCTCCGGACAGCTCAGCCCCTCTCACAAACGGTTCTCTCTGTGTTCATGACATTTGCATTTCCAATAGGATCAGGAATTCTGCTAATTCATTGCTCATTAATGCTGAGCTGTGCAAATAACCTCTTCTAATTTGTGCAGAATCAGAAGCACTTAATGCTCTTTTAGTGTATACATTTATTATTATTTTGTTGTGCTTGAATAGAAAGGTCCAATTTTATCACCCCAGAAATTGTCCGGGCAGTTCTCTTGCTGGACAATGAAGGTTAATGGAACCCAGGAGCTGTGCAAAGTAGACACTAAAGAAGACAGTTTAAAAAAAGACAGGAACCGCCTGCTGACAGGATGCCTCACAAAAGATGCCGCTGTATCTTCGGTAGAATTGTGGGAACCAATAATTAAGAAGCAAGGCTCACAGGAAGACTAAGAGTGGTGGGGATAAGAAGAAGGAGCAGAAAGGCCAGGCAGGGTGAACAAGAAGAGAACCCTCAATACAGAGACGATCTGAGAGTGGAAAGGCTGGAAAAAGTTCCGATGTGAAACCTTGATAGGGGACTCAGAAAGGAAAGCTTTCTCAACACACAGGCCATTGATATTTCTGAATGGCAGAGGCTTCACAGTAAATGTGTCTCTGTTACATTTAATGTATCAAGTGTGTCTATTCCAGCAGGACTTGTCCAAATAGTGTGACCTGTTGGATTCTACAGTTCACATCTAGCTGACATAAGAAAACTTCTGCCTCTCTGTAAATCAAACCAGCACTAAAGTCAAACAACCAAACTTTTAGTATTGTTATTATTAGTCACAGTCTGCATCAGAATGTGACAGTTACAGGTCAAGCAAGCCATCATTTAGACCAAATATGATTTCGAGGAATTCCACAGAGATGTTTATATATTTGATACAAATGGGGGTCTTTTGAACCATTGGGGGGGTGGCGGTGGGAAGATATAGATTTTAATGACTTTACTGCCATTATTTTGCTATATTATTTTAGAAAACTTTCTAATCAAAAAGGTATACATGTTGATGATGAAGATTTTTGACAGTGAGGACCCACTAAATAAATAAATATCACCCATTATGCCATTAACCAATGGTAATACTATCTTCGTTGATTTCTTTTAAAATCATGTTTATATTTTTAATATAAAAGTTTAATAAAAATGTGGAAAGGAAAAAAGCTTCCATAATTATTCTACCTTAATTACTATCAGAACTTTGGCACATTTTTTTTTCAGGTAATTTTCCATGTCTATGAATAATATTCCTTCCTTAACATGGTTGCAACCAAACTGTATACACAATTTAGTATCCAGACAATTTTACCTGACATTGCCACACTTTTTCTCAAGGTTACAAGGTGTCTTTTCAAAAATCTTTACTTCTAAGGATATGCTAATATTAGAGATATATTAGGGTAGGTGGGATTTAGTTTGTTTCCAGATTTTGTTATTAGAAATACCACAGTATCAAAGTAGCACTACCATAATAATTTTTTATAGAACTTGGAAATGGTAGGATTTTGTTCCCTCAAGTTGTGTATATTTATTTAACAGACGTTTATTGAATGCTTGATATGTGCAGGGTGCTGGGGTACCAAAAGGCCCTGCACTCAGGAGACAGGATATAGAGGAGACAGATGCTTGTGCAAATTATTTTAATTTGCCTTGAAAAGTACAACAATAGGAAGAAGTGCCAGGTTCTATGAGCTAATGTACAAAAATCATCTGCACTGTACTTGGCACATTATCAGTGCTCAACAGCCAAATGACAATGACGATGAGACTGCAGCTATCACGTTCTGGACAGACTCATGTAACTGTTGGTTTTCATGAGTCACATTTATAGACACATAAATAAAATCAAAGAGAGCAATAAAAAGTGCTCGCTGAGTTATAAAAACCAGTGATAACCAACATAGGCTCTGGCCATGCCACAGCAAAGAGCAAAAGATTATCAAGTTCCTTCTAATTGCTAAAACAGTTCCTGGTGGGACAAAAACTCCTTCCATAGTGATGTTCTAATGGCATAGTGTCATCCTAGCTTAAATGCTGTCAGACGGAACGATTTTGCTCTTCTGAACGAGATGTGGGTCAGACAGAGCTTTGTTGTACTTCTATTTCTTTAAAAAATTATCTTTAATGTGATATATGATAGGATATGATATAACAGTACAATACAATAGGATGTAAAACTTCGGTGGATCGAGGCAGATACGGGAACTCTAAAATTTTCCACAGGTAGGATTTTGTACTTGTCATTCCTGATTCCCATCATTGCTTGTAGCAGCCAGGTCTGCAGACCTGAACAGTGGTTAATGTTTAAAAAGGTACAGCATGTTCTGGTTAACAACCTTGCCCATTTCCTCTTCCTGATGCTGTTGTGATGGCAGGACTCGAGTCAGGCCTTTTCATTACACGAGAATACATAACAATTGGTGCTCAAGTCTTAATAAACGGGAGATTAAAGTTGCTTGAAGATAACTTGCAGCCTTAAGGAAAAATTTGAATTGGCTTGGACCTCTGTGGGGACAGTTTCACTGTGGTGCATGGAAATAACCCGCAGCCAGCACTGAAATATGCAGAAGGATTTCAGACAGGAAATAGAGGAAATGCTGCATTACAGTAAAAGCACAGTGGAATTTAAATAAGCCGAATATAGATTCTCTGGGGCAAATTTGATCAGCGTACTCCTGGCATTGGATCGCCCTCTCAACTACAGTAGTGGAAAGAATTCCATGGCCTGCCCATCACAGCCAGAATACAACGTGCTTTCCAGTGCCCCACCGGTCCTCCTTCTCAATGCCCCGTGCAATGTTCCATGAGTGCAGCTACTGACATTTCCCATAAATGATATGGCCAAGCTTATTCTTCCCAACCCAATTACTGCTTTCAAACTTGACTCAGCATTCCTCTGAGAAGCTTTCCCTGATTACCCTGTAGTGCTTCCTCCGCTTTGGAAATCCCTAGCAGTTATCTGTCTGTTGAGTTGCTCCCTAACTATTGCTGGGTATTTACTTGGGCTTGGCATTGGGCTTGGTCCTGGGGCTGCCTGATGAGTAAATCCCAATCACTGCCTTCCTGGAGGTCACAGTCCACACACACACATACACAACAGTCTCGTAAAATGTGATAAGAGCAATGGTTGAGATAGCATGGGGAAGGAATCACAAAAACATTCATCCTTCAGGGAGTCAAAGGCTTCCTGGAAAAGCTGATGCCAGAGAGGAGCCTTCTGGGATGAGCAGAAGCTGGGCAGGTAAACGATGGCGGGGAAGGCACCGATGGCATGTGCAGTTGGTGGTGGAGGCCGGAACAGACATGATGGGCCCATGTGCCACACTGTGCTTGGGTGCATTAGTGAGCCTCCACTTGCTGATGAGAAGTTCTCTGAATTCGGGATCTTTTCCTACAATTGAATTATAAACTCTTCCAGGGAACCACGTTTTCTACTTATTTTGCCTTCTTCTCTATGGGTCTGTTACAGTCCCTAGTGTTTTCCAAAGAGTGTGTTCCACCAACCGGAAGACACTGCCGACTTCCTGGCCATCGCCTGGGCACTCGGTCCAGCAGTGCTAAGAAGACTCTGCGTGGTCATGGAAAGACGCACCACACTCTCAGTTGCAATCTGAGACCCAGGAAGACACACCTGGCTTTGACTCGAAGCAAATATGCTGCCTAAATGGCGGACACATCCAAACCACATCCTTGAAAACTCCATGGACCCCATCAAACACTATTCTTAGCCTTTGGGGTGATGGTTTATATTTGAAAAGCTCTGCACCAACATTTCTATTAAGATTTCATTGGGTAATAAAAAAGGGCACTGAGCAAATATGGAATTGAAGTTCTAATCATTCTACAGAAACAGAAAATAACCATTTTAAAAAAAATTAAGGCCTTGAAAGCCCCTTTTTTATTGATGTGTTTGCTACCTCAAAAGTTGCAAATGCTGCACCCTTGATGCATCTGATTTTATTTAAAGGTAGAAATACTTAGTGGGCAAACAGGCCAGGGTCTTAGGAACCTGTGAGAGCTTTGCTGAGTACCTCAGGCAGTGGTTGAGGCAGGGGACGAGGACTTGTGTGCATTGTTTCTGGCCTCATGGTTGGCCCCTAGGTAAACAGACCTCCACATTCCAAGGCTGCCAAATTGCCATCCTTCATGGCTGATTAAATCCCAACCCCTTCTCCCACCGCCTGGGGTCAGGGGCGGAGGAGAGAGGAGAGGTAAAACATCAACAACAGGGTAAATTCATTCCAAAAAAGAAAGAGAGAGAGAGAGAGAGAGAGAGAGAGAGAGAGAGAGAGAGAGAGAGAGAGAGAGAGAGAGACAGAAGCACCAAGCGAGTTTTACAGGCTCTGCTGCTTCAAAGCTGTCATTTCAAGGTTAGGGCTTTAGAACGACAAGAGGCAACTTTCCACCTGAGCCCTCCTTAATGGAAAGAGCGGGATCTAGCTTGCCTCTGGAAGGAAGAAAGAAAAATCCTGGATCATGGAGCCAGGTGGGCAATTTTGATCACTGAACCCAGAGCTTTTGCAAGTACCAAATAATCCACAGAAACCTTTGTAATAGGGTCTAGATCACATTTAGTATGACAAGGAAACTAATGGCCTGTTTTAAATTCCTCAACTAGAGCTTTCAAACGTTGATGATATCCCAATAGGTAAACGCTCCATGGATGAGATGGGTAGATAAAAGCCACTTCCAAGCCTAAGGCCTGCGTCACCGAGGGAGAAGAAAGGTATGCAGTATTTCCTAATCTGGTTAAACTTCACAGTACCCGGGTCAAGTAATCCAGTTCAGACGCAGTGGAAGAACTTGTACATGAACATTTTGAGAAAGCAAATAATACTTCCTGATTGGCGTTCACTCCAAGCCTCAGTATCCATATATTAGAGATATTAATGGCTAATTCAAAAGAATAGTCATAAAGAATACACGAGATAAGATTTTCAAGTCTCCACAGAGTAGTCACCTAAACACGATTAATTTCCTCCTTTCCTCCTTTTCTCCCACTAGTCTGACGTCTATTGTTTCCATCATCTCGGCAGTTGATTACATAATCAACTTGAGGTACTTCTTTGTTCAGATTTTCTCTCCTGGAAGGGTCTGAAAACCCTCTGAGGACCGGAATCTTGTCTGATGTGCTTCCCATATTGGGCTACACATAGTAGGTGGACAGTAGGTACTTGGTGGATACGAATTTCTACACCTGCAATGAACTGTTTCACTGTTGTCTGACTTTTCCTCCTTCTCGATCACATACAAAGGATGGTGGGGATGCATAAAATGCTTTTCAATTCTTCTATGGCCTTTCCCCACCTTTAAAGATAACAGGCCAACAGGAATGGAACTAGAAGGAGAAAAGGATTTATTAAGAAACGTTGATCTAGCTAGAGGACAATGCCTGTTTTTCCCAACCAGGACAGCCTTACTAGAGAAATTACCCTCTAGCTTTTTAAGTACAATCTCAGGAAAATAAGATCAAAGCAATGCTCCGGCCAAGAGGGCATGTCACAGAGAATGCCAGAGCTTTACTGAAACCAGTTGCAAAACACCAGCCCCCTGGCAGCTGCCGTACTGATACCGTCAACCATCAGGCGGGGGATGTTTGGGGGGGCTTGGACTTCTGTAGCTACATGACATCTGTAGACAGCTACAGAAGGTCATTCGAGATTACCACGTCTTTCATTTTACAGATGAATAAGCTGAAACCAGAGAAGTTATGATTCGCCCAAGATCACAAGGCTAGTTAGAGGTTGAGCCAGATGGAAAAACCCAAGGGCAATGGTTTCTAGTCCAATTCGTTTAATTCAAAAGATGTTCATTAAACGCTTATTACATTCTTTAATATGTTGGAGATACAAAGACGAGCAGGACACGGTCCTGATACTCAGGGATTGTGTAGTCTAAGAGCGACAGAGACATCTTCAGTGCTAAGACAATGTGGAATAAAAGGCACAAAGGGAACCAGGCAGGGAGAGTGAGGCACTCCCTTGGAGCTCAAAATTTAAAGGGACACCAAAGACTCGGTAATCAAGGTACAGAGGTATCTGTAGGACTGAGTTTTCCTTTCGGCTCAGGCTCCACTAAGGCTCCGTAAGGCATGATTGTCGATCCTGTCTTTATTTAACATACGGATATTTTGTTCACCCTGGATTTTTTACATTCATTTTGATTGTTTAAAATATTATATTAAAATACTCTTAATCTTGATTACTGAGTTTCTGTTGGTGCTCCCTTCTCACAGTTTGCCCCTTAGGCAGAGGCCTCACCGTAGTCTCCAGGGGTGTCTGACCGAGGTCCTGTGGGGATGGGAAGAAAAGGAGGGCCTCTGTGTGAGGGTCAGCAGAGGTGAGCGGTTTTCAGATTCCACTTCCAGGAGGCCTATGGGTGCTAAAGAGCCCCCTCGGGGGAGGCGTAGGACCTTTTCAGCTAGAGCAGTTCTGCCTTCATCTGTTTTGCTCAGTAGCATTTTGTGTAAGATTTTGTTGTATTCCCAGTTTTGGTAGAAAGGGATTCCCTGGTCTGAAAACTGTTTGAAAATCTCTTATAGCAATTGGAAAAGGTTTGATTCAAATGCATAAGGCCCATCACAGACATCATGGGGCTGAAGTATAGGGGGTGAGGTACAGGAAATCTGAAGCAGGTAAGGCATCGGGGCCTGAAGAGGGACTGGACTGCACGCGCACATACCAGGTGCTGGTTGGCCCACCAAAGATGGGTTTCAGAGCTCGGCTGTTTGCTTTCCTTCCAAACTCCCCCTCTAGAGTTCGGTTAGCAAACTCAACAGACATGTCTGCTCATTTTACTGGACCAAATGGCTTGCATCCCTTTCTTTGTCCACCAGAGAGAGGGTCTAAAAGGATAATTTTTTTTTTTTAATTTATTTTTAATTTATTGGGGTGACAATTGTTAGTATAATTACATAGATTTCAGGTGTGCAATTCTGTATCACATCATCCATAAGTCACACTGTGTGTTCACCACCCAGAGTCAGCTCACCTTCCATCACCATACATTTGATCCCCCTCACCCTCATCCCCCACCCCCCAACCCCCTTACGCTCTGGTAACCACCAAATTACGTTCCCCAGATTAATTTTCAAACCCCGTGGCCATCCTGTGGTCACCGACTGCCCTCCAATCCCCTCACCCTCCCCCCCACCCCCCACCCCTCCCGCCCATCTAGCAACCCTCAGTTTTTCCTCATTGTCTCCCACACTGTTTCTGATTAGTTCATTCACTTATTCTTTTCTTTAGAATCCGCAAATAAGTGAGATCATATGGTACTTATCTTTGTCTGACTTATTTCACTTAACATAATGTTCTCTAGATCCATCCATGTTGTTGCAAATGGTAAGATTTCTTTCTTCTTTATGGCTGCATAATACTCCATTGTATAAATGTACCACAGTTTCTTAATCCAGTCATCTACCGATGGGCATTTTGGTTGTTTCCATGTCTTAGCTATTGTGTATAGTGCTGCAATAAACATAGGAGTGCATAAAGATTTTTGAATTGAAGTTTTGGATTTCTCCGGATAGATACCTAGGAGTGGAATTACTGGATCATAAGGTAGTTCCATTTTCAGAATTTTGAGATACCTCCATACTGTTTTTAAAAGGATAATTTTTAAAGTTTGACTCTCATGACAGAAAGTCTGCTTTCTTTAGACAAATGCTCAATAGATAGTGAGGGGGAAGGGCAGAGCCAGAGAAAGAAAATATCTTAGAAACGATTTCTTAAAACTGAATTAATTATAATCCAATCAGGTCTTTCTGGGGGCGGCCACATTGCACAAATCCAGGGGCCACTCTGCATTGTAGTCTGTGTAAGTGGCACCCCCTGGAGTCAGAATTTACAACCAGTTGACTATACAGGAAAGCAACAGTTTATGACAGTTGTCTAAATATCCGCTAGGAAATAATAGTTTGTCTCCACATTTGGCTAATTCACGCACCCTAATCCAAACTATTAGGCCCTCTCAGTTTTAACAATCTGGCTTCTCAAATTCTGGAAATTTCCTCCAGCCAAAGTATTCAATATTTTTTTTGAGGAGCCAGCAAGAGATGCTGAGAAGGAAAAAAATGAACCATGAGCTCATGAGGTTCTGCAGCCTAGTGAAAAAAATGTGTTTCAAGGAAGAGGGATTGATGATCTGTTTCAACTGCTGCTGATTGGTTGGGTGAGATGAGACTGAAAGTTGTCCACTGGCTATAGCAACGTGGAGGTCATCACTGGTGATCTTGACATGAACGGTTTTGGTGGGATGTGCACATGAAAGCCTGATTGGAGTGGGTTTAAGAAAGAATGGAAACACTTGGAAACAATGAATGAAGACAACTCTTTCAGGAGTCCTGCTGCAAAGGGAAGAAGAGAAATAGATCTGTAGTTGGAAGCAGAACTGGGGCCAAGAGAAGGGTGCTGTTTATTTGGGTTTAAAAATGGGAAAGCTTTCCCAACACACAGGCCATTGGGAAAAGTAAGATTTGTTTGTATGCACAAGAAAGAGAAAAAAATTGATGATGCAGGAAGAAGGAAAGGGACTCGCTAGAGCAGTGTCCCTGGATAGGCAAGAGGGGCTGGGATCCAGTGTCCAGAGGGAGACCAGTTCGACTGCAAGAGAAGGGAAGGCAGGGCTTATGGGCACAGTTATTGGGGGGGTGGTGGCAGTGGTGACAGGGACCAGGGAGACGATCCTCTGGCAGCATGTTTTCTCATGAAATAGGGAACGTTCCCATCAGCTGAGAGTGGAGAGTCGGAAAGAGTAGAAGAATGAGTCAGCTAAGACAATGTGATATGATTACCGGGAAGTATTAAAGAGATGAACAGGTATTACTTAAGGACAAGGAGACAAGGAAAGAAAGCAAACTTAAATATACATGAACTTTCACTTGGCAGCACCACTTCCGGGAATTTTTCCTAAGGAAAGATTAAGGAATTTTGCCAGGATGTTCTCTGGTAAGACTGTTTGTAAGAGCAAGAAGTTAAAAACAATCTCAGAGCTTCACAAATAGCCAATTGGTTACATTTAACCAATTTGTTAATCAGTGCAGCCTTTCAAATGTGTACATTGATACCGAAAGCTATTGACCGTGTATTTAGAAGAAAAAGGAAGTTCCTATGTTTGCAGAAAAATGTATTTATTTGTATATCTCTCTCTGTATCTATCTATATGTATCTACATGTTTAAAATTGGTAATCCTTGCCAAAGTGGATTATAGATTGCCAATTCTTTTTCCTGACTATGTTTTCTGAGTTTTCTATAACGAGCAGAATGAGAAATTTGTAATGAGAAAACAACACAAGCACCTGCTCACTGTGTCCATGCTGTGTGGCACCTTTAGGTTTTCATTGTGATTCTCAAGTTGTCCTGCAGCCTGCTTTCTGTGCTGCCTCAGTTTCCCCTGAATTTCCTTAAATTTAAAGCAAACCGTGATAACACCACAGTGTGGCTACATCCCTACCTAAAATCTCCACCAGCCACACCATTACCACCAAAACCAGTCCAACTGAAAATATCTCAGTGATCATTTATTTTAAAATACTTTAGGCAGTTTGCGTGTGTCAGCATTAACTCTAGTCAACAACACGAGGGGTGATTAATTAGTATATGAAGTGTCTGAATCTAAATAATACATATTATAGTTGGTTGCTTAGCATATGGAGTACATGGATACGAATCAATACTCAGCGGCAGTTATTAGCGCAAAAATGTTAGAAACAATGTGTATGGTAAAATTGTGAGTCACCAGGGGCGAGAGAGACAGGAGCCACTGACCTTGTATGGACAAGCCCAGTGGCCCACGTTCACTTGGGTCTGGGGTCTCTTAGCCCTGGGTCCCTCCACTCCTTGGAGGATGCTCTTCCCTGATCCAACGAAAGTGTCACCTATACAGTCGTGCTGCGAGTACGCCAGCAAGTCCACTTCCGACTACACCTTTCCTGTAAGGTGTAGGGGAGAGGGAGCGTCCAAAGCCGTGCATGCGCGCTTGCTAAAATGTGTGTATATGTTTGGCAGGTTTGTACTGAAACTTGCTTGGATTGTGACACACCAATTGGTTTGGATCAAATAACACCCACTAGCCTGTTAGAAGAAACAACCAACATTTACTAGGAAGAACCTCATAATCATCTGTTGGCCAGACTGGTTTAGGCCCTTTGCTACAAATAAAAATAATCATATGCTCTGATAGGTATAATAGACATTGTCTCAGTAGTACATTAGATGGGTGTAAAAGCGTATTTAGAGGATTTTACTACTTTTATTGATCTGATGCATATAATTTAAGTTTAAAAATGTGCTGCCTGGGGGCGGCCAGATGGCTCAGTTGGTTAGAGTGTGAGCTCTGAACAACAGGGTTGCTGGTTCGAGTCCCACATGGACCAGTGAGCTGCGCCCTCCACAACTAGACTGAAGACAATGAGCTGCTGCAGAGCTGCCAGAGGGGTGGTCGGACGGCTCAGTTGGTTAGAGCGCGAGATCTCAAAAATAAGGTTGCCATTTCAATTCCCGCATGGGATGGTGGGCTGTGCCCCTTGCAACTAAAGATTGAAAACGGCAACTGGACTTGGAGCTGAGCTGCACCCTCCACAACTAGATTGAAGGACAATGACTTGGAGCTGATGGGCCCTGGAGAAACACACTGTTCCCCAATATTCCCCAATAAGATTTTTTTTAAAAATGTGCTGCCTGTGAAACAGCTTTAAGACAACCCTCCTTTCACATGATTGTTGCCCCAAGCCCCTGCATGTAGGGATTCTGGAATCTGTCCCCATCCACCAACCCACCCCCGTGCCCCAGGGTATTCTGACTGTTCCTTAAAAGACCATTTGCCTTCTTTCCACAATGTGCCACTGACCTTTGAAATGGCTGCTCCAGAACTTGAATTTCCAGCCCTAAGTTGGCATTTCTCTGATCCGTTTGCAAAGTCTGCACTATTAATGTTTGGATTCCACTGGATCACTTTGGAGGTTAAAATTGATTCATGCACACGGGTGCCTGAGCAAGCCACAGAGACACGACCTGGAATCATCTGATGGTTTGATATTGCATAAACATGTTTTATAATCTGTTTAACAGCAAACTCGATATTTCCTGAATACGTTAACCATTATACTCCCTTTTCTGTTAGAAGGCAGAAAAAGAAGAACGATGCTTTTCTTCTCATTCATAACCCTGGAAATTATGAAGCTGGGAAAATCTGGTTGCCCTCAGTAATACATTGCTTGAGCTTTCCTTTCCATCCTGTATTCTTTTTTTCATCTTTTTTGTGCAGGGCTAGAGCAAAAGCAGCTCTCATACCTGAAACAGTGGCACTTTACCCCATGTTTATAAATACACATGCCTGACTCTGACCAGAGATAGAAAGAAACATGGCAATAGTGGGAGAGATTGACATTGCGTTCCCTTTGATATGACACACTGAGCGAGGGAAACACAGCCCATCACATATACTAATCACAAGGAAACATCATACAAACCCCAAATGAGGGAAATTCTACAAAACAACTGGTATGAAATCTTCAAAAAATATTGAGGTCATGAAAGACAAGGAAAGATGGAAGAATCATTCCAGATCGAAGAAGATTAAAGAGACCTCAAAAGTAAATGAGGCACATTACCCTGGATTGGGTCACGAAACAGGAGAAAAAAATTTTTTGTTCTGTACATATTAGAAAAATTGGTAAAATTACACGGTGATACTATATAACTGTCAACTTCCTGTTTCTGACGGCTGAACTGTGGTCTGTGGAAAAATGTCCTTATCTTTTAGTAAATTCACAGGGACATTTCTAGTGGGTTTGGGGCATCATATCTGCAGCTTTCAATTGTTTCAGGAAAATAGATAAGACTTAGAATAGAAAGACAGATACATAGATATAGCAAAAGTGGCAAATGTTAACAATTAGGGAAACTGGGTAAAAGGTATATGACAGTTCTTTGTATTATTCTTTCAATTTTCTGTAAGTTTGAAATTATCTAAAGAAAGAGAGAGAAAGAAATATTAAGGTGTATCTTGAAGCAAGAGTCATTAGGTTACTTACCATTACTATTAAAATGAGAATGTTCACTATCACCATAAACCACATTACAAATATCTGTGTCTATTATTATGTAGAAGATATGCACTCTCTGTCTTATATATGTACAGGTACACAATTTGCCTGCGATCCTGCAGACCTACTGAATTAGAATATGGGGGGTGGGGGCTCCTAGAAGCTTCCGAGGTGATAATGATCACATGGCCAGGACAGCATGTCACCTGCGAACAAGGCCTCTCAGGTCCAGGTTAGGTCTAGGAAGGAGGACATTCCGCTTCCTGCCCTTGATCCTCTCACGTCCCAAGTCCAGTGTCTACTGTGTTGTCTCTCTTGCTACTTCACACACTAAGGTGTAAACACCTGGTAATGACTCAGCATAGCTGTGTTCCTTGAAATACTCGTGTGTTCTCAGAAAACAAGTGATAACAGAACAAAACCCCGTCTGGTTCTTGGGAAGAATAAGTCTTTATGACGTCTCATACAGGAGCTCTTTCCTGAATATTTATAATAGGCAAATGGCTGCCTTTTGTGTAATTCAGCATTTTGCAAACGTTTTTGGCCATGGAAGGCTTTCCCTCCCACTCAACACTTACCACAAAACATCCAGTGACACTTTTGTTTCTCCTGGTTTACTTGCTCCTGAAAGCGTGGGAACCATTTAGGATGCTGAAAGGAGATACCTACAGGTGGGTGGCCCTCGGGCACTCGGGTAAGCTCACAGCTGTACCTTCTGGTCTGTGGCAGCTTTATCCACAGGGCGACTTCCGTCTGAGATGTCCAGATGCTGTGAGCAGCAAGCCGTCTACTGCTTCTCCCTTCACAGCCAGGCAGACAACGGATTGTACCCATCCTGCTCAGACTGCTCCTGAACCAGTCACTAGGTCTAAGGAAATGGGGTTGCCCTGTTAGCTTGGACAGGCTCACCGCTGTGGCTGGAAGGGTTCCCATTCATCCACAATGGCTACACAGTGAGTAGGGGGTGTAGCCGAATGCCCCCCACAATGTGGAATTGAAGTCCGCAGAGAACTAGGGGCATTTCCTCCAGCTCAGGTGAGACCCTACACAGGGTCTCCGTGGGCATTTCCTCCAGCTCAGGTGAGACCCTACACAGGGTCTCCGTGGGCAGTTGCACACATTGGGTTGGGTTGTCCTTGGGGTGAGGAAGGGGCCCCAAGTGCAGTACCCTTCTTTCCAGGTGGAGTGCAGAAGACAGGGGATAAGCATACCCGGGTAGGGAATTGCCGTGTCTATATTTTTCTTTTCTTTGTTTTTTATTCCTATGCTTTGCCATGATTGGATTTTTCTTTTCCGTTTCCAACAAGCCCTACAAGGTTGGTCTCTAGGAGCAAACTTATATTCAAGACACCTCTGGAAAATATATTGAACACAGATTGCTTGCCAGTTCCCACACAGGACATTGAATTCCAAAGGTTATTTTCCTCACGCCTTAATCTCAGCCTTTGCCTCATAATTTTGAAGTAAAATCCTTCTTGAGACAGATCCTCATCAAGTACTAAGAACTGAACAATGAGTCATTATTATACTTGGCAGTAATTTCCACAGAGCGTTGGCAATTCAAGTGTTTGTAAGTACCGGAGCTCTGCCTGGGTCAGCCAGGCCAGCGCTCAAAGACTCCAGCGCTAGGTTAACACTGGAGCCTGAGTTTCATCTAAGGCAAACAATGAACAGAAATCAATACAGGTCGGATTTCCTCTCTCATCCTGTGAAATAGTAAATGTCATAAGCACAGTGCTTTCGTATGACTACAGCTGGTTTGGAAGGTGGGCCATCAGCCTTTCCTCCCCAAAGTCGATGAGAGATGGACTCTAGGTCTCAGGCCTCGAAAACTGGTTGGCACCTGTCCCAGAGCAGGTTCCAATTAGGTGTCACCTCTATCCTACTTTCTCTTCCTTCCTCCAAACACTGCCCCAGAGGAAAAGATCCAAGAAATTACTGACAATACATGTAGTAAGTTACTGCCTAATTCATTTGAGAAATTACTGTGTGACAAGGTGTATCACACACACACACACACACACACACACACACACACATTTTTAATGTGAATCTTCCACACCTTACTTAAAATAGTGACAAGAGCTGAGACTCTCAGGCTTTCTCCTCACCATCGGGCCTGCTACTCTCTTAAATCAAACCTAGAGGAGAATTGGGTTTGAAATGTTTTAGGGTCACTTTGGTGTACAAGTGACCTCTTAATACTGCCTGCCAAATATCTGCCTCAGAGAAGAGTCAGAGCCTGACAATTCTGAGAGTTTCTTAAGAAATTCCTCTTCAGGCCTTCTGAGACTGTGAGTCTCCTCTGGTCCCCGAATGACTTCTGCATTTACTCATGCAGCAGATGGAAACCACAGGATCATGGAGTCTCAGGGCAGGGGATGATCTCGGATGTTCTATCCTCTATTCTAAACTACAAGTTCCCTGCCAAGGAGTAATCTAGTCTCCCCTAAAGTATCTCCAGGAACGAGCTACCCTCTACTCCTAAAAGAGCCCCAGTTTGCTTTCAGATAGTACTAACTGTTTGAAAATCTTTATTCGATCTGGTTAAAGTCTACCTTTCTATAGTTTCTCCTCCCTTCTACCTCCTGGAACAATATTAAACATGCCCAGAGTTCTATGTGGCATGCTTTCAACTACCCAGTCAGCTAAGATTTCTCCTACAGAGCAATCTTATGATGGAACAGGTGGGCCTGCCACGTCCACTGTCCCCAGCTAAGGGAAGCAACGCACTTCCATGTACCTAAGGGGCCATGTTCTATGTCACTCCCGCGCGTCCTGGTCAACCTGTGGGCGGATCTGTGGCCTGTAAGTCGGCCCAGCCCAAATGTTTGTCTCGATAATTAAACTCATTGATTAGCTGGAAATTAAGCTCATCAATGAGATTCTTTCAATCAAGATTTGGACGGGAAAAATGAGGAGAGGTTAATTAGAGAAAGTCATGTTAATGATGAAGCACCAGGATCAGAGTCACGCTGCCACCCGGCAACCTACCATTTTGGTGGACTTGATCAATAATTCTGGATGATTTATGGCACTAGGTCGAAGTTCCAGACTCAGTCAGGCCCAGGGAGATCACAAGTCCTCTCTTTTCCAACAAGCTTGACTGTGACGTCTTCCTGGGTTGTCACAATGCCTGACATTGTAACTGAGACTCTTGCCTTTTTTATTTTCACATACATTCTTCTAAAAATTCTTGCATTACCTGGAATAATCCAAATGAATCTCTAATCATTGAACCCACAAGAATGTAACTAAGAGTTCTCACGTTTTCTAAGTCTTCTCTTCTCTAGGCTACACATCTCCAAACATTTAAACCATCATTATGAAATGGCGTCCAGTCTCTTCAGCTTCTCTGCCTCCCTCTCTCTCTCCCCTCTCTCTACATCTCTTAGTCCCACCTTCTCACCCCCAGTAAAAAGCATCACACGTGAAGCTGATCAAATGGCAACCCACCCTAAGCATGTGCTCTGCATCTCCACCTTTCAGAACACTTTTATGAAATCAAATGTGCATCTTCTTTCCGTTTTTTGAGTGATCAGAGTTAAGATTTCCCTGTCTGATCAGCCCCATGGAGCCCAAGGATTATTAGAACAAATGTGTGAAAATGAACTAAAGTGGGTGATTGTCTGGATACTCTTGAAGGTACTCTGGTGTGGAGATCTCCTGCCGACCCCCGTCGTTGGCTGAAGTAATCAAAAGTATTGGCTCTCATTTCAATTTACTCAGGTGGTACTGGTAAAAGAAATTTTAAAAATCTAAACTCCAGATAATGTATTTAAATTGATTATCTGAAAGGATATGTAAATGTCCTTACATGTTGCCATTTTTTGGCTGCAATTAATAGAAAACCTAATAGTGTATAAACCGTAAGATATTATTTAATGAGGTAACCTAAAACTAGGTGCAAGGTCTATGTTTTCTGTAGTTTTTCTTTTTTTTTCCACTCAAGATTAAACTCTGTAATTCTGCCTCCAGAGTTTTGTTTGGCGTTTGTCACATAACTATATTCAAGACTGAAAGTCCTAGAATCTTGCGCCACCAGAAGACTTCCCCTTCCATTTCATTAGTCAGGATGGAGGCTTGTTGCCAAGATGAGCTACGAAGGAAGCCAGGAAGTGAGTTTCTGGCAAAGGGAAGTGGGATTGTCATGACGAGGCAAAGTGTCTGCTTCAGTGTGTTAAGAATGTTTAAAAATAAGGTTTTGTTTTATTACAAAAGTTAATGCATAATTATTAAAGAAAGTTTGGAAAATAGAAGAAACAAATACCCTACTGCCACTTTTTCTCGATATACGATTTTAACACTGTTCTAATCACATTGTATGTAGTGTGGTTTTCTTTTATTTATTTTGTTATTTAACGTATGCTTGAGGCTCCGTGGTTTTGGAAATATATTTAGCATTCTGAAATACAGTGTAAACTAAAGGAGGTCGTACAGAACAGTAGAAAGAGCCCTGGCTCATGAGAGAAGAGACTGTGCTTGTGACCCAGGTGCTGGCACCAAACCATCACTGTATCTCCATTTCCTCAAAATAAAGAGGTGTGTTTCCTTAGTTTCATCATTCCCAAGACGACAAACTCACGCGAGCCATGCCTTTGCAACACACAAGCCACCCTGTTCAGAGACTGATTCAACATAGCAGATCTGAGCCACCATAGAAGCCAACAGGTGAACTGGAAGTTGTTGCCAGGTGAAACTGATGCCCGATATATAACAATGTAATATGTAATGTGTCATGTATGACAATAATATATATCAGGTCTTCCAATTTTTCAACAGGAGCCAAAAATCTGGATTTTCGTGTGAAATTGTTTGATTCTTTAATATGGACACCTAATTTGAAAAACAAAATACTGTAGAGGCCAAACAAAACTTGTGTCCAGGTTGCCTCTCCAGCTAAATCAGCAGCCAACTTGATCAATACTGGGTAAAGGGTGTGCAGCAGAGGGGTTCAGAAGAGCTGCTTATAAGACATTTTGGCTATACAGCGGCTGGGTTATTAGTACAAGTCGAAAACATCAAATGCTGATATGAATGGGGACTAAGTATTGTCTAGGATTTTATCATCTTGGGTTTTTTACATTGACAGTATAATTATTTCCCATTGCTAATTCCAAAATGCCCCTGGGTCTGAGCTGAGCTCTGATGTGCCCTCTTGAATAAGTAAACCCTGTATGGGAAACAACTACGTCGGGATCCTCCTAGGCCACAACTCCCTTTTATGTGTATTTTTCATGATCCCGCCTGGTTCAAAATCAACTCCTGCATCTTTTGCCTTTATCAAGCAGTTTAAGGAGAAAATGAAAACGAAAATGATGCAAGTTCTTATACAGGTGTTCCCTTGCGTGAGAACTGCCACCTCAAGCAGTTTATTCTCTCCTCACCCTGAATGTTACATCTTCATTCTGTCTCCTTTTCAGAGACAGAATGATCAACATCACCAGTCACCGGTGGCCTTCGCGCTCGGCAATTCTGACTGAAAGCGATGCAGAAAGGGGATTTAACAACTTTGAACTTTTTATGTGATTTTTGCCTTTGACACGGTTGTTATTAAGAGTTCTAAAAAGGCAACAGCCCCTACAAGAACATCAGGTTTCTAAATGATTCATCTCCTCACAGACCTTGATATTCAATCCAGGTGTAGGAATAAACAGTATAGCCCTCGGGTTCCATCCTCCGGCTTGGACAGGCTTCAGTGAAATTCTATAGCAAAAGGCCCCGGCGCTTCCCCTGACTTTCTCTTTGTTCTACTAACTTTTTATCTCTGAAAAGCAAAGGGATTTCCTTTGGGGATTAAGCAGGGGAAACAACCTAAGGTAGTGATAGTGTTTCATTAGAATTATGAGACACAAAAGTCTCCTGAAATCAGCTCAACAAGAAGCTCCTCTTCCCGTCTTGGACCGCCCGCCCCATCCCCGGCAGAGAGCTCTAGGCTCTTGCCCCACTGTGCTGCCTCACTTTCTTTTCTCCCGGACACGGGAGTGTCTGGGCAAACAGGAGTGGTTTCTTGAACAAGGCAGAGAGGTGATTCAAAAGTGATCCATGCTGGCTTTTTTCTTCTTCGTGTTTTTCAAATGCTTTTCTATGTGTTACTTGTTAACACTAACTCATTTTGAAATACATATTTAAAAATTAGTAAGTGCTGTCCTCATCCTGCCAGGTCATGGTTCTGAGTCACTGAAAAGAATAGGGTCGAAGAATGAGACAGATGATTAATTTTCTTAATGACAGATCTGTATAAAGAATGAGATGAAAAAGTTAAGAGTTTCCTGTTCACGGAAGGCCAATGTGCTACTCTACAAATTTGTCCTAGTCACACTTTTTATTCCAAACAGGAGTCTACGGAAAGATTAGGGTAGGACAGTAAAGGGAAAGGATTTGTGTCAGAACAGCTACACCAATACCAGCCTGACATATCCATTGCTTGTCTGCATGGGGTTAGATAAAACGTACATACTTAGGTGCGATTCAAGAGCCACTAAGAAAATCCTGAAATAATGAACATAAATGACCTTTCTGTTAGATTTGTTACTCAAGTTTTTACATTCTCATTTGTGGCTGAGATTCACATGAACAATGTTCAATTATTACAGAATTCTAAGTTACCCATGTTTTTATTAATTACTTTTGAAGTAAAACAAGTGTGTGTGTGTTTTTTTAATGCCTATCAATATAGATACTCCCAATCAGGTCAAAATGTACTAAGCAACTACTAACAGAACTAAAGGGAGAAACTGCCCAAAACACAATTAGAGTAGGGGACCTAAATACACCATTGACAGCTATGGATAGATCATCCAAACAGAAAATCAGTGAGGAAATATCAGCCTAAAATGACACGTTAGACCAAATGGACATTATTGACATGTATAGAACACTTCGTCTTAGAACATCAGACTATATAGTCTTTTCTAGTGTACATGGAACATTCTCAAGGATAGACCATATGTTGGAACACAAAACTAGCCTCAGCAAATTTAAGAAAATTGAAATCATATCAACTATATTCTCTGAGCACAAGGCTTTGAATTTGGAGATCAACTGTGAAAAGAAAGCAGGAAAACCCACAAGTACACAGAGATTAAACAACATGCTATTAAAGAAAGGTTGGGTCAAACAAGAAATAAAAGGAGAGTGAGAATGAAAACATATCCTATCAAAATTATTGGGATGCACTGAAAGCAGTAATAAGAGGGAAATTTATGTAATTACAGGCCTATCTCAAGAAACAAGAAAAATCCCAAAAAAACAATCTAACATCAAATCTTAAAGTAGAAAAATAAGAAAAAATGAAACCCAAAATCAGAAGAAGGAAGGAAATAATAAAAATTAGAGCAGAACTAAATGAAATAGAGAACAAAAAGACAATAGAAAAATAATTAATGCAACAAAGAGGTGGTTCTTTGAAAAGATTAATAAAATTGACAAACCTTTGGCTGGACTCACTAAGGTAAAAAGAGAAAAGACACAAACAAAATCAGAAATGAAAGAAAGAAAGAAATGAAAGAGAAGTTACCACGGATACCACAGATATCCAAAGGATCATAAAAGAATACTATAAAGAACTATATGCCATCAAATTCAATAACCTAGGAGAAATGGACAAGTTCTTAGAAACATATAGCCTTCCTAGACTGAATCACGAAGAACTGGAAAATCTAAACAGACCGATCAACAGTAAGGAAATTGAAACAATCATCCAAAACCTTCCAAAAAGCAAAAGTCCAGGACCAGATGTCTTCACTAGTGAATTCTGCCAAACATTGAAAGATGATTTAATACTTATCCTCCTCAAACTCTTCCAAAAAAACTGATGAAGAGGCAATACTTCCTAAATCATTTTACGAGGTCAACATTACCCTGATACCAAAACCTGGTAAGGCTAACACAAAAAAGAAAACTATAGATCAATATCTCTGATGAATACAGATGCAAAAATCCTAAACAAAATTCTAGCAAATCGAATACAATAATACATTAAAAAGATTATTCATCACGACCAAGTGGGGTTCATCCCAGGGGCACAAGGATGATTCAACATATGCAAATGAATCAATGTGATACATCACATAAACAAAATAAAAGATAAAAATCATATAGATAGATGCAGAAAAAGTGTTTGACAAGATACACTTTATGATTAAACCACTTAATAAAATGGGTATAGAAGGAAAATACCTTAACATAATAAAGTCCATATATGAGAAACCCTCAGCTAATATCATATTTAATGGTGAAAATCTGAAAGTTTTTCCTCTAAGATCAGGAACAGGACAGGGATGCCCTGTCACCACTGTTATTCAACATAGTGTTGGAAGTCCTCGCCAGAGCAATCATGCAAGAGAAAGAAATAAAAGGCATCTGAATTGGGAATAAAGAAGTTAAATTGTCACTTTTTGCAGATGACATGATTCTTTATATAGAAAACCCTAAAGACTCCACCAAAAGACTATTAGAAACAATAAATGAATACAGTAAAGTTGCTAGCTACAAAATCAATGTACAAAAATCCATTGTATTCCTATATACTAACAATGAAATTTTAGAAAAAAAATTTTTTTAAATAACAATTCTTTTGCAATTTCAACAAAAAGAATAAAATACCTAGGAATAAACTTAACGAAGGATGTGAAGGACCTATATGCTGAAAACTATAAGATATTCTTAAAAGAAATTGAAGAGGACAAAAATAAATGGAAAGCTATTCCGTGTTCATGGATTGAAAGAATCAACATAGTTAAAATGGCCATAATATGTACAAAGCAATATACATATTTAATGCAATCCCCATCAAAATCCCAATGACATTTTTTAAAGAAATAGAACAAAAAGTCATCAGATTTGTATGGAGTTACAAAAGACCCCATATAGCCAAAGCAACCCTAAGAAAACAGAACAAGGCTGGAGGTATCATACTCCCTGACTTCAATTTGAACTACAAAGTGACAATAATCAAAACAGCATGGTATTAACAAGAAAACAGACACATAGACCAATGGAATATAATTGAAAACCCAGAAATAAACCCACATATATATGGGCAGATGATTTTCAACAAAGGAATCAAAAACATACAATGGAGAAAAGAAATCGTCTTCAATAAATGGTGCTGGGAAAATTGGAAAGCCACGTGCAAAAGAATGATACTAGACTGCAGTCTAGTTAAGTCTAGTTAATTTAAGTCCATTTAAATTAACTTAAAATGGATCAAAGACCTAAATATAAGACCTGAAACAATAAACTTCATAGAAGAAAGCATAGGTACTAAATTTATGGACCTTGGGTTTAAAGAGGATTTTATGAATTTGACCTCAAAGGCAAGGAAAGTAGAAGCTAAAATAAATGAATGGGACTATATCAAACAAAAAAGTTTCTGCACAGCAAAAGAAAGAGGCAACCAACTGAATTAGCCCCTCCAATAAGGGGCTAATATCCAACATATATAAAGAACTCATACAATTCAGCAACAACAAAAAATAATCTAATTTAAAAATGGGCAGAGGACCTGAACAGACACTTGTCCCAAGAAGAATACAGTGGCCGGCAGCCAGCATGAGTGGCTGGCAGCCAGCGAGAGCTGCCGTGAGCTGCTATGAGCAGCCGACCAACGACCGACCGGCGACCGACTGCCTCAGATGGGGGAAGCGCAAGTCTCATAATACCAGCATGGGCCAGGGAGCTGTGTCCTATACAACTAGACTGAGAAACAACGGCTTGAACCGGAGTGTGTGTGGGGGGAACGGAAGGGGTGGGGAAGACATACAAATGGCTGACAGATATATGAAAAAATGCTCAACTTCACTAGCTGTTAGGGAAATGAAAATCGAAACCACAATGAGATACCATCTCTCACCGGTTAGAATGGCTATTATCAACAAGACAAATAGTAAGTGTTGGAGAGGCTGTGGAGAAAAAGGAACCCTCATACACTGTTAGTGGAATGTAAATTGGTACCACTATGGAAAACAGTATGGAGGTGCCTCAAAAAATTAAGAATAGAATTACCATATGACCCAGCAATCCCTCTCTTGGGTATCTACCCCAAAAATCTGAAAACATTATCCGTAAAGATATACATATGTACCCCGACGTTCATTGCAGCATTATTTACGGTGGCCAAGACATGGAAACAACCAGTGCCCTTCAATAAATGATTGGATAAAAAGAAGTGGTACGTATACACAATGGAATATTACTTGGCCATAAAAAGAGATGTAATACTGCCATTTGCAACAATATGGATGTATCTTGAAATTATTATGCTAAGCGAAATAAGTCAGACAGAAGAAAGTCGAGAACCACATGACTTAAGTCATATGTGGGATATAAAAACTGAAAGCAACAAAGGAACAAGATAAACAAACAAAGAAACAAAAACTCATAGACACAGACAACAGTTTAGTGGTTACCAGAGGGTAAAGGGTAGAGGAGGTGGTAGAAAATGGAAAAGGGGTTCAAACACATGGTGATGGAAGGAGAACTGACTCTGGTGGTGCATACAGTGCAATGTACTATAGAAATGTACACTTGAAATCTACATAATCTTACTAACCAATGTCATCCCCAAAAATAAAATAAATAAATACATAAATAAAACAAGTTTTTTTTTCTTTTGGTTAAGGATTAAAATTTTCAAGAGGAACTATTTTTTACATTTATTATTTTAACTTTGTTATATTTTCCTTTCTCCACTTGGAGAACAGGTATTATTTGCTTTCTGTCTTTTCTTTTCTAAATTTATTTTTATTTTATTTTTATTGGGGAATATTGGGGAACAATGTGATTTTCCAGGACCCATCTGCTCCAAGTCAAGTTGCTGTTTCAAATCTAGATGTGGAGGATGCAGCTCACTGACCTATGTGGGAACTGAACCGGTGATTTTGGTGTTATGAGCACTGCGCTCTAACCACTGACCCATCCGGCCACCCTGCTTTTTCTCTTTACATTTTTAGAAAGATGCTTGGTTCCTATTTCACTGTTTTCACAGTATCCCATTTAATTTGACATACTGCTTTTTATTTGTATTTAAAAATGCTCTTCACTACATTTTGGGGATTTCTCTCTGGCCCAAATATGATTTAGTAGAGTTTAAGTTTTCTTTTCCATACTTTCTATATGATTGAACATTTCATTTTGTTATTTCTAATTTTATGATTTAATCTCTGGATACATGGAGCATAGAGCTATGACTTACTTATATCGTGTGGTCCAGAACATGTTCAATTTTTGTTTAAAATACACTTGGGCAAAAACGTATTTGTTCATATTTCCATGTAGTTCTTTGCACACGTTAAATCTGTCTTATTAATTTTGTGTAATTTCGTATCACATGGATTTGCTAAATTCTACTTCTCAAATGTTGATATTCTCAATTAGGTGTTGCATTTCTATCAATTTTTTCTATTCACATAGTTTTGACTTATAAATTTAGAGGGTTTTAGATGATCAAGTTATTTCACTGACTGCGTTTGTTGTGAAATCTACCTTATGATCAGAAAAATCTCAAATTGGAGTATTTTTAATAGGAACAAGTTTGAGATTTGACCCAAAAGGAAATGCAACGGATGTCCTTTGCAAAGAAAAAAACAGTTGTACGTGCCCTCTCCACTCCCATTAACCACTACTTCTTGGCAAGCCACTGACATATTTTCCTAGTAAGCCCAGACTGTCATTGCGTTACCTGGCTGAGTCACAGTTGGCGCTTATAGAGGACAACCTGGCAATTATACTGTGTTCCTAGATTCAATGTACATTCATGAAGCCTCTGGTGCATCAAGTTAAAACCTCTAGTGACTTGCTAAGGCAAAATATTGTATAAGCCGTCAGGGAAAATGAAGTATATAACATTAGATTGGTGCAAAAGTAATTGCGGTTTTTTGCAATTATTTTTAACCTTTTAAACCGCAATTACTTTTGCACCAACCTACTATATTGATAGTATAATTCCACTTAAATACTATAGACCCATCTGTTTTTATTATTAAATTTGCTGTTGAGTTGAGCATGATTATTTGTCAATACCTCCAAATATTATAATTTTTCTTATTTCTACCCTGGGAGACATGGATCATCTCCCGATCCTCTTAGATGCATAGAATGCATTTTGGGAATAACAAACTCCCAAGTTCGTTCTACACATGAATGAAAAGTTAGGTGAGGATCGGGACTGCCTTGTCTTTAGAGAAAAGGCAGTAAGCAAATAATACCTGTTCTCAAGTGGTCAGCGGGCAAGGATAGTATGAGTTCTAGGTTGGGTCACATTCCTTCTCAGGCCCTTCTCCCACTTCCTGGTTTTGCCTCATCTTTATTTAGGATAATTACGGCATTTTTATTCTCAGGCTTCGTTCCTCTGGAGTTATTCAATAGCCTGAACCTTGAGGTTTTCTGTGTAAAGAAGGCTAATTTCCTACATAGATTCATCCTTTTTGTTGAGCTTTTAAAAATGAAACATTGATTTTGGATGAAATATCATGCTTTCATTTGTTGCCACTGTTGACATAAGAACATCCATACCTGTAGAGAATTTTTATAAGAGTTTATTTGAGTCAAACTGACGACATATGCTGGGGAGCAAGATCTCAAATGCTTTGGAGAGTAACAGTTTTGCAGTTTCTTTTATGCATTTGAAATTAAGGAGGGAACATAAGGAAGATTAAATGTAGATGGGAGAAAGCAAGGCCAGGATTGGAGGATGAGAGTGTTACATTCTTGAGGGTAGGCAAGTATTAGAAGAGAGGGGTCTGAAAGGGGGCATTTCAAAGGTGTGCTAACCTAGATGCACAGAAACCATGGACAGGGCTGGCTTAAGGCAAAGGTAAGTCTTTTAGTAAAGAACTTCTATGTCTGGGCCTGACTGCCCAGTTAGAAATTTATGATCAGATTTCCTTGTGAGGTTACGTTCTATAGAACCCCTTTGTTTCATCCACACGACGTAATAATAGTCCCTGTACAGCTCCATAGTTGTAGTTGAAATTGCATTATTCAGAAATTCAGTCCCAAAAAAACAAAATGGTTCATAGCCACAATAGCTACATGTATCGAGCACTTAGCTCTGTTACAGATGCTGTGCTAATCGTTTCACAAACACAATTTATATTATTATGTTCACCTTGTACAGTTAAGAAAACTTAAGCTTTACGAGTACCTTTCCTAAAAGTCACACTGCTAGAGAAAAGCAAAGGCTGAATTTCCACCCCAGGCTTTCTGGCTTCAGAACCGTGCATATAACTAACTACTGAGCTATACCACACACAGCAAGCCAGGGTAATGCCCACTCAGCCCCAAATACCAAGCATCTAAAATGTACAGCTCAATTGAGATCTAAAGCATCTGAAACAGAAATGTTATTTGTTCCAGTTCACTCAGTCTAGTTTTTACTGCTTTGGGCTCTAAGTGAAGTAAAGAGCAATGTTTTCAAGTCCCTTGAGTAACTGAAAACTCCTGTATTCGACAACTATTTATCTCCTCCTATGAATGAGGCAAGTTGCTGGGTGGGGAATCTAACCCTGACAGTCCTTGTTTTTGAGGTCAGGTCCTAGTGGAAGAACCTGCAACTGTATTGCAATCTGTTGTACCAGACATGCGGGGAGTAGATGGAGTTACTATTTCATACAGGGCACTTAGGAAGCGCACACCTGAAAAGGCAGCCTGTGAGCAGGGCTGGGATGTTATGATGGACAGAACGATCCAGGCACAGGAAATGGCAGGTACAAACGTGCTCAGGTTTGCCTCTTCAAAGGCAAGCACAGGCCATCCTGGCCAGAGGACAGTAAGTGAGTGTGACCCAAGGGGAAGGGCACCAGGTCCAAGAGGAGTAGGTAGGAGAGCACATCACATACTGCCAAGTCTTGGGCTTTCACTCTCAGATGGGAAAACTTGAAGGGTTTCGAGGCAAAGAGCCACCACATGTGTTAACTCGGGCTTTTCACAACCCACTCTGGCCTGCCATACAAAGGTGACAAGAGGGAGACCAGTTAGGAGGTAACAATGCCAGGGAAAAAAATGAGTCTTGTATCTTGCAGGAAGGAATTCCAGGACGTACCGAACAAGTCACGTGAACAAAGCCAAGCAAGCAGTGGATATATTTAAGCAAAGAAAAAGCATACACTCCTACACTCCCCAAATAATGGGAGTGGGCAGGCCAGGAGGAGGGCAACTGCTCCGAAGAACAAAGAGGTGTAGGATTTTATCAGAACGCAGGCATGAAAAATTCAAGTTTAGGGGTGGCTTGTAGGCGTGCCCAGGCGGGTCCTGGCTGCCGCGGGTGACCACTCCTTCCACTGCAGAGGTGGGTTCCCTTGTTCTTTCTCGGCCCTTGTTGGAACTGCCACGGTGACGCCGGGGTGGAGATTTTTTCCTGCAATGCTAAGTGTTATAATGCGTTACAATTAGCTGCAGCTGCGCCTTTTCTTAAGCATGAGCTCATCTCCTCTCCTTGCTTTGTCTCCCTCACATCCTCCTTCCTTTCCTCCCCCCGTCTCCCCACAACCCTGTTTTTCTGCGTATGGTAGTCATCCAGGTAAGAGACGACGGTGGCTTGGCCATAGTGGGTAATGGAGGTGGTGAGAAGTGAGGTGGTGAAAAGTGACTGTTTGTTTCATATGTTCTGACAGGTTTCGCTGAAGGAATGGAATGTGGGGTGTGAGGGAAAAGGGTAAAGGATGACTTCAAGGTCTTCAGCCTGAGCAGCTGGAAGGAGAGTTGCCACTTACTGAGATGAGAAGACTAGGAAAGATGCTGGCTGGTGGGTCGTGGTGGAGGGTGTGTGGCAAATGTTTGGTTTTGGACATATTTAGAGATGCCTACTAGTCTTCCAGGTGGAGATGCTGAACAGGCAGTTGAATACACAAGTTAGGAAAGGTGAGAGGATAGAATCTGGTAAACACCAAGGAGAATCTGCAAGAGCTTTAAAAAAAAATGGGGGAAGGGAATTAAATGACTGTCTTGAAAAAAGTTTCAAGGCATTTTAATTTATTTCACTCATCACTGTTTTTAAATCCTTACTAAGGTCTGTGAAGACTAAAAATGCGCGCAACATCATGTTGTTAAGAAGCGGCCAGAGCTAGATCAACGGTGTCTACAGTGCTGGCCTGGGGCCAACAAACACCAATCTCCTGGGAGCTTCTGAGAGATGCAAATACTGGGCCCCACAAACCTAGCGAACCCTAAACTCAGAGTGGGGCCCAGGAAACCATTTTTGACGAGGTTTTCAGGAGGCTGTTAAACATATTAAAGTTGAATGAGGTAGACGATAAGGTTTTAATCATCAAGAAAAAAATAAACAACTTTTTTTATAGGTAAAATGTCTTTATTGCTTGAATCATAAAAAAGAGTAAACAAAAATCAGTAGGACATTTCATTTCTTAGTCTTCTCAATGAGGTTATAAAAATGTAATGCCACTTGGTCTTTATCAACTCTTAAAAATGTCTAGAAGTTCACACTTAGTGTAATATAAAAAGGCACTTAAAACACACAATGAGATGATTAAAAAAAACACCTCATAGATACAATTGAAACTGCTTTAAGAAAAATTTCTAAATATAGACCCCCACATAAATAGGACCTCACTTTTTCTTGTTTTCTAAAATATAAATAGCTAGTGTTTTCCCCATGATACCTACAGACATCATTAATGTGGACTGCCTTCTCCTACCTTCTTTATTCTTGGTATAGGTTAACAGAAAAGCAAGCTAAAATCAACCTGTTTTTCTTCAATTTAATCTCTTATTGCTTAAGATAAAACAAAATTCTTAATTTGTAACCAAGATCTTTTAGTTTGCCTAGCTCATTTTCATTTAGTTTCAAATCACAATTCATTAAAAAAATATATAGGAAGATGATATGAATGTTTTCTTTTTTAAGTACCTATAATTCAGCTGCCAAAATAACCCTATGCAACATTTCTGAAGCATGTGAACATAGATGTGTGTATATTTTTAAATACTGCTACTGCATCATTCTGGCTTTCGAGCATAATGAAATCATACGAACGTAATCTTTGTAAACTGGGATCACAGGTTTGAGTACAACTCAAATCATTCAGTGAATTCATCTGTGAAAGAAAAGATATATGTGCTTCACATGTTTTTAACTCTTTCAGGTTGGTCAAAGAATAATCAATACACACCATAAATAAAAACCCACTGACCTTTGTCATGCATGTACTATTATTGCTAATTAAAATAAGTGTATTCCTGCTGTGGAAAATCTGTGTTTTGGAAATTTTTATAAGATTATCTTTTTAAGACATTGGTAAGAAAGGATAAATGTTTTCTTTGAACTGAAAGAAACACAAGACAGAACATTAACTCATTCTCTATATAGAGGATGCTCTTTTAGAGGTAAGTGAATTATTTTACCCCAAGGGTGTTCACTAAAAGAATACATTAATTGCTTTAAGGAATTGCTTGAACATGGTCGATTTGAAATGACTTAACAATGAAATCCAGAGATTTGGTTACTTTCTTGGTAGGGTTTGGACTACAAATGAAAACTGACATTTAAAATAACATGGGGAAAATATAGAGTCACTTGAATGTTTACCACTTTATTACTGCAATCATAAATGGTAATGATTTAAGTTAGTCCTTGACATTGATTTGTGTGTTTAAATTAGTCTTTAATTACGCCTCTCCTGCCTTTTGTTCTGTTGCTCACCCTGTTTAGAAATGCCCTGAAAATTTGGGCATGGTTGCATTACCCGAAGCCTGCACCTTCCTGAGTATATGTACATGTGTTCATTTATCGTGCTTCTGATCGTATTTTAACTTTTCTGTTTAACTTTTCTGTTGGATAGCATTGCAAAGCTTTTGCTGGTTTTCAAGGCAGTCTTTCAGCTTATCCTCTGTCAAAGTCAGTCGCTGCTCCAAGATTGAAACAGTCTGTAAAAAGGAGAACAAAATAATCAATGGCTGGTGACGGGGGCCATCGGAATCACCACTCCCTCCCCCCCCACAATAGCCACTATCCTGACCATTATAGTAACCAATTGCTTGCATTTCTTTATCATTTAATCTTTCAGGTGTACATCCCTAGACACGATAATATTGTCCTACCCATTGTCAAGATTTGATATGTCATTTCAAGTCTCTCTTAATGTGTAGGTTCCTATCTCTTCCCTTTCTTTTCTTTACAATTTCTCGGCAGGCTCAGACCATTTGACCTGTGAGGTTTCCACTAGTCTGGATGTTAGGAATGGTGCACTCAGGGTGCAATCTGTTCTCCCAACCTCCTCTCATTTTCTGTCAACTCACAGCTGGATTCAAAGGCTTGCTAAGATTTACGTTAGATCCCTTGGTAAGGCTGTAAGCAGCGGTCTATCCTTTCATTAGAAGACACATTACTAAGGTTTGGTCATTTCTCTTTTCACGATGTGCAGAACTATGCAATGCCAAGATCTATTAATTCTTGAGGATTGCAAATGCCATCATTGCCATCATCTAATGCCTTCATTTAAAAATTATTATTTGAAATAATTTATGAATAAGAGACACTTCCTTCATCTAATATTTGGTTACCCAGTGATAGAGTTCATAGAGGAAAGGCAGGATAAATGTTTGGTTATTTTAATCAACAAGTTCCAAGATCGGGAATTGATGGCCTATCATCCTCTGAAGGTAACAAATTTTTAAAAACATCATTATTTAGTATTTTTGTTTTCCTATACTATACTATAGATTACGACTAATTAAAAATAGTGATGTTGGTAATATAGTCTATCATTTCTTGAATGCCTACTACGGGTCAAGCATTTTGCCAATACTTTAAGAAACATGAATTATCACAATTCCACAGGCTAAGGCTGTTGATACATGTATCATCAACACCTTTAACATTGGATAACTCCATTTAGCTACCATCTAAAACATAGTTTTATTTTAATTTATTTCTAATTACAGTTCAGTACAGATAGTTATAAACACAGCAGCTGCATTAGAGGCCAAGCCATCTGTAATTAAGTGAATGAGAACATGTTTACTTTACTTGCTACTAGCCCGCAGTTTGCTGTTCCCATCTTGCATGTGTGCTGTGCCTGCTTTCAACCTCGTTCAAAGGTAAAAGAAAGCCAGCTCTTCAAAATTACAGATAAAAAAATCATAGAGGTGTTCAATAAAGCATAAAGTGATTCATTTATTCTTTTTTTGTTTTTTAAACTTTTATTTTAAGTGTGTTTTTCCAGGACCCATCAGCTCCAAGTCAAGTAGTTGTTTCAATCTAGTTGTGGAGGGCGCAGCTCACAGTGGCCCATGTGGGGATCAAACCGGCAACCTTGTTGTTAAGAGCACCGCGCTCTAACAAACTGAGCTAACCGGCCACCCCCTCATTTATTCTTGAATCAGGTAAAAAGAAGGAGAAATGGGTCATGAAGCTGAAAGTGTGGAGAAAGGAAAGATTCACTTGGGAGAGGCTGAAGAGCTCCCGACACTGAATGCAACAGGTGAGCAGGTCATGGCAATATGGGGAACACGCCAACCAAGACTACACTTGGCATAAAGTGGAGTAATTTTACCCTGGATTGAGCGGCCCTATGCCCTGGCTATAAAACAATCATATGGGGAGCTCGAAAGACGGATGCCAGGGCCTTACCCCAGAGCAATGTAAAGGAATCCTCTGGGATGAGCACTGGACATTTGTATGCTTTAGAACTGCGCAGGCGATTATAATGCACAGCCAAGGTGGAGAAAAGAAGTAGAGGATTTCTATGCACGAGCTATTTCAACTTGAAATATCTGTTCTGGAAAAGTGATTGACATCTCCCATGATCCCATTGTGGCCCGTCTGCTTAACTTGTGATGCTGTCTGCTCTGACGAACACTGGTATCCTCAGTCTATGTATCAAAGAGGAACAACAGAAGACTTTCCAAGGAAACGCTGAATCAGCTGGGCTGGAAGACAGGCCTTCGGTGTGTCCATTTCAACACACCACTTCCCTTCAGTGACATCTGCATCTCCTGACTAACAATTGGAAGCCTATTAATATCCATGGTATTCCTTCTTTGCAAAGGTAAACTGGCATCAAAGGCCTGGGTCATATTTTAAGATGGGAACGCAAAACCCATCAGTTCCAGAAGGACACAACATGATGTAAGAAGCTTTACAATGAAGGAATTTATATAGTGCAGAGTGAGACTCTCTTCAAAGTGAAGAACTGTAAACACAGCCAATATTTCATTTTAACCAGAAATTGTTAATCCCAACACACTTTTCTTATGGCCCTAAATCCGTCTTTGATAATGTCCTAGTCTGAACACAATACATCAAAAATTCTTAAGGTAAAACATCACTGCCCAGGATCAAATACACTGATAGTGGGGAGCGTCACCACTGTTTGTCAGTCTCTACTGCTCCCTTCTGGCTCCCAGATGCCAGATACAGCAGTGTGTGTGTATGTGTGTGTGTGTGTGTGTGTGTGTGTGTGTGTGTACACATACGTCGTATGTGTGCACGGGCTCTGGCCTTACCTCCACAAGATCTTGCTAGAGCAGCTCAGCAGAGCATATGCCTTGAGCTTGTCTTTCTAAGCAAGACAATTCTTGCCCTGCTCTGCTAGTTCTGCAACCTGCTATAACCGGGACTGTTTGGTACACCTTACCCCCAAGTGCAAAGCATTCCAACCCACCTGTGTCAGCACATGGAGCTGCTCCATAATATGCTCTAATGCATCTGTCACAGCGAGTGGTATGCTTCTGTGACTCTCAGAAGGGAGGTCGCTCATGTCTTCTGCTTTCTTCTTCAAGGTTGTTGGCAAACATTCTGATGACATTAAAGAAGGATACGAGAAATATCCACACATCTCTTCACCCTTTTCTGGTAGAGTTCTAACAACAGTTTCCGTCGTCTTCACATCACAGAAAAGACAGGAAGCGTTATATTTTCCAAACTTTAAAATAATATTTTATATATACGTTTTCCATATTCTAAAAGCCCAGTTTTCATTTAATTGTTTATCCTCAACTATAGCAAAGTATGGAAGTTACAATTATAAGAAGAAAATAAAGCTAACAATAAATAGAAAAAATTCACAATTTTCCTTGATTTTTTTTCAATGTAATACACTTTGTTATATCTGTCTAAGGGATTAACTGTTGTAGTCAAAAAAAAAAAAAAAAAAAAAAAAAAAAAAAAAAAAAAAAAAGATTGTTAGATGTACTCTAAGTCTTAATCTAAAAAAATATGACATCCATTAATATGACTACTGTTTTAAAAAGTAGAAAATAACAAGTGTTGGTGAGGATGCAGAGAAACTGGAACCCTCATGCATTGCTTGTAGGAATATAAAATGCTACAACTCTTGTAGAAACAGTTTCGCTGTGCCTCAAAAAGTTAAACATAGAATTACCATATGATTTAGGAATTCCACTCCTAAGTAAATATCCAAAAATAACTGAAAGCAAGGACTTGAACAGATACTTGTACAGCAATGTTAATAGCAACATTATTCAAAATTGCAAAAGATGGAAACAATCCAATATCCATCAACAGATAAATATATAAACAAAATGTGGTATATACAGACAATGAAATACCACTTAGCCATAAAAATGAATGGAATTCGGATACATGTTACAACATAGATGGACCCTGAAACATTATGCTGAGTGAAGTAAGCTAGACACAAGAGAAAATACTGTATGATTCTACCCAGAATAGGCAAATTCAGAGAGACAGAAAGTACATTAGAGGTTACTATGGCTGGGGGCAGAGGAGTGCGGAGATGTGAACCTATTACTCAATGGGTACAAAGTTTCTGTTTGGCGTGATGAAAAAGCTCTCAAAACAGATAGTGGGGATGGTTACAAAACACTGTGAATATTTACTTAATGCCAGTGAATTGTACACTTAAAAATGATTAAAATGGTAAGTTATGTATATTTTACCACAACAAAATTAAAAAAAAAAACAAAAACAAAAAACCTCCAAATATATGGTAGTGAACAATCTGAAAATGAAATTAAGAAAACAACTCCATTTACAATAACATCATAAAGAATCAAATACTTAGAAATAAATTTAACAAAAGACGTGCAAGACTTGTACACTGAAGACTACAAATCATCACGAAAGAAATTAAAGAAGATCTAAATAATTGGAAAGACATGTCCCATGTTCATTGACCAGAAGACAATATTGTTAGGATGACAATACTCCCCAAATTAATATATACAGATTCAGTTTAATTCCTATAAAATCTCAACTGCCTATTTCCAGAAATAGACAAGATGATCTTAAAATTCAGATGAAAATCAAGCAACCCAGTATAGCCAAAATAATATTGAAGAATGAAGACAGAGAACTCACACTTCCCAATTTCAAAATTTACTATAAAACTACAGTAGTCAAGAAAATGTGGCACTGGCATAAAGATAGACATATAGATCAACAGAATAGAATTGAGAGTCCAGAAATAAATCCTTCCATTAATGATCATTTGATTTTTTTGACAAAGTTGCCAAAACAATTTAATGGGCAAAGCATCCTTTTTTCAACAAATGGTGACAGGAAAACTGGATATCTTACTTCAAAAGAATGGATTTGAGTCCCTTCCTCACACCATATACAAAATTAACTCAAAATGGATCAGAGACTTAAATATAAGGAAAACAACAAACAAACTATAAAACTCTTAGAAGAAAACATAGTAAATTTTCCTGATCTTGGATTAGACAGAAACTTCTTAGATACCATACCAAAAGCACAAATGACAAAATAAATAAATAAATTGGACGTTATCAAAATTAAAAACGTTTGTGCTTCACATGATATCAACAAGAAAGTAGTGGGGAAAACCCACGGAATGGGAGAAAGTATTTGCACATCATGTATTTTATGACACTTGTATGAAGAACATATAAAGAGCTCTCAAAACTCAAAGCTACAAAGACAAATAACCCAATTAAAAAAATGGCCAAAGGATTTGAATGCACATTTCTCTAAAGAAGTTACACAAATGTCCAATAAGCAAACGAAAGATGATCAACGTCATTAGGAAAAAACAAATCAAAATCACAGTGAGATACCACTTATACACACCAGGATGAATAAAATTAAAAGGCCAGAACATAACTGTTGGCAAAGAGGTAGAGAAATTGGAACCCTAATACATTCCTGGTGGGACTGTAAAATGGTGCAGTTTGGTAGTTTCTCAAATTGTGAAACATAGAATTACTAGATGACCCAGCAATTCCACTCCTCAGTACATACCCAAGAGAAATGAAAACACATTCACACAGAACTTGTACGAGAATGTCATAGCAGCATTATTCATAATAGCCAAGGATATGGAAACAATCCATATACATCCAAATACCATGATAATGAAAGGGTAAACAAAGTGTATTATATCCTTACAGTAGATATTATTTACTCACAAAAAGGCATGAAGTACTGGTCCATGCAGGCTACAACATGGATGAATCCTGAAAACATCAGGCTAAGTTACAGAAGCCATACACAAAGGCCACATATAGTATGTTTCCATATATATAAAATGGTCAGGATAGACAAATGTATGAATACGGACTGAGATTAGTGGTTGCCAGAGGCTGGGAAGACGGAAGAATGGGGAGAGATTGGTAATGGGTATGTGGGTGATGAAAATGTTCCAAAATTCTTTTTGGAGAGATGAAATATTCTGAATTAGATAATGATGATGGTTACACAATTTTGTGAATATACTTAAAAAACCTGAATTGCACACTTTAAAAGAGTGAATTTGATAGTATGTGAATTATATCTCATTAAAGCTGTTAAGGAAACAAACAAAAATCCAAACATATGCATCACAGAAGTTTGTGTTTTTAAAGATTGTAGTCAGTTTTTCATTTCTGGTTATCACTTGGGATGTGAAAGTTCCTGACCGAGTTACCTCAAACATGGAAAGTAGACTTCTACCGATGGTGATGAGAAGGAGAAGAGGGGGAAAACGACAGTGACACTTGGCACATACAGAGCTTACTGTGAGATTGGCACAATTTCAAGGGCTTTACACACTTTAACTGGTTTCATTCTCACCATGAGCCTATCAGGTAGGTTCTACTATTATTTCCATTTTATAAATGAAGGCACAGAAATACAGAAATATTAAATCACTTATCCAAGTCCACACAGGTGGGAAAGACACAGGAAACATAACCAGCCGTATGTTTACGAGATGCCCAAGTACTCTGGGTATTGTTCCCCCGATCCCCTCAACCATGTTTTAGGAAGATAAAACCTTTCAACTTTCTGCCCGTCATAATCTTACGAATTCACCATTTGCTGAAAATAATAAAAACAAACTTAAAATCCACCATTCACAATTCAAGTTTATTTTTAAAATAGGTACATTATATATCTTAGTGCTCTTACTTAGCCACGTAGGAGTCTTTTCATTTGCTCAGGGTCTTTTCCTTTGCTCACTCGGCAGATACTCCCGGGACCCACTGTGTGGGGACCCCACGGTGCGCGGCGCGACCCCAGACCCTGCTGCCCTGAGGGTTAGGTTCTGGTGCCTTCAGTCGCTTGGTAACTTGTCTTTTCTACTTTCCTCCCTCAGAGATTTATGACCCTATACTTTTGCCTTAATGTCTAGCAGGCTACATTTAGTTCTGAAAACCATCCCGGTCTCTGAGCAGTTATGCTCTGTGTCTCCACGTTTTCCGTGTTTGTGATATGCCTGACAGTGTGAGAGCGTGAACCTAAAATATCTGAGAACGGCTTTTTGAAGTATGGAGCACTCATTAAAATCCATACCCCCAAAACGATCTCATTACTATCACTTTGAATTACTCAACTCCATGTGAGAAAGAACCGTTAAAATTGTCCTTAAAATGTTCAGAAGCAAAATTCCATCAATCACAGATCATGAAAGAACAAGTTACCATGAAGGATGTCAGAGGCTTCTCATTAGCCGGACCCTGAAGCATCTAGGACCTACCTACCTATTCACGCTCTGAACTAAGGAACTGGGAAAATAACACACAGCACTTATCCACCTGGGTCCCCAGCTACCGGCTAGTGGCAAAGACGGAAATGAAACAGTTTTAAGATGCATATGGAATATACGAAGGATTCACCAAGAAGTCCTGTCTCACAATCAGAGTCTGCATTCCTGATCCTGGGAAGCCACCGCACTGACCGCAGACAACGTATAGACGGCCAGCCAGTTATCCCACCCCAAACAAATAATTCCTACTCAAAGGACAGACTTGTAATTTTTTCACATCGCTTCTGCTGTGTCTGCAATGGCCTTCTCTGCCCTCAGAGTGTGACTGAATCCTTTTTGATCTCTGAACTTCAGCTTAAATGTCACATCTTCAGAAACGGAGTCTGACCACTCTATTGAAGCTGAACTTGTCATTCTCTCACATGGCCTCCGAATGTTTTCCTCCACAACTGATCAGAGCTTGTGTTTATATATTTGTTCCTCATCTGGTCTTCCTCCCACACGAGACTGTGCTAATGCTCATTATTCTCACCACTGTATCCCCGGGACTTAGCAGGAACTTGAATAGTTTTGAATATGGTAACCACTTAGATGCAGATTCTATTACCGTTCCTACATATGGAAACCAAACTCTAGAACCAAGACAGTCTTGTTTATATGGAGCACAACATACTAAAGTATGTACGCACGGCTGCAAATATCACTAGTCATACTGTATCGCAGCTCTAACAATTCATGGGAAAAGACTTTAGCCTAATTAACAAATCAGTTATCGCACTCTGGGGGTTTGCACCAGGGTGGTTAGTGAAGAAAGGGCAATAGAAAAATGGGCAAAGAAAAGATTTAAGGTGATAATCTAAGCAGTAAAAGTTTCGATATACCTTAATAGCGGTTTTCTTGTTTGGAATCATCAACAAATACATTACTATTTTATGACATATGGAGACGAACACAAAAGGGGCCAAGGTATGGGCAGAGAGAGGAAAAGTTTCGAGGTCTCCATCCCATAACAGCAGCCACTGACACATCAGTCTTTCTGTCTCTCAAAGGTATTGGAATCTAGACATTAGGAGATTTTTTTCCCCACCAACCAGCCTGGCCTTTACATCCTGAATGTACAGGGAAAGAGTGAGACGCAGAGCTTGGGGGAAGTTTCAATGCACTCAGTCCTAAAACAAAACAAAACCAAAAGGGGAAAATCTATGTTTAATATTCTTGGCTATCAGGAGTCCAGCAAATGAGGCTGTGGTTCCCGCAGCTCCAAGTACAGCGAGGTCCTCTCCTATTTCCAAGGTGCTAATATTCATTTTTGGGGCGAATGCTTCCTGAGTACCAACATCACCCAAAGCATTTACCGGTGCTAAATGTAAGAAGAATGCGGACTCTCTGTTGGTAGAGAATTAAGGCAGAGTCTGGCACATAACTGAACTGCAGGATGAACAGGAAACACAAGCAAACAAATGACTGAGAGACTGTGACAAAGAACAAATGCTTCTTTAGTCCATTAAAGGAAGAAACCACACCATGTTCTCTTATTCATTAATTTCATTGCCGATATTCGAAGTACAGTGGGGTCACAATCATTCATTCATTGATTTATTCAGCAAAAAAAGGCCTCCTCTGGTAGATATTAGAGCGACAGCAAAAACAAATTAGGTGTGGTCCCTTCCTTCAGGGAACTCACAAGTTCTCCAGGCATCTACTTCGTCCAAAAGGATGACAGGCAGACACCACCCTTCAGTTCTCCCCGGGTCAGCCCACCGTTCCCATCTCAAAGATGGGCAACGCAGCTTCTCCAAGTGCAGGAATGAATCTGAGTGGCTGAGAAATCCTTATCTCTACAGGTTAAAAGGCTTCCCTTTCCATCTGAATAGATAAAATACTGTAAACATATAGAGTTGTCTGATGCAAACATCTTTGATAGTCCTGAGAGCTAGATTAAAAAACCTGTCACATTCTGGGCACAAATGACTCTTAACAGGTTATTTAACTGCCATAGTTAATTTTAATGCATAATTTTTCATATGTCACTTACATTAGAGGATGGATTCTTTCAGTGCATCAATAGAAAGTAAAAACTGTGGCATTTGAAAGCAAATTTTAATTAGGAAAGTAACCGTTCAAGGTCCACATATCTAAACTGTTATTATTTATATGATTAACAATGGAAGACTCGAGATACTGTGGTGCTCGATTACACACGAGAGTTCATACATTATATTAACTGCCTTTCTTCCTCTCCTCTGCTCTCCCCCTTCCCCTGCCCTCCTCACCCACCCACCATCTGGGCTGGCAAGTCAGAACTCATCGCACTGCCACCGCACTCTCGGAGGTCCTCGTGCTGTCAGTCGGGTATTTGTCACTCCTTGTTCACATGTCTCTATTCCCTACTAGAGTATAAGGGATGCTCTCTTATAGGGCACGAGCCATAACTTTATCATTTTTTTTAATCAAAACATAGTTCATGAGACAGAGACAGGGCTCCACATTTGTTGAACTAACTTCAGCTGACTGTCCTACATTGGCTGAGCCATTCACAAAATACAAATATTAATAATTTGACAGTTCTTGGAGAGAAGTATAAACCCAAGGTGAAACCAATACCATTCTCTACTAAAAATTACTGTCTTCAATGCTTCCTTAGAGATATCATAAGGGAGCAAAGCAAGTGTTTATCACTTAACTGCAAATAACGTCTTTATTTTTATCCCCCAAAAGTATATTTGATGGTTTCTGATAGAATAGCATAAGGACTTTCTGACAAATGTGAATGCAAAAGTAGGCATTTCACATGTAAAGATAAGCAGTGACTTGAACTTCAGATCTGTAATAAATGGGTTAAAAGAAGTCAGTTTTGGTTTATAACTAACATTTTTAGTCTTGATTTAATTCCGTAAGTGGAGAACAAAACAGACAAAAGTCAGAAACGTCTATCCAGAAGTGGTCTTGACCCCTCCAGCTAAAGCGAGTTTCCCATCATTGAAGGTTCTAAAATAGACTTGGGATGGTCACTTGTCAGGGATATTGTGAGAAATACACAAACATTAGATCAGGAAATTCAACTGAATGCCCTTTAAAGTCCTTTCCATTCCTGACATTTCTGAGATTTTTAAATCACTACACACACACACAGACTTATAAATGTATGCCTGAAATAGACTAGGGTAACAAAAAAATATCTTTTGCCTGGACAAAAATAAAAGCAAATCTTACTGTTCAAAGAAAGAAAGAAAGGATCATTTATTTTCAATGGTAACATTTAAAATAGGAATCAGAAACTTCAACAATCTCTATATAGGATCTAAAATAATGAAGGCATACCATTCATTTAAACAGAATTATTTTACGTAGCCCCCACATGCCAGGAAAATTTTAGGTTCAGAAGTGTATTAGTTTCCAACTGCTGCTGTAACAAATTACAAGTCTAGTGGCTTCAAACAACACAATTTATTGTCGTAAAGTTCTGGAGGTCAGAAGTTCAAAATAGGTTTTACGGGGCTAAAATGAAGGTGCCGACAGAGCCGTGGTCCTTCTGGAGGCTCTAGGAGGGAATCTGTTCCTTGCCACTCCAGCTTCGTGAGGTGGTCGACATTCCATGGCTCATGCATGGCCCCGTCACTCCAGTCTCTGCTTCCGTTGTCCTATCCCTCTAATCCCCATGCCTCCCTCTTTCCCTTACAAGCGCCCGTGATTGCATCGGGCCCACCTGGATAATCCAAGATAATCTCCCCAGTTCCAGATCCTTAATTTTACCACATTTGCAAAGTATCTTTTGCCATGTAAGGAAACATATTCACAGATTCTGGGGACGAGGACATGGACGTGGACATATAGTAGGCATTAGTTTGCCTACTATAAGGAACGAATAAATAAAAGAAATCCTGTTGACATGGTATAGTCCAGTGGATGAAGGAGAAAAATAAATATATAGAGATATGTAATAGAATGCCAGGTAATGACAAGGGTTATGAGGAAAAACAAAGCTGGGTAAGGTGTTACGTTATGAGGTAACTCCACTGATAATGCATTTTTTAATGTGGAAGGTGGAGAATAAGTTTGGGGCATGTTAAGTTTGAGATGCTTATTAGACTTCCAGGGGAAAAGTCATGAAGGCTATTGGAAATATATGATTCTAGATTTCCGTGGTGAGGTTGTGGAGAGTTATCAGAAAAAAATATATATAGTGTGTATACACACACACACAGTTTTTATAAAAGATGAAAAGCCAGATGGAGAGGTACAAGTGCAGGAGCTTCTGTTCCCTTGGCGCTGGGTGCTTGGCATATAAATATTCACAACCATGTGTCTATGACCACTCAGGGAGAAGTCAAATGAGAGAAGACTTGCAAAGACTTTAGAAGGCAGGAAGAAAAGGAGCAGGAAAGGTGACTAGTGGCTAGCGAAATAGGAGGGACAGTGGCCCAAAAGTCAAGTGCAGACGAGTTTCAGGAGGGAGTAAGCCCCGGGACCAAGTGCTTAGAGGACCTGATTTAGACGAGTCACTGGGACCTTGACACGAGTAGAATGATGGGGACAAAAGCTTCACTGCAGTGGATTCAGAGAAGTGGAAAGTGAAAAAAAAGTCTGAATATAGCAATTCTTTTGGGGAGTTTGCTATAAAGGGGAGCAGAGCAAATAGAAGAGCAGGAAAGGGATGAAGAGTCAAATGAAGTTTTACTTTTTAACAATGGAAAATACATTTCACATGTGTGCTGATGAGCAAGACTGAGTAGGAAGAGAGCACTGATGTCACAGGGTAGGGAGGCCGTAACGACTCGGGAGCCGGAGCTTTGTGTAAACAAATTTAAGGTGAGATCAGTCAGCATGGTTGTCCAGTTGCTTGGATGTAGGGGCACAGTAGGCACAGAAATAGATTTTACCAGGTTGAAGGCTTTTTTGGGTGAGTACAACAAGCGGGAGAAAGGGGCTAGTGAGGGACTAGAGAATCTAAGCCAGGTAAAGGAGGGAGCCGCAGACACAGGAGGTGGGCAGTGAGAAGGCAGGAAGCTCAGTGCATTGGAAGCCTTTCTGGGTTGATGAAAATTGGAGGACTAGAGGAAGTGGTGGCCAAAAAGTGGGAGTCTTTACACTGAGTTTACCATCAGCACCAGGGAGTCAGACAGTCACTGAGTTCATCTGAGAATCCTGACAAGGGCTGGCTGTCTTTCTGAAGTGACTCAGAGCGTCGCTCAACCTTTGGGTTTTTACTTGAGATCAAAAGCCAGTGTTAAACAAGAAGTGGATGGGCCAATCAGGGAAACAGAAAAATGAGCCATGGAGTCACCCATATGGGGCTGTGACAGGACCACAACAAAGGATTCGTTTTCAGTATCTAAAATCCTTAGGAACAAAGGACTGCTGATCCTGAAGGGGAGAAGCACTTCTCTTCTATCTTATATGTCTTCACAGTATATTGTGTACCTTTGTAAGAACACACCCACCTTATCAAGACTGATTGATTTTAAGTTTTTGAGGATAAAAACCAGACAATGTCACGTGAAATTTGTGTCTCCCAAACTAAACTCACTGAGCTGAGAAAGCCTTCTGTTTGTCCTCTGGGAGAAACCATGCATCTTTCTCGCAAAGAAAGAGCCTCCCAGCTTTAGGGATAAGGTTTTACAGAGAGCTTTGATTTTTCTTCTTCAAACCAAATTGGAAATTTAATTTTTGTCAGAGACTTGAAAAACACACCCCTGTGCAGCTATCAACTAGACTATCTGAATGATTAATTCAGTCCCTTGGAAAAGACAGCTGTGGTCACAAATCTACTGTCTGTGCTTGTCTTTCATCTTTATGCTCATCTCTATAGAAGCTTATTATTTTGAAGCCATGAATGGGTAGGTAGGATATAACAAGATCAAATAAAATCTTTACAAAAATTTCCGTCTGTGTTACACTTCTTACACGATCAGGCAAACATAAACTATGAATTCCTTAAAGGAAGATGTGTCTCCTGATGTCCTATGCTGAGTCCAGAATAGTGCAGCGCACCAGACAAGCCTTAATTAATGATGAAGCACTGACCAGAATTAATGGGGGGCGGGGGAACAGAGAGCAGGTAGTCAGTGAAATAGAATTAGCACTCTCTCTCTGCATTAAAATTAAACTAAAATGCTATAGGTACCGTGTTTCCCCGAAAATAAGACCTAGCTGGACCATCAGCTTTAATGCGTCTTTTGGAGCAAAAATTAATATAAGACCAGGTCTTATTTTAATATCATATAAGACTGGGTATAATATAATATAATATAATATAATATAATATAATATAATACAGGGTCTTATGTTAATTTTTGCTCCAAAAGATGCATTAGATTTCATGGTCCGGCTAGGTCTTATTTCTTGGAAACACGGTATATGGTATATGTTTTTCCCCATATTCTAGACAAATATACACCAATAAAACTTCTGTAAACTCAAAGGGAAAACAAGTAGCCATTACTGCTTTTGTGAATTCTGGGCTACAGAGTAAAATGATATTTTATATTCAAGTAAGTAGTACATCTTGGAAAAAATGGAAGTTTGACTTTGAAACCATATTAGTTTAGTGTCACCCACATCGTCTCAAAAAAGCCATCTGTTCACCTTTCAGAAAGCTGCCCCTTTGCATGCACAACCGCACTCAAGTAAAATTAATAATATAAGTGAATAAGAAATGCAATCTCACTGTAATACTAGCAATTTTGAATGAATCAGTAATCCTTCTCTTTTTATCTAATAACAACTGATTTAAGTTTCAACTATACTTTCAAAAATTCAATGAAAGGTATAAAGAATAATAAAGCAACCGCCTCCCCCACCTTAAGATATAAAATGTACCCTTTTCTAATCTACCTTCCAACATTTCCCTCGTCAATGATACCACCAGCTTGAATATGGCGCCCATCATTCCAATCTATGTCCCTTTGCTTTTATCACACATGTAGACATCCCTAAACAACAGTATTGTTTTTGAATGTTTTAGAACTTCACATAATATTATATTATATTAGATCCTTCTGGTATTTTCTGTTAATCGACATTTTCAGACTTGTCCATGGTGATGCAGGTAAGTCTAGTTCATTTGTTTTCACTGCCAGATAGTGTTCCATTGATTGACTATTCCACAATGTATGCATCCTTTCTACTGTTAGCTAGTATTGAATGCTACAGTAAGCATGCTTAGAAATGTCTCCTGTATCCAAGTATGAGAGTTTCTCTAGAGTGGAATCATTAAGTCATAGATTTACCAGATATTGTCCAAAAGGCTAGAATCAACTTATTCTTCTATGAGTAGAAGAAACTTTCCCTTTTTTTCTATAAACGCAACAATATTTGATTGTTAGACATTTTAAATTTTTCACAAAATTATGGACAGGAAATGGTATCTCGTGGTTTTCATTTCATTGTGCATTTCCTTAGTTCCTGGTAGCTTGAGCATATTTTACATGTCTATTGATCATTCTTCTATAAATCACCTGTTTAAGTCTTTTGTCCACTTTTTAATTAGTCTACTTCTTTTTTTTCTAATTTATATTTAATAGTTCTTTACAAATTCTGGATACCATTACTTCATAATACATCTCCTACTCTATGGTTTGTCTTCACTTTTATTTTATTTTTATTTAGACAAGTTTTTGTTTTACATGTAGTCGAATTTATTAAACTTTTCCTTTATGATTTGCACATTTCATACTTTGTTTAAGCAATCCTTGTCTACCCAGAATGCCTAAATATATTCTTCTGTTTTCTTCGAAAACTTTTTAAGTATTGTTTTTCTCATTTAAGCCTTTAACCCATCTGATATTGATTTTGTTTGTGGTTAAAAGTAAGAACACAATTTTATTTTTTCCCGTATAGCTGGCTGTTACAGCAACATTTACTGAAAAGTCCGTTGAGTGACTAATCCGCCGTCATGGGGCTGCAAAGCCAGGCCTTCCACATACCCAACGTCTGTTTGTGTGGATGTGTGTATGCGCCCTCCACGGTAAACTCTTTGTCTCTCCTTATAACACTGTCACACTTCAAGTTAATAAGTCCCCAACCTTCAAATTTCTTCGAAATGGTTCTGGCTATTTTTGGCCCTTTGTTCTTCCATATAAACTTTAAAAACAACTCTTTAGATTTGATTGAAAATTTTACTGGGCTGTTTACTGGAATTGCATTGAATTTGTAGATTTATTTGGGGAGAACTAATATCTTTATGACACGGGGCCTTCCTATCTACAAACACGGAATTCCAAAAAACAAGCAATATTTTATAAATGTCATGTTTTCCTCACATGAAGGCCACTCTAGTGTTCTCTGTATCATTTCAACTTTAGTATATGTGCTTCCAAATCAAACACACCACCACCACTTTGGTATCATAACAATGTACAGAAAGGCAGCCAAATCAACAAGTCAAATTACATCCTTGAATAACCATCCTCATTATTTCTGTGAAACATCAAATTATCAAAGAATCACAAGCATTATTGAGAATACATATCTGGAAAATAATTTCCTGGGCTTGCTTATTTTCTGAGATAAATAATGCCATCTCTTGACTTTTCTTACAGGTCTAATTTTCTGCTCTTTGAAACTTTTCAAGTACCAAATTAAAATAAAAGTGAGGTATGTGTTAAAAAGTCATAATTCTTTCAATTACATATACAAACTAAATCACACTTTGCTCACTTGAATAAGACTTCAGTTTCCTTTTGTATTTGTTTTAATGCTATGAAGAGGCCATCTAAAGGCAGGAATTCAACCAATCCTTTAACAAAGCTACATTCAGAAAACTGGCAAGCTTTGTGGACCATCTTTTAGAGGGCAAATATTATATTTATGTATTGCTCTATTCACCATCTAACATCATGTGAATATTTTAGTATGATTAATGATAACTGTGATTGTAACCGTAATGTATATTCACAGCTGGGTATTGAGAACCACGCTTCTATTTACTATTCCTTAAATCATTCAAAACACAGAGTATGAAAGCTTTCTATGTGAACTCAGTATACACAGTGTACATTATATTAGTTGACTTTAATTTGCATTTGCAAAATAATGAAGCCTTTTCTCATCTTCTCAAAGTAGATGCAATTTGCTGCTCTTTTAAATATATAAATAATTAATTTTGCTTCTTAAGGCAATTATCAATTTTCCCTTGCATTTCTGTTATTTGTGATAGCATATTGTTATCTATGCTATCATATCATATGGTGGCTATATGAAGGAGACATCAAGTCACACAACTTGGGTTTAATCCTACTTCTTCTTTGTATTAACTATGTGACCTTGGACAAATTACTAAACCTCTCTAAGTTTTCCTCATCTATAAAATGGAGAAAATAATTCTGTACTATTATGAGGTTGTGTGAGAATGTAGGTAAAGAATTTAATCTTTAGTTTATATTCAATTACCTGTCATCAATATCATCATATTATGTCCTACCCCCATGCCACCAAAATCTAAATTGCATCTTTCCAGAAGGCAAATCTATAGCATACCTTTTTTCAGACTGCTGAAAACACGCTAAATAACTCCTATGTGTAAGGCACTCATAAAGTAATTAATAAGATTTATTTTAATTAAAGCTATTTCTCTATTCATTATTGCAAGGGTCTTGTTTTAAATTCTCCCATCTATGTCTGATTTCTCAAATTAAATAATAAACTATTTAAGGGCAGGTGACAGTTCAATAAATAAATGAATCAGTCATACTATATAAATGTTAACTAACTAGTATATGAATAAGTACATGATGAATACACATTTAAAATTAAAATCACTGTACAACAAATCCAAAACAAACTATTAAGACATTTTCAGATGTAGTTTTAAAAGAGAAAAAAAGGTTTTTCTATTTTCAGGCAGCTGCCTGAAAAATGTATATAATACTTTTAAAAAGTACTTAGTAGACAAAGACCCAATATCTATTTAAAAATTCTGGTCTCAATATTTTAATGGATGAAAAATGGTTTTCTAATAATATATAGGAAGCCAATTTAACATAAGCATTTAAATCTATGAATCTCACATAAAATATTTCACCACTTGATAAAAATTATGTAACTGGACGTAGTTGAAAAATTATGGCATAAAATCTCCAGGAAGAATAGCTTATAAGTAGAAAATCAGTAACAGATACTTATAAATAACTAAAAATAAGATACTATGATAACAGTCTACTGTTTGATAGAGAAACTACATTTTTCTTTCCTACATTTTTGCGTGCAGAAAAGTGTGGGTTTTTCTTCCTTATTTTGTTGGTGAAAGAAACCCAAAAACCAAAGACCATAAAAAGATGACTATGTTTACAAAGACTGTTTTTTTTCTTTTTTTAAACCTATTACCATGGGGAAAATGGTCCAGGAGAAATAACATTAAAATACTGCCATAAAATTCAAAAATATTTATCATAGATGCTGTGAGTCCAAGAGAATGAGAACTAGATTCATACCTTTTTAAAAAGAGAGGTTAAGAATCATAATTTTTCTGCACACACACAGATACATACAGGAGTAAGCAGGGAGCTCTTAGAGAGGAAGCCGTGACACTGTGGGTGGTACTCACAGCCATTAAATGTAACCACTTTTATCTGCTTCATATTCCAGTCACAGTATTTATCAAACAACCAGCATTATTCATACACACAGTCTTCTAACGATCCCTCCTGATGAATGAGATAAGATTAACGCTGGCCATCTCTTGCTCACAATCATTACCACGTTTATTACAGAGCTACAGTGTAGGGATCATCCCGTGGGACCTCGTGGCTTGAGTGATCAAGTTAAGATCCTCACATCTATGTTTCTGGACTGGATGCACCATAGCCAGCCCTGTCTCTTTCCTGTCTTGGTAAACAGTGCCATTATCTACCCAGCAGCCCCACATTTGGGAGATGTCTGGACTTCTCCCTCTCCTCCGACGTCCAATCAGTAAGCAGGATTTTCTGACTTTCTCTTCAGTATCTCACAGACCAGTCAGTCACCTGCATTTCCTAGACTGCTACTGCTCTACATCGGGCACTCCTCACCTCCTATCTGGATTACTGCTGTAGCTGCCTCCTAATTTTCCACGCCTCCAGTCTCACCTCACTCCAACCCCTCTTTTATCACATTTTCAGAGTAACTGTTCTGAAACTCATATGTGCTCTTGTCACTTTCCTGCCTAAAATCCTTCACAGGGACTCCTAAAATTCTTAAGGTGAATCCAAACACCTTCAAATGGCATTGAAGGTCATTCATGACCCAGCTTCATCTCTTCCCCCTGCCTCACCTCCTGCTATCCCCACCCAACCCTACCCAGTACTGCAACCGACCAGAACTGTTCATGGGCCCCTGAATTCTGTGTCCCCTCTCAAGCCTTCTTGCCTTTGCACTGCGGAGCTCTGTCCTGTTCTGTGTATTATCAGGAAAATTCTTCAAGAATTAGTTCAAGTATAACGCCTTCTGGGAAGCTATCTTTGATCACATTTTCTGTACCCCACCCTGATTTTCTTGTACACACACACACACACACACACACACACACACACACACTTTATTTAACCAATCCAGTGATGTACTCCCATAGCAACTTACGCATGTATCACTATTATTGGGTTTATTCTTTCATCTGGACATTTTCATTGCTCGATATATAATCAGAAAATGTATTGAATAAAAGAAATAATATTTTTCAGTTGTTTCTTTTGCTCCCTCCTCTCCCTCCTTTCACTGTTCAACCCACTTCATACTGGCTTGCACCTGTATTACTCCATCAAAAAAGCTCCTCAAAAGGTAACCAAAAATCTCTGCTAAATGCATCAGTTTTCAACCTTTCTCTTGCCTCTCAGCAGAGTTGACCACAGCCATCCTCTTGAAACACTCCTCTCTTGGCTGCCATGGCACCACATCCCCGCCTCCTCCCCCCACCTCCAGCCCTCCTCTCAGTCCCTAGAGCACACCAAGCTCCCCCATAAGTCACAGTCTTTGCATATGCAGTTCCCTCTGACTAGAAGACTCCAATACTCCTAATGCTCTCCTCCACTCCCACTGCAAGCTTAGATCAGCACTTCCCAGACTTCCATGGACAAGGAATCGCCTGGGGAATCTTATTAAAATGCAGAGTCTGATTCAGTTGGTCTGGGGGGGAACCTGAGAATCTGCATTTCTAATAAGCTCCCAGGTGATGCCCAAACAAACCAGTCATGGACCACATTTTGCATAGCAAGGTTTCAGATCTCAGCTGAACTGTCTTTTTCTGGGAAACTTTCTCTGGTTCCACCTCACCCACACTACTGATTTTAGTCAAATGTCCCCCAGTTCATACTCTCACTGTACCATGTAAATCTACATGCTGGCTTTTGCTTCCCCTTATAGCCTATACGCGTCCTTTCCCCGAACCCCAGCTCCGACCTAGTATCTGACACACGAATGAACAATGTCTGTTGAGCCAGCACCTGACTGAAGCTGAGTCACTTCCCTTCATGATTTTAACACCATCCTGAGCTCAGCTCCTATAGAAATCCAGCTCATCTGTGCTAAATACTACAAGAGATTTTCTACTCCTGTCAAGATTCACTCATTTGGGGTCTGTAGAGCTATGGTCAGAGAAAAATTGATTCCACGTGCACTGGCCTTCCCACTCTAACAAGTCGGTTGGCCGTAGGCTCCATGTACAGTCTACTGGTACCCCAGATCCTCTTGTGCCAGATATCTAAAAGCAAATCCTACCTACTGTAGTTGGATCCAAATCTCCTACCAAAGTAGGAGAAATGGCACCGGGAGGGTTAGAGGCAGGAGGAAAAGACAAAAACTTTTAGCACATTCTGATTCTTTTTCCATTCAAAATTCATTGCTAAAACTCTCATAAAATTCATTTTTTTTCACATTTAGGAAAACAATTATGACTAAAATATTGTAGGAAAAATTATATAAGTTAATGACTGAATACAATAGCTAGAATATTTGTAAGAAATAAGTCGTGATAGGGAACATAATGGAAGACATTAATCACAAAAAACACGTAACAGGCAGAAATAATGCCATTGTTGCCAAGAGAACAGACTGGAAAGAGTGTCAAAGCAAAAACTGAAAATAAAAAACAAAACATAGTTTGAGATATAAATCCCATTAATGTGATTTCCTTTGACTAATAAATAAAACAAAAATAGTCACAGCACGTTGTAGTGGAAATAAAGATTTTAACACTTGATTAAAATATTAAAAATATATCTTGGAGAAAACGGTGCTCTCTAAACAAAAAGTTTTAAATACACTTAAAGAGAGAGATCATTTATTTTGAAATTTAAAAAAAAGTTTTCTCAATTCTGGTTCATAAATCTATCAATATACTCAATTTACAAAAAATGGTGACATATTTTTTAAACGTAATCTTATTTGCTTGAAACTTTTCATGTCATTTAATTAGGTCTCAGAAAGAGACTGTTTATTCCAGAGGTGGGAGGAAGAGGATATGACCCTCTTGTACTTTAGTCCCCAAAATGTAAAACAGCCATAGTTCTATGGCATTTATAATTCATAGGACACTTATATAAATGACTTCTTAAAAAAGAAAGGACAACATAACTTTTTAAAAAGCGTTAATATCTAGAATTTTTTAGTAAATTTACTGTGCACTGAATTGTATAAGAAGTGAAAGTACAAATCTGGGAGAGTATATTTCTTAGTTAAATTCTTCAAATTTTCAAAAGCACACAATTGTCTTAACTTTATCATTTCCAGTTCTATTTAAAATAAGTTATTTATGATCTGGAAATTTCATTAATAGTTATTATCCCCAAAATGCCTATTAGTTATTATCCCCCAAATTTCATTCAATTATTAGTTATTATCCCCAAATGAATTTAGAATAACATTGACTCGGCATGGCACTTTGCCTGATGCTAGATGTCATTTAAAATGAATTCATTTATGTACTATCAACCTTAGAGAATGAGGGCAAAAATTCATTTCACTGAACCTGAAGCTTCAAACAGAACTGTCCAAGGGAACTAACTGTAAAATGCCTTTGGAAGTTCCACGTCTGGAGTCATGGTGTAACACTGTGACACATCTCCACTACTCAATCACTGCCACAGAGGAGATGGGGACTGAGTCTGAGGGGCTGTGAACGTGGAAGGACTAGATCCCCTGGAACTGTGAGTACTTATGATCTGAGCAACAACAACGTCAAGAGAGAAAGAAAGGTTGGGGGACATGGCCTGGACTTTGCAAATCATAGGCACGTAGCCATAAAATTGCCTCAAATCACTAGGAAAAAACACACAAAACAAAACCTAAATATTATGGGTTTGAACATGCTTTTGAGCCTTACCTACAAGATTCCCGGCCCAATAAACTGAGGATATTTACCAAGAAAACATAGCTCTGTTGAACAATAAAAGTCAATGGAAAATAGGGTTCACTTTATAAAAATCACACTGTAACCAAATCTGATGGAAACTGGTATTATCATCTATTCCACAAAGGAAATAACGCCTGCACACATCAGAACTAATGGCAATACCACCACCAAAGAAACCTTATGTGCACACAATTCTTGCCACAAAGAATGGTCCTTCCCTAGAAAACAAACAAACAAAACAACAACAAAAAAACCCGAACAAACGCCAAGGAAAATTAGTGAGAGGGTGAGACTGGGGGTCTGGGGGGAGCAGTAAAAGAAAAGTAACAACAGAGTCCTGCCCAGGAGATAAAACCATTATAGCATTATGAAGCAGATTTAAAAACATGATAGATCAAGTAACTATTCATATCAGGAAGCTATATCCACACAATTAGGATTGAACCACCTATGACAAGCACACCATATGGCTCACCTTCTGGATAACCAATAAGAGACAAGTGTGCCTTAAACACAATTCTTTTTGATGAGGAGGCTAATGCTAAGTGAAGGATTTGTGCTTGCTAAGGACTGTGCTTGCCAAGGATTTGAGAACTTGGCAAGTGGAAACAGACAACGTATAACATCCCAAAGTAGCCTCTATAACCAATTACATTCACTGACTCCAGGGCCGATCTCTCCACATGCTCCCAAACTGGAACTGGAGCTCCTCAATATTTGTCCTTTCTTTTTTCTTTCTTTATTTTTTTTAAACTAGAGGTACTGATTAGGCCTTTCTGGATACCATACCATACCATACCATACCACTGAAGAAATAGTCACTTAGGCTAAGCCATGTTGATAACAAGGAAGATAAACCAGGATTCAGAGTGAAAAGGCATGTGATCTGGGTATCTTAACTATTTGGGGAGCAGTATGGTGCAGGAGTTCAGAATTTGGGCGATGAACTTAGTCCAATCTGAGCCCTTGCTAGCCTCCATCACTTCCTGCCTAGGTGGTGTGACTAGGTAGGTTACCTTACCTCTCTTAAGACGAATTTGTGGAGCGAATCCATGTGCTAAGGAGGTAAAATGCTTAGTAGTATATAAAAAACGGTAACTATTTTTACAAGCACCATAGGCATGTAATGAGAACGCTCCTAAACTTGATTCAGTAAACTCTAAAACACTTGTCTGTAATACTGCATTCCTAGATAAGCAAATACAAGATGGTAAAGTTGGAGAGTCTCCACAAATTATTTCATAAATCTCATGCAATTCCAATCCACATTCCAATGGGAAGCTTTTGGAGAGCTGACAATACAGTTCTGAAATTCATATGGATCCATAACAGGCTCTAGAATATCCAAGAAACTTTTGAAGGAAAAATTATGTACTGCATTATAAAGAAATATTTTAAAGCTACAATAAATAACAAGGTACAATAATGATCAAGATCAAACAGATCAGTAAGACAAATGAGAAAGTATCCAAACAGGTATAAGAACATGAGAATTTAATGTTTTTGGAAGGTAATTCAAATAAAGAAAAAAACAATACAAATTGAGGACACTTTGTTAACTATAAATCTGTATCTTATAACTAAAATTATCTAGAATTTAAGATTTAATTGTCAAAAATAAAACCTTAACAAAAGTAGCTGGAAATATATTTGGGGAGCAAGGAGGGCTTTCTTTGCATTGACTCCAAGGAAATCATAAAATTAAAATAATTGTACATTTCAAGAAATGAATACAAGTAAACTTGTCAACAATCAGAAACAAAACTCAAAGGGAAATGACAAACAAGAAAAACATATTTGTAGCATATGGCTACCTTAATTATAACGACAAGGTTCAATTTTAAAATAAACAAAGTAATAGGGAAATGAATAGAGTATACAAATAACAATTCTCAGAAATACAGATGAACAGTAATCATAAAAAAAAGTCAAAGCTCACAAGTCTTAACAAACACAAAAAAAGGTAACGCTAACAACAGGAGGTGACGAACATGTTAATTAGTTTGATTGTGGTGTATATATACGATATATATATAGATATAAATACCATACATTTAATATATATCATATATACATACACATGTGGTATAAGTACACACATACACATCACTTTGTACACCTTAAATATATCCAATTTTTACTTGTCAACAATAAAAAAATGTAAAGCTCACAAGTCACTAAAAACTAGAAATTAACACTTCTTGCTTATTACATTTTAAAAGGAGGCTCTTTAAAAATCAAATAATACCTAAATAACTATAACACCTAGTATATATGTTGCAGTGTAGGAAACAGGCATGCTTGTGTATTACTAGTGGGAATCCAAACTTGCAGACATTCTAGAGAGAATGTGCCTTATAAAACCTTTGTTAAAAAAGCTCCTATCCTTTAGTTCAGTAATTCCTCCTGCAGAATATGTCTCCTGATTCCACGTCCACTCTTCAAAAGTCTGTTTTGTGATACTGAGACTAGGGCTCTGCAAACTAGTTTTCTCTTTCAGCTGCTCTGCCAGGAGACGGTCCTAGAGGGAGACCAGAGGCCAGAAGCACAGAGAGGCAGTTTGTTCCTCCCAGTTTGTTTGCTGTTCCTGTCAGCCGCATCCCATCAACTCTTAACTCCCTCAGATACCCTAGCGCCAGCTGGTGGGTGCCCCTCAGTGGTCAGGGTCCAGTTCCGTGCGGGTCTGTCCTCTGAGCTCCTGGAGCTGGAGGGCAGGGCCTCTTCTCCTAGCGCCCAGGTCCTGATAACCACTCTACCTGGGAGACAACTTCACAATGGTAACAATGGTTAACTCCTTAGCAATTTTTCCACTGACCCAACATCAATAGGGAATCACGCACGTAGCATTCAGTTGTTGTTCAACGTGGTATGGCTATTACTACTCCATCTATTCACACACTATACTTTCCTTTAACTGATACTCGCTTCAACGCAGACATTTGATCTGTGTTTTTGTTATTATAAATAATGCGGGAATAAAAATTCTTGAACAGAAAACTCTGTCCACACACCTTATTATTTCTTTAGGATGATTGAGGCTCTGTAGGCTGATCATCCAGGATCCAGCAGGAAAACAGAAACTGCCGCAGTTATTTTAACCCAGAGAATTTAATACAGGGAACTGGTTAACAAGTTGGGAAGTTTGTAAAGGCTAAAAGGGAGCCCGGAGGTGAGAAGAAATAGTAAATGCATGAAGCAACTACTTCTCTAGGTCTGGGGGAACAAAGAAAAGGGGTTGGATTGTTAGAAACTAAACACTTAGAGGCCCGTCACTGAGAGCTGAGATGGTTTGTTCATAGGAGGCAAGAAGAATGTTCATTAAAAAGACATTGTGGAAAGGAAGAGGAAATGCCTGACATTCCTTCTCCATCTCCTCTTCAACTCAAAACAAACAACAAGTAACTCTTATGTGCTTTGGTAAAATAATCCAAACAAATGCATTAAAAGTAAAAGAATTTCGCCACCATAATCACTGGAACCTAACAAAATTCTGTAGTGATTTGGAAAGCAATTTAAAAAGTACATACGATATAAAAACTGGACTACGTAGCGGCCATCGTTACCTCAAGCAAAGGTAAAAGAAAATACTGTAGGAATTAGGACAACAGGAGGTCAAAGTATACCCGAACATTCTTTAATTGTAAAAAATCAAGTCAAGTCAATTTGAATTTTTAAATGAGGGGGTTGGTGGGCTGACTGGCTTAAAGCAAAAGAGGATGTATGATTGTGTACACAGTATGATATGTTCTACTGATGCCTGACTAGCCTGACTATCCTAGAAAGTAAAAGCAAGGAAATTGAAAGATACAGAAAAAACTAGGCAAGGACCAATACCAGTTCACTCAGACTGAGGTTTTTAATCCTTCTCAAGTCCTAATGTATTTTACATAACCTGATTTTATAAAGCACCAAGAACTGACTGAAGAATTCACTTGAGCAGACTTGTCACTACTTCCACCAAACAATCAGCTGTCAAGTGGCTGAATAAAGATTGGAGCAAAGGCAACTTAGCTTTACTGTATAAGCAGCACCAAATAACTGCAAACCAGGTGGGTCCAGATGTACAGAACAGATGAAAGCTAAGGTCTCTATTGTCCAGGAAACTCCAACACAACCACAAATGGCATGAAACCACCCTGGAGGTCAGCAGGAAGCTCATTCTGGTCTGACAGTCCGGGAGAGGGCACCTCTCAGAGTGCTACCGTAGTAATTTCCTGTGTGAAAAGCTCACTGCTGTTCTTGCATTCCTCAGGGTGCATTTCTTATCATCTCAGAGGATGTTGCTCTTCCACAGGAAGAGGAAGGAACCAGTTGTTACTGGATGCGTGGGCTGAGAGCTGTCGGGCATTTTCGGCATGCCTCAGTCTCAGCTGTGGGAACCGCTTGGATCCCAGGCGTCCCAGGCCTGGGATAGATATTACGGCAGCAGTCGGGAGCCACATTTTAGAAATGCAGTATATCCAGAAGTTGGAAGGCAGAAATAATACCTGGAACTTCAACCCCTCCAGTTTCCAGAAATGTGCTAATTTTCTAAAGGAAATTCTAAAAAGTATTTTCTCTGCTAGGCTCCCAAATAGCATGTTTTATAAAATCCTTTTGTAGAGTCGCTCTCTCCTCTCTCTCTCTCTCTCTCTCTCTCTCTCTCTCTCTCTCTCTCTCTCTCTTTCTCTCACAGACACACACACACACACACACACACACACACACACACACATTTCACATAGAAAAGTTATTAAGTTGAGGGTGATGAAAGTTTTGCCACCCCAAAATATGCCTTTTGGGATTGATTTTAAGCTGGTTATTAAAAAAACACACAAAAGATTTGGAAAGAACCTTGATCTTCCCCCCCCCACCTGCCAAAAGGAATTCAGCTAGAAAACCTGCTGAAAGGAAGAGAGCACAACCTTAGCGTCATAACATAAACTCTGTTCGGCAGACAGGGAGAAATCTAGCAAAGCCTGTCTGTCCAACTTTCCTCTGTGTCCCTTCGTTTCTGGGTGGCCCCACAGGTTTGCTCCTTCTTTCTCCTCTACCTGTGAATTACCTGCTTTCCCTTGGAAATCCCAGACTCCTGCCTTCCTGTCCTTTTTCTAGAGTGGCATATACACCTCATTGCCTAGAGCCTCTTCGGATCTCATATTCTCACGGAACCCTCACACATACGGCTGTAATAAATTCTGGACAGTTTCTCCTGTTAATCTGTCTCGTGCTAATTTATTAGCCCAGCTAGAAGAACTTAGAAGGTGGGAGGAAATTACTTTTTGTGCCCCACAAGTCCTCGATCACTTTTGCCAACAGTATAAGGACTACCTTTATTGTTTAAGGTGTTATTTAACTAGGGATCTTTTAGAAAATTTAATTAGTATAAAATTTTTGGTAGGAGGGAACTTATTAATGTAAGCTTTTTTTCCTGTGACCATGAAAGTTAAAGGGAATAAAGCTCAAATTAGTAAATTTTTCAGTATAGCTAAACCAAACATGGAACTTAGTGATTATTATGATTTTTATCAAAAAGTGTATTTTATTTGGAGGAAAGAAAGCCTCTGACCCACACTATTCTCTCTTTTTACAGTGACAATATCTTAATCTACACATTGAATTTTACAGATTTCCAGATCTCCATCTTAAAAATAAAAGTGCCATGTTCCTTTAACAGACTGAAAGTTTTCCTTTTCTTTTAAATTTACAATCCTAATACATTTAAAGGTCAGCTATCACATTCACAACTGTTGGTATTTTTATAACATATGGGTCATGATGTACTGCAAAAGCAAGGATATAACTAATTTGGAAATAGTCTCTTCCATCTCTTAATATTTTTCTCTCCTATCTCTAAAATAATTTGTATCTGAAAAAAATGTATTTTCTGTTTCTAAATGGTAAGAGATCTGCCAAAATGTATTTTTCATTTAACTTCTATTAATTATTGTGTATTTCTTATTTTTTAAATGCCTTAGACAGTTTAATTACCTTATTTCTTACCATGTCAACGGGCAATGATATGTTAAACAAAAAAAAATGGCAGAAAGGCAGAAAGGCTTTGTAAAGGAGGGGGTTTATTGGGCCATAAAGGACCAGTTCCTGGGGCATGAACTCTAAACCACCAGCAGCAGCTCCAGGTGGAAAAGGTACCAGGTCCACCGTCCTTTTACTGCATTATGTTTTGGGGAAGAAAGATGCAAGTTGTTTTGAAAGAATTTCATTGGCTACTGATAAGGTGTGTGGAAGAAGGTGAAGCGGGCTAGTCTCGGGATAGGTGCAGAGCCCGTTTGGAAGAGGTGTTTGCTTCTTTGGGTTGGTTGTGGTCAACAGTCAGGAAAGGTCATATGTAAGTAAAAAGCTGGGGTTCCTTGGGTTCAGTGGCACCCGGCTATTCTCTTTTAGGTGATTGTGGAAATAGCCACCAGGAAGTTAATTCAAAGTTCCAACATATACTCAGGAATGTGAGCCGTCTTTTGTTAGCCGCACCCCCAGTCGTTAACAGGCTAACCGCCTAATGCTCTCTTTCTCTTACTCTCCAGCCGCCATAATTTAGTTTAGAACATCTCAGAATTTTTTTTCTTGTCAGTGTGTACATTATTTGTCAACTCTGATAAGAATTCCTCTGTCGCTCCTACAAGCATCTTAGAGTTACACTTAAGTTTTTGAGTCACTGGACAAAAAATATTACTGTATCCAATCACTTGACATATTCACTATCGTTTGAAATTAAGACTAAAAGGCTTTGAAGAAAAGGAGGGCAAATTGTGGAAGGCACCAGTTAGTGAGTCCAGAGATGGATTCTACAAATGCTTATGTACATTTCCCTTCAAATGTTTAGAGCAGCAGGAGACAGATAGGGCAGGGCCATTGAACCAATGCCTAAAGAGATCATAAAAATGCTTCCTAAAGCTTAGTGAGCAGCAACAAAGTTACAAACAAACATATCTAGTTTCAGAAAGCATATGTACTAAACTTACAAATTAAATATCACCTTATAAATTGTTGCAAAGTTAAAAAACTTTAAAAAGAACCTCACCTACCATCACATTTAGAGGCTGCTTATGTGCAAATGCAAGAATGTTAGCATAGAGGAAAGTAGTGAAAGCAGGTTTGTGCAACATGATTTTTATTGATTTACCTGGAAATGGAAATGGGAATCTGGGACAATAAATTGCATCTTGCCATCTTACACTTTCAAAATTATAAATTTTAGTTTTAAGATATTAGGTTTGCATACACTGTGTTCTTTCAAGTAAGTTCTTTCCAAATCTTTGCTTACATAAGCAGTTAGGAACTGGAATAACTCTTTAACTGGTTATGCAATGTTGTTTAGCAACTAGGACACATGGTTGCCACAACATCCATGGAAATAGCCTCTCTGTATCTGCAAGTTTACTCTTTGTATGTCCACATATTTTGTCAATACAGTCATATCATTCAGATAAGCATGTACCATATGACAACCACCATGAAAGTGTATAACTTTTCTTCCTAAAAATAGGCTGATGCAAAAATCTTTCCAAAAGGGAAACCAATGCACTTTGCTAAAAAATCCAAACCTAAATGACGTTTAGGAAGGAGAGTGTTTTACCACTGTACTTCCCTAAGACAAAGAGACAGCAGAATATCTCTTGCATTGATTCAGCTTATCACGTTCCTGATCCTAGAAAAGAAGACAGAAAAACCACAATTGTTTTTCTCTCAGCAAACCCCTGGCAAAACAGTGCTGAGCCAGGAGATAATCTCGGCTCTCCTGAGATTACTCAGGGCTACACCTCGTGTCTCTGGGGAAAGGAGATAGGGAGTCCCACAGCTGACATCCAATCTGTCAGGAAATCCTCTTGGCTCTGCCTTCAAAATACAAGCAGAATCCCATCACTTATCGTCACCTCCTCTGCTACCCACCCGAGTCAGGCAACTATCGCCTCCTGTCCAATTCATTAGCTTTTTAATTTGTTTCCTTGTCCCCCTCTACCCCCCGACCCCTCACCCCCGACCCCCAGCTCGTTCTCAACACAGTAGCCAGAGCGGCACCTGTTACATGTCAGATCACGTCCCTCCTCTGAAAGACACCCTCCGTGGCTCCCTTCTCCCTCTCAGTCTGGCTCCCAGGGCTCCGACTTGCCTGCCCTTTCCAGATATTCACACGACTTGTTCCCTTCATTCCATCAGCTCTTCACTCAAATGTCACCACTAATGTGATTCTTGTCCTGGCCTCTATCTAAAATGTACCCCTCTTCCTATCTGCCCTGCAGTGCTTTTTACACTTTTGCATTTTTTTTCGGTTTACTATACTACATAGTCTATTTTTTTTCCCACCTGTGATTTGCTTGTCTCCCCACTGTAATTTAGAATGTAGGCATCTCCGGGGCAGGTGCTTTCGTTTTGTTTACTTTTTCAAAAGTCAAGAACAGTGAGTGGCACAGAATAGTTACTTAAGAAATACTGATTGAGAGCCAAAAATGTGTGTGAGTGGGTGTGCTCCCAGCATGCTGCCACATCTGCTATCCTTTGAGTTATACAACTTAAAGACCCCAAACTAGATTGATGTGCTTTTATTACCGTGGTCCGCATCTATTTTCAACTACCTCCGGTCAGCTCAAAACTAGTCAAAGGCTTTCTTCTAGAGAAGTCCTCTAGTTTCCTCTAGCTCATTAATGATCTTTTCTTGAACATTCCCATTAACAAGCTTTTATTGGACAAACATGTACACTTGGCATCCAGTAGATTAAAACTGCCCCTTATTTCTTTTTTTAAAAATATCTTTATTCATAAACCAGTATAATATTGGTCAGTTTGAATGCCATATATGTGATAAAATAGATTATGAAAAGTATCATATTTACAACAAAACCATTATTTTGTATAACTGAATGATCTGATATGCTATCTTCTGCTATAACTCAATGGACCCAACCCTACCCTAAGAATGGACCAATTTTATGATTCTCCTAGAAAGTTTTGAGTTGGGTATAGTTTCTTGGTGCCTCTTTCTGTGATCCAAGGCTTACAAGAAAGTCTCTGAAAATGAACAATTGGAACCAGGCCTCTCCAGGATCAAGGAGAGACAGGAGTGAGGAAAAGGACATCCTGTCACATCTTAAAGATCCACAGCTGCTGTGCTTTGCAGGATATGGGGGAGGGGGAACACATAGTGGAAGAGGAAAGAATCATTCACAACAAATTATATTGAACATTTCTAAATTGTCAATATCAAGGGTTAATTTCTAAAACATAAGTTTTTAGACAGAAGCTATTCAGTAAGCCATTAACTGAAATAGGTATGCAACATAGTCAAGGAGATGCTACACTTGCAAAACCACATATATCTTATTTATCTTTAATTTTAAAATAATTCATTCCTTTGTTGGGTATGCGAGTGAACAATGGAGAAAGTGGTGCATCTGCCACAACGGCTGTTGCCAAGGATTTCAGTGCTTCCAGAAGATGCAGGCTAGAGACCTTTAGGCACCGGAGGGGTTCTTCTCTTTCAGCCAAGATGCCCCCATTTAAGTCACTTTTGCATTTTGTTTCAAGCTTACATTGTGCAAATTCTAGTCTTGGTTGGAAACAGTCTCCAAAAATTTCTTGAGTCACTCTTCGGACTCTTTTTCTATTCCGTTTTCATGAATGATCCTTGAATCCATATTTATATCAAGCCCAAGTCTTCTTTCTTGTAGAGTTGTGAGTTTTAAAATTCCGATTATACTGTTTAAAGACAGTAGCCGTAAGAGAGTCCAGATGTCGACTTCTGAAGCCCATTTGTATAATCTGATGGTGTTTGCTAGCAATCGTCAGTGACTGACACAGAAGGGGTGTCTTGCTTCTCAGCCGGGAGAAAGAAATGGCGGCATATGGGATCTGGGAATAATACATCACATAAGCAGGTTTGTACTGGTTTGGTTTTCTATACTGTGTTCCCCAGGCGATTCGAATCCATACTGCATTCTCCTCAGCATCTCTGAAAGTGATTGTCACATTTTTTAATGCGCTCTGAAGAATTTTCTTAAATGAACTTTTGAACTGTTCCATATTGGAAAGGTCAGTGTCTTCACCTGGCTCTTTAGCCATCTGAAAAACATCCCAAACTCTCTGGTGCCGATGAAACTGAGTACAAATGACGTCTACAATTGTGAGCCTCACACAATTCTCCTCACAAAGCGAACCAAGTCCTGAGCAAGAGATTCCTTTCTCTTCCGGAAGGTTACGGTCTGTAGTTGATTTGCAGACAAAAAATCCCAGGCTTTTAGGATTGTCTTCATTTCAGTCATTGGGGTTTTCAAGATGGTCCTCTTGATGAACTCGACAACAGTTTCATCCATCTCTTTGGCACGGCCCACAGCGCCAGCTGTCTCACTCCTCAGCAGATGTTCCCGCCTGCTCTGCCCCTTATTTCTCATACTGTCATTTCTCTCTGGCTAAGGTGTACGTTTCTTAAGTTCAAGGAACCAGCTTGACATCTCCCTTGGCAACTCATGTAATGCTTCCATGTGGTCCGGCTTTAAGTATTTCGACTGATGGAGCAACAAAAGACTGCAGACCTTAATATTCTTCTATGATGTAATCATAAATTCTTTTATTATAAAGAATTAATCTGATCTGAAATATTGTCCCTCATTCTAAAGAAAGGCATACAGATCACATTCATAGTCTCCACACAGTGGCCAGAATGAAGATGAGAACACTGCTTCAGTTCCCTGAGAAGCGTTCAGTGTTCTGACAATCAGAGCAACACAAGCAAGATTATCAATTTCATTTTGTTCATCTGTAGGACACATAAAATTAATATGTGAAAACTTAGGAATATGTTTTATCTAAAAATAAAAATATATTTTCATAATCCCAGAGTGTTTTAAATAAATTTTGTTTACAGTGTTTTGAAAAGACACTTTAGATGAGGATACAGAGGAGAAATTCCAATCTTGCGGCTGGTGTTCTGGAGGGGGCTGAGGGTGGGGGCGAGGTGTGGGGGAGGGGAATGGACTACCTTAGGTCTTAGCTACACCACATGTCAATGCTACCGCTAAATGCCCTCGCACAATTTTGAAAACAAAACCCAGGTGTAGTTGTACCTGAATAAATGAAAACATTACAAGATTCAAGGGAATCTTGAACTAAATAATCTTTAGAAAATCAGTATATAATAAGTGACAACACAGTCAGAATAAAGAGTTAAGAATTTGAGATCAACATTATTAAACTATGTCTGTAAGACAGCCAGTATATGTCTTCACAGAAACAGTTTTTAAAACAAAGCTTTAGAAATGCAGATTGGTAACAGCTTATTTGATGTGAAAATATTGTATCAAATGTCCTGCCTGGAATTAGAGACACAAGTGCAAGCCACAAAGATACCAACTGTTACACTGTATGCCATAACTTCTTCTCTGCGGTAAGAAGGCATCAGAGCATAGATTCAGATATCAGTACACTTACATTTATAAATCCTCCTGACCATAATATTAACTTAAGCCAAAGCAGAAAGAGAAGCCAACTATCTCTTAGACCATAACAAACCTGCTTTTATCCTACTAAGAAATTTGACAAATTAAGGTTTAAAGAGTAATCTTTTTTATGTCCCATCTTGATTAAGTGAATTTCTAAGGAAACTTTCTTCTAGTTTACAAAAACCAAACAAATCCTAAAATAAACAGTAACCACAACAACAAAAATCGAAACCACCTTTAAACAATGCTTTTACTGGATTCCAATATTTCTCTGGGTTTTTAAACTAAAATCACATGCAAAGTTCACACCACAAATATTTAATGTAATTGTGCTTCATGCCAGAGTAAAAACAAATTTTCCTCACAATTTTATCTGATTTGTTGTGCAAAAGGAAAAAAAAAAAAAAGCAAAACAGCCAATGTATAGAGAAGACTACAGATTAAGAATTACTTACCAGTAGATTAATGGGAAGGCAAATAGTTAAAAGTGATTTCACTTGAGTTTTCTAACCAAATATCAATCAATGAACTAATACATATTATATATATATTATGTCATATGTATTATATAAACACACTGAAAAGACAACCTACTGAATGGGGGAAGATATTTGCAAAGGATATATCCAATAAGGGATTAATATTCAAAATACATAAAGTACTCATATAACTTAACACCAAAAAAACAAACAATCCAATTAAAAAATGGGCAGAGGACCTGAACAGACCCTTCTCCAAAGAGGACATACGGGTGGCCAACAGACATACGAAAAGATGCTCAACACTACAAAGGGAAATGCAAACTAAAAACCACACTGCGCTATCACCTCACACCTGTCAGAATGACTATCATCAATAAATCAACAAATAAGAGATGCTGGGGCGGCCGGATGACTCAGTTGGTTAGAGCACCAGCGCTTAACAACAAGGTTGCCAGTTCCATTCCCACATGAACCAGTGAGAAGCAACGGCTTGAGTTTGGAGCTGAGAAATCAGTGGTTAGAATGAGGTGCTCATAACACCAAGGTTGCCAGTTCGAGTCCCACATGGGCCAGTGAGCTGCGCCCTCCACAGCTAAACTGAAAACAACTTGACTTGGAGCTGAGCTGCGCCCCCCACAACTAGATTGAAAAATAACACTTGACATCCTGGAAGAACACACTGTTCCCCAATATTTCCCAATTAAAATAAATGAATAAATAAATAAAATAAATGCTGGCAAGGATGTGGAGAAAAGAAAACTCTCATGCACTCCTGGTGGGATTGTAAGTTAGTTCAGCCACTATGGAAAACAGTATGGAGATTCCTCAAAACATTAGAAATAGAGCTGCCATACGATCCAGTTTTTCCACTTCTGTGTATTTATCCAAAGGAAACAAAAACACTAATTTGAAGAGATCTATGCACCCCTATGTTCACTGCAGCATTACTAGTAAAAGCCAAGCTATGGAAGCAACCTAGATGTCCATCAATAGGTGAATGGATAAAGAAGATGTCTCACACATACACACACACACACACACACACACACACACACACACACACACACACAGGAATATTATTCAGCAATGAAAAAGAGTGAAATCTTGCCAGTGGAGACAATTGAATAGACCTAAAGGGTAGTATGCTACTGAAATAAACAGAGAAAGAGAAATTCTCTGCATGGTATCACTGATATATGGAATCTAAAAAAAAACAAAATAAATGGATAAACAAAACAGAAACAGACCCATAGATATAGAGAACAAGCTGATGGCTGCCAAAGGAGGAAGGGGGCGGGGGGTGAATAGAAATAAAGAAAAACTTAAAAAGAACAAAAGAAAAAGAAAAAATAAAATTTAAAGGAAAGCATTTTAGAGATATTTATAAAAATCTAAATGCTTTACGAGCATCTATGCCCTAATAGAATATATAAAATCAGGAGTTTCTATGTCTTGCCTAGAGGCAAGCAGTAATCTTCCAGATTATAAAAGAATCTACCTGGATGGGACTTCATAAACCTAATCCCAAACCAACTGATAGCAAACACGTTTTTGTTTTCCTGTGTTTCCTTGTTTGTTTTATTTTTTATGTACTATTGAGCACACAACTCAGAGTAACAGTGGAATCTTCCTTTTAATGCTCACATATTGGGTTGAACCAAGGGGAATCACTGATATTAGACCATTTCGCAAACAAAATGGCAATTTCGTATCATTTAACCTAGCATTTCCCTTAGGTGGATAATAACTGTAGTCATCAGACTTACTGTTCTGTTTTGTATCACAACCGCAGATTTGTCATGTGTGTATTACACAGAATTGTCCTCTAGAAGTGCCACATACACTGTACTCCTGAGTTAGGGTCCTGGAACGTAGTTGACTTTGGCACCTCTGCATTACTATTCAAGGATGGACAGTCGCCAGGTGGCAGTTATGCCCCCCTCCCTAGCACACTGTTGAGAATATCTGGACCCCTCAGTCATGATGCCTTGCAAAGCTTGAAGGGTCCCGTCAAGGAAAGTGAGTCTTAAAGTGTGGACCCAAGGTTTTTGATAATCTGTGATATCTTCTATGTCAGGAACACCTAATTTTAGTCTACTGACTACTTCATAAGAAGGCAACACATCTCAAAACCACCAATCTTTTTCTCGTCTCACTATGAGGCAAACCCCAACATACCAGAATTTGTAAACTTCAACAGCATGCCTTTTGAGAAATTCACTGCACATAAATGTGTTGAGCACCTAGTATAAGCCAAGCTCTGTGGCAAGAATTAGATGTCTAGTTAATGTTTAATGTCATCAGTAAGTTATTAATGCAGAAATGCTAGTAGGGTATTTTATAAACACGAACACTGCAAGAGATACGACCACAGACCCCTTGAAGTACTACTTGTCACCACCAATATCAAGTGTTTGCTTCGTTGTTTGTTTTCCTTTTTGGTCATGCATTAATAATTTACCCCAAATATTTAACTACACTGACACCACCACAGTAGTGTCACCAGAGACCACGCCTCCCATCTGTTCTTATGACTGGTTTGCACTGACTAGAATCCACGGCAACAATGGTCGCCTCGCAAAGGTGAACAGACTCAAATTAAAAGGCTGAGACTCTCAGTTTTTGAAGACTCTAGATACATTGGATCCACTGAGTGAATAAATTATTTGTATGGAATTTTTATAAACAAAATTGCAAGTATTAGAAATATTTCTTAATGTCTGCATAATTCCTCAGGAAGAATAAACAAAGGGAAGTGATGCTTTCCTTGTAGCTTCTCAGAAGACCAGAAGTCAACTTAACTCCTCTGAAAGGCAATTAACAAGGAAGGAAGTTCTGTGACAGCAAATGAAAAGTCCCCTGGTGGCACCTTGAGAGGAGGGGCAGCAGTGAGTATGCAGGAGGCTGAGCTCAGGTCCTCAACTTGAAGGCTGTGCTGGAGTTGGCACTGCTCCCTCTAGTGGCTCTTCGGGCACTTTGTAAATAACGACTTTCTATACAAGGTCATTTCTATGCTAAAAGGTTAGGCTATTTAGTCCACTTTCCAGCTTCTCTCCTACACACTTTTTAAGGAAAACAGATTGTGCCAAATAATTAAATACTATTTAAATGTAAACAACAACAACAAAAAACTTACTGTGGGAGAATCAAAAGAAAGGACATCCACAACAGGGGGAGCAGAGGTCTGCAAATCCATTACCTCAAGCTTTGGATCAATCTGTATATATACAAAAGAAAAATTAATATTAGATTTTTATACAATAAAAAAATGGATGACACTTCTAACAACTTATAGGGTATTTCCTAATATATTCTAAAATTAAAATATATTGGTCTATTCATTAACATGGATATAAACATTTAAACAAAATATTAGTCTAGCACATCTATAAATGCATAAGAAAAAGATCATCATGACTAAGCTGAATTTATTCCAGGAATAAAAAATTGATTTTACATTAGAAAATCAATATAATTCACCTATAAGGGGATTTTAAAAAATCATTTAAAAAAGTGACCCACCTCAAAAGATGCAGGAAAAAATCCTAGCCAGTTCATTAAGACAAGGAAATAAAAGGTGTTAAGATGTAAGAATTGGAACAGAAGAAATAAAATTGTCATTAGATATAATTGCCTATGGAAAAATTCCAAAAGAATCTACAGCTATATCATTAAAATTAATAAGAGCATTTACCAACTTGAGAATCAATATATAAAATCAATTGTCTGCACTTTAAGACCGTTAGAAAATGTAAATTTTAAAAAGATATAATTTACAATGCCATAAAAAAATTTAAATACATCAGGACAAACATACAAAGATGTGTATGACCTTTATGGAAAAAAAGAATAACGCTCATGCCAGGACACTACAGAAGACTTAACTAAATAGAGAGCTATATTGTAAGGAGCTCAGATGCAGAGCCCTGTATATATGGAAAATACATATAAAAGGAAAATAGTACCACAAATCAACAGTTCCGAAAACTGGCTCACTATATGGCTTGCTGCCCTAACACTACATACAAAGGTGGATAGCAGAAAAACTCGAACCCTAAGCATTATGTCAAAATTATAAAGTTAGTAAAAATAAATGTATAAGAATACCTTTATGACCCAGCGTTGAGACAGATATCTTAAACAAAAGCAAAACCATAAGGGGAAAAAAAATTGATGCATCTGATTATATCAAAATTAAGGATTTTTATTTAACAATGGACACCACAAAGTTAACAATAAGATAATGGAGCAGAAGGAGAGAGTATGATGTCTAAAACCGAAAAAGGATAAATATCTAAATATACAAGAAATGCCTACAAATCAATGTGGAAAAGACAACAATTCCAAGAAAAAAATATAGAAAAGTAAAACTGACAATTAACCAGTATATGAAGAGATTTTCAGAAAGTTAGTAATTAGAAAAGGATTAAAGCAAAATATAACTTGGCACCTATTAAACTGCAAAAACTAGAAAGCTCAATGATGCCAACCCTTTCTAGCAGCATGGTTTGTAATGGCAAAAAATAAACACCACCACCACCACCAAAATCCACAACCAGAAATCCCCCCAATTTCTTAACAGTGGAATAAATACATAAATCGTAGGAATTACTACTGTGGTAAATTTACTGGAATCCTATATAGCAGAGAAAGGAATGAAATACAGCTACGTGCAACAGCCTATGGATGCAGAGTTCATACATCTGAGTCTTAGGATTTGAATGTTAAATGAAAAAGTAGGCTATAGGAAAATATATTTAGTATGATTTCATTTACATAAATTTTAAAACCATCCAAAACTAAATAATACCTAATTATAGATTCAAACATATATAGCAAATAGTAAATCAAAAAGAAAAGCAAGGGAATCATTAACTAGAGCGGCAACTACTTCTGAGGGAGGTTATTTCCAAATTTGAAAACACACACACACACACACACACACACATACACACACACACACACAACTGAAACCACATTATCACCAAATATTTACTGAACATCGTGAATAACAAGTACATTTCATCCCTATGACATGAGTGGTACCAACAATCAGTGCAGTGAAGAACCTCAAGAGGAAACTGACCTCAAGAGGAAGCCTAGTGGGAAAGGCTGCCCGGGAAGAAACAGCTTAAGAGGGCTCCTTTAAAACCCCTTCACTGCGTTAACTGATTTAAAGTTTCTTCTCCAAAATGTGTCAAACATCCACCAAGAATGATTACATTATTTATATTTTTAAGTAAATATAGTTAATGTGCTACATTTTATTAAAATAAATGATTACTTTAAAATATAAAAATTTCCCATTGTTATTCATTCTTGAAAAACACAGAAATATAAAGAAATGTACATCTCCTTTCCTAAACTTCTTTCTCCAACACTGAGCTCTTGGGGTAAAGTCGAACACCTCATTCTGCTGCACGGAAACACCATTTGACTACGGTCCAACGTCGCAGTGAAATTAAAGAAGGTTCAGAAAACAAAAACAAAGACAGAAACAGAGAGCCAGGGATGAGGTAAAAAGCATTCCTGAGCAGAGAGGTGAATGCCAACAGGACTTTCACACATAAGAGAGGTTGTCAAGGGTCAGACTGTGAAGGAATTGGGGAAGGCACAGAGAAAGTGGAGGCTAAAATGTGCTTTAGAAAGATTCGTCAGACAGAGACATGTTGGGTATCAAGAAGACAGCAGGGGTAACAGGCAGGACACCACTGCGAGCGTTCTGGACGGTGCTGATGAGGACTGAGCCCGAGGTGAGAGCAGCTGAATGATTTTAAAAGCACTGATAATGCTTGATGGTCATAGCTGTAGTTTGGGAAGTATTAAGAAACTTTTATAATTGTCCAGCCAATTGTGTTAGAGGTGGAGGTTTACGTGCCTAGTCATCTCTGCGCTACAGTAAAGAAGAGATTAGAAGAGATTAAAACTGTGCAGGGTGGGAACGGGGGGCTATCTGCTCAGCCTGTCAACACCTTGGTTCCTTTCTGGCTGCTCCACGGAGCAGAACACACAGCCCCCTCCTATCAGCTCTGAGTCCCAACTTAAGGCAAAGATAAGAAACCTGAGGATGACCTACTTTCCTTTCAGTACTAGCTGTCCAAAATTGCAGGCATTTTATTCTCTTTTATCTACTGCCATCTAGTGGACAAATGAAATTGTTTACCTGTGAAAAATAACAATCTGGTTTTACCACCTGAAATTGGAACTGCTCAAAAAAATCTAAATCACATGGAAATAAATGGTCAGCATCTCTCATAGAGGAATCCTTGAACTTCTACAAGTTGGAAAACTGTTGATGTAACAGTATTTTACTGTATTGCGTCACAAGTTGCTGCCGCATACATTAAAAGAAGCAGGAAATTCTTACTAAGCAAAAGTTTACAGTCCTCTCCATAAAGAAAATATGTTGAAGGGGTGACACTCACAATTAAGTTGTTTGCAAACTCCAGGAATACTAACAGTACCTTCCAGCTCTCCATTTTTATTGGCAAGAACCCTTTAATAAGTACAGTTGCCTTTAAACGGAGCAGACTGCCTTATGAGAGGCTGAATTCTCCATCACTGAACAGGGCATATCACGGAGGAATTCATGCCTGAGGGAGAGGTTCGCCTGCAGGACCTCACAGGATCCATTCCACTCTGAAGTTCTCTGGAGTCATCATATTTACTAGTCCATGAACACAAACACGGCTACTAACAAATTCTGAAAGGCAAAGAATCCATTTTGTTCCCTGTTGCATACTCTAAAGCTAGTACAATGTTCAACACATAGATACTTAATATCTGTTAACAGGAGGAAATTTAATTTTGATTATATTGAAGCATAAGATCAAAATGGTTAAAAGTACAGAATGGAACCGGAGCACTTGGGTTGCAATTCCAGTGTTGCCATTTACTAGCTTTAAGATTTAACTTGCATGTGCCTCAGTTTCTCCAGGGATAAAAATTGGAGAGTGTGTTTCACAGTTTTTAGGAAGATTAAATGACTTAATTTATGTAAAGCAATTAAAATAATGTATGTGTTAGATATTATTATTATTACTACTGTTATCATGTAATCACTGAATAACATGTATTGAGGCCCAAAACAATAAAGACATATATATACCACAGCTAGAACCAGAGAAGTGGTCATTGTTTTAATAATAAATCGTAATGTTCTCAATCTTTACAGAAGATTGAGATTAAAAATCCAATCTCCAACTTGAAGACTTAAACTGATTATAGTCTTCAACAATGAATCAGGGCCAGACTATCACAAAATATTATTATATAAATATTTGGTTAAGTTAAAGGAAGTTTTCCTTCATCCTAAATATCATACAGGATTTTCTATGCAATTCATACATTAAGGTAATCTCAAATGGCCATTATAAAACTAAAAACTGTCACAATTATTTTATTAATAAATTCTTTTTAAGCTAACTAACCAGAATCCCTTCCTGCAATATTCTGCAACACTCCTAGAATAACTATTTTGATGCCTTCCTGTCCCGAGATTTGTCACCAGCCCTCAGAATGACTCTGTTGTCTTCCTATCAAAATATGCCCGAGAGTAGGGGGCTGCTCAGGATACAAGTGTCGCTCACATTAAGTTCCTCCTGCAAAAAGGAAAGCTTACTTCTGTCTGGGGACAGGACGGTGCATCCCAGCTCGTGACAGTCAGAAGAAGATAGAGTCAGCATGACTCATGATGTGCCAGAGCAGACTGTGGGGAAGGCTAAGGGAAAATTGGGCTTCTTTCCCACCAAAAAAAAGAAAGAAGTTGTTCTCATGTTTTTAACTAAGATAAGTGCCAAGGCCAGCAGCACTGCACAGGGTCAGCTATTAGGTCAACAGAAAAGACACCAGGGGTCTATTTCATTCAGCCAGGGCAGGATTTTATGCCTCAGACCTTCTTTGATGTAACCTTCTTCTCTCATCTAGTCTAAAAGCAGCCTACTATCATGTTTCCCTGAAAATAAGACGTAGCCAGACAGTCAGCTCTCATGCGTCTTTTGGAGCAATAATTAATATAAGACAAGGTCTTATATTATTTATATCATATCATCTCATATCATATTATATAAGACCCATATAATATAAGTCTTATATTATACTAAAATAAGACCAGGTCTTATATTAATTTTTGTTCAAAAGACACATTAGAGCTGATTGTCCAGCTAGGTCTTATTTTGGTGGAAACACGGTATCACTCTGTCCATCCACGTATGAATTAGTCATTTATATAGGTATTTAGTCAGCTGGTTCCACAGGACCCCACCTTCAAATAAGTGGAGCACTTAGGAACGGTGAATGGGTAGCTTCTGCGAAAGGCCAAAGTCTCACCCAGAAAACACTGAAAGAACACAATTCAAATGAACTTCATAGAAAACACAGTAAATTGCAAATTACAGGAATGCTATCTTGCTTCAAACTCAGACATAAAATATTCATTGGGACTGCAACAAGAGTAAGTTAGCGAAATTAATTAGATACTTTAGATGCCATTTATTCCACATCTTCTAATAATACATTTTAATCATGAATTCCAACCTAAAAAAAAAAAAAAAAGGGAGGAGACGTAATCAAAATGGTGGTATGAGGTGAGCCTCTGGAAATCTTCCCTGGAATTTACAACAAATTGAACAACTATAACTCCACAAAACACTCCCTGCACAGCAGACAGGCAAGACGAAGAGGCTTACTACTGAATTCACCTAAAGTAGTAAACAGAACTGCTGAAACACACGGGCTCTGAATCTGGTGCGGGAAGAGCTTTGGAACTTCAAAAGCTCTTCGCATCCCACATGGACTTGGCACCCTATGACCCAGGTGAACTGTTAACAGAGTCGAGAAACCCGCCTTCCAGGGAATCTCTTTATTGTGTGAGAAGCTGGAATAGTGCAGAGAAAACATAACAATACAGTATAAGAGAGAAAGAAAGGCTGCAATTGGAGAGAAAATAAAACATTCTACCAACATGTACTGGAAAACAAAAGAAAGACCTCTTCTTATCAACCTGTTGCAGAACCCACTCCTGTAGATGTCTAGGAAGAGAAATAACAAATCATTAGTTGCCATGAATAACCAAGGCAACAAGACAGCTCAGAAAGAAAGTGAAAAGTCTCTAGAAAATGAACTTAAAGAGTGGAAATATGTGACTTAAATGACAGAGAATTCAAAATTGCAGTTCTGAAAAAACTCAACGAGATGCAAGAAAACACAGAAAGGCAGTTTAATGAACTCAGAAACACAATCAAAGAACAACATGAACATTTTACCAAAGAGATTGAAATTTTATAAAAGAACCGAATAGAATTTCTGGAGATTAAGAACTCAATAGAAGAAATGAAGAATGAAATAGCCAGTTTAGGTAGTAGAGTTGACCAGATGGAGGAAAGAATCAGTGACATCGAAAATAGAAACCTGGAAATGACATGGATGGAAGAGGAAAGAGACTTGAGACTTAAAAGAAAGAACTCTACAAGAACTTTCTGAGTCCATCAGAAAGAACAATATAAGAATAATGGGCATAGCAGAAGAAGAAGAAAGAGAGAAGGGAACAGAGAGTATATTCAAACAAATAGTCGATGAGAACTTCCCAAACTTGTGGAAAGAACTGGATCCTTGAATCCAAGAAGCAAATAGAACACCTAATTACCTCAATCCCAACAGGCTTTCTCCAAGGCACATAGTATTGAAGCTGTCAAAAATTAATGACAAAGAAAGAATCCTCAAGGCAGCCAGGGAAAAGAAGACGGTAACCTACAAAAGAAAGCCCGTTAGATTATCATCAGATTTTTCAGGAAAAACTCTGCAAGCCAGGAGGGAGTGGAACCAAATATTCAAACTATTGAAAGGGAGAAATTATGAGCCAAGAATAATATACCCAGCAAAGATATCCTTTAGATAAGAAGGAGGAATAAAGACCTTTCCAGACATACAGAAGCTGAAGGAATTTTCTAATACACGACCTGCACTACAAGAAATATTAAAGGAGGCTATTCGACCACCAACAGGGACAATTTGTGGCAACCAAAACATAAAAACGGGGAGAGTAAAGGCCTGAACTGGAATATGGGAATGGAGAAAGTAAGCATACTGAAGAAAATGGAATACTCTAAATATCAAACTTTCTTTTACATAAACTTAACGGTAAACACAAAAAAAATTCAGAACTGAAATAATACTGTAACAAAAGAAGAAACAGAGGGAAAAATCATAGAATATCACCACACAGAAATAATAGACAACAACAAAACGGCAAAGAAACAATGGAGACACAGTCTTACCAGAAAACTAAAGATAGAATGATAGGAAATCCTCACTTATTAATAATCACCCTAAATGTAAATGGACTGAACTCACCAATAAAAAGGCACAGAGTAGCAGATTGGATCAAAAAACTAAACCCAGCTATATGCTGTCTCCGAGACACACATCTCAGCTACAAGGACAAGCATAGACTCAAAGTGAAAGGGTGGAAATTGACACTCCAAGCAAATGGTATCCAGAGAAAATCAGGTGTAGCAATACTGATATCAGATGAAACAGACTTCAGGGCGAAAAAGGTAACAAGAGACAAAGATGGACATTTCATAATGATAAAGGGGACTATACAACAAGAAGACATAACAGTCATCAATATTTATGCCCCCAATCAGGGAGCACCAAAATATACCAAGCAACTACTAACAGAACTAAAGGGAGAAATTGACCAAAACACAATTATACTAGGGGACCTAAATACATCATTGACAGCTATGGATAGATCATCCAAACAGAAAATAAATAAAGAAATAGCAGCCCTAAATGACACATTAGATTAAATGGACATAATTGACATTTATAGAGCACTTCATCCTTAAACATCAGACTATACATTTTTTTCTAGTGTACATGGAACATTCTCAAGGATAGACCATGTATTGAGACATAAAACTAGCCTCAGCAAAGTTAAGAAGATTGAAATCATACCAAGCATATTCTCTGATCACAAGGCTTTGAAATTGGATATCAACTGCCAAAAGAAAGCAGGAAAAACCACAAATACATGGAGATTAAACAATATACTTTTAAAGAACGACCAGGTCAAAGAAGAAATTAGAGGAGAGATCAAAAGATACATAGAAACAAATGACAATGAAAATACATCCTACCAAAATTTTTGGGATGCAGCGAAAGCAGTTTTAAGAGGGAAATTTATATCATTACAGGCCTATCTCAAGTAACAAGAAAAATCCCAAATAAATAACCTCACGTTGCAACTTAAAGATATAGAAAGGGGAGAACAAATGAAACCCAAGGTCAGCAGAAGAAAGGAAATAGTAAAACTCAGAGCAGAACTAAATGAAATAGAGAACAAAAAGACAATAGAAAAAAATTAATGTGATAAAGAGCTGGTTCTTTGAAAAGATTAACAAAATTGACAAACCCTTGGCTAGACTCACTAAGATATAAAGAGAGAAGACACTAATAAACAAAATCAGAAATGGAAAAAAAAAGTCTTGCTAATTTTCATATATTCCAAAGTAACATGTAAGCTGACCTTGCCTAAAGCTTTGGAAACACTTCAATCCACAAAATTTACTTAATCTAAATGAATATAGCACCACTTCTAGTCTGAATCTTATTATTCTATTCTAAGTGCTATTTTTAAACTAATAGTTTTTGCTCTATGAGGGAACCAGACATTAATATCAAAACTAATTTTATATTTAACAGTTATTTATTCATTATATTAAACATGTTCTCTGCCCAGAAAACTTTACACCCTTGCTCTATTATTAAGAGATTTTAAAGAAAAATAAATTTAACAATTGGTGGTTCATATGCAGAATCCTATCACTGCTCTGGCATTTTATATCCCAGAATATGAAGGTATTTTTACAAATATAAGTCATATTATGTACTTAATTTAAGCAACATGAGTGCTTATAGATCATTTAAACTGGGTACACACAGGCTGACTTTCTAAAAGCCACAAACATAATTCAGTCACAATGCTCAACATGCTGTACAGTATTAACTGAACTCTAACTCCCAGATGAAAAGTCAGTTTTTAATAGGTTTTTTTAAGTGTGTATGTCAAAAATTCGGTTGAGAGTGGCTTTTCATGGCTGGGGTCATCCTGACCTAGCCATACAAAGCAACCCAGCTAGTTTACTGCTTTCTGGCTGCACTGTCAGAACAGAGCTACTCAGACAACTTGTTGACATTTTAAAGAAAGTCCAGCACTCTTAAATGGTCTGAGGCTGACAGTAAATCACAGAGAAGATGGCTTGAATGGCTTGAACCGCCACAGCTGAGGTAGTGTGGTGTCATGGAAATATCACTGAATGAGGAGTAAGAAGACCAGAGCTCAGGCTGCAGCTCTGCCACCCATCACTCTGGAAAGGTGGCTGAGGGGATGACAGGGCAACAACAACACTGATGGTTAAGCTCAGCCAAGCCACAGAAATGCTAGAATCAAAAACACCGAGAGTCAAGAAAACCAGGTTGGGTTAAACAAGGAAAAGAAACTCAACTTAAAATATACTTCACATATATTTTATGTGAATATACCGGGGGATGCCAAAAAAATGTATACACGTGACTTGTCTTCATCTTTTGTCATCCGTATACATGGAGTATTACAATTTTAATACAGTTTTTTCCTTTCTTAAAATGTGTATACATTTTTTGGCACCCTCTATATATGATCCTGGGGGATCAAAAATACATCTATCATTATAGAAACTGAAACACAAATGTAATGAACCTCAATCAAATTACATTATATTCTTTCTTTCAAAGAAATAGAAGGGAAAAAATGATTTAAAAATTGGCATGAATAAGTAGTAAAGCATAATGGTAAATACTTTATTTACCATTGAAAAACTGGAAAGATGGTTTGAAGTTGGAATGGTCCAAAAGTATAAAAAAGGACTGGAAATCAACATTACCACAGAAAAAATACGACAGAAACCCCAAAATGTAACTAGATTAAACAAAATCTGAAAAATAACCTCCAAAAATGTAAAAGTCTTAAAAATTTAAACACACACACACACACACACACACACACACATACACACACACACACCCCTTGAGACTAACAAAAATACCTGAGATAGCAGAAAAGACCAAGACTAAGGACACCAAAATTAACGAACTGATTGGGGGGGTGGGGGACTTCCACACAAGACCATGGAAGGGGGTATGAATAATGCAGGAGGCGACTGTGACTTGCCACTTAGGAATAAGTCTTAAGAACTCAAAATACTCAGCCATAAAAAAGAATGAAATCTTGCCATTTGAGACCTACAGTGTAGTATGCTAAGTAAAATAAGTCAGACTGAGAAACACAAATACCATATGGTCTCACTTGTATGTGGAATCTAAAGAATAGAATAAATGAGCAAACAAAACAGAAACAGACTCATAGATACTGAGAATAAAGTGATGGTTGTCAGAGGGGCATGAGTGAAAAAGGTGAAGGGGTTAAGTACAAATTGGTAATTACAAAATCGTCATGGGGTGTAAAGTGTAGCATAGAAAATATAGTCAGTAATGTTGCAACAACTATGTATAGTGTCAGGTGGGTCCTAGATCAATGCGGGAATCACTGCATAAATTATATAAATGTCTAATCGCTATGAATTACACCTGAAACTAATACAAAATAATACTGAATGTCAGTCAACTGTAACTGAAAAAAAAAACAAATAGTTTTTTAAAAAGTACTAAAACTAACTACCAACTCTAAAAGCAAAGAAAGGCTTTGTAAATACTGAAAAAAAAATCAGATGAACAGGAAATAATGGTTAGGTACCAACTCTTGGGGGGAAGAAAAGGCTTAAGGAGAATCATGCAAAATGAAAAGAAATAGAGTAATAACAGCTAAGTATCCAGCAAAGATGAATATTTCCTTTGAAGAGAGTAGAATATTTAAATCTATAGGACCTAAGGGAACTTGTCAACAAAAACCTACAGCTAAATAGATAATTACATATTTGAAAATACCAGGGGTACTAAAAACATGTATACACATGACTTGTAGTCATTTTTTGTTTTCCACTGTGAAAGCACACGGTGGAAAGTTCGCAAACTTCATTGTCCGACCTCGTATATTGAGTATTACAATTTTAATACAGTTTTTTCCTTTCTTAAAATGTGTATACATTTTTTTGGCACCCTCTTTATATGTAAGCAAATAGTAAAATGGTCTCAATTATTAGGTTTAATGAGCGAATCTCTTCTGTTTACATCCATATGACTGTTTTGCTGTAAAAAGGCTCGAAGATACTTGTTTCAATAACTGTTATAAAAATTCTTGTCCTTGATCCCTGTTCTCTGGGCAGCCATCACATGAACTCCCTAAGCACATCTAGAATAGTAAGCTTGTTCAGACTTCACAGTCACCAGGGGCCTTCGATTTCATTCCTCATTTCCTATTACTATCCACACAACTTGAAAGTTTCATGCCTAAGCCTTCAAGAAGCAAATCTGAAAGGCTTTAGAACTATTACACCCTACCATATTTATAGCTTTATTAGTGAAAATAATTGTTTCTCAAAGTGCTGCTGCTTTAAGGCAGGACTAGATTTTATATAATTAAGTATAATTTCAAGTATCTAGTTGACCAGTAAGCCCAAAACGTACACTGACAAATAGCAGCACCAATATGTACAAAGTACTCACTTCAATGGCCTCCGTTTTTCCTTCACGAGGATGTGGTGTTCTCGGGTAGATATCAAGAAGATGTGGTGGCGAATCAAAATGTAACCTTTTGAGATTTCTTTTAACAACATCTTTACAATTAACTTCATCAAAGTTAGTCCTCCATAATAAAACCTATTAAGAAAATGAATCACATTGGCAGTTATTGATTTGCATGTATAAGCAATAGAACTGATTTTTTAAAAAATGAATATACAGAATTGTGCCTCAAAATAGTCAGGAAGGCTAGATATATATTTCAACTACTACTTTTTTTTTAAAGAGGGAGAGATTGAGCATTTTGAATTGCCTTCGCGTCCAGTTGAAAATTCATATTAAATTCATATTACCTTAAATCCTCTATTTTTTTTTTTTTTTTAAAGCTCAAAATCATGTTGTCCACTTTATTCAGTAAGTCTGGCTATGAATGACTTTTGGTCATTTCAAATAAATGCAGATTTTTCTACATAAAAAATTTACATTTACCATCTTCAAGAGCCTTAGCACTAGAAAAATCAGACAGACAGACAAAATATTAGGCAATAATTCAAGTGAAAGTGCCACACCAATATCGGGCATTCAGTGAGTGTCATTTACATGTATAATTAAGTGTAAAGATGAGCAAAAGAAAATAACTGTTGTTTGAGTTTCAAAACCTATGAGAACGGGCATTATTTCAGCTATGTAATAGCCGACTTCCTGGCATTAAATTAAAATGTAGAGTCGTAAATACTCATCTTCGCATATACAAACTAGCTGGTTGTAAAAATCTTTGCTGAGGTCTTGGATTCCTTTACTCCAACTGAATCAAAGAGGGAGCTGAAAGATTTACGAACCTGTGCATCCGCACCTCCGGATGAAAATAGCTCTCCACCTTTGGAAAAGGAAACAGTAAAGACAGGTCCCTAAGAAATAAATAGAGATAAAAGAAAAAGAACTTGATGATGTTTTTCTCATGGCCAAGAGGACTGTGACTGTTAGTTTTTTCATGCTAATTTATGTAGACTAGTTATGCAATCAGTCTGCTAGAACATATCTACTTGCTAGCAATTAATGCAGGCAGAGTAAAGATAATCAAAGAACCAACCCAATTATATTAAAACACATATAAATGATACTAAATGAAAAGGGAATTTTAATAAAAATAATACACCTTTTCCTTTAAAGAAAAGCTTGTACATGAGCAAGTTAATAAGAATTTGTTAAAATTTTCTGACTTTGGAATCTTTATTCAACACATCCCTAGCAGAAACTGAATGGTAACTCCGGAGTAACGGGAATGAGGCTATGTGAACAGAGGCCATTTCCTGACCGCCACAGGCTACTGAGCCTGCCCTTCACGTGGGCAGCAGTGAGCCACTAATAATTTCAGGAGCACAACAGAGATGGGAGGAGCTCTGTGAATGATGAAAATTAATGTCACAATTGTGAGAATGATGAACTGAAGTTAAGAATGAATGGTTGGAGGCCAGTCAGGAAGTTACTGCAATGATCTGGGTGAGAGGTAATGAGGATTTGGAATTCAGCAATGGCTGTGAAGTTGGACAAGATTACACCTGGCCCAGTCACAAGGTGCACAGTGCCTAGGTCAATTTTTCAATCCAGGTAAGAGCAATTACCTTGTTTCCCTGAAAATAAGACCTAGCCAGACAATCAGCTCTAATGCGTCTTTTGGAGCAAAAATTAATATAAGACCCGGTCTTATATTATCTAAAACATTATTGTTTTGTATTGTATTGTACCCAGTCTTGTATTAAAATAAGACTGGGTCTTATATTAATTTTTACTCCAAAAGACGCATTGAAGCTGATGGTCCGGCCAGGTCTTGTTTTTGGGGAAATACGGTATTTCTCAACTCAAAAATATCAGTATATTCTGTTTTTTAAGTGTGTCCTTAATCTATACAAGAAAACTTTGGGGAAACACATGTTACATTTTTCAAATAGACCATCTCACAGAATTACTGTATTTTGCCATGTGGAATGCACACTTCTTTGCCCAAATTTGTGAGGGGAAAAATAAAGATGTGCATTATACATGGAGAGTAGTAATTCCGTATCTATGTAAGTGTTTTTAATTCTTTTATTTATGCTTATGAGTTAAAAGTATAACTCTAGAAATCAATAACAATATCCGTATGCAAAATAATACCCTGGAATATGATAACCGGTTTTGTTGAATTTACGATGAACTTGAAACAACAAAGAGTTCTGGGCCTTCTATGATGCATAAATATCATAAATTTATTACTGGTACATAAAATTTCTTGTACCTTGTATTTGTTCTTGTATTTTGTAATTATTTGTTACGTAAAATTTCTTGTACCATAATATGTTAAAAAAAAATGTGAAAATTCCTTTATAATACAAAAAACAAGTACCTAAATGTAAAAAATAAAAATTTGAATTAAAAAGTTAAAATGAAAGATGTTCCCCCCTGAAAGTTTGGGCCAAAAACGTGGGTGCTCGTTATACATGGCAGTGAATTATACACGGCAAAATACAGTAGGTTATTGTAGCCTCATAAAGACCTCCTGCTCCAGACTGTGGAAAATGCCATCTTTTGTGCACATTTTTCCTCCTAAAATATTGTTTATCTTTTTTTCTATTAATTTGTACTATTTCCATGGGTATTTTAATCCTTGGTTACTTTCATTGGCTGTTTATTCAGCTTAAATCCGTACATATCTAGGTTGGCTAGTGACTATTTCTGCTTGACTCTAACACAGCTGCAGAATAAATGACAAAGCAAAGCAGGAAGCCAGGCAGGATACATGAAGGCAGAAAGACCACAAAGCCCATTCTATTTCTGGATATAAACTGCTTATACTTAATTAAAAGGAAGTGTCAAGAGAGGAGACAGAGAGAGAAGGGGGGGGGAGAGAGAGAGAGAGAGAGAGAGAGAGAGAGAGAGAGAGAGAGAATGCATTCTAAGACATTTAGAGAATGTTGAATATTTACCCAGAAAGGAAGAATAGTTTACACACTTAAAAAAAGTTTTTGTTCAGTGTGTTATATGGCAGGTTTTGTGTGTGTGTGTGTGTATGTGTGAAAGACAGAGAGAGAGACACTGAGGTTGAACAGAATCAATAAATAAGACCTCTCTTCCCCCACTGGGTTCTAAATGAACTGAAAAATAAGAAAAGAATAAGACGTGTGAGAGTCAAAATATCATCTTTCTTACTGATAAAGGCTTGTAAAGAAAGAATGTAGCTTTATCTATGGGCAAATAGTCTTTCTAGAACTGAATCCCACAACAAGTCAGGTTTGAGTGCCTAGTCGCAGCCAGACTGGACAAGGAAAGGCTTCCCCACAAGAAGTATAGAGGAAACCAGCGAGGCCACGCTTACTCCCAAGAGTAGAAGGCACTGGGCTCTCCTCGGTAACTTTCTCCTTTTACTCTCAGCAGAGTAGTGAAAGAAGTGACTGAGGGTGTGTGAGAGGCTAAGAGTGTCAGAGCTAGTGGGACAGCCTCCTCGTGAGAAGAAAGATTAGAAGAAGGGAAAAAATTCATTTATCACCACGTAACCAGTCAAACCTAAGCTATATTCTGATGAAGATAGCAGTGGAGGGTTAATCAGATGGCCACTGAAAGATCTAAGAGTTGCTTCCAGAGGATAAAAACATAGCCTTGGATGCAAAAAACATTTTTATGATAGCAGCAATGTGTGCTACACTTGGACAAATAATAAAGACATAATAAAATGCATCAAAACTTCAAAATATGTATTATTTTAAAAAGAAAAATCTTGGTGTTAATACCATATGTCCTTTGTCACGGACGGCGGTTTGGTAGTCACCAGAGGGTAAGAGGGGAGTGGGGATGGTGGAGGGGGGGAATATCTAACGTATGGTGATGGAGGGAGAGCTGACGCTGGGTAGTGGGCACGTGGTGGGATGTATGGATAATGTATTGTTGAGTTGTGCACTTGAAACCTGTGTAAATATACTAGCCACTGCCACCACAATAAATTTAATTAAAAAAAATACCGTATGTCCTTGAAGAGTATATATGAGCCTTCCTTCTAGGAGATCCAGAATCTTAAGTGTACCATCTGAAGAAGCAGTGATGAGATAATTACCCGAAGGATGAAATGATACACAATTGACTCCACAGCTGTGAACTGATTTGTAGGAAATAAAGCAAAAGTTTCAGAGAACAATTCTTAAGTCTATATATATGCCCCCTTTCCCCATTAGCAATATTAGGTTGAGAACAAGAATCCATTAGAGACAATGTCACCACAACACCAAGAGTCCATGCAGCTCATTAAAACAAGTAAGTAGTTTGGCATCATACAGCTTAAGCTTCCAGCTAATGAGAAAGAATAGCTTTAAGAATGAATATCATGGAAAGATCACCTTGTTAACCACATAACTATAAACTCTTCAGATATATTACCAAAATAACCAACAGTTGATTACTGTCGGCTCCCACAAGGTATACAACCCAACTTTAAACTAAATTTAGTAACCAATTACTGGCTTGGTACTAAGGGGTGAAGAGTGTGGAGATAGATGTGGAGAAGGGCTTGCCAGCTTGAGAATTCATTTCTGAACACCATCCTTCCAAGAGGAGGCAGTATAACACAGTGATAGAAATTTCTTCTTTGATGTACTTTGTAACAGAAAGATCCAAGTCAGTCCCATCAATTCTTTTCCCAAGTCACTTACCCTCTTTAAGCCTCAACATCCTTATATTTAAAATGGGGGTAATAATAATAATACATCTTAGTGCTGCTGTGACGCTGTAGCAGTGTCGGCTGCGTGGTAAATATTTCACTTATTAAGAAAGGGAAATGTGGATTTAATATAAATCCAATACAAACCAAGAACTGATTCATTTCTCTCTTAACTTCAATACATAGGCAAAGTAGGATGTTGTTTTCCACCAGTTATAACAAGTATTTATGCTCACATAACTGCTTCTGAGTCGATTTCTATCCCTGACTTCTCATAGAATGCAGATAAGGAGTCTGAAAATCTCACAGTAACTTCTTCTTCTTCTTTTTTTCTTTTTACAGTCCTGGCATCATTTTTAAGGTCCCTCCACCTCCCTCTCCACTCTGGCATCTACCCCAGCTTCTCAGAACATGCTGTCGATGGGCCCGACTGGTCTCTAGTCAGTTCAAAGGCCGCCTATGCCTCAGTAAGAGGGCCATGCTGAGGAGGCCAGTCTGTCAGTTAAAGCGTTTCCCAGAGGAGCCCATTCAGAATACAACTGAATTCTTTTGTTAGGGAAGTTGTTACCTTGATAATGCTGGAGCAATTTGTTCACTCTTATATCCCAGATTTTCACAGTATGATCAGAACCTGCTGAAGCTATGCATGTACCATTAGGGTTAAAATCCACAAAGTTTGCAAACCTAGGAGGAAAGAATAAGATGGTCTAATATTTTGATTTCTTTACTCTCATTTCTTTATTCAAACTGTAATAATTAAATGCTTCCTTAGCAAACTACCCTATATAAATGCACACATAGAATGGACTTACCCTACAGAATCTGAGAAGTTATTGACACACTGCTTGTTTGTGGTATCCCAAATTTTAATAGTTTTATCCTCACTACATGATACAATTAGTCTTCCATCAGGTGAAAATCTGGAAAGCCCAAGAAAGAAGATTGTTTTTGTGAAAGGCTCCTGATAATCACAATCCCTCTCCCTCACCCCCATCGCACCCAACTCAGGCTGCACATATTAAATCCCAGAGGCCACTGTGAACACACCACGCAGCAAAGTCATATTCTGCAACCCACATCTTTTCAACTAAAATAAACATGACAAATGATACTGATAGGCCATGGAAAGATCAAACTACATGATGTAGACTAACCAAGTTTCTTTCTCCTTTATTCTTTTATTTAAAGAATTTAGCTTTATGGCATCTTTTCTAGGACTCTGATTCGTCTCTGCCCTCCTTCCACGTCAAGTACCTTGTTTTTTAAAAGTATTCTTGATTTCTTTCTTCGGTACCTGTCATTTTCTGGTGGTGTTATCCACAGGACCCAAGAGAGCCTTTATAACATGACTCCTCCTACCCACCTGGTAGTTGAGCCTTTTGTAAGGAAAGGACTGGTGTGTTTACAATTCAATCATATCACCAACAAAAGGACCAATTCTTCAAGCCGATTACTTCCCGGGCATGGGGACGCCAGAGAGCTCCAACGGACTGAAAGTAGGACAACTCGTTTATATAGAACTGAAGTTCCCTCATGGACACACCTATCATTCACACCTATCATTCCATTAAAAACAAACGAGAAAATTCTCAGATATCTCATTTACTCTTTTTATGCTCTCTTCATTTAGGATCCTTTCCAAGGATCTTTTTTTAATCCTGAGTGCATTTTTAGAATAGATAGAAGAGCAGAAGACCAAAAAAAAAAAAAAAAAAAAAAAGAAAAAGAAAAGAAAAAGCAAAAAATTAGACTATTAGGAAACTATGAATAGTATTTTTGTTATTAATATTTTAGAAATAACAAAAACCAAAAAAGACAGATTTAGGCCATAGACTGATTATATTTTAATTTTATTTATATTTCCCTCTATGGCCAGATCACTATAAAAGTCATCAATGAAGGGTGTGGATTATAATTAAAGGTTTTTCTTTTTATTCTCTCTCACTCTTTCCTTTCCTCCCTCCCTGTTCTTAAAGCTGACCTAAAAATAATTCTTCCTGACAGAAACTTTGAGTCTGGCATTTATGGATTTGCCATATAAAACAAGGGGGACATAAAAGCACAATTAAGTTCTATGTAAAATAATCTTTAAAATTTCAAGAAAATAAACTTGCAAAGAAATATTTTCTGCGCTGGAAGTGCAGTTTGATTTTATAACAACATTTTATTTACCTTTTCCACCAGAAAATATGTGATGAAAATTCAAATATGAAGAGCAGTAGATGAAACTGATTTTACACAGACCTTGGGGGTAAAAAAATCCTACTCAGTATCCCCATGAAAATTAGCTCTACATAATAATGTGAACAACTAATGCAAGGAATCAAATTGTGTTTCTTAATAGACTATCTTTTAAAAAAAATTAATGTGACTATTTCAAGTGGTAAGACTATTTCTTAGAGATGACTTGATTCTTACATTTTATGATAGCAATGATGAAAAAAATTAACAAAATGGAAGGATCAGATTAAAAACAAAGTACAAAAATACTCCCCCTACAACATCATTGGCCAAATCCTACCACCACCATCATTACTATCCTGCCTACATTTATTGAGCACCTATGACCTGGACTGTTCTTAACACATTTCCTATAGCAACTCCTTTCATCCTCAATTAGCCCTTCAAAACGGGTGCTACTGTTAGCCTGAATTCACAGATGAATAAACCGAGGCACATAAAGGGTGTCTGCCAGAGTCACACAACCAGGAGGATTTGAACCAATCCAACTCCATAGCCAAACCTCTCGGTCACTCTGCTTCAGCCTCAGACACAAATGAAAGTTTCTTCTAGTGGCCAAAATATTTACAGCACTGAAAGTTCTGTGGCTTCTGTGTAACCACAGAAGGTAGGTTCTAAAGTGGAGCACCATGAGGCAGGGCTCTTAGGATGTCATGTGATCAAGCTCTGAGACAGCCTAACCACCAGACTACCCTTTTATAAACATCTGTGTGTGCTACCATATGCTGTCAGCGTTCTGGAGGACTTTAGAGGGAGGACATTCATTCATTCATTCATTCATTCATAGATATATTTCCCGAGCACCTGCCAGACCAGGCACTGGGGCTGTCCTGGGTAGAAGGAATATGGTGGCAAATGACACTCAGCTCCCTGTCTTCATGAGGCTTTCAATCCAGGAAGGAGGGAGGAGGAAGAAGGGCACACAAATAATATGATTTTAGATAGTAATAAGAAGAGAGCTGGCAGCAAAAAAGTACCCATTTGTCATTAGAAGCTCCACAGAAGAAACAGGATTTTAAAGAAACTCGTTAACAAGGAACTTGGCTAGTTAGAATCCATCCTGAGCAGGAAGGGCTATAGCCTGAGAGAAATTCCCCTGTGCTAAAGAAATGAAGGGAACGTGAACATCGGACAAGTGGAGACTGCAGGAGGTGGCTGGGAAGGAGCTGGCGCCAGAGAGAGAAGAGGTTTCTCACCCCAACTCAGCACGATCAAAGGGGAACTCAGGGTTAAGGACTACCCCTCCTCTGGATACTACCTTGTAATCCCTGCATATGTTCTCTCTATATATGTTTTTTTGCCTTTGGAGGGGTTGAAAGTCAAGATGGTGGTTTTTATCTCCTCCCACTTTTATTTTTAATTAGATACATCAAAAATAAGTTGGCGCCAATAAAACAAGCTTCTCTTTGCCCTGACTTTGATCAGGAGAAGACAGTCCTTTCTTTGTCAGGGCTCGAACAACATCTAACTGTGTTATTAATTGTAAGAATGTTCAGAGGATGTAAAGTTTCTCCTGAGACATGAATAGATTTCCAACTCTCTAATTCAGTAGCAACACTGCCTTTTAAAACTTCCAGAGAGAGTGCCACTAAGATGGATATTACATTAGTCAACCGTGACTAATGGATCAGCAGACGTGGACTACTTGTAAGGCATTTGAAAAGTTAACTGAACTACTATTCGATCTCTTAACATGTATTGAGAGAATACATTTGAGAGAATGAGGAAATTCTTGAGCTTCTAGAAAGAAAGAATTCTAGAAAAACTGGTTCACATGTCCTTGAAGTATCCCAAGAGTTATATAACAGGAGGTCCTTAACTTGGAATCCATGGAGTTCCTGAAACTGTACGTAAAATTGTACGTCTATATGCACAGACATAGAGTTATTCGTTCATTAGAGAGCCAAATGGGTCCAGAACCACGAGAAGTTCCAAAGTGCTTTCATAAGAAATCAAAATTTCCATTTGGATATTTCTTGTTAGGATAAATATTCTATATAAACAAATTTCTGGCCGTTAGAGCTCTGAGACCAGAGTGGGCACTGTTGCATGTCACTTAAGAAGCAAATCATTAGTAAGAGGTACTCTGAAGCCAGCAGCTGGTGAATAGAAGGGGGAAGCAGCAAAAAGGACTGGAAATCAGACTGCCCGGTCAGTGTAGAGTCCTGAATTATAGGACCAATTTTGCAACTGCTCAGCTCTGGAACCTCGTGAAACTCACAACCACCCTGGCCACCATTTTCTATTTGGATAAGGAGAGAGTTAGGTTTGCATTCAGACCTAAAACTTTCATAGACTCATTAAAAAAAAAAAAAAAGGCAGTCTCAGAGTTTGCTTTGATGAGATTTTGTGTTTACATATTGAAGGTGAAGTTCAAGGCAATAACCAAAACATTTATTTTTTTTTAAGTGCTGGTCAGCATTAGAAGGGAAACCATCTGTTGTTGATTGCAGTAACAAGACTCATTCCTGCAACTGCTGCGAGACAAAACGCAGATGAGAGAGACATAGAAAGATTTAAGTATGCTATGAAACCTGCCAATTGTTTGTTGGATCATTTACAGACTATATGCCCGGGCATGTATCTCCTGGGATCTCCACCCTTCAGTACAACTGCCTCCTGGGTGTCTCCTCTTGGATATCCTGCAGGCACTTCCAACTCTGAACTTGTCCAAATCTGAACTCATCATCTTCCTCCCCACACTGCTCCTTCCCCAGTATTCCTTTTCTCAGTAAATGGTTTCTCAAGCCAGAAACCTAGGAGTCAGGCTTCAGTCCTCTTTCTCCTTCAGTCCCCCACATTTCAATCCATTATAAGTCTCTGTCTCTTCAAACCACAACAGGTCCTGCTCTCTTTCATTCTTCACATGCAACAAAAGTGATCTTTAAATGTTAAATCACATTTTTTAGACTAAAACCCTTTTGCGGTTTCACGGTTTCCTTGGGAAAGTACCTGATATCTTACCGCTGGTTACGGAGTTCTCCAGGATCTGCCCTGCTGTCTCTTGATCTTCAACTGATTTACTATTTCACTGATTTACTCTTTCTGTAAATTAAGATTCACTCTTCCTGAGACCACACCGCTCTTCTCTCGGGTCCTCGCTCCTGCCTCAAGTGTTTCCTCACATGCTGCTTGTTTCCTGGGCCCCAAACACTGCCTCCTACTCTTTATCTAGTTTAAAACACCTCAACGGATCTTATTCTCCCTTCTTGTCTCTGCTCCCCTGATTTCCTCAGGAAAAGCCTCCCTGAATTCCTCCCCCAAAGTAGGTAAGCTCCTGCGGAGATGTTAGCATAGCTGCACCCATGCTTTCATCATCCTTACAACTACATGTTCTCTTTGCTTCCCTAACGGAATGTAAGCTTCAAGAAGAGAGAAACCACATTTATCTTATTCATGGTTGTATCCCAGACTCAGTGCACGGCACTGAGTAGGTCTTCAGTAAATGTTTAGGGCATAAGAAAAACCTCTTTAAGGGAATTGGGACTAATTTAATATTATAACCAGTGAGAGCTGACATTAAAAATCTTTACAATTTGTCACACAATATGAACGTACTTATGTTACTGAAGTGTATGCTTAAAATGGTAAATTTTATATTCTGTATGTTTTACCACAATAAAGAAAAATCTTTGCAATTCAGATGGTCACTTGTAACACTAGCAACAACTGTAAATTAAAGGCAGATTTTCCCCCTAAAAATTAATGCTAGAAAAACAATAACGTTGGAAAACTTGTCTCATTAGCCTCTACTTATTTTTGACTAAGGACACCATAAAGAAACCTAAGTAATCCCATAGTATACATTATTTTTTTAAAATACAGGGCTACAGTAATTTTACTTCTAGAAGAATTATTTTACCACTGAAAAGAGATAATACTCTCACTTACATATATGTTAAGTGATAAATATTTTCTTCATTACTCATTAAAGAAAAAATTACTTGTTAAAAAAACGTGGAAAATACAGTAAGTAAAAAAGTCCATAGTCCCATCACACTTAATATTTTGTGTATGAAATGTACTTTATCTTTTGTTCACATATAGGTCTTTTATATTCTAATCATGGTTCTGAATTTTGCCTGCCCTCCCCCCAACATAAACATGTTCTCATGTCATTACTTGCATATATTCCCTTTTTAATGGCTACATAACAATCTAAATTTATTTAACCAGTTTTCTTTATTTGGAAAAACTGGTTACTTCCAATACTTCACCATTATAAATTATACTGAAAGCAATACCTTTGAATAGAAAGCTTTTTCCTTTGAATACAAAAGCGTTATTTATTTAGCATAAATTTCTAGTTATGGAATCACTGTAACAAAAACTCCTGATATATTTTGCACATTGATTTCTAAAAAGATGATACTAATTTATATTTTAAAAGCATGAATATATTCCCCACTAGATGGCATATCTTAAAACTATTTCTATAAATTAAAATTCACAGTCATAAACAATGGTTAGCCCAGAGAACACAGCTATGCATCTCTTCTTACACTAACGGGCACTGTCTGTGCCACATGCAATAAGTCTAGGCTCCAGGAAAAAGCTCATAGGTATTGGGCACGGAGACAGACACAGAATTTTAACTACTTAAGTCCATCGCATACATTTAAAATTCAAATACTGAAGGGAGAAACAGTTGCTCTGCTGACATTTTATATTCATTTAAATATACTGTCTATGCATTTGGAGGAAGAGCAGTATCACTTGGACTATTTTTAATGCTCAGTTGTTTAATTCATCTGTAACTTTTGTAAATGTATTATGTGCAATAATGGTCCAACTTTAATTTTTTCCAAATAGAAATCCAATTATCTTAATTATGTATTAAATTGTCCATCTACTTCCCCCACTGATTAGAAATGCCATCTCTATCATAAAACATACATGAGTCTGCTTCTGGGCTTTCTATGACCTATTTTCCTAATCCTGTGCTATTATTACCATATTTTAATTTCTGTAGTTTTATACTGTGTTCTGAAAGCTGGTTGGATATGCTTCTTCTAATTTTTTTTCCTTGTCATTTTTTTCTTGGTTATTCTTGCACATTTAAATCATCCATATGAATTTTGAAATTAGCTCGTCAGGTTCCACTTGACAGAACTTCCAGTTCTGGACAGGAGGAGTAACAGTTATCAGACTCATATCCCTACCATAAACAATCATACAAAATATGTAAAGCAAATGTTTTTAGAGACTGTGCAGAAACAGCACAGGGTTGTAAATCCCGAGAGATGGAAACAAATGAGATCAGCACCAAATCCAAACCAGATTTATACCTGGAAGTATTTTTCAGACATTAGCACAAGGACATAGAACCCAAGGAGACAACAGCAGTCCCGCTGGGCAAAGGAAACAGAAATTAGAATTCAGAACTGCTAATGGGCTAGAATTTTGAGGGCATGGTATGAGAGAAAAGCTATGAAGAGCAGAACCCCCACCCACCTCCAAAGAAAAATCTGCCTACGTGTCCCCTTGAGTCTTTGCTCAAATTCAAAGCTGCTTATGCATAAGCCAACAAGGCTTAGCAGAGAACAATTACTGGAAGACTGTGAGCTGAACAAAGATTACAGAGGTTACAGAGGTTCCAGAGTACTGAGAGATATTCAGGTTCTGGGCAGACTTTGCTGAACTCTCTAGGCATTTGGCTGAATCCCTAGAAAGGCTACTAGTACTATAGCCCAAGAGTAAAGGCTACTCTAGATCTACCCTACGAAGTCTAAATCCAAGCCTCAACAGAATCTAGCTGCGCCAGCAGAAAGTTATCTGCGTATCAGAGCAGAACTCAAGTCTTTTTAGAAGGCAATACAGTAATTCATAATCTCACTTAGCAATGAATGGGCATACAATAATAAAAAAAAAAATCATGAGACATTCAAAGAAGCAATAAAATTTGACCCAGAAATGACATAGATGTTGGAATCAGTACACAAAGACATTGAAACGGTTATTATAAATATGTTCAAGGATTTAAAGGAAAATGTGGGCATAATGAGCAAACAAATGGGGAATCTTATCAGAGAAATGGATAAGCTTACAGTAGATTGGACACAGAAAAAAAAAAGAACACTGGTAAACTTGTAGATAGGCCAAAAGAAACTATGCACATTGAAGCAAAAAGAGAAAAAAAAGATTGAGAAAATAAACAAAGCCCCATTTGATCTAGTAGTCAAATATTATGTGAATTTGGAGTCACAGAAAGAGATGAGAAAGAAATTAGGGCAGAAAAATTATGAAGAAAAGACAAAATGTTTCCAAATATGAAGAAATTATAAATCCATACATTCATACTGTTCAGTGAACCACAAGAAAAATACAAGAAAACATAGGTAGGCTCATCATGGTCAAATCACTGGAAACAAAAGATTAAGGAAAAAAATCCAAAATCTTAGAGTAGCACGGAAAAAAAGGCACATTACATATACAGGAATAGCAATAAAAATGACTGCTGCCTTCACATTAAAAAAAATGCAAACCAGAAGACAATCAATGACATCTTTAAGGTGCTAAAAGAAAAATTATCCACTGAACTAGAATTCCACATCTTAGCAAAAATATCCTTTAAAGAGGATAAACAAAAAGTTGAGAGAATTTATCACCAGGAAACCTGCACTACAAGAAATAGTAAATGAAGATTTTTAGGCTCAAGGAAAATAATACCAGATGGAAACTTGGATCTACACAAAGGAATAAAGAGTGCTGAAAAAGTAAATATGGGGGTAAATATAAAAGACTATTTTGTTTCTTATTTTCTTTAAAAGAAAATGGTTGCTTAATGTATTGTGGGCTTATATCATACGAAGTAAGTAAAACTGTCAAGAGGTGGGTAAATGGAGATATATTTTTGTAAGTTCTAACACTAGAACTTTTAGAAGTTCTGACATGATATATATAATAAAATGGCATAACATTAATTCAAGAGTAGACTGTGATATGTTAAGGATGCATATTGCAACCTCTAGAGGTTATCAATAAACAACAACAACAAAAAACAGGACAAAGAGTAAAGCTAAAAAGTCAATAAGAGAGGAAAAATGGGATACTAAGAAGTTCTCAATCCAAAAGAAAAGCAGGAAAAACCACAAATATGTGGAGATTAAACAACATATTTTTAAAGAATGACTGGGACAAAGAAGAAATAAGAAGAGAGATCAAAAGATACATAGAAACAAATGAAAATCAAGATATGTCCTACCAAAATTTTTGGGATGCAGTGAAAGCAGTTTTAAGAGGGAAATTTATATCATTACAGGCCTATCTCAAGAAAGAAGAAAAATCCCAGATAAATAACCTCACATTACACCTTAAAGAACTAGGAAAAGAAGAACAAATGAAACCCACAGTCAGCAGAAGGAAGGAAATAATAAAAATCAGAGCAGAACTAAATGAAATAGAGAACAAAAAGACAATAGAAAAAAATTAATACAACAAAGAGCTGATTCTTTGAAAAGATTAATAAAATTGACAAACCCTTGACTAGAGTCACTAAGATAAAAAGAGAAAAGACACAAATAAACAAAATCAGAAATGAAAGAGGGGAAGTACGGATGTCACAGAAATACAAAGGATCATCCAAGAATACTATGAAGGACTATATGCCACCAAATTTAATAACCTAAAAGAAACGGACAAGTTCTTAGAAACATATAGCCTTCCTAGGCTGAATCACGAATTGGAAAATCTAAATAGACTGACCACCAGTAAGGAAATTGAATCAGTTGTCTGAAACCTTCCCAAAAGGAAAAGTCCAGGACCATATGGCTTCACTACTTACTTCTACCAAACCTTCAAAGAGGATCTAATACCTGTCCTACTCAAACGCTTCCAAAAAATTGAAGAAGAGACAGTACACCCTAACTCATTTTATGAGGCTAACATTACCCTGATACCAAAACCTGGTAAGGACAACACAAAAAAAGAAAATTACAGACCAATATATCTGATGAATATGTATGCAAAAATCCTAAACAAAATTCTCGCAAATTGAATGAAACAATGTGTTAGAAAGATTGTTCATCATGACCAAGTGGGGTTCATCCCAGGGGCACAAGGATGGTTCAACATATGCAAATCCATCAATGTGATACATCACATAAACAAAAATCATATGACTATATCAATCGATGCTGAAAAAGCGTTTAAGATACAACATCCATTTATGATTAAAATACTTAATAAAATGGGTACATGTTTATGTTAAGGAAAATGCCTTAACATAACAAAGGCCATATATGCCAAACCCTCAGCTAATATCATAATTAATGGTGAAAAACTGAAGCCCTTTGCTCTACATTCAGGAACACGACAGGGCTGTCCCTTATCACCTCTGCTTTTCAACATAGTATTGAAAGTCCTACTCAGAGCAATCAGACAAGGAAAATAAAAGATATCTGAATTGGGAATGAAGAAGTTAAACTGTCACTTTTTGCAGACAAGAAGATTCTTTATATAGAAAACCCTAAAGACTCCACCAAAAAGCTATTAGGAACAATAAACGAATACAGTAAAGTTGCAGGATACAAAAATCAATGTACAAAAGTCCACTGCATTCCTATATACTAACAATGAAATCTCAGAAAAAGAAAAAAAAAAATTCCTTTTGCAATTGCAAAAAAAAAAAAAAAGAATAAAATACCTAGGAATATACTTAACCAAGGATGTGAAACACCTATATACTGAAAACTGTAAGACATTTTTAAAAGAAATTGAAGAAGACACAAAGATATGGAAAGACAGCCCATGTTCATGGATTGGAAGAATCAACATAGTTAAAACGGCCATATTACCCAAAGCAATATACAGATTTAATGCAATCCCCATCAAAACCCAACATTTTTTGAAGAAATAGAACCATCAGATTTGTTTGAACCACAAAAGACCCCGAAAAGCCAAAACAATCCTAAGAAAAAACAACAGTGCTGAAGGTATCACAATCCCTGACTTCAGCTTGAACTACAGGGCAACAATAATCAAAACAGCATGGTATTGGAAGAAAAACAGACACACAGACCAATGGAATAAAATTGAGAACTCAGAAATAAACCTACATAAATATGGACAAATAATTTTCGACAAAGAAGCCAAAAACATACAATGGAGAAAAGATAACCTCTTCAATAAATGGTGATGGGAGAATTGGAAAGCCAAGTGAAGAAAAAGAAACTAGACTGCTACCTGTCAACTGAATGGGAGAAGATTTTTGCAAACAACGCTTCCGATAAGGGGCTAATGTCCAAAATATATAAGGAACTCATATAACTTAACAACAAAAAATAAACAATCCAATTAAAAAATGGGCAGAGGACCTGAAGAGACATTTCTCCAAAGAGGACATACGAATGACAAATAGACATATGAAAAAATGCTCATCATCACTAATCATCAGAGAAATGCAAATAAAATCCACAATGCGATATCACCTCACCCCAGTTAGAATGGCTATTGTCAACAAATAATAACAAAGTGTTGGAGAGGCTGTGGAGAAAAAGGAACCCTCATACACTGTTGGTGGGAATGGAGATTGGTGCAGCTGCTATGGAAGATAGTGTGGAGGTTTTTCAAAAAATGATGAATAGAATTACCATATGACCCAGCAATCCCTCTCCTGGGTATCTACCCAAAAAATCTGAAAAAATTTACCTGTAAAGATATATGTGCTCCGATGTGCTTTGAAGCTTTATTTACAGTGAATAAGACATGGAAACAACTTAAGTGTCTTTCAATAGATGATTAGATAAAGAAGTTGTGGTATATATACACAATAGAATACTATTCTGCCATAAGAAAAGATGAAACAGTGCCATTTGCGACAACATGGATGGATCTTGAGATTATTATGCTAAGAGAAGTCAGACAGAAAAAGTAGAGAACCATGATTTCACTGATATGTGGTATATAAAACTGAAAACAACAAAGGAACAAGACAAACAAATGAAGAAACAAAAACTCATAGACGCAGACAATAGTTTAGTGGTTACCAGAGGGTAAGGGGTAGGCAGGTAGTAGATGAGGGCAAAAGGGGTCAAATATATGGTGATGGAAGGAGAACTGACTCTGGGTGGTGAACACACCATAGGATTTATAGATGATGTAATACAGAATTGTACACCTGAAACCTATGTAACTTTACTAACAATTGTCACCCCAATAAACTTAAAACAAATTAATCCAAAAGAAAAGGAGGAAAAAGAAACAAATAGGACAAGTAGAAAACAAAGAGTAAAATAGTAGACTAAACCTAATGATAGTACTAGTTATATAAATTTAACAGACTAAGCACTCCAATTAAAAGGCAGAGATTTTCAGATCCAAATACTTGGAAATAAAGTCAACCTCTGATATTTAAATACATAAAATGCATTCAATGGAGGATAGTAGCTACCAGTATGAAGCAGCAACCCCAAATACTATGTAATTATGTTAAATGATTTTTGGACACAACCTAAAGGTGACTCTAGTATAATCCCTAGTAGAAAAAATTGTAATATGAGGGTAGTTTATAGCTGATATTATTGATATTCATTAATTTGTTTAATTTCCATGATGACTCTATGAGGAAGGTACGCCTTTGTACCCATTTTACAGAGGAGCAGACTAAGGCCCAAAGAGGCTATGTCACATTCCCAGGATCACATGCTACTGAGCCCACAGTCTTAACTACCCTATGCTGTCTCTGTGCTGAAACTAATCAACAATACTGCACTCCCCGAAAGACTATCAGCAGAGATGAGGTGTCCAGCAAATGCAAGAGGTAAGAAGAGTAAGAGCAGTCAGTGAGTCTCCTGTCTGGCCCAGGCGAGAGAGTTCCTGACCAGCAGAACGGATCATGCAGTTTCCTTTGCAGATATGTACATGTGACAGAGATAGGCCCATCTCACTATCCTAACCCGAGAAAACTATCCATCAATTTTTTTTTTTCAACAAACTCTCTTGCTTTAGTTCCAGGGGCCATTGAAGCCTCATTGTGACTTTGTTGGCAAAAGAAGAAGACCCTGAATGAGGCACACAAATATTCTAGTTTCTTTGAAAGCTCATGCCATTGTAAATAAGTGAACTGGTATCTGGTTTATGTTTCAGACTCTCCTAAATTTATTCAGTGTGAGTTCCTTCTGAGCATTCTCACCTCTGGGTAAAGAGTAGAAACAAGAATTCTGGTCCTTCAGATTTTTGGAAGAAAGTTCTGGACTAAGATGACCCCATTAAGGCTGAGTGTTCACAGGAAGTTACACACAACAGGGCCTGAGTGGTCAGTTGGGCCCTTTCAACTCTCTTGGTCTCTAACCGCAGTAAGATGAGCCGAGAAAAAAAGATTATAATAAATGCGTGAGTAGAATCCCTAGGCATGTTGTAGAGTACATATATGGAAAGTTGCCAAGAAGATGAAATCTTTATTCATTAAATTCAACAAAATTATTTATCTAAGAACATTCCTCCGGAGAGGCCTCTGCAGAATTTCATAGGAATCACTCCCTCCAAACAGTAAGAAAACAACTAATTAAAAACAAACCAAAAAAAAAAAAAAACCACAAAAAAAAACCACAACTCAGGACCACAAGGCACCAGCAAGATAAAGCCATTCCATTAAGACCAGGTGTGCTGAGTATAAAAATCATCAATCTGAACAGAAGTAGACCAAAACAGAAAAAGAAAGGAGTGAAGCCCCATAGACAGAAGATGCATACACAGCACTCCTGAGTTTGATGAGAAAAGTCCACAAAAATGACTCTTGCCTGAAGATGCCCATGGAAACTCCTACCAAAGCTACTTGTACATTAGAGGTCAACCTTTCATTGACTCATTCACCTCACATGTTTGTACAACTCCTCTGCGCCTTCCCCACTCTATAACTAACACTCTGCAGTGCTTCTCCCACTGTATCTGACTCCCTCTCGAACACTCTGCCCGCCGCCCACCGTACCAGCTTCCTCACCTCAGTCAATGGCGCTTAGCAGAGCCGCCTTTCCTGACTGCTGCATGTAAGAGCACCCCAACTCCGCCACTCTCTACCTTGTGACCTCACAGTATTTTCCTGCGGAGCACGTATCACTAATATATTTATTATCTGTCTCCCTCTGGTAGAAGGAGCTCCACGGGAGTAGGAACTTTGTCTGTTTTGATTTCTGTGGTATCTACTGAATTTAGAACAGTGCCTGGCAAGAGCGCACACCATGAGTAAAATGTCTGTAATTCAAAGCCTAACATGACAGACCTCATAAACGGGTAACGTGGCAGCCTACAGAATCCTAAGAAGCTAGGTCTGGGGGAGTCTGGAACGTTTCTTGGAGGAAGCCGTGCAGAGCAGCATTGTGAAGGGAGGTGAAATCGGGGTGGGGGTGGGTGGCATGTGGAAAGGCACCGATCATAACAGAGCCTCACATGTTTGGGGACCTCATATAGCCGCAACAAGGTGAATGGTTAAGGGGACAAAAGATGAGGCTGTAACAGGAAGGGAGAGCAGACATACCAGGGCCAGGAGTCGCTGAGTGCTTTTAAGATGAAGAACAGCATGGTCACATTTGCATTTCACCTTTGTGAAATCTCTTTGGAGAGTATAATCATTTATATTATGACTGGTGATTTATATCATGATCTGGTGATTACTACGTGCATATGTGCATATGTATATTTGTTTATTTAAATAGTATGACAACCTATGTGGCAGGTAACTGTTATTATCATCCTAATTTTACGGGTAAGGGAACAGAGGCACTGGAAAGGTAGGTAACTTTCCCAAAGGTCACACAGCTGGTAAGTGGTGAGGCTGGGATTTTCACACATATATTTAGGTCCCAGGTCCACATTCTTAACCACGCAGCTGTATGGCATATGAGTATATAGAAATACTACTGAGATGGCCAGAGCCAAAAGGAGCTGAGACCTTTAAAAGAAAAAAAACGATCGACTAAAAGTATGACCTTCTGTTTGTCTTTTTCATTCTTCATCGACTCATTACCATAGATTCTTCATAACTCATCACCACAGGAGGTAATCAACATCTCCTGAGCAATAATGCCCCAGGGAGAGCATACTGAGGGTTCCGAGTGTGGACTGTACGGGGAGGCAGAGCTGGGCTCATCATCCTCTTCCACCATATTCCACCACATTCCAGCTGGGGTCACGAAGCATGTTTCATACAGGGGGCACTAAACCGAATGGCTGTAGGGTTGTCTGTACCGGGCCCTTTCTTGTGAGACCTGTCCCCTCTGTCCAGCACCAGGACGGACGGTTGGTATGAGCCCTCTGCCCAAGCCAGGGTAACTGGTCTTGTCAGATGCCCGGCCGAACAGAGACAGCCACGCTGTCTCACTGCCTAGCACAGATATGGGCACAGGCCTGAGCTGACAGTCACCTCCTGGTACTTCTCTAACTAGAGCCGGGAGAAGCTTCTCTTGGCCACTCACTCAGCTGTGAGGACTTCAGCCCACAGCTGGCAGACCTCAGCAGCAGGGTGTTTGAGAGAATGGAGCCGGCAAGTGAGAGGCCGAGAGAGAGACTTGAGAGCCCCAGAGTCCCTGGTTCTAGTCTTCCCGCTTCCTACTCCAAGCTTGTCAAACACATCAGCCAATGAACCACCTTGAGAAGAGAAAAGGTATTTCTTTGAGTTTCTGTCACTTTCAATTAGATGAGTTTAACTTTAACTCTGAAACTCAGTCGCCTAATCTGTAAAGTGGGGACAAATAAAACACTAGGCCTTCCCTCCCGGGTAGTTCTGATGGGGAAACGAGATACACACCGGAAGTACTTTACCCATGTATCTTAGGAATGGAAAATGCTCTGCTCCGTGGCTGTCAGCTGACAGTAACACCTACAATAGCACTGTCCCAACAGTGTTGCCAAGATTATGGCATCATTCTTGGTTCCTTTCTTTCTGTCACATCCCACGTGACAGCAAGTATTGCTGGTTGTAACTTCAAACTACTATATCTAGAATCCAGCCACTTCTCAAAATCTCCAGTGCCAGGGCCCAGGAGGGTCCACGCCAGGATGTGAATTACTGCAACAGTCTCCTAACACCACCGCCCTGTTTCAGCCCTGACTGTTGACAGTCTCTTATTCACAGAGCAGTCTGAGTGATCCCATTAAAATGGAAGTCAGAGAGATGACCAAGCTCCCAAGGCATCTCATCTTAGGGTGACCTGGCCGCGGCCTCCACCTGGGCCTCTCCACCCTCTCCCCACTCTGCTCCCACCAGCCTCCTTGCCTGTCCTCAGTCAGCCACCAGGCTCCAACCTCGGGGCCTTCGCACTTGTTTCCTCTATACAGGGCAGTCCTTTCCCAAATATCCTCAAGACTCACCTCCTCCCTTCCTTTAGGTTTCTGCTCAAAGGCCACTCTCTTTGTGAGGCAATCGCTTAGCACCCTGTTTAAAATGGCAGCGCCCAGCTCTGTTTTTCCCCCTAACACTCACTACCACCTGACCTAGCATGTCCATTTTCCTATTTGTCTACAGTCTCCCTTCTCTAGAAGGTAAGCTTCATGACTGCGGGGGTTTGACTGTTTTGTTTACCATTATTCCCATCAGTGTTGTGTTCCCTGGCACACAATAAATATTTACTGAATGAATGGATGAATAAATGGAAGGAAAGAAGGAAGGGAAGATGGAAGGAAGGAAGGGTGGGCGAGAGGGAGAAAGAACAGAAAAAAGAACAGAACAACCTTGCCCTCAATCCCCTTTCCTGGGAGTTGGGGTGCAAAGATGACTATGGCAGGGACAATGTGGAAATCTTACCATGAAACTTTGTGCACTTACTTGGCACAGCGTACCCAGTGTGTATGTCGGTACAAGGAGTAGAAGAAGCGCTGGCGATACATGTTCCATACTTTGATGGATTTGTCTTCAGAAGCTGTCGCTAGAAATTGGCCATCAGCTGAAAAGTCCACACTTCGAACTGGAGCTGTATGAGCTTTAAATTCAGAGGATTTCCCTCTCCTGGAAATGAACAGTTTAATATTGATCACATTTAATTCTAATCAACATCTCTTCGGTATACACACTTTGAAACGTATAAACTAGCTGGACTCTAGTAAAACTAACAAAAGTGTGAGAAGGCTGCGTTGTGCTACACTCTTCATCAATATGGCTTCAAGCTGGTTTTATTAAAGCCACAACTGATGCTTAATAAGAAAGACTCTGGCAGTCCTCACCATGAAATACATTTGCTGTTTTTGTTTTAATTAGAAGCTAGGGAAATAATATTTTGAACAAATCTCTGCCATGCATTTTAAGTTCCTATTGTTTCTCTAGAAAGAGCGAAATAGAAAGAAACTGCAACCTAGAAAAGCCAAGGCTAATTAAATGAATAGCTCCAAAGCAATGTGTTCAAACTGGGGTCACTATACAGGATATCCCTAGGTGAACTGACTTTTCTGTTTCCACCCACCAGTGACGAGAACTGGGACCCCAGGGTGTATCTAAGGCTTTGCTTACCCCTAGGACCAATCTTACACTCACAAGCAAAACAAAGGATAAATGACAATAATAGAGTACTTCAGTTCTCAACACCCTGAAATTCAGATGCATATTTTTTCCTTGAATAGGGTGAGGAAAAGAGAATAGAAAAACAGATGGAGAAAATAATATGTGGCATTTAAGGAGAAGCAGAAGAAAAAAAATGTTCAAATAGTTAGGGGCAGGCTGGTAGAGAGCTCTGGAGTTAAAAGGTGACATTTGAGAAACAGTACTTTGTGTCAGCCTTACCAAGTTCCCAAGGCACTTTCACTTTATACTACATACAGACTTAGCAATTTTTCCATTTAAAAGGTTGTATTTATACAGGTGGTACCTTATGAGAAAAATCGCCACAACTGCTTGAAAAAGATCAGGCAAGTGAACTTACAGAAGACTGGGAAGTTACACTCAGCTCCTCCTCCTGTCTCTTCTCCCACGCCCAGGAGGTCAACACATCTACGTATTCAGTGATAGCGACATCACTACCACTGCCTAAATACCATGTTTCCCTGAAAATAAGACATATCTGGACCCAGTCTTATTAATATAAGACCCGGTCTTATATAAGACCTGGTATTTATTATATCATATTAATTATATTTTATTAATTATATTATATTATAATATTATTATATTATATATTATATTATATATTATAATTATATTATTATATTATAATTATTATTATATTAATTATATTATATTAATTATATTATTATATTATATAGACCCAGTCTTATATTAAAATAAGACCGGGTCTTATATTACGCAAGACCGGGTAGTATATTATATTAGATCCGGTCTTATATTAAGACCGGGTCTTATATTAATTTTTGCTCCAAAAGACGCATTACAGTTGATGGTCCGGCTAGGTCTTATTTTCAGGGGGGAACATAGTATCTTCTGAATCCCTCCTCTTCTTTCTACCCAGTCTTGCTTGCATTAAGGTAAATATATCCTACATAGCCTTACCTTGATTATTGCAAAAGCCTCTTAGCTGCTCTCCCCGCTCTAATCTTTTACCCCCTCCAGTCACCTACATACTGTGCTTAATACCTTGCTAAAAGTGTAACCCCAAGCGTGCAGATCCCAGCGTAAACGGGTCTTTGCTGCTTTCTAAAAGGTACAACATCCCAGCTCTTTGATGAGGTTTGTGCCACCGCACTAGACTTTGTACTCTGATAACAGTCACAGTGCTTCAGACACACCTCAGGCTGTGTACTTAACTGCTGTCTCCCCGGAGCTACTTCCCCCCGTCCCCGACCTCCTGGACCAACCCAGACAGGCTTAATTGCTCCCCACCTGCTACATCTACTTTGCTTATTGCATTATGCAGTACTTTATTTTTTTTAATAGACGTGTTTCTCTCCTATTAAGCAGTAAAGTTTTTGAGGACAGGAATGATGATTTATCCATCTCTATAAGCCCAGCATCTAGCACAATGTCGGGCGTATAAAAAGCTCAATACGTCTCGTTGAGTTCCACTGGGAAGAGGCGATACTTAAAGGCTCTTAGATCCCTCTTGCCTACCCTCCCGGTGGCCTACAGAAGACAGAGGTGACAGTCATAAATCTCCATCACCTGATACATGATATTACACCAGGAATAACTAACATCAGTAAAGAAAAAATTAGGAGGGAGAATTCAGGGACCAGTTCAGTGAGGTTTCAAGGGCAAGTTCTATGTATAAAAGTCAGGGTACAGTTTGTTCTAAATTTAAGCTAAGGCCTGGAGGAAACAAAGATCAGCCTTGGCAGGTGCTACGACCAGGAAGCCCAAACACGCCCCATCCCCCAATCTGCCACGATCCTTAGCTGCAGGTTGCACACACCAGCAGCTCTTGTTTGCTTTCTCTCTGAAAGACCCTCCTCTCAGCTGCTGGCTCGTCTAACCACTGGATCCGGTCTCAACAGGAAGCGTGTACAAAACCCAGAGAGGAGTGATGTGTTTGCTGTGCTCTTGCTCAGCTGGTGTCTAGGTGCTCCCTGTGCCTTAACGAGGTGCACTGCTCCCACCTATGCACCTGTGCTTTCTGCCCAAATAGTCTCGACTGTCTACCACGACCAACTCCAGGCCAGACCTGCTTCTACACGTGCGCCTCCTATTCTTTCTTAGCCTTCCACTCACCAGCTGGGGTGTTTGTCTACAAGTCTGGCTGTCTGCAATTCGTCTCATCCCTGTACACAGCTGCCACTCCTCCCCACAGGGGGGCCGATTTCTCCTCCCTTTGAATCCGGGCTGGTGTTGTGAACCATTTTGACCAACAGAATGTGGCAAGTCTCAGGCCTGGCCCTTAAAAGGTCTAGCATGTTCTGCTTTTGCTGTCCAAGAACCAGTCTGCCTTGGTGCAAGGGGGTCCCATCCTGCTGGAGGGAGGGCATATGGAGAATCAAGGTATGCCAGTCAGGAGCTGGTGCCAAGGGCCTAGGGTGTGGACAAGGTATGGGGCCCACCAGCCCTGCTGCCAGCTTCATGAAGCCGCAGAAGTAATAGCCAACACCAAATGGGGCGGAAGAATCGTCCAGACAACCCACAAAATTGTGAGAAGCGATAGTTATTGTATTAAGCTGTTATGTTTTGAAGATTATCACGCAGTCATAGACAACTGATACATCAGTTTCCTTCTCATTGCCATATCCACTCTTGACCTGGCCCCTGGGATATGATTTAGAAATAAGAACTAGACGGATCTACACACGCTTAATTTTGTACTTAAGATTAGTCAGTACAACTAATAATTCAGCGTGCTCAGGTACCCTTGTATAGTTTGTTCACTGAGAGGTCTTTGAATTAGTAATGGGTGACTGAGGCTGTGGTGTGCTGGTCCTAAATTCCCAACATGGAAGATTTTAGAAAACACATTCCCTTTTAGACCCCAAACCAGTCTCTCTCCCTTACAATTCCCTCTATATTGCCATCCACAGTGGCACTATAACATGTCACTTCTCTTCAACAGTTTTTGCTATCATCAGGATAATGTTCAGATTTCTCAGCACGGAGTTTCCCTGGGGTGGTGGCAGGAGAAAAGAAAATGGCCCACTGGCAGGGAGATGCCCACAAACTTTCCTACACTTGGGAGAGCCCGGGCCTGTTCAGTCACACACCACAAATCAAATCCTGCCACAACACTCACGGGAAATGCCCAAGCTCTTATTCTCTAAAATATTTGCAGGGGGAAATGGTATGATATGATGTGTGGGTTTTGTTCTAAAAATACTCCAGCAAACAAAGGGTAGGGGACGGGAAAGAGGTGAAACAAGACTGACAGAATAATGGTTACTGCCGAATCTGGTTGATGGGTATGGGGACGGGGAGTCTTTGTGCTATTCATTCTCTTTTAAAGTTTGTTTGAAAATGTACATACTTAAGAATTTTAAACCGTTTTAAAAATTCATGGCTCATTAATGGCTTAAAATAGATTGGTTATCAGCTAGCGGTTGAAAAACCTCTTATAGAGAGATTTGTTATAATGGGATAGGACCTTACAACAAATGCAATGATTCATATTTCTGTCAGAAATTTTCTTTAACAAGAGAACTCTGGAGCCCAATAATGAATGACATGGTTTGGCACAGCAGTTTTTAATAGGGATCCAAAGGCCCCTAAAGAACCATGAATAGGCTTTAGGCGGTTAATAAACTGTGAAATTTTTGGTTATACTGCCAATGTGTATCTCTCTGGGGAGACAATCTGAAGCTTACATCAGATTTACAAAGAGATTGATAACTATCAGCCCTCCCCCCCAAAAAAAACAATACACAGTAAGCATATTTCCATGATTAGAAATATTCTCTTTTCAAATAGAAGACATGATGATGAGTGAAAGATGAGGGAAAAGTGCTTTGAAACAGTTTGACTTGCCAGCTCGTGTGTGACTCAGACGAAGTGTGCAGGTAACAGGGGGTGGGGTTCGCCTCCCCCAGAAGTGCATTAGGAGCAGCCGGGCTCCAGTATCCTTTCACATTTCTAAATCCAGAGTGTATCAGGTGTTTCTTTGTTCCTCTTACTTATCAGGAATCCAGAGCCGGACGGTTCTGTCTCGTGAAGCCGATGCCAGTAAGTTTCCCAGTGGAGAAAACTGCACGCTGGTGACGACATCCTTGTGACCCACGTATCGGAAAGCTCTGGCTTGTGGCTTGAAATTCCATAGCATGAGAAACGTATCCCAAGAAGCTGTAGCTATCAAGAGACAGAACAAAACCACTGTTTGTTACAAAATATCATGTCGGCAGCATATCTAATAACAAGATGTCCGGGTAACAGAGGGGTGGAAGTTGTCAGGCTGACCAGCTAATGGCAAAAATAGTTTTAAAAGAAACCCAAAGCTGCATCATGAATATGCATGCTTGGCTGTGCCGATGTAACCACACGGCAGGATTACCGGCCCCTGTATTTGGTTAGCGCTCCGTGACTATTTACTAGGAGAAAGCAGCACAGTGAGACAGAGAGTACACAAGACTGGGAAGCACTTCTGTCTCAGGGTGACTAGGGACAGGTACTTCACCTGTGTCCTGAGGACTAAATGGTGTTCCTGAGGCGGCAGACGAGACGATTTTTAAAAAAACTGTTTTGGTGGAAATCATGTCACATTTATAAAAAAGGTACAAGAATAGCACAAAGAACATTAATATAGCCATTACCAGATCCATCTGTTATTCATATTTTGTCCTATTTGGTTTATAATTTGCTCTTGCACTCACTTGTTCTGTCTCTCTCTCTCTCTCTCTCTCTCTCCAAGTATATACACACACACAATTTCTCCCTGAACCATTTGGGAGTAAATAAATACATATGTTTCACCATGGCACCTTGATTCCTGAATGTTTCAGTGTATTTTTCTAAGAATAAGGATATTTCCTTACATACCCATAGCACAGTTATCAACTTCAGGAAATTTATCATTGACAATGTTTTAATCTACCTATTGTATTCCAATTTTGTCAACTGACCCAGTAATGTTTTTTATATTAGATTGGTACAAAAGTAATTGGGGTTTTTGCAATTTTTAACCTTTCAAACCACAATTACTTTTGCACCAACCTAACAGCTAGACAAGATGACCTTAAAAGTCTCTTTCCGCTCTGTTTATGACATCCCACGATTAATAAAAGAATTCTGTGTGTCAGGCATTAGCTTAAGTCTTTAACAAAAGGAAAACAAATTCAATCAATAGTGGAAGTAAATGCCTTGGACAAAGTATGAACAAATAAACAAATGAAAGCTAGGTCTAACTTTTGCCCCCAAGCCAAATTTTACATATACATGTAGTCCCCCAAAGAGCCCCACTGTCTAGATTATAGAGTGCTTAGAAAAAAAATGCAACTTTATAAACTTTTGATGCAATTAGTGTTACTGTTAGACAAGATATATAGAGTCACTGAAAACCTTCTAAGTTCCATAGTCAAGGTAAAATTGATTTAGGCTTACTTAGTCTATGCATTGTTTCCATGTAAAACACTTAACATGCATTTATAAGTTTCAAATTATAATAGTATATACTACACGCTTAAAAAAAAAGTACAAAAAGTTGATGTTTCACCAATAAGTTGATGCTCATCAAATTACTAAATGTTTATTATATTAGGGTCTGAATTACCTGGGGCTAATGTAGACAAAATAGGGAAAGCAATGAATTATCATTGCTTTACACACAGGGCCCTATTTGAGTTCTAACGCATTATGCTGCAAATAAGATCTACAAAAGAAAATAGGACACACTCCTTTACCTCAGGGAGTCACAGTATTGTAGGGGAGAAAGTTCATTAATAATATCATACATGTTTACGAAGTCTTAGCCACAATAATCAGACAAAGAAAAGAAATAACAGGTACCCAATTGGAACAGGGAAAGTAAAACTGTCATTATTTTCAGATGACATAGATACTACATAGAGAGAACCCTAAAGACTCCACCAAAAAACTATTAGAACTAATAAATGAATTCAGAAAAAGAGCAGGATACAAAATCAATATTCAGAAATTGGTCACATTTTTATACAGCAATAACAAACTATCAGAAAGAGAAATTAAGGAAACAGTCCCATTTATAACTACATCAAAAATAAATAAATACCTAGGAATAAATTTAAGAAAGAAGGTAAAAGACCTGTACTCGGAAAATGATAAGACATTGAAGAAAGAAGCTTTGGAAGATAAAAATAAATGGAAGCACATACCATGCTCATGGATTGAAAGAATTAACACCATCACAATGAGCATACTACCCAAAGCAATCTACAGGTCCAACGCAATCCCTATCAAAACAGCGTGGCATTTTCCACAGAACTAGGACAAATAATCCTAAAATTTATATGGAACCACAAAAGACACTGAATAGCCAAAGCAATCTTGAGAAAGAAGAATAAAATTGGAAATATCATGTTACCTGATATTAAAGTATGCTATCAGGCTATAGTAATCAAAACAGCATGGCACAGGCACAAAATAGAGACACATAAATCAACGGAACAGAATAGAGAACCCAGAAATAAACCCATAGCTACATAATCAATTAATCTGTGACAAAGAAAACAATGGGGTAAAGACAGTCTATTCAACAAATGTTGTTGGAAAAACTGGACAGATACATGCAAAAAAAATGAAACTGGACCACCTTCTCACACCATATACAAGAATAAACAAACTCAAAATGGATTAAAGACCTAAATGTAAGACCCAAACCATAAAACTCCTAGAAAACATAGGGAGTCAACTCTCTGACATTGCTCTTACTAATATTTTTTCTGATATATCTTCTTGGGCAAGGAAAACAAAAGAAAAAATAAACAAATGGGACCACATCAAACTAAAAAGTTTTTGCAAAGCAATGGAAACCATCAATAAAATGAAAAGAAAACCTACTGAATGGGAGAAGATATTTGCCAATGATACATCTGATAAGGGATTAATATCCAAAATTTACAAAGAACTCATACAACTTAACACCAGGAAAACAAACAATCCAATTAGAAAATGGGCAGAGGACCTGAGGAGACATTTCTCCAAAGAGGACATACAAATGGACAATAGACATATAAAAAGATGCTCAACAACACCAATCATTAGAAAAATGGAAAAATCAACAAATAAGAGTTGGTGAGGATGTGGAGAAAAGGGATCCCTCGAACACTGTTGGTGGGATTGCAAATTGGTGCAGCCACTATGGCAAAAAGTTTGGCGGTTCCTCAAAAAATTAAAAATAGAACTGCCTTATGACCCAACAATTCCACTTCTGGTTATTTATCTGAAGAAATCCAAAACACTAATTTGAAAAGATACATGCACCCCTATGTTCATTGCAGCATTATTTACAATAGCCAAGATATGGAAGCAACCTCAATGCCTATCAATAGACAATTGGATAAAGAGGTGGTATATATACATACACACACACACACACACACACACACACACACACACACACACAGTAAAATACTGCTCGGCCCTAAAAATAAACGAAATCTTACCATTTGCAACAACACGGATGGACCTAAGGACATTATGCTAAGTGAAATAAGTCAGACAGAGGAAGACAAATATCCTGTGATTTCACTTATATGTGGAATCTAAAGAACAAAATAAATGAGGAAACAAAACAGAAACAGACTCAGAGATAGAGAACAAACTGATGGTTGCCAGATGGGAGGCTGAGGGGCTGGGTGGAAAGGTGAAGGCATTAAGAAGTACAAGTTCGTAGTTACAAAATCGTCACGGGGATGTAAAGTACAGCACAAAGAAGACAGTCAATAATACCGTAATAATTATGTATGGTGCAAGGTGAGTACTAGACTTATCGGGGGATCACTTCATAAATGATATAAATGTCTAACCACTAGGCTGTACACCTGAAACTGATATAAAATATTGAGTGCCAATTGTAATTGAAAAAAAAATTATACATGTTCAGAGGATTTTTATGTATTATTCATTCTTAATTTCATATGGGGTGGTTAGTAGTCCTTTCAGAGGAAAGGACATATGAGCAGACATTTGAGTGAAACGAGGAGTGATCCAGGCTAAGAAGAGGAGAAAGAGCTCTCTGGGCAGAAGGAACCCCACATGCAAGGGCCTGAGACAATAACTCACTTGGAAGACTGAGGAATGTAAGGAGGCCCAAGTGCCCACAATGGAGGAAAGAAAAGAACAGTGAGATGGAAGCCGAGAAGTAAGCAGATGCCAGGCAAGGAGCCATGGCGACTGGTGTGTATTTATTCTAAGTGCAATGGGAAAAAAACCATTGAAAGATTTTGAGCAGGAGGATCTCATGAACTGATTTAAGAAAACTGCGTCTCTGACAATGAGAAAAAGATGATATTTTCAAAAAATGACATTGGGTCAACTGGATATTCATAAAGAAAAAAATGTATCTTGACTCCTACATTTTATGCTCTGCACAAAAATAATTCCATATGGATTGTAGATCTAAATATCATAGGTAAAACAATAAAATTTTAGACGAGAACGTAGGACAGTATCTTCATGGCCATTGGCAAAAATTACTTAAACGGGACATGATAATTACTAAATCACTAAAATTACTAAAGAAAAAATAATAATTTATACTACACTAAATTAAGAAATTTTGTTCATTGGAAGATACCACTAAAGTAAGTGAAATGGCAAGCTACAGAATGAAAGAAGATATTTACAGGCATTGCCGGTTGGCTAAGTGGTTGGAACACAGTGCTCATAACAACAAGGTCACCGGTTCGATTCCCACATGGGCCAGTGAGCTGCGCCCTCCACAACTAGATTGAAAACAATGACTTGACTTGGAGCTGATGGGTCCTGGAAAAACACACTGTTCCCCAAAAATAATAATAATTTAAAAAAAAGAAGGTATTTACAACATATATATCCAACATATAACAAAGAATCTAGAAAGAATCCTACAAATCAATCAGAAAAGGCAGGAAAACGGGCACTTCATTAAAGAGGATAACTACATGGCCAATAAGCAAGAAAAGGTCCTCAAGTCCGTTAGTCACCAAGAAAATGCAAATTAAAACCACAAGGAGGTTATCACTACACACTCATCAGAATGGGTTTAACGAAAAAGATAAATAATACCAAATCTTGGTGAGAATGTGGACAACTGGAACGCTTATAAAATGCTGGTGGTTATAACCACTTTGGAAAATTGTTTTTGAAATATCTACTAACGCTGAATGCTTACCATTGGATTCAGCAATTCAACTCCTAGGTATATACCGGACAGAAATTCTTCTGTATGTTTAGCATAAGATGTACAATACTGTTTGTGGTGGTACTATTCAAAATAGACCAAAACTAGACACCCAACTATCCGTCAAAGTTAAATGGATACATAAATTGTGATATATTCATACTGTGTACCTGCTGTGTAATTAAAGTTCGTTTATATAAAGTTCAAAAGTAGAAAAATTAGTCTATGGAGTCAGAAGTCAGCACAGAGGTTATCTGAGTGGCAGGGAGGTTAGGAGAGCAGCTCGAAGGGAGCACACGAGGCTTCTGGGTGTACTGGAAATCTTGTTTCTTGGTCTGGGTGTTGGTTAAGTGGGCATGTCACTTTATGAAGACTCATCAAGTTGTCCAATTTTGGTACACATCTTATACTTCAGGAACACTTTTACAAAAAAAAAATGTCTCTGGCTATCGTGTGCCGAATATACAGGGGGACAGAATTAAAGAAGGAAATCAATTAGGAGGCTATTGCAATAATCTAGTCAGGAAGGTGGTGGTTTGGACTAGGCTGGAAGCTGTGGAAGGGGGAGAAGGGGTCAAAATCAAGACACATGGTAAAGGTTGAGTGCACGCGGCTTGCTAATGGATTAGATGTGAGGGAGAGACAAAGAGAACAAGCAAAGGTACCAACCAGGCTGTTGCCCTGGGCTCCCAGGTGAATTTCAGAGCCATTTAACGAGACTAGAAAGACCAGAAGAGAAGGAGGTTGAAAGTGAGGCAGGATGGGGTGGTAATCAACAGTTCTTTTTAAGATGTAAGTTTGAGATGCCCATTTGACATGCAAGTTGAAATGCCAAATAGAGAGATGGAGCTCAGGAACAGCTTTTGACTGTATGTGTAGTGGTTAAAAAAGCAAAGTACACATAGAATTAGGCTTCCCGACTGAAATCCACACCTACCAGCTATGTGTCCTTGGGCAAGTTACTCAATGTTTCTATGCCTGGGACATTTTATCCGTAAAAGGAGGTATTTAAAGTATTATGTGAAATAATACTTGTAATTCATGCCTGGCAATTCATGCCTGGCACACAGAAAACACTCAAGTGTAGCTATTATTACTAGAGTTTTTGTTTTTGTTACTGTCAGCAGCAGCAGCAGTCTAGATAATAAAGAGTGGGAACTGGATTTGATCACTCAGGAAGTGAGTACAGATAAAGAAGAGGGTAAAATTACTTACAATCGAGAGAATGAAGAGGAAAGGAAGGAGCCATAAATGAAGTAGGAAGGGAGTGAGGAGATTGTGGTGTCCAGGACTTCAGGAAATACTATGAGAGGGTGACAAGCTGTGTCAAATGCTTCAAAGAGATTTAGTTAAGATCAGGCCTGAACAGGACCACTTACATAATCTGTGGGGCCCCATGTAAAATGTAAACGTGGGGCTGTTGTAGAAAAACTAAGAATTTCAGTGATCACAGGGACCTGTGCGACTACATTGTGTTACTAAACACAATTGATTCATTAATTCATTGAAAGTTTACAGGGTCCCTAATTCTCAGTATAATAAGGAGTAGAAAAAATATTATTATGGGATCATGGTAATAGGATCATGGTGAAGCAACAAATAATTGGAGGGAGGGGGGTTGGAGAAATGAGAATATGAAGCTTAACCAAGAAAGTGACTTGAACTTTGTCATCTGACATACTTTGTCAGGAAAAGTGGAAAAGGGTACCTGAACCAGAGCGGACACTCAAAACTTGTAACTTGAGAATTCATAGCTACACATCCATGTTAAGCAACACTTGATTATCAGCAGGAGGCCTGCAAAAGAGAAATGACTAAGAGAGCAGGATGAACAAACGTTTAAAAAACGGGGACAGCCTAACCTTAGGTTAAGGTGGCATTTCAGAGGCCTACTAATTATAAAACACCAGAGGCAGAGATGTTCCAATTACACTCTATATTCTCTTGCAAATTTCATGCAAACAGATAAAAAGACCACCAATAGATTAAAAACCCTATGAAGGCATTCGTACTAAAACCTGTGAAAACCAGTACTGATCTTTCCGTACTTTCTTAATCAAAGGTATTTGATCACTGCTGTCAGTGCTGCACTGTATCAACTTGGCATTTGCTTTCATATATTTCCCCTCAACCACACCCTATCTAAACATTACCACATCATTTAAAATGTCAAAGCCATATCATTCATCATCTGACTGGTCTATTTTGAGATAAAATGTCAAAGGGAGGAAGTTAAGAGAAAAGGTTAATTGGTAAATCTACCCAATTTAAAAAAAATTTATATTTTATAACAATAATTCATTGTTTCAAGAAATCCTCGTTAGGACAAAAGAAAGAACAAAGTCCATGCTCACGCAGGCCACTGCTTTGTTTATGGAGGTAAGGAACTCAAACAGCATAACAATGGAGAACATGTTTGCTCTCCACAATGCCCAAATGGCCAACAGTTATTGTGTCACCTTAAGCAGCAATAACTTTAGTTAACCCAAGAGCTCTCATTTGTTAATTTAACCAAAATCAACTACGCTTAGTTAGAGGTCTGCTTTGTAGGGGAACACTACTTTCTGGAAAGAAATGGTACCACCTCCAGTTTTTGCATTTGTTGTTAAATTATCTTTTTCAATTAGTAATACATGTACATGACACAGAATTCCACTATTACTAACACAGAGTATTTCCCAAAATCTCCTTCCAGCCGTTGGCCACCTGATCGCTCTCCTAGAGGTAAGCAGTGTTAACTATTTTCTTGAATATTTTCCAATGTGCTTAAACAAATAGGTGTGTCTTTTCATATGTATTTATTATACAAACGGGAGCATGCTACGTCCACCATTCTCCATGTTTCCTCTCCCCCAGCCCACTTAGTGCAATATATTGGAGCTCAGGCTTTATCAGTACAGAGAGCTGTCTTATTCTCCCCTGCCCACTTTAGATAAATTCTCATTTTGATAATTTCAAGCTTACAGCACAATTACAACGAAATACAATAAATTCACATGTTATTAACCAATGTTAACCCCAATAAATTCAATAATAAAAAAAGAAATGTCCTTATATTCTCTACTTTAGATTTTGCTCTTGTTGACATGTTGTCAATTTGTTTTATCATTCTCTCTCTACATAAATACTCTTAGATGCGCATTTTTTTCTTAACCATTTGAAACAGTTAGAAACATAATGTCTCTTCTACCAAAATGCTTCAGTATGTATTTCCTAAGAACAAGGACGCTCACTGACATAAACCACAGTACAATAAACAAAGTCAGGAAATTAAATACTATTTAATATACTCTTATTATCGCATCCACAGTCCATATATGGATTTTGCCAATTAGAGCTGCTTTCCCCAGTCCATGATGTAATCCAGGATATGTACTGCAGTAATTACTATATATAGTCTCCTGTGAACTTGGAAGATTACCTAGGTCATTCTTTGTCTTTACTGGCCTTGATATTCTTGAAGATTGAAGACCTGTCATTTTTGTAGTATGCTGAATAATTTTTTTCCGTGATGTTCCCTTGTGAGATTCACGATATATTGTTTTGATGAGAAATCCACAAGTTATGTTGTGCTCTTATCAGTGCATCATGTTAGGATGTACATGCTGTCTGCCCCAATATTGGTGACATTCACTTTGGTCACTTGGTTTAGGTGGGTTTTGCCTCCTAAAGTTTGTATCGTTCATCTTTGTAATTAATAAGTAGCTGATAAAAGTGAACTGGCATCTTAGGATGCTTAGTCATAGAGCTGGGAGGACTATGGGTGGAGCTGGGCCCCTTGTTAACCCTCTAGTCCTGACTTCCTGTTAAACTTTGTGGTAACTTCTGGGGGAGGGATGCAAATAAAGGGGGATGCCATTTGGGTCTCAGGCCACGGTTTTTTTCTTTTTTCCACGTGGGTGGCCAGTGGGGATGCCAGCTGGTAGTGGGGCAGACACACTCCTTGGTGGCTTTGTTTCTTTTTCTTTTCCCAAATAAACCGTTCATTTGGTGGGTTACCTGGAGAATTATTTGGCCAGTCGGCATAGTTTGTGGGGAGATACGTTAAGACTATATACTGTATTTTGCCATGTACAATAAGCGCACTTCTTGGCCCAAATTTGTGAGGGAAATATAGGGATATGCATTATACACGAGTAGTACTGTTTCCCTGAATGTTTGGGCCAAAAATGTGGGCGTGTATTATACATGGGAGCACATTATACACGGCGAAATATGGTAAATATCCTTTTCCTTAACTATCACACACTCATTTTAGCATCCTTTAATGATTTTCCAACCCATCATTCGCTCCATAATTTATCAATTAATTAGCAATTATATTAATTAATATTTGTTAATTTATTATTGCAAGATAGAACTTTCCCTTTTCCTCCATTTATCTATTTATTAATTTACTTATTTATACCAGTGTGGACTTGAAGATTATTTTACTCAATGGGTTGTAATCCATTGCTATCATTTATTTTGACACTTATGTTTTTCCACTTTTATATTTGGCTAGTAAGAGCCCCTTAAAGCTGGCCTCTGTGACCTTCTGACAGGTGTCCATCATTCTTCGAGTTCTTCCTTACTTCTAGAATTAGAAAATGTCCCAAGATGTAGTTTCCCTGCCTCAGCCCTGGAACTGGCCTTTTTCCCCAAGAAGCTCTGATTCCCATTAGTGGAAAATGGCATTTAGAAATCAAGATCTGGGGACTATGTTTACTCATTGCTACTGGTGTGTCAGCAAACAGAGCTAAGAAATAAGATACAAGTAGAAATTTCAGTGGGCAGGACTAAGAAATTAGATATAAAGAGGAGACTGTATCTAGCTATATGTAGACACTGAGATAAAGATATTAAAAATCATGAGTTCATACTGATAACTCCAATTCCAGTCTAATACCACAGAATACATCCTAGCCCCCCTCTTTTCATAGTTATAACTCTCTTCCCCCACAGTAAAAAAAAAATCTGGCTCCCATTAGGCTTGATATATTTTTGTTCAAGCCTAGAATACACAAAAAGTAGGGTGATAATCACTAACCCACACCTCTGAAAAAAGCAATCCTACTAACCAGAGTTCAGGAGTCAGTTCGGCTCCTCTTTGGTCTTGTCAGAATTGGTTTTCTTCTTTGTTAGAATGGATCTACTCCAGCTTTGAACTTAGGTTTAGGGCATGCCCTTTATTTCAGGTGTGGTCCTGATTCCTAAGGCCCGACCTCCCTGGTATCTCACCCACATGAATGAGGGCTCACAAGACTTCCCCACTTTGTCGGAGCTAGAGATGTAGGGACACCCAGCCTTGCATGGTCACTTGGGATCACCATTCCGCTTGCAGCCAGCAGGAAGCCATCGCTGCTAGACCTCACACATTCTCCGCCTGTGCACCTGTGGCTGGGCCCTCAGCCAAGACTGTAACGACCCCCGCCACACACTTCTGTGGCTGTGCACCCTGCTCAGCAACCACTTCTCAGGAATCCTGCTGCATAAATTTCAGCCCCTGTCGCAGCCAGACTATGACCGCAGCCAGGATGTCACCGCTTCCGCTGGGCTCTCCCTGTCTGCTGTGCAGGAGGAGTGCCCACAGGAAGAAAGCCAAGGTCATGGGGGCGCTCGCCTTGTATTCCCCTTCTTGAGATGATGACAGTTTTGCACTTTGTTGCTCAGTGCATGCAAACAGTTGCCTCACATATTTTGTCTAGATTTACAGTTGTTTTTGGATGGAGGACAACTTTAGTAATCAATTACTGTCTCATGACTCGAGGCAGTTCTGCCTTATTCTTTTTAATAGCTGCATAGTATGCTATTAACGCCTTAATTTATCTAACCAATCTACCCTGTTTAGGTTGTTTCCAGTTCTGTGCTTTTACAAATGATGCTGTCAACACGTGCCATTTCTGACATGTGCAAATATATCCTGATAAGTTCCCAAAAGAATTATTGATGAGGCAAAGAGTGCCTATGTGAGAATTTACTAAAAAGGCCTGTGTTCACAATACAGTATCGTTCATAACTTTGTAAATTTGGATTATATCCCTCTCAAGCCTTTTCATTCCATATTCAAGACTGTCCTAATAATTCAATCATCTTCACATAGAAATTCTTGAATTTTTCAATTATTTCAGAAATCTCGCCATATATTTTCTATCCTCATTATATTATACTTTAAAATCTACCTAACAGAAATAAACTCAGCTTTCAAATTTGAGGTCACCATGATTTTGCACTTTTTATTGCATTTCCAGGTTCATGCTGATCTTTGGGATATAAAAGAAACACTGCACTGCCTTCTTCTGGGAAAAATAAACAAGGAACTCTTCTACAGCAATCTATGAGAAGGAGATCTCTACAAATATTTTTAAGAAAAGAAAAATAACATGCAATCCCCAGGCACACACATCTATAAACCTAGACAGAAGTAAGGAGGGTTACACAATAAAAAGATAATATTGTAATCTTAACTAGATAAACCTTAATACCCTGTCTAATACTTTCAGAATTAGTGCATAATATCCTACTGCTGTACAATAAATAGCATAATTAAATGATGGCACTAACTTATAATTTCTCTGCCCTGAATGTGGGAATAATTGAGCATGTTTTCCTAAGAGCTGACAGTAAGTAATTAGCTTGCTAGTATAAGCATGGTCTAAAAGAAGCTGTGGGTGCTTTAAAAATCTTTAGGAATGACAACCTGGAGAAATGTAATTTAACTTCTTCAAATTCCACATCTCTATGAGGACTGATAATAGTAACAACACAAACCTTGGCTGAGTTGTTATCACAGGCCCAGTATCTTTACAGACTCCATAAGCATTCTTTTACTTAATCCTCCCAACAGGGCTGGTGCCTACTATCCCGCTTTCACAGATCAGGACAGGAGGCTTAGTGAGGTTAAGAAACTTGCCCAAGGTCACACAGACGCAAAGTAACAGAGCTCCATTTTTACACGCAGTTCTATCACACTCCAAAGCCTGTGCACTTAACCAATAACACAGTGCTTCTCAAAACACTGGGGAGGTCCGGATTATCTCCAGTAGAATTATTGGGGACCTTAATCTGCATATTTCTAGTAAGTCACATTCTTTGGGGTGAGACCCAGAAATCTGAAATTTTCACGACTTTCTCAGATAATTCTGATATATATTCATAAGGTATATATGTGTCTAAAACTATCCTGAACACCTGAAACTAATATAATATTGTATGTCAACTATAATTGAAAAAAAAGAAAAAAAGACTAAATCCATCATGCTTGATGTTCCGTTTTCTCTAGTTATGACCAGAAGTTTAAGCCTTCAGCCTCTCTGGTTATCAATCATTGTACACGCTCACTCCCATAATGCTCTGGGCATCCCCTTAGTCGAACCTGACACCCATGGCTTCTCTCCTTCCCAGATGTTACCACGAGGCCAGAGAAGTACGCACTAGATGATCGCTCGTAGATCTACATCTTCCTGTCTGAAGGGTCCTCCTCGTCCTTAACTACTTAAACTCTGACCCTGCTTGGGGACACCATGTTTGCTGAAATCCTTTCAGGTGACAATGATTTTCTTTCATATTTCACCTACTCCAGGACTTCCTCTCCATTCTCTGACCCCACAAACTTAAGTATGTCGACACAGCTATCATCCCTCAAAGCACCCCATTCTTTTTCTTCACGGCACTCAATTATTGTCCTGTTGCAAGTTGTGCCTGCACACAATTTGTGTGTTTACCTGGTACTATTTGTCTCTCTCGCTGGACCGGGAATCCTTCAGCACCATCTCCGGCACACCTATTTAGTTGAATTCTATTTGTGTACCCAAGCATAGGCCAGCACCTGGATGCAGCAGCGTTAACTACATAAAGGAGTACTGACTGGGTAAGTGCACATCGGGTCAGCATGGGGACAAGGCACGTGAGGACACTGCTGGCCTGCAGCAGCATCTCTCCCAGGCCAGCCTGAGAAAGGGATCAACGTGGCACGACAGGAAAAGTAGGACCCAATTATCAGCAGGGTGTAAGGCCTTCCCTGCTCCTCACGTCTGCCATAAGCCACTACCCACCTCAGGAACTCATTCACCGTTTATAACAATCTCTACCTCCTGTTCAAGAGGAATCATGGAGGCTTATCTGAATTTTAGGAAAAACTCCAAAACTGATTTCCACCTGTAGCCTAATACTAAGCTGGAAACTCACATAATACCTAACTTTCTTAACTTTACTGAATTACAAAATACTCAAGTATTAATAATAAATGTTGCCGTCCTGTTTTAAAGTCTAGTATGCACAGAGGGACAAAGAAAAGAGGAATCTTTTCTAGGATACATGAAATACTCCGGTCTTTTTGCCCCCCCACCCCAAAGTTTTAAGAATTGAGATATAATTCACATACCATAAATTCCCCCTTTTAAAGTGTACAGTTGAGTGTTTTGCCCCAAGTTATAGAACCATTGTCACTATCTAATTCTAGAACATTCTCACCACCACAACCCCCCCAAAAAAACAAACACATCCTCATTAGAAATCATTCTCTATTCCTCCCTCTCCCAGCCTCTAGCAGCCATTAATGTACCGTTTCTATGGTTTTTCCAGTTTGTTTTTCACACTCATGAAAATGAAACAGAGATGAAATGGTTTGCACAGGGTTACAGTCAGTAAGAGCGCAGGACTGGAACACACGTATTTATAGCAACTTTTTAAGCAGTATGAAAAGACAAGAGATCAGTGAAAATATGCTTAGCTTAACTATACAGATCTTAAATGTGGCTATAAGACTTGTGATATATAAAGCCGAGGCCTTGGACTAGTAACTGCCAGTGTGTCAGGCGGGGAGCGCGGGGTGTGGGGCAGGACTCAGGGAGCAGGGAGACCCATGCAGCTGATGGGCAGAAACTGCACTTAGGACAGGGTGAGGCAGAGACAAGGCGGAGGGAAGTGCGAGGCTGCGGGGCTCACGGGACACACCCGGTTCCCTGCGGCTCAGAGCTGTGAAGCAAGTGTTAAGGCACCCCCTTGCTTCCTTTCACAGTGCCCCCCCATGGGCCCACACATCCCCCACCATTCCCAGCTTGTTTGAGTAGTTAATGCATACATAATGCTAACACCACTTCAGAATACTTGCTGGTTAATGACACCTTGCAAAATAATACCAAAAAACTTGACTTTTTAACATTCTACTGTCTGCATTTTCAAGTAATTAAAGAATTACAACCTTAACTTACTTCTGTTCCCCATCAATAAATGTGCACGCAGAAACAGTGATCCCGTAGACCAAAATCATCAGAATCCATTTGCAAAAATAATTAGGCACACATTTTATTTTATATACCTTAATCAACATTGCAAATACCATCAACAAAAGGAAAAAAGGATGGAAACCGCTCATAATACAGAAAATTCATCATTCAAAAGAGATTAATTTGAACCTCAACATTCTCTGTGCTCATTTAAAAATATTGCTAAAACAGTAATTCTGAAAGATAAAGAAGTCAAAACTAAGTATTTTATTAATTAAAACTGAGACCCTAAACCAAATAGGACTACCCAACTTAAAAACAATCTTTTGTCTTCAATCTAGAAAAGTTTGATTTGCCAACATACAATGAACACTCAAGAGCCTACTACTGGGCAAGTAGACACATTTTCTTTTACAAACAAGATTAAAAATTCTGAGTTATAGAGATCCTGCAGATGACTAGCTTATTTTTTTTAATGACTTCTAAAAATGACTATTTAGATAGTGAAACTATTCATAGAATCAGACACTAAATGATATAGTGGCAACCACTTAAAGTTGAAACTTCTTGTCTACCAAATATTTCACTAAAACTGTTATTAAGCATGTACATAAACTTGAAAGGTCAACTTTTAATTGCCCACAGCAAAAGAAAACTTTGGTACCAATAAATTAGAAGCAGGGCATCAAAATATATTTTGTTTGTGTTTTTACAGTATGTTTTCGGAATTAAATTGGAAATGGCTGTGTGTGAACATGTGAAAATTTGATTCTTCTGTTACCTATCCTGCTGTGAGGAATGAACAGCCTCACTGTTCTGAATCATTGCTATAAAGCACCAGCCTAAACTTTCTTTCAAAAAGAGTAATGGGTTACACTCTGAAATTTAGACAAAAAGTAAGTAAAGAATTATGTACTACTTTACTTTTCAATGTTCTCTTTCCCTTTTGACATGAGCAGCAAGATACCAGAATAAAAATAATTCCAGTAAGTACTTCCAGAATATATGAAATTTAGTTCCCCCATTTGATAGGGGGCTAAGAACGACACAAATAAATTTTAAAAGGGAGATTTAATTTTACAAAAGGGCAGACTGAGCAAGGGGAAAGGGTAGGTTTCGGAGAATATCTGTTGTCAATCAACCCTTTGGTAAAATTAGGAGCATTATAAATCCTCCTTAAATAACACCCAGGGCCATGCACATTGCACATGAAATCTGGACAACTCTTTGATAAACTTTACAGTGGCAAGATAACTGACAGAAAGTTACTGACACATTTTCATTTTAAGAAGTAAAAAAGAAACAAAATATTCAAGATACATAGCAATTTTACTCTCTGAAATGGCTAGCCTAAAAATTCTTCTTTAATTCAGATTTTGTGACGTTCCTACTCTCATTAAATCATTAAGTAGACACTGAAAACTACTTATGAATATTATGAACTAATTCTTTATGGAGCACACATTTTTCATAACTCTAGGCCAAAGTGAACTAATTGAGATTTAATTCTAAATTTACCCTGTGATTTCTGGATACAACATTGGAATAAAACCAGTAAAATTACTCTTGCTTAAGTATGTATACTTCTCAAATAGTTTAGTTTGGGAAATATTTATATTCTTAGCCCAAAAGATTACTTTTAAAGTTTGAAAGATTAAAGATAAAAACAAAACTTGGTTCAACAATTATCAAAATGAAATGAATACAAACACTGACCACGACAACTTTCCATTCAATTCTGAATAAACCACTTCAGGTGAGCTCAGCTCACTTGAGTTTTAAAACCATTTCTCTTTTCCAGCTTCATAACTGGACTGAATGTTGTTCAACAACATTACCTATGTCAAAAGTGAAGAGATAAAGTGTGGTAAAGATTGCACAATGGCTGAATCTGAGAAGGGTGTAACGTACTATCATAACATTTCAGAGCTGGAAGGGATTGTCAAGATCTAATCCAGCACACACATTTTGCAAATAAGGAAACGGAGGCCAAAACGGAGTCATTTGGTCAAAGGACTCCACCAAAGTCACATTTCTTGGCTGAGCTATTCATTCATTCAGTTATTCATCCTCCTACTTCCTGAAAGCTGCCCAAGTGCCAGGCTCGGTGGTAGGTGCTGAAAACAAGCTGGAAGGCAGCATTCACCATGGTGGAAGAGTCTTTTTTTCCTTATTTTCTTAAGATAAATCCTTAAATGCCCTTATCAGCAAGAACTCTGTAGCAGAGTTCTGCAGCCTTTGTAAAAACCAGACCCACTTTCAGTTTCACACATTTCAGTAAACACAACTGGGTTAAACTTCAGAGAGGCCTCAGTTGTATTTACTTTAAGTGATTAAGCATTAACAAAAGGAAGGAAGTACAGTATTCTGAATGAGTCTCTCTCTAGTACATTCACAACTTAAGGGAGTGCAATCAGAAAATGCCTTAACACACAAGCAAGTTCACAGACAGGACAGCTTACAAAATCAGAGCGATTCGAGGTATCAGTATAGATTAGTTAAGTACAGTAGCTCAAGTTTACAAAGTGTGGAATGTAGAGATCTCCCCATTTCGTTCAGGTATTGGTATATTTTTCTGCGATGTCTATGCGTTGGAAAGACCTCCCAACTCCCATTCAAACTAACGGACTCTTTTAATAACACATATATCTAAACCAGGCCTTTCTCCTTAAAAATCATCTTTCTTTGATTTCCATTTGATTAAAGGAAAATTAGAATAAAAAAATAAACACAACCTAAAATTTAATGTCTCAGCTAAATTCAATGTACAATCAAAACAGCAACAGCACAAACTGCACACTCATGAGTTTTGTTTAAAAAAATGGGACATGCAGAGAATTGAATCATCCAACATAAATCATCCTTCATTTTGCTTGGATTTTTACATTCTTTAACATCAAATCTGGCACTTAAATGTTTTGTGTATCTCAATTCACAGTCCACTTTATGGAGAAGTAAAAAACCGTATTGACAAGAGTTCTGAAATAAAGCAACCTATAAGGCACTTTCAAATATTAAACAACAGCTCTCTGGGCACTCAGTTTCAGTATTCTACACCAAAATGAACCACAGATTATACAGAGCTCTCACGGATGACCACTGGGTGATTTCTGATAAAATACAATCTTCAGTGAGGCTCTGACTCCCCTGAATGTATCCTCTGCTCAGAACCAAAGTGCTATTGTGCCCTGCTAGTTCTCAAACTTCCAGATTTGATTTTTATCTAGAGTATCACAAGTTCTCATCTGAACATTAGGTTGGCCCTCTGGTGTCCGATACGCACTAAGACACAGTCTTGAGTGTGGATGAAAAATGGTTCCATCTTCTTTAAAATGCCAAATAATGTTCGCTGGAACAGGGGACCCATCTTTTGGACAATGTTGCATTCCAACATGATTTTTTTGCTCAGGAACCTCTGCACATAACTCTGTCACAGAATTAAACCTTATTTCTTTGTTTGAAGTATATTCAAAGAATTGATTGCCTCCTTGACCATGGCATCCAAACAGTGAAAGGTTAGCACCTGTGGGGTTGTTGTCAGGAGAATTATAATCTAAACATTCAGAAGAGATCCCCATACTGCGAATAGCTCCGTGCCAGCCTGGCCTATCCTCTGGAACATGTAAATTTGAAAACACATTTTTCAAATACCACTCAAAGCTCTTGCACTTCAGCCGTTCGCGTAGTAACTTTCTTTCAGAAATATCACCATAAGCTTCTTTCCTTGCTGGAGGGTTTCGATTGTAGAAATGTTCTTTGTACTCATCCATCCACACTTCCGCTGCCCGAGCAGTATTCTGTAGGAAATTGGGCCGAGCATATGGTGCCCGCTTAGGGAATACATGGCCCACGTGGGAACATGGGTGGATCTCCAATGTACCTCCACACTGCCACACCCGAAAAGACAGCTCCAGGTTTTCGCCTCCCCACACTTCCATTCCAGTGTCATATGTTCCGAGGTACTCGAAATATTTCTTGCTGACAGCAAACAGTCCTCCAGCCATGGTGGGTGATCTGATTGGGTCAATTCTCGATTTCCGCCTGTCCCTTTCGTGTTTGGGGACAGAATGCCACTGGAACGTTAAGCGCCAGTCAAACCCGCCAATCATGGGCTCTCCAGTCTGCATATAGAATTCAAAAGTATTCCAATCAATGGTGTCTATAACAGGACAAACAACTGCTGTTTCATCTTGACCAATCCTTTCCAAGAGTGGTTCCAACCAACCAGAATTACACTCGCAGTGACAATCCAGGAAAGTGAGAACATCACCAGTGGCAAAAGTGGCCCCAATCAGGCGGGCCCTAACCAGTCCCTCCCGCTTATTTGTTCTAATCAAGCGGACTCTATCGAGATTGCTGATATACGTTTCAAGTTGTGCCTTCAAATAAACTCTGTCACTCAAGTCATCGACTAAGATGATCTCCTTCAAAAGCACTGCAGGAGAAGTTTCTAAAACACTGTGGATCGTGCGGAGCAAAGTCGACCAGGCTTCGTTATAGAAAGCAATGATCACAGAGGTGGTGGGAAGTCTCCTATAGTTAAAACTCTTGGATTTACATTCGTACATTCTTCTATCCTCTATGTGGCGGTGCAGGGAAATCCTGTCACTGAGGTAAATGTTAATGGCATATCTCTCAATGAGTTCTTCTTGCTGCTTCAGTTCAGCCTCGTTGAGCTGGAGTTTGCTGGCTCTCCCCCACTCCCCAAGTGCATGGGAGTCCGCAGGGGGCTTCTCATAAAGCGGTCGAGACAAATCCCCTGCCATTTCCTCCGGGTCTGCGAGCTGCCTTGGACCCCGCTCCCAGGCAAGGCCAGCTCCAGAGGACGCATGGAAAGTGGAGACGGAGAGTTCCACCAGGATATAGGCCACAGTTAAAAGCGCCAGCAGCAGGCAGCTTTTGCCTGCCCAAGTCCACCTCACGGCCATCCGGATCCTCAGGGCTGGGGCGCAGACGCGGCCACCAGAGCCACCAGGCAGGGGAAGGGCTGCGCGACCCGCAACTTCAGTTCCCGGCTCAGGTAGGAGCGAACTTCCGAGCAGGTCCCTCCTTTCTTGCAGGCGCTCGGCTCCTTTCCAGCCACAGGCACTTCCAGGGGTCACCTGAGATCTCTCCGCCTTCGGCCCGCGGCACAGCCCCGACTCCTCTCTCCCCACTTCCTCCAGCAAGTCTCACAACTTTTCACAAACTCTCCAGCCAACACCCCACCCTCCCCGGGAGGAGGACAAACCCCTCCCCTTCCCACGCACTCCTCCTAGTGGTTAATTCGCGAAAGTCGCCACCCAGACGACTGCGCGGGTCCGGGATGGGGGCCCCGGACCAGCACGACCGAGGCGCCCCCCTCGGGCCCCCTCCGGCTGCGAGCGCACGCCCCGCGCCGGGCAGCCGAGTCTCCCGCCGCTTTCAGCCCCCACGTCGGTCCTCAGTGTCTCCCCCGGGACCCAGCGTGGACCGGAAGCAAGGTTTCCGACCAGCTGCGCGTTTGCCCCATCACAAAAGGAAAACAGACAATCAAACTTACCAAGTTGTTTGCCGTTGGGATTAAAGTCCACGGAGGTAATCGCAGCTTTGTGGCCCTTAAAATAACGCTCCAGAACGGGGTCCTCCTGGGAAGGAAAGTTGTCAAGTTTTGAAAGCAGGTGCAGAGCCCGAATTCGGGGGGCGGGGGTCGGGGATCAACGCGGCCCCCTCCCGCGGGGTCCGGCCTGGGCACGGCCTCGTAGACGGTGGGTCTGCGGAGCAGGATGCCCCGCACCAGCACGCGCGGGGAGCCCTACAGGGAGACGCGGGGCGCCGGCTTTCCCGCGGAGCCGCCGAAATCCTGTGTGGGCGCTTCCCCGAACCTAGCGCACCTGAGAAAGCGCCCGGCAGCCCGTTGGACAGGCAGGGTCCCAGGCCCCGCGGCGGGCACGCCGTCACAGTGCGAGGCGGGGCCCCGCCCCGGTACTTTTTAAAAACCTCCCAGGTGATGATTCTGACGCAGGCGCTCTATGGAAACCCTCCGAGAATTCTGGGGGCCATGGGACGACTGCAGGGGCTCGGTCCCGAGCTCCGAGACGCCGGCAGGAGCGCCTGGGAGCCCGGCCAGGGCTGGGCGCTCCCGACGCCCCAGCAGCAGAGGGTGAGACGTGGGCACCCGGGCTGAGAGGCTGAGAGCCCGCGGTTCAGGACCCGGCTGCGAACACCTGCCTCCACCTCCCGCCAGGTGCGGGCGCGGCCCCGACCTGGCCCCGCAGCCCGCGGGACAAGCTCTGGGGAGGAGACCCCCAATCCCGTCCTTACCGGGGCGGAGGCCATGGGGGGATCGGTGGGCACCCGGTTCCTGCGGGTGGGGGAAACCGGGGGAAGGATGGGCCAGGGTGGAAGGGGGGACCGTGCGGTGCCCGGAACCGTCTGCCCAGAGCGGCGGCGCCTCCCGGTCACTACAACAACGGCGGCCCAGTCAAACCCCGCGCTCCAGGCGTGGCCAGCCGAGCCCCGAGGCTCCGCCGGCGCCGAGACTGCCCGGCCTCCGCCAGGTGGCGGGAGGGACGCTTCAGGGTCAGGTGAGATCACACACCAAAGCCAAGGTGTAGTAACACTCCCGCTACGCCCGGGTTGACACCAAGAAAGAGGGTGGTAACTGGGATAGGAATGAGACCGATAGGAGGGAAAAGCGATTGAGTCTATGATCGATGCAATCAGAGTTCGATTACACGTTAAAGAGACAGTGCCTGCGACGTTCAAGCGGGTCCCTGACAGCTTGTTGTGACGGGGGAGGGAGCTTTGATCTGAAGTGGGGCAGCTGGCTAGTTATTAATATATGCAAAGGAACTAAACCTCTAGAGGACAGATTTGAGTTTATTTAATTACTATTTCCCACACAATGCCCTGCGTGGTATAAATTCTGGGTAAACGTGATGAATGAATGAATGAATGAATGTTGGGCATCCACTTAATGTTTTTCTGCTTATGTGTTTCTATTCTAATTCTACTCTGCTCATTTGTGTATGTTTTAGAGCAGCCAACTTATACGACAGCATATTTAAAGTCTTTAGGAAGACTTAGAAATATTTTGTTTTGTTTTGTTTAAACTATTAGGCCACATAGTAACTATAGCCATTTCTACAGCACGCTTTCTTACACATAATATCATTTGCGCTTCAGCAACACTGTGAAGCTGATAGAGTTACAAAATGTTACCAACGTTTCCAAATTATAAACTTAATTCTTAGGTATCTTACATGTAATTTGTCAAAGACCACACAGACAGCTCTTCCAATTCCAAGCCCATATCCTTTTTTTTACTCTGCTTCACAGCATAAAGGACTCAGCTGAAAATTACATACAGACTAATAATTCTTGGCAGCGTAAAGTAGCATAACAGATACAGCTGGTAAAACACATGTTCTACGCAAATAAAAGGTATACTACACACCTTAATTACAGGTTCTCGAACTGTTGTCTAGTGATAGAATTTAGTTTTAATGAATACTATACATAGCAATTAGGCAGATAGGAAATAGCTTTAGATTACAGTGTTCGTTTAATTCAAGTATATGTTTATTGAATATCTGCTGTAGGTTTGGTTCTGAGGGATACAAAGGTGACTGAGACATTTTCTCTGCCCTCAAGAACACAACAATCTAAGTTTCTGAGCCTTATATTTTAGCACGCATAATGATGACTTAAGGGACCCCATTCCCAGAGATACTGATTTAACACATGTCAGGTGGGATCCAGCACCCTGTAGATGTAATAAGCGCCTTAAGTGATTGCTATGGGAATTTCAGCTGTGTACATGAAAAAACATTGTTCTGGTGTAGGAGGTGATGCATCAAGAATGTTGATACCAGCAACTTGTCAGCAAATTGTGGGAGGACTCTAAGCTTTGCTTATTGCCAGTCTAGGTGTGGCAAAAACAAAACAAAACAAACCTGACATACTTTAAAATAATGGATTCTGCTGGGAATATAAAATGGTATAGCACTGTGGAAAACGATTTGACAGTTCCTTAAAAAAGTTAATTCCTAGGTACGTACCCCAAAATATTGACAGCAGGGTCTGGAACAGATACTTGTACGCCAATGCTCATAGCAGCATGATTCACAATAGCCAAAGAGTGTAACAACTCACATGTTGAACAGATGGATCGATAAATAAATGTGATACCTACATACAATGGACTGTTAGTCATTAAAAGGAATGGAATTCTGATACATGGTACAACATGGCTGAACCTTGAAATCATTATGCTAAGTGAATAAGCCGGACACAAAGATTCCACTTACAGTATGAGGTACCTCAAATAGGTGGATTCATAGAGATGAAAAGTGGAATGGAAGTTACCAGGAGGTGTGGCTAAGGGAGAATAGAGAGTTATTGTTTAATGGGTGCAGAGTTTCTGTTTGAGATGACGAAGTTATGGAAATATATCACGGTAACGATTGCAAAACATTGTGAATGTATTTAATGCCAGTGAATTGTACAAAAATAGTTAAAATGATAAATTTATGTTATGTGTGGTTGACTACAATGAAAAAGTTATAATTCTGGAAATTCTGAGGAATAACCAAGACTTCAGAATTTTCACAGCCCAGATATGTCTAATATTGGGTACAGTACATTCCAGAAAAAAAAAAAAGTTGGAGACGTAGAAACTAGCTCAAAAGAAAACAGAAATATTTAAGTACAGATTTTTTTCCAAGTCTTTCAGTAAAATTTTTTTTCCAATTATCAAAGAAATACATGGTTTTAATTGAACAGAAGGGGGAAAAATATCACCTATTGTCCCATCACCTGACAGTTGAATTAAAAAAAAAATCATCATCTACCTATAGTATTCGCACTACAGGTACTCTTCTAAGTACCTTACAAATCCTGACATTTAATCCTCACAAGAATCTTATTAGAGAGATGCTATTATTGCCATTTCCATTTTACAGATGAGGAAATTGACATGCAGAAATATGAAGTTACTTGCCCTGGTACACAGCTAAAAAGTGGCAGAGCTTAAATTTTAGTGGGTGCCTCTAGACTCATCTCTCTTAATCAGTAAGTCTTGCTTGATGCCTTTTGCATGGGTTGCAACCATATTGTAAATATGTCAACATGTAAAATTCTGTGTCCTAGCCTAACACTAAGTTTTACAATTAAAAAAAGCAACGTCTCCTTTGTTTCCATTCCACTGTTCTCATCTATTACTCCAAACTGCCCCTCGCCGGGTTCTTTTCCATATTTGATTTTCTCTTTGCTATTCCCCACCTGTGCAAACAGCAAAAGCTCAGATGGACATCTGGAAATGTGGTCAAAGTTGGGAATAGTTTTTCTAACCTCAAGTCTACTTGAGTTCATGTAATTCTACTTGCTACAATAAGTATTTGGGACCTCCCCAAATTGCAAACTTAATAACTTGGATGGAAGTCACATATTTGAAAATCTACGAGATATCATTGAAGGCCAAGTACCAAGTAGGTAGGACAAGCTGATCCTTTTCCAGATCCTCCTCAAATCAGAAATGGAACTTATCCACTTGAGCTCTATAAAGGCTTGTTTTTATTTTAGCTCCAATCATGCCTAGGTTACTTCACTTCAAATGTTGAAAATTCAGGCAGAGCACAAAAGTGCCACCTACTGTACACATTCCACATTCACACTTGGAGTGAAAATACTTTGTAGCCTGTTCCTACGCAGTGTAACTCGCTTTTGGATGTACTTGCTCCAAAGTATAGGAGCAAGTACAGGAAAGGACCAGATCTGTTTGAATCATTAAAGGATTTACCTTTTTCTTTTTCTTTTTCTTTTTTTGCAGACTGTCAAAGCCTGCAAGTCGATGCCCCAGAATTCCAGTTCAGGGCTGCCCCTCAAGCAACTGCAAATGTGTAATCTTTATTCAAGATGAACTCAACAAGAGGTTACTGCTTTTTATTGATCTTGTGTGACTTAGTGACATTCTCTGTGGAACATAATTTTGGTCCTCAGGCTATATTGATATATTTATTCCACAAACATTATTGTGCACACTACTAGGAGGCAGGCAGTATATTAGATATCAGACGTATAAAGATAAGTAAAAATGGTTACAACGGTAGAAAACTTACTTATCTTAGGCCCTGGCAGATAACAAAAACGAGTGAGGCAGTCCAAAGAAAATGAAAACACTAATTTGAAACGATATATGCACCCCCATTTCCATTGCAACATTATTTACAATAGGCAAGATATGGAAACAAGCTAGGTGTCCATTGATAGATCAATGGATAAATAAGATGTGATACACACACACACACACACACACACAAATATTACTCAGCAATAAAAAGTAATGAAATCTTGCCATTTGTGACAACATAAGTGGACCTAGAGAGTATTATACTAAGTGAAATAAGTCACAGAGAAAGACAAATACCATGTCTCACGTGTGGAATCTGAAAAACAAAACATGAACAAACAAAACGGAAATAGACACATAAATACAGAGAAAAAAAACTGATGGTTGCCAGAGGGAAGGGGCAAAGGTGATGGGCTGAAAAGGTGAAGGGGAAGAAGAGGTACAAACTTCCTTAGAAAGTAACTAAGCCACGGGGATGTCATATACAGTGCAAGGAATAGAGTCAATATCATAATAACTTTGTACAGTGACAGACAGTTACTAGACTTAACGTGGTGAGCACATCGTAAAGTATATAAATGTCAAATCACTATGTCGTACACCTGAAACTAATATAATATTGTATGTCAACTATAATAAAAAAAAAATGAGTGAGACAGGTGGATTGTAAGGTTGCCAGATGCAATACAAGGCGCTCTAACCGAATTGCATGGGACATACTTACACTAAAAGCAATAAAATATAATAAAATTGCTGTTAATCTGAACTCCAGCTTTAAACTAGACATCTGGTATTTTTATGTGCTAAATCCATCAACTCTAGGTAGATGGAAATGGGGGAGAACTGGAGAGCTTCTGCTTCATCCTTTAGATGGAGAGTCCACTCAGTCTCAGGAATTGTTGCCAGGAGGAATGATTTGGTGGTACCAAATCATGGAAATTACGATAAACTGGAAATCTAGAATTTTAGTGACTATCTGCCTAATTTTAAACATTGTACATTGATTTGGAAAATTTTAAAGACTATCTAGGCCCAAAACCAAAAACTATGTCTATGGATTCTGATGGTGTTTAAGGAAGCCCTAAAATAAGACCTCTGGTTCCCACCCAAATGAAGAAGCCATTGAGCTTTATAGGTTTCAGAGAGACAGGGGTCAAAATGTCAGCTTTGATGCTGACGATATCACACTAAGGATTTGGCTCACGGGTACAACCAAACAGGCTTGCTAGCCATCTCCTGAATTGAACTCACCCTCCTTTTCCCCCTTCCAGCCCTTCACCCTAGCAAAGCAGAGCTTACCCTACAGCAGAGAGAGCAAACGAGAATATTCCCCCTTTGCAGACAGAAGGATGTGAAGTGAGGGGAAAGTGGCAGAGGCTGAGCCCAGGGGGCCCTGCTCCTTCTTCCCAAATCTCCAGGCAACTTCCCGCCATCTGGCACCTCCCTCATCTCCCTCCCACCCCCAACCCACCCCCACCCTCACTCCCAGACCCAGGACAAGGAAGCACAAGGAAAGAGGCCAAGAGTGTTCCTCCAGGGTCATCCCTCCCTATGGAAGGGACTGGAGAATAAGCTCCCTCAGCCCCCAACTAGTTGGATTTGGCCCATGAGTCTCCAGTTTTGTTCACCTGACTCAGTCCCTGAGTGTCCGAGTTTATAGTTCAGTAGAGGAAGTGATGTAATCGAGCCCAGCAACGTGCTGTCAGCACAGTTATGAGCATCTATATGCGATCCTTCTCTACAGTGGTGACTTCTACCTGGGGTGAGGCGTGCATTGTATATGGGTTAGGATGTTCCATAGAGAGCCTTCCTGCCCTTTCCGGCTCAGTTTCTGCTGAGGTCTCCAGACAACAGGTAGTAAGTACCCCACATTCTAATGGGAAGGGCTGGAATACCTGTGTGGGACTTGCAAGCAGGAGGCATAAAACCAGTTTTGTGACTCAGCAAATATCCATCTCAAGGTTTAGTTTGGAAATCAGAATTGTTTTGGAGAGTGTGGCCGTGTGTTTGTGTCTCCGCCCCGTTTCCCATGCCCGTGGGGAAGGGCAGGGGTTGTCTCTCCTCCCCAAGCCTGATGAGAGAAGATTAAATTATCTTTCAAGCTAGGTACCTCTTGGTGTTTGCTGAGCACAGGGACTGTGACGTGACCCATGCCCGTGAAATCACGAGGCTGTGATTGGCTGGCTGCTCTGAGGGCAGAGAGAGCAGACACCAGACTGCCCTGGGAGTAGACTGTTTTCCCAGTAAGGATGGGAGCAAGGATGCATGAATGTCTCTCCAGGACCAGATGTGAGGTGCGTGGGAGGGAGAGAGTAGGCCTGCAGCCTGAGGGAACCTGAAGAGATTCCAGAAACCTAATAGGGGAGGAAATGAAAGTGACGTAACAGAGAAAAATGTATTGCCCACCTCCCCTTCCTCAGTCAATGCCGGTGACTTCCAGGGGTTAAAATAAATGGGAAGTCAGTGGGAAAGGAGCTCACGGATGCCGTCTATACAGGTCAGCATCCTGAGGCTCAGAGGAGATGCAGAGGGACAAACAGAAAACACCCAGCGCAGAAGGAAGGACACACATCTGGAGGAACAAACAGAAAACATCCTGTGGGTCCTGAGATGCCATTGAAGGTTTCAAAGTTAGGAGCACCGCTGGCCTCTAGAGGGAGCTCAAGGATTTCTCTCCTTTCACTCAGTGGAGAAGAAGTATCAATAGAGGCAAAGAGGAGACAGACGCCCCAAGGAAAGAAAGAGTGCTGTCCTAGGGGATGGAACTAGGAGGTGTAAAGAGATTGTTCCTGGAATGGGAAGTGTCCCCTTTGTACTTAAATTTACTGCATTTGGATTGGTTTGTAATAACAATTAAAATCATTAAAGCTAACATTAACTATTCACTGCCAAGATCTTGACTCTCCTTTAGTGCAACTCCTTGAGGTAAAGGCCATTGTAATTCCCAGTTTATAGATCAGGACTGATAGAGCCTCGAGTGGAACTCACATCACACTGGACCCCTCTCTGCTCTGTTTTTCTCCCTGGTTTAGTCAACTGGGTCAGAGGTTGCCCTTGGTTAGAAGGCCCAACAAAACTAGGGCAGAGTCTGGGAAAAAGGAGACCCCAAAAGAGAGGGAACATTCTATGTTAGGATTCGTCTTCAGCTAACAATTTTAAGTACATCTCTAATGATTGAATACTGACTAGCTGCCACGCTCTGAGCCAGGTGACAGGTATACCCAGGTGAATAAGCTGAGAGGCTCTACAGCGCAGCTCCCAAGAGATTTCAGTGTCTGAGTGGGTTTGCATCCCCAGTCTGCTACCTGTGTGACTCAGGGCCTGTCCCTTAGGTCACCTAACTCCCTGTGTCCTCGTTCCTACAATACCGGTAATAAAGAAATATAAAGCACTTAGGACAATGTTTTTTAATGTTTTTTAATGTTACAGAGGTATAAGCTGCCATTCTCATAACTCTGTCAGCCTTTGAAGCTTGTACAGCAGATGAAGAGACACAGAGGGAGAGAAGACGAGGTGTGGGCCAAGAGCAAATGACCCAGAAAGGCCACGCTGCCCGCTGTTGTGGCAACGCCCAAAGTTACCAGGGAGAAAGGAGATCTGGAGGCTCAGTTTGGTCCACCTCAACTTTTGTGTTTGGGGTCAAAGGTCTAACGCAAAGGTGACAGGTTCTGGTCTGGTATCCAACTCTGATCCGTTATACTGGCTGCCTGAAGCCCTGTGTTAAGCAGGATTCTCAGACTGCATGTAGAATTACTGAGAAATATTGCCCGAGAGAAAAAGGATGTCGGCCATTGACTTAGGATTGAGAGGAGGCGGCACATGGTTCTAGAACAGTGTTCTTTTAAGAAGCCTGGAATAGCCACTTCAGCAGGGTCATCTGGGCAGGACTGAGAGGACCTGATTATAGTCACAGGTGAAGGTAACCAACCCTCCCAATTTGTCCAGGACTGTCCCGGTTTTAGCACTGAAGTCCCACTTCCCAGGGAACTCCTCAATCTTGGGCACAACCCAGTTAGCTTCCCGGGCTTTTTCTGCTTTAGAAAACAAACAAACAAACAAACAAACAAACTATGAACTCTGATCAGCAGACGCTATGGTTTTCCTCCTGACCATGTTCAGCCTGTGAAAATGCATTGTATTTTTGCCTGTTGGCGATATGCCAGCCTTCCCCCACCTCACAATAGCTGACCACATAGTTCTCTCTCTCTCTCTCTCTCTTTTTTTTTTTAGCAATTTTCCCTCTGTATCCACTGAAGTTTTAGCAGGAAACAGATGGCACCCTCAAAAGGGTTTAACTGAAAAGCATTCCATGCAGGGATTATTTCCAGAGGTGTGGGCAGGGTTTATGGAACCAACAAGAGCTGGGGAGACACCCAGGGATTAGCCATCACCCAGAGGCCCACAGGGACAAGGAAAGGGAGTGCTGGTCGCCCTGGTAAGAGCTGTGCAGAGCTGGCTGTGGCTGGGAGCTGGAGCGTCTGCTGGGAGGGATGAGGAAGGGGAAGGAGAGCAAATCCTTGACCTCACGCTCCTCCTGCATGCTGGCCTCTTGCCAGTGCCTCCTCGCCGAAGGGCACGGACAATCAAGGGAAATGACAAGTTTAGTAGCGGTCAGCCTCCCAGACCACAGCATGGCGAGAAAAGGGAGAGACGAGATCTAAGAATAACCAGCCTGGGCCACCTTGTCACTTAGCTTCCACTCTAGTTCTTTACTTAGCTGAAGAAACTCAGGTCCTCAACATAGGGAAACACAAAGTCTTGTCATTGAGGGGTGACAGGGTTGTCATACTCCTTCTTGGAACCTAAACTGTCATGACAGCGACCAACAGGCTGCAGAGCAGCAAGGAAAGAAAAGAAACACTTACAATGAACTATAGCTCTTCCAAGCCATGTCTGAGCAGATCTAACCTGCTAATCCTGACTCCCTTCTTCCACCACTCATTCCATGATTCCTTTACTCTCAATAGCAGCTTGTCAGTGAAGAGGTTCTTTCCAAACCTTCATTCCCACGGGACCCAAGTGCTTAGTGGTTCTGTCTATACTATCAAGTTGCAGCTGTTTCCCACTGACTGTTACTATTGCACATGGAAATCCAATAAATCCCATGGTCTCCAGACATAGTATTGTCCCCATTTTGTAGCCACAATTCAATTTCTCCTTGATAGCAAAGTCAATTACCCCCACTTCTAAGCCCTCGATGAGCGGCACGCATAGCCTGAAATGGCTAGGCGGCATTCTCAGTGTTTTCCTAGTGAAAATGTTCCTCTCTGCTTGGCAGGAGGGATCAACTCATTAGAGCTGTTTCAGTGACAGGGAGAGAAATATTCTCGAAGCGGGTTATCAAGTGTACCAGTGAGATAAGCCACTTCTACCTCCACTCCTGTGTTCCCAGAATCATGCATTCAATATCCTGTATTGACCACTGACCTGACCACTTGAAGAGCAACACCTCAGTCTCACAAGATGTGGTCCCCCCTCTGGCTCCAAAACTGAGCCTTCAGGAGGTCATTATTCCGTCATTTCTCAAGCCAAGTGCTTCGAGGTGATGTAAGAGCAGCTACTCCCTTGATCTGAGCCCCCATCGCAGTTGTTTCACTGTAGGAATGAGTTCCTCAGTCAGCGGCATGGGGGTGAGTCAGGCAGTCTACCAACCACAAACCTTAGTGCGAGCAGGAGCTTTACGGGCAGGAAAAGAAAAGCACTCTCCACAATATGCAGCTATTCTCATGGAGACAAATTACTGCCCCTTCCATAATGGAGTGGTCCAAAATAATGAAGCTGGATGGCTGATGTCCCTAGTTAACGGTGCCATATAAGGACTCAGTGTTGGCCTCTGCTTTAGAGAGTTGGGCCTTCAGCAGCAGTGGGTTGATCAGCTGTGATGAGAGGAAGTCCACGTTTCCCAAATGGTATCTCTATTCCTATTCCCGTGGTCCCTTGGTACAAGGGCCATTTGTGCAAGCACAGAGATGTCCAGGGAAAGAGGCTCACTGACGATCAAGGCATAGGCCATCGTGGCTACCTCCTTATTGAGCTTTCCACACAGTGGGTGGGAGGGTATTTGCCTGGGGCTCAAACAGCATGAAAGACTACAGCCATTCTTACCAGTCCATCATATGATTTCCCTTCAGATGATTTTGATACCAATCTTCCAATCATGTTTAAAAATTACCAATTCCCTGATAAGTTGACCAACCCATTAATTACTACCCATGGATCGGTGTATTCCAGGAAAACTCAGGTTATCGCTTCTATTCGGCAAGTGGCCAAACAGATATAGTGCCCAAAGTTTTGTCCACTAGGAGACTTCCCTCTGACTTGCAGAAGCACTCCATACAAAGACTTTCTTAAACCAGGCCAGTGTCCCCCTGTCTTGTCATTAATTGGTCGTAGGGAATCCCCCATGAGCCCAGAAGTATGGTTTGAGAGAAAGGTGGGAAGCAATAGGAAGTCTGAGTCATCTGCTTTTGCAGGGAAGAGAAGCGCTGAGAATAGAACTGGGGATGGGAGGGGATGAAGAATAACAGCTCACCCACGTACGTGCAAGTTCTTTACCCTTAAGATTAAAAGGAATGATTCTTCAGCAAGTTTTCTCTTACTTTATGCGAGAAAATTCTTACAGATATAATAGCAAAAATATTACAAGCCAATAAGGCAATACAGGACTGTCTTAGCATGAGACATATATTTCTGACAAATAACATATTTCACCATCCTTAAATGTACATGAGGTAAAGAAAGATGCATCCAATATCTATGTTTAATTGATTTTTGCCAGGAAGTCTATCCTGAAATGGGGTGCTTCTGATAAAGTCCTTACATGTGTGCTTTTTAAAACAAGTTCCATTTTCATGATTTCTTTGTCAGCGAGGGGAAAAATCAATTCTATAAGAATAGGTTTATAGAAGTATTATTGAAACTGTTGAAATCCCAAGATGGAGTCTTTAAAATAAAATGTGCTTAAACTAACTTATTATAAGTCAGGAAGGGAACCACGAGGGGGCATCTAGTGGCTGATAACGTTGAGTTTCCTCCTCTGGGTACCGGTTACATGGGAAACTTCCTGTAATTTCCTGAAATTACAGCGAGCAGTGCACTTATGAGAGATGTACTACTCTATATGCATGTATATTACATTTCAGTGAGAAGAAAAAAAAGCAATGTATTTTATATAATGATAAAATTCTTGCAAAAGTTTTTATGAACTAGAAAGTCAATTAGAAAATTTTGTGAAAGGCGTACAATTATTGCATTCTTCCAGCTAAGCAGCCCCTCGAAACAGTTTACTGAAGGCCTAAAATGCAAGGAGTTGCATTAGATGTGGACCATATCTTGTGGGAGAGGGAGCATATCTACATAAAAACAATTTATTCACAAGTATTTATTGAGCATCTACTATGTACCATACACTAGTCTAGGCACCTGAGATTACAAGTGAGCAAAACAGGCAGACCTCCTGCACTTGTGGAACTGCAGCCCACTGAGAGGAGACAAGCCAGCCAATCGAGAACCAACACTAGGTAAATTGCACGCTAAGTTAGAAGGTGATAAGGCAAAAGCATAGAGAGGGAGTGCTGTGGGGGAAGTGTGCAATTTTAAATTGCACGTTCAGGAAGGCATCGCTAAGAAGGTGATAGTTAAGTAAGGATCTGATGGAGAAGATATTAGCTATATGTATAGCTGAGGGAAAAGGATCCAGGCAGAGGGAACGGTGAGGCAGGAGAGCATCTGTCAAGCTCCAGACCAATGAGCCAGGGTGATTAGGAGGAGGTGAACAACAGGGAAAGGAGTAGATGTGAGGCCAGGGAGGTAATAGGGGGGGAAGATAATTGTAGGTTGTTGCAAGAGTTTGGATTTTACTTTCAGTGAAATGGGGCACCATTCCAGGAATTTGAGTAAGGGAATGGCATCAGCTGACTTACTGTTTGAAAGGATCTGGCCACGGTTCTGAGAACGAACCATTGCGGAGGAAGAGCAGTAGCAGGGGAGACCAATCGGGAGGTTATTGCAATAATCCAGATGAAAAATGATCACATCTGGAGCCAGGATGGTAGCAGTAGAGGTGTAAGTAAGTGTTAGAGTTTTGGATATATCTTGAAGATAGAGTCAACAGGATTTGTTGCAGGATTGGATACGACGTTCAAGAAAAGAGGGGAGTAAAACATGATTTTGAGGTTTGGGGCCTGAACAAGGGTGGAGCTGTCATCAACTCAGATGAGGAAGACTGTGCATAGAGCAGAACTGGGGAGGAAGATGAGAAAGTTCAGTGCTGGGCACCTTACGTTTGAGATGTCCCTTAGATATCCTAACGGAGTGGTCCAGTCTGCAGTTGAGTACGTATGCGTTTAGAGTCCAAGATAACTATGTGGATGCAAGCATACATTTCACATAAATAGGCAGAAAGGTTATATTTATAAGACTTGGTGAGATAACCAAGAAAAGAGCATAAAAATGAAAAGAGAACAAAGTCTAAGGCCTGGAACACTCCAAGAGAAGGACCCAGCAATAGAGAAAGAAGGAACAGCCAGTTCTGTCCTGGGGTATTCCAACCTTGCAACAGGACTAGTTTACTTAACACTACTCACCATTGTAATAATTACCTCCCAGGAAAATAAGTCCAAGGACATTTTTCCAGTTTCTATGCCAAGCATGATCATGAGTACCTGGCACATAGTAAGGTCTTCTTAATTATTGCAAATTGTTGAATGAATTATTTCAAGGCTCTGGGGACAGGCCAAAATCTCCTGAGGCTTGAGCCTGTATTAGACAGACCCGGTATTGTAAATACATTTAGACTCCCTCCCCGTTATAGCCTCCAGGCATATTGGGGACCAGATAGGTCAAGGTAGTTCCTGCTTCGGACAAAGCCGGAAGCCTGTAGGCTACCGCACCCAAAACATCTGTTCTCCCACCCTGATCAACTCTAGCTGGATCAATTCTTTTTGGTCTTGCAGCATTTATCCTGCTGTAGTAAAGCATTCTTCTGCCCCCCAGCCTCTGTCTTGCTGGTCCCTCAGTCTGGACTCTCTCTCCTAGGAATAATTTACTACCTCCCTTCACCTAAGCCTCTGCTTAAAGTCACCTCTTTAGAGAAGCCTACTCTCACCATTGGACTTTAAAGTGCACTAGTCTTCCACTATCATTGTTTTTATTCTACTCACCCCTACCTGCCATTATATTTATTTGTTTAGTTGGTGCTATGGGCTGAATTGTGTCCCCTTAAAATTTGTATGTTGAAGCCCTAACCCCCATCAATGCTTTATTTAGAGTGAGAAAGTAATAAAGGTTAAATGAGGTCAAAAGGGTGGAGCCCTGATCAGATTCGTGTCCTCATAAGAAGAGACACTAGACACAGAGAGCCAGTTCTCTCTCTTTCTGCCACGTGAGTACACAGCAAGACAGTGGCTAATGTGCAAGCCAGAAAGAGAGCCCTCATTAGGAACCGAATCAGCCAGAGCCTTGATCTTGGACTTCTCAAACTCCAGAACTCTTAGAAATAAATTTCTATTGTTAGCCGCCCAGTCATGGTATTTTGTTATGGCAGCCCAAGTGGACTAAGATAGTCGATTACCTCCTGCCTCTCCTGCTAAAACAGGGAATTTCTTTCCTTCTTCTTCTATCTCCAGTATATAGATCTAGAACAAAGCTTCACCCATAGCAGGCAACTCTTTAAATGTTGAATGAATCACCTCTCTCAGATCTGGTCAAGCGACCACTTAATTAAATAATGATATGGATTACTCACCATGTGAAAGGATCTATACTCAGCATGAGTCAAAGTAAAAACACGTGATCCCCAGCCCACAAAAAGCCTGCAATCTGGTTGCTGTACGTCGGGTTGCTCTGTGAGGCTGATGGCAATTCACTTCCCAAAGCTCTAAGTTCTTTTTCCTGCCAGGCTCCTGAGAGGAGGAATGGAGCACTGAATAAAAACAACCCTCATTTTAGCAGAAGTTCCAGGGTGTTTTCCATGAGAGTCATCTCCGGGCAAACAGAGCAGGTTTTCAAAGTAAATTTAGCTTCTCATCTGGGATGAATAGTCTGTATTTTGTCTTCTAAACCATACCCAGCAATCCTTTTCTCAACCTTGGCCCTTGAAGAGTGGAGAAATGGTGTTTCTGAACAACCCAGTGACAGGGTGGGAGTGTATTATAAGGACACTTGTAGGAAAAGGTTTGGGGAGAAACCCTTGTCTTCCTTCTCAGGAGACTCCTAATTCAGGATCTTATATCCTTGGTTAAATTCTGACTTTGAAAAGTTCCCAGAGTATACACACACACACACACACACACACACACACACACACACACGCCAGATTTAATATATTCAGACTGAAACCAGCTAACACAGTGACACATTGTGTTGAGGTTGATCTTTATTGACCCAACTCCATGGACTTTGGAAATGAGAGCCCAAACTAGCTATTTGTGTGGGAAAAGGTAATGATATTATGGATACAGAAGACTATAAATGAACAACAACAACAAGAAGATGATAAGCAATAAGAAAAGCTTTCAGAGTCTCACAGCTCAGTCCCTGTTAGGAGATAAAAGGGTTTTATTTCTGTCTCAAGCGTAGGCTTCGGCAAACCCAAGTCTTACTCTTTGTGGTGGGCTTGTGAGCAGGGTAAATGGAAAAAGGGAAATTCCTGGCAAACTCTGGCTTGGAGATGGTACAAAACAACCTCAGTAAGTATAGTTTATTTCCTTGTTTCCTGAATCCATACTAACTTGCCCAGTAAAACTTTCTTTAGTCCTTTACTGATTCCAAAACTTATTTTAATTCTTGCCTTTCACTTCTTATTTCCTTTCCCACAGATGGTACTGGGTAAAATATAAGCCTGTAAAAGTAAAGCTTAAAAGACTTTCTTTTCTTTTTTTGGCTTTAAAATGTTTCACATGACTACACGATAGTCCCACCTCATCCACCCACAGTTACATTTTTCCTCTTCCTAGCATTAATAGTTCAAAACATTCAGTTAGGCAGAAAACTTAGAATAAGGAACTTCATCTATCATTTTGTTGCCTCTTGAGGGAATTTTTAAAAAATATTGAAGAAGTTAAATGTTTAAGTACAATAGAGTAAACACATTCATTTCACGCAGAACCACCCACTGAATGCAGCCTCTGAAGAAACCTGGACAGAATACAGGGGGCTTCTGGGGACTCTGAAAGTAAATAGTAGCAGGGACATTGGAGAAGGTGACCAAAATGGTGCATTATCACTTTTCCCCTCTGATATCACTTGAAATGAACTCAAGTCTGCTGAAAACCCAGAGTGGGCACTGCAGTACAGGTAGAACTCCAGAAGAAGTCCTGTAATTCTGGCTCAAATAGTGCAAAAGGGAACTCCTAACACTTGGAGGGACTGGAGAAAATCATTATTTTTATCTTTCTCCATTCTCTCATTCACTTTTAGCTCTCAAGAAGTCCTGAAGTGGTGGCAGTAACAGGAGCATGAAGGGGCCAAAACTCTGAGAAAGAGGCACACTCCTCACCAGGTGGAGGAGCTGTGGTCCCAAGGGGATGAGGCAAACTACTGTGGCTCTGCCTGCCTCTGTGTCCACTCATCACTTGGCCTCAGAGGTGAGACAGTTACGGGAAGGGAACAACAGAGTAGGGCTACCTAAACCCCAGATTTCTGGCCAGATGACCCAAAAGGGGTGCCCCAGGAAACAAAAGCTACCAAAGAGACCATAGGAAAAAACAGTTCAGGATGGCAACACCCCTGAAGTTGTTTATGAACTCCTGGGCTCACCCCTGATTTGCACATGCGTAGATCTGAGCCTAAACAACATGGACATTGAGAACTGAGCAGCCAGTTGACCATTGCCCAGATCCTTGACTGGATACTGGGTGACACATACATGAGGCAGAACTGAATAGGATCGCAAAGGAATATTAGAATCATAACCCACAGATGGCTGGTTGGAACTTGCAACTTGAACCCATCTGTGTCAGTTATCTGCTAAAACCAAAATATATTCTCGGTAGGATTTACCCAGAATCGCCTAACACAGTATTCAAAATATCTAGAATACAATCCAAAAGTATGAAGCATGCAAAGAACCAGGAAGATCATGACTCATTTGGAAAAAGATGATCAAGAGATGCCAATCCCGGGCCGGCCTGGTGGCTCAAGCGGTTGGAGGTCCGTGCTCCTAACTCTGAAGGCTGACGGTTCGATTCCCACATGGGCCAGGGGGCTCTCAACCACAAGGTTGTCGGTTCGATTCCTCGACTCCCGCAAGGGATGGTGGGCTGTGCCCCCTGCAACTAGAAGACGGCAACTGGACCTGGAGCTGAGCTGCATCCTCCACAACTAAGACTGAAAGGACAACAACTTGAAGCTGAACGGCACCCTCCACAACTAAGATTGAAAGGACAACTTGACTTGGAAAAAAGTCCTGGAAGTACACACTGTTCCCCAATAAAGTCCTGTTCCCCTTCCCCAATAAAATCTTTAAAAAAAAAAAAAGAGATGCCACCCCCAAGGTGACATAAATGTTGGAGCTATCAGACAAAGACTTAGAGGAGCTATTGTAAAAATGCTCCACCAAGTAAGGAAGTGAACTATTATATAAATGGAATGATAGGCGGCCTCAGGTAAGAAAAAGAATAAAGAAGAACCATTTGAGAATGTTAGAACTGGAAAATATAATAACAAAAACAAAAACTCACTGGATAGGATCAATAGCAAAAGAAGTTAGCAAAGCAAAAAGTGAACTTCAAAATTATTAAATAGAAATTATTCAATTTGAATAACAAAGATTAAAAGACTGGGGGGAAAAATGAACAGAACTTCAGGGGCCTGTAGAACAATACCAAAAAGCCTAACATTTGTAACATCAGAGTCTCAGAAGGAAAGGAAAAAGAGTGTGGTGCAGAAAAAATATTGGAAGAAATAACAGCTAGAAGTGTCCTAAATTTGGCAAGAGAAATACACTTACAGAATCAAGAAGCTCAGCAACAGCCCCCCAAAAGGTAATCCCCAAGAAATCTACTTCTACACACGTTATGGTCAAACTGCTAGAAATTAAAGATAAAGAAAAAATATTAAAAGAAACCAGAGAAAGATAATACCTTACTTACAAGGGAACAATGATTTGAATGACTACAGATTTCTTACTAGAAATCATGGGGAAAAAATAAAACAATAATTTTAAAGTGCTGAAAGAAAAGAACTGTCAATTCAGAATCCTATAACCATTGCAAATATACTTCAGGAATTAAGGGGGGGGAAACATTCTTAGATGAGTTAAAGACTAAGAGAATTTGCTGACAGCAGGCCGTTCTAAAAGAACCACTAAAGGGAGTTCTTCAGACAGAAGTGAAATGATGCTTGAAGGAAACTTATAACATCAGTAATGAAAGAAAAGCAACAGACATGGTAAATGTCTTAGAAAATATACTATTCTTCTTTTATTGACTATTTTAAATATGCTTAATGGTTGAAAGCAAAAATGATAACATTGTCTGATGGAATTTTCAATGTATGTAAGACAACTACAACACAAAACAAGGAGGGAAGGTGTTTTATATGAAGGAAAGGTTTCTGTGTTCCACTTTAAGTGGTGAAATATTGATTCTAAGTAAATTTTAAAAGTTAAGTATGTGCATTGAAATGTATAAGATTCAGCAAAGCAATGCTTAGAGGGAGATTTATAGTACTAAATACTTATATTAGAAAAAAATGATTTCAAATCAATCATCTACATTCCCAATTCATGAAACTAGAGAAGAGAAAAATAAGCCCAAAGCAATAAGAAGGAATAATAAAGATAAGAGCACATAGCAATATAATTGCAAACAGAAAAATAATAGAAAAGGCAATAAACCTCAAATCTTTCAACACACACACAAGCACACACACACACACACACACACACACACACACACACACACAACTTCCAAAAAGAAAATTTCCACGTGCGGATGATTTCACTGGTGAATTCTACCAAACATTTATAGAAGAAATAACACCATTACACAAAAATCTTTTCCAGAAAACAGAAGAGGAAGTAACACTTCCTAACTGAATTTATGAGCTCTGCATTCTCTGATACAAAAACCAAAGACAACACAAGAAAAGAAAAACTAGAGACCAATATTCTTTATGAAAATAAATGCAAAAATCCTCAACAAAATCAAATCCAATAACATATAAAAACAATAATATTCTATGCCAAGAGGAATTTATCCTGTGAATGCAAGACTCGTTCAATGTTGATATCAGTCAATGTTATTTTATTCAATAGTTTAAAGCATAAAAAAAAACCAACCAACCCAACAAACAAGCAAACAAAAAACCCACATGACACCAAAAGCATGATCCATAAAAGAAGAAATTAATATATTGGACTTCATCAAAATTAAAAACTTTTGCTCTGCACAAGATATTAAAAGCATGAAAAGACAAGCTACAATTTGAGAGGAAATATTTGCAAACCACATTTCCAACACAGGATATTTATCCAGAATATATAAAGAACCCTCAAATATCAACAATAAAAAAAATCCAATTTTTGAACGGATAAAAGACTTGAATAGGTACTTTATCAAAGAGAATGTATGAATGACAAATTAGCCCATGAAAAGGTGTTCAACATCCATTAAGGAAATGCATATTAAAGCCACAATGACACATCTATTATATTAGAATGGCTAAAATAAAAATTACTGAAATACCAAGTGATGGCAGGGAGGCAGAGCAACTGGAACTCTCATATTTTGCTGGTGGGAACACAAGATGGTACAAGGATTCTGAAAGAATGTTTGGAAGCTTTTAATAAAGCCAACCATAGTTACACCAACCACATCCAGCAATCCCATTCCTGAGTATTTATCGTAGAGAAATAAACATGCTCACAAAAAAATTTGTACATAATTTTTTATATAATGGCTCTAGTCATGATCACCAAAAATTGGAAACCATCCACATGTCCTTCAACTGGTGAAAATATCAACAGACTGTGGTCCATCTAAATAATGGAATACTACTCAACAACATAATGAAACAACTATTGAACCATGCAACAGTTTGGATGAATGTCAAAGGCATTAAGCTGAGTGAAAGAAGCCAGTCTCAAAAGGTTACATACTAAATGTTTCCATTTTTATGAAATCTCTAAAGAACGAAATCATAGTGATAGACAACAGACAAATGATTTAGTGATCTTTTAGCGATTAGGGGTTGGAGGGAGAGTGTGATGGCAAAGGGAGCTTTGGGGGTGACAGAACTGCTAGTATCTTGATCCTGGTGGTGATTGTATAAATTTTTATACACATGTTAAAATTTATGGAATTGTACATAGAGAAAAGGTCAAGGTTACTGTATGTTAATTAAAAAAAATAAGACTAGAAAAAGCACAGAAGATTGCTGATTTATAAACTAGGCAGACCATCATTATTTTGCCCAATTTTCCTTTTCCATTTATCTGGGATAGAAAACAGTTCAGGCAATGTATTTTAAGATTTAATACTCTACATGTTTGTTCATTCCCAACTTCCATCAAAGCATCCATGCAACTTGAGTCACCGAGTGCAGATCTGGAACAGATAGCTGGGGGAAAGGACAGGCTATCAGGAAGTTAATGACTTGGATGGACGCCATTGTTTAAAGGAACAAGGAGGACATTCAAACCTTAATGAAAGTATTCAGTCCATGAGACAAGGAGACATGCTTTAGCTTTAATCAGCTTTTCCAGCAATATGTTCCAAGAGTTTGCTGGGTCAGCAAATGACAAACTTCAAGTTCTTAAGCTCACAAGAGAGAGAGAAAACATCACTTTTCTATGTTCCTCAACAAAACTCTATACCCAACAGAACTGTGCAACCAAGTCCAAAGTAATACTACAAGTTTGTTGATGTTTCTTTCTTTTTTCTTTTCTTTTTTTTGGTAGGCGGATGCTCCCTGAGATCTTATCGGCCTTATGCACAGTTGTTCCTAATACCCAACACATTTTAGGTAGTCACTTAGTGTTTATTGGATTTAATTGAATATTAGAAAGTGAGTTTAACTTGCTGGGATTATTTTAGAATCCTTGTTTCCAGACTAGGTTAGCAGTCATCATAAAAATAAGAGGGAGATGCCTGGTAGAAAACAGAACATCTTATTGAAATGCTTTCTGTGGTTAGAACATTGTGTTCCACATCGGAAAAGGGAGGCATCATCACGAATCCCAACCATGTGAGTCAGGAGAATCGGCCTTGACTCCGGCCTGGGTTCTGGCTCTCCAGCACTCCCAGAGCAGAGGGCACAGCGATAGCCCCGGCAGCTGGAGACAGACACCCCACTGCATCACGTGAGCAGAAGCGGTATCTTTTGAAAACATCAAGAGTGACCCGGAGACTTGCTTTCGCTTCGATTGGTTAGTTTTCAAGTTACCTCAGGAAAAGCAGGGGCTATTGTCAGAATGCACGTGCATTACTTCTGGAAACAGTCAGCTCAGGAACAGAGGCAGCACCACCCTGGATCAGCTCTGTCTCAGTACATCTGCGGTGCCCAGTTTCTTGCTCCATTTTCATCTCTGCCCACAGAATTCTCTGCTTATGCATTTGCTCCTGGAAGCAATAGGGAGATCTTTTAGAATTTTCTAGTTCCAATGGGTTACAGAATTGGACTGGGCCATAGTTTTATGTCACAGCCTAACTAATGGATGAACTGTCCTTGTTTCATAAATGCCTGCACCTGGAACCACAAGATACAAATGTGTCACAGAAAGTTGGGGATTGGGACAGGGGCTGGGGCGCTTCCCTTCACCAGGTTACCCGAGGGACAGGAGCTGTCATTTGAGGACTGCGGTTCCTCTAGAGTTTGGAGCTGGGGCTCATAATGCTTTGGTGACACTCTTCTCACTCATATTACACAGCAGGTAGAGGAGTGGACAAGGACAGTGGTTCTCTTTCAGCTGGTAGGACAAACTCACAAAGTGAGTCTGTAGCACATATCGTGTTTCCCCAAAAATAAGACCTACCCCGAAAATAAACCTCAGTTAAGATTGTCAGCCAGACAGATGCATTTAGTACGTTATGACAATGTTCCAGAAGAAGATGACATAACTGTATTTGAATAAATGTAGATTGTCGTACATGAAAAAATAAGACAGCCCTTGAAAATACACCCTAATGTGTCTTTTGGAGCAAAAATTAATATAAGACCTGGTCTTATTTTCGGGGAAATACGGTAGCTCTTGCTGCTGGCTGGCACCCTCAGGTCCCACACAGAGGTGGAATGCTCCTCTCCGGCCTGGGAGGTGCCCTGTGCAGCAGGTGTCATGGGGGAGACAACCCGTGTGTTGACTAGGAACGTGTGTAGGAGGTGTCTTGGGTTCCAATCGTAGTATGGCCACTTGCTTAGTAATTCTGAATAAATAACTTTGCCCTTCGAACTTCAGTTTTATTAGTTATAAAATGGGGATAATTCTCTCATAGGTTGTTTGAAACAAAGTGGAGATCATGTTATTCCAATTTGTAGAATCCTGCATGGCCTCCCATTGCTCAGAATCACAATCCAAGTCCTGACAATGGCTGACAATGCCCAGAACAAAGTCTACACGCTCCTCACGTCCGGGCCTTCTTCTGGTCTTGCTCTGCTGCAGCCACACTGGCCTCCGGGCTAGTCCTGGTACAGTCCAGGCATCCTCCTACCTCGGTCCCTTGCCCTCACTGTACCTTCTGCCTTGGAAAATCTTCACCCAGACACCTTCGTATTTGAGGAGGGTGACGGGCGGTGTGTGGGTGCTTCATGGCCTAATTCAACCAAGCACTCCATAATCAACTTCCAACCTACACGGAAACACTACTGTCTCCATCAAGTTTCTCCTGACTACGCAGTTTAAAATTGTAACCACTGCCCTTCTTTTCCGAGTTCCAGAGTCCCCTTGCCCTGCTCTGCTTTTCCATTCTAACACGGTACATAATTAATTATCGGTCGTGCTTATTTTTCCTCTCCCACAGTGGAATGTAACCCCCACAGAACAGGGATTTTGTCTGTTTTTTTCCCTGATCTGTCCTTAGCACCTAAAACAGAGTAGGCACACAGTAGGTACCCAACAAATCACTTTGAAGAAATGAGCAAGTGTGTGTCAGCTTCCTTCTGGCTTCATTTCCTTTCGTTGCAGCCTCAACTTCTGGTTATTATCTGAATCGCCCTCTCACCCTTCATTCATTCATTTATTCATTTGTCTGTTCAACAATTATTTATGTGTCTGTCTGTACCAGGAACTGGAGATAGAGCAGTGAACAAAACTAAGTCACTACCTCCTTACTTGCCAGGAAGGCAGGCAATAAATACATAAAAGAATAAAAATGTACTATAATGTTACACGCTATAGGATACCAGAATGTGCCACCCCAAAATATGACTATAGGAGACCAGAATATGCCCCAAAATATGTATCTTTGGCATAAGGATTATTTTAAGGTGATTATTTTGAGAAATAGCAGACACAGGAGACACTCTGAAAACAAAGTAGAAATTATCCTTTAATAAGGGATATTTACATTTATAAAGGAAATCTCCATTTGTAAGTGTCTCTCCCTCTCTGTTCCAGGAAGAGAAGAATGACCAAATCACAAGAGACTCTTATCATGGAGAAGACACCTACTTAAATCTGCATAACAAATCTTACTCTTGTTCACCATACTTTTTCTGGTCACCTTCCCATTTTTGCCTCCCCCACACCCTTATTCCTTTGTTTTAGCTGAAGTCTGGTGTTTAAGCTCAAGTTCTAAACCACCTCTTTGAGTTACTTACCCTGAGTTTCTCCCATGGATGTATGAGATATATGTATTAATAAAGTTCTGTTCGTTTCTCTTCTGTTACAGCAGCATGATTGCCATGTTGCTACACTCGTCCAGCCAAACATCATGTGTTACAGCCTGCCATTGCCACATTTACACTTAATGAGCCAAACTGTGTTGGAGGAACATTGACATACTCGGTAGACTGTGGTTTCAACTCTTGGATGGGTTCTCAGCACTGTTCTGATAGCTTTTAGCTCATTCTCCCACGCTCCATGGCAGCTTTTGCAAACCTTCACACTTCCCTGAACTAAAAATACTGATAAGAACAACAATAGCGACAACTAACTTTTATTCACATTTTCTACGGCCCAGGCAACATGCTAAGGCTTTTGTTCTTACATCTATCTCATTTTGTTTTCACCTCATACATAGGTTAGATGTTATTATTTTATAGATGAGAAAACTGAAGCTTAGAGCAATCAGGCAACTTGACCAAGGACCCCAGTAATAACGGGGGGAGCTAAGAGTCAATCCAGAGCTGGACTGTACTCACCTAATCCAAATTCTAGCCCCATCCCTACTGGCAATCTACCTCGCCTCATCCCCTACTTCATGTGCTCAGAAAACCAAGAGTATGGAAGGGGTCAAGCGCGAAAGCCTTCAGATTACTGACATAATTACCAGCCAAATTTCATCAAATCTAACAGTATTGATTATAAGAAGCATCATTAGTTCATATAACCCTAAAATAATGTTACAATTGAATTATGAAACAATGTTAAGACAATTCGTATATGAGATGTTTTAAGGTGAAAATAATGTGTTTAAAAATGGATAATTTTTCAATATGGCACGTCCACACCACCAAAATCTCTTCTCTTCTTTTGTCAAAAGATGAGGGGTCTCTCCACATCTTTGTTCTTTTTCTTCCTTGACATTTTTCCATTGATATTTTTCCCTTTCTCTCTAGAGTTTTCAACTCTCCCTCTCTCTGACTAAAATGTCTTCAGGTCTTTTTCATCCTGAAAATCATCTGCTTAACTCATGCTATGTCATCCTTAGCTGTTATTCCATTTTTCTTTTTCCTTTCTTATTTATTCTTTTTTTTCTGTCTTGTATTTCCATTGAAACCTACAAAGACTATCACAGAGACATCAGATATTTGGGTCCTAATTATAAAGCCTAATATTTGTTTGCAACATCTCTGTTAGGGGGATATGTTGTTGTGGCTGTTCTCTGCCCAGCAAACCTTCCATCGTGGAACCAAATTTCTCCTGCACCATCCCACTGTGAAACCCTGTTCACTGCATACGTTTCAGGAGCACTGAATCCTCAGTTCCTGCCTCCAAGAATGGGCACATGATCTAGGCCTGGTCAGAATACTACATCAAGGTTGGCACTGGCCTTAGAGTGAAACAATCATGGGCATATCACCTAAGCCAGGCCAATCAGAATTCTGCCCTGCACTTTTCTCTTGGAGCTCTCACGAAAAATGCCCTCTTTCTGCTGAGATTGTTCTTACGCTGCTGGTGGCCATTTTGTCCACCATGTGGAAGTAGCCTATCTAAGAAACGGAGAAAGATATGGATACCCGATGCCATTACTTGATCTCCTAGATCCAAAGATGCCTAAAACCAGGCTACTCCTAGACTTTTCAGGTACATGAGCTAATAAATTCCCTTTTCGTTCATGCTGCTTGATTTGCATTTCTGTTACTTACAACCAAAAGTGCTATTGTGTTGTTCTGTTTTTTTAGGTGATGGTCAGTCAAGTGTTACTACAAGAACAGATATCAGAGAGGCATAGAAAACAAAGTTCATGATACTCACAGGCCTAGAGAGGGGCTCACCACTTGTCACACAGGGTCACACGGAAAGCTCCATGACTTGTTCAGGTGGCAGAAGACAGGAGTGAGGCAGGAAAACTGAGGCTAGAGCCTTTTTGGAGTTTCTGCAGGAAAAGCAAGATAGTGCATGGTAAACTGGGATTGTCTAGTTTGAATAATTTTGGTGAACCATAAGAGTGGTCTCTTGTTGTCTGACACCTGTCCTAGGATGATTAAGGCAGAGGGATGTCGTCACCTGGTGTGTAGGACCTGATAGAGGAGGTCTGGCACTGGATCGATCAGTTTGCATATCAAAGGCATGCTCCCAGCTGAGTCCTTTGCTATCCCTAAGAACTTGCTAACCTCAGGAGGGGCAATCTCTTCCCAGCCAGAAAGGTAATTTTATTTTATGTGTCTTAAGATGTCAAAACACCATAATACACAGAAAATAAAAAATATATACAATATTTAAAGCTTTACAATTTTTACAGAGCTTTGATGTGCATTATTTTACTTGATCCTATGGTTTTTTGGGGGGCAAGGTATATGTTTGTCTTACTCATGAGTAAATTTCTGGGAATTAGCACATGTTAGACATATAACAGGTGCCCAAAAATATTTGTTGAATGAAGTGAGCAGCATATATGTTATTACTTAACCCATTTAATAAAACAGGATAAAGAGATCAGAGAGCTACTAGGTTGTAGATTTTTGTCTTGTATTTGAATTGGATTGAAGTGGACTAGCTTAAGAGAGGATGGTGAAAGCCTAAATTGAGAAGGGGCACTGTAGGATGGATTTGGATTAAAATACGGTGTCAAATCCATCCTAGTCTTTTTTTTCCTGGAATTCCACAGCAGGTCTTAACTATCTCTGCCCCAACTTTTGCTCCTCTGCAATCCACTGCCTACTCAACTGTCACCGTGATCTTGGTACAGTGTCAGATCAGATCGTAGTACTCTTCTGCTTTAAACTCCCCAATGGTTTCCCTTTACGCTCAGGGACGAAAGCCCAAATCCACAACATATCTATCAGGTCCTTATGAGCTGGTTGACCCCTGCCTATCCCTTAGCTTCACGTCCTCCTGTCCTTCTCTGCATTCTTTCTGCTTTAGCCAAATAGCTTTCTTTCCATTCTAGAAAAATTATCTCCCAACTCAAAGCGTTTGCCTAAAATATGATGTATTACAGAAGGGTACACTTGAAACTATGTAACTTTACTAACCATTAACTAACCACAATAAACTTTAATTTTAAAAAATTATATATATATACACATACATATATATACATATATATACATATGTATATATATGTATATATGTTTGTATTTCCTCCACTTTTTATCTAGTAATATCCTCAATAGTAAGTTCTCAGTTCTAACATCATTTTCTCCAGAGCCCTCTGAGTTCTTCCCCACTCTCACTCTAGATGGGTCCCCTTTTTATCCACTTTTGTCCCAGTGTCCCATAGCACCTATCAGTGTAATTAATGATTATTAACTATGGACTCTCCAAAAGACCATCAACATAAGCTGTTGATCATGTAAAACTTAGAAATGCCTCAGAAGAGAGAAGTCAGGAGCTGATATTTATAGGGCTTTGAGTTCTAGACTCAAGTGGTTTTAAGGGGATATAATTGAACTCAGGCAAAGTTCTTTACATAGTAATTTAGGGTTGGTGAATTTAGAGGTGAGAGTCTTGAAGCAAATCCTTTTAAAAAAATTTTTCAATTACAGTTGACATTCAATATTATATTTTGATATAGTTTCAGGTGTATAGCATAGTGGTTAGACATTTCATAACTTATGAAGTTATCCCTCTCCAATAAGTTTATTACCCACCTAGCACTATAAATGTTTATTACAATATTATTGACTATATTCCCTATGCTGTACTTTACATCCCCATGACTACTGTGTAACTGCCAATTTGCATGTCATGATCCCTTCACCTTTTTCACCCAGCCGCCTAGCCTCCTCCCATCTGGCAACCATCAGTTTGTTCTCTGTATGAGAACAAACAGTTTGTTTCTGTTTTGATTATTTGTTTATTTTGTTATTTAGAGTCCACATGTAAGTGAAATTATGTGGTATTTGTCTTTCTCTGTCTTATTTATTTCACTTAGTACAAGACCCTCTAGGTCCATCCGTGTTGTTGCAAAAGGTAAGATTTTATTCTTTTTTAAATGAACGAGTAATATTTTATTGTATATATGTACCACATCTTACTTAATCATCTATTGATGAGCACTTAGATTGCTTCCATATCTTGGGTATTGTATATGAAAGTTCCTTCTTTGTCTCTTGTTTCAAAGTCTATTGTTTAATATAGGTATTGCTACTACAGCTATTTTTTTTTTTTTCATTTCTATTTACATGACATTGTTTTCCATTCCTTTACTTTCTGTCTGTGTGTGTCTTTAGATCTGAAGTGGGTCTTGTAGGCAGCATATGTATGGGTCTTGTTTTCTTCTCCATTCAGGCACCTTATGTCTTTTGATTGCAGCATTTAGTCCCTTTAGTTTAATATAATAATCGACAGATGTGTAGTTATTGCCATTTTATTATTCATATTTTCTTTTCTTCTGTCCTCCTCTTCCTCCTCCCCCCTCTTCCTACTCTTCCTCTTCTTCTTCTTCTTCTTCTTCTTCTTCTTCTTCTTCTTCTTCTTCTTCTTCTTCTTCTTCTTCTTCTTCTTCTTCTTCTTCTCTTCCTCCTTCTCCTCTTCTTCCTCCTTCTCCTCTTCTTCCTCCTTCTCCTCTTCTTCCTCCTTCTCCTCCTTCTTCTTCAAGAAGTCCTTTTAACATTTTTTGTAATACTGGTTTGGTGGTGATGATCTCCTTTAGCTTTTTCTTGTCTGGAAGCTCTTTATCTGTCCTTTGATTCTAAACGCTAGCCTTGTTGGATAGCGTAATCTTGATTGTAGGTTCTTGCTTTTCATCACTTTGAATATTTTGTGCCAATCTTTTCTGGCCTGCAAAATTTCTGTTGAGAAATTATCTGACAGTCTTAGGGGAGCTCCCTTGTACGTAACTAACTGTTTTTGACTTGCTGCTTTTAAGATTCTCTCTTTGTCTTTAACGTTAAGCATTTTAATTATGATGTGTCTTGGTGTGGGCCTCTTTGGGTTCATCTTGTTTGGGATTCTCTGTGCCTCCTGGGCTTGTATGTCTATTTCCTTCAAAAAGGTAGGAAAGTTTTCAGTCATTATTTATTCAAATAGTCTTTTAATCCTTTGCTCTTTTCTCCTTCTGGTGCCCTTATGATGTGAATGTTGTTATGTTTAAAGTTGTCCCAGAGGTCTCTTAAACTATCCTCATTTAAAAAAATTTTTGTTTTCTTTTTGCTGTTCTGATTGGGTGTTTTCTGCTGCCTTGTCTTCCAAATCACTGATTGTATTCTTTGCTTCATTTAATCTGCTGTTGATTCCCTCTGATGTATTCCTCATTTCAGTTATTGTATTCTTCATTTCTGACCAATTCCTTTTTATGGTTTCTATCTCTTTTTGTAAATTCTCACTATTTTCAGATATTTTTCCCTTAAATTCTTTGAACATCCTTATATTCAGAGATTTGAACTCTGTACCTGGTATATTGTCTCCATTTGGTTTAGTTCTTTTCCTGGAGTTTTGCCATCCTTTCATTTGGGACATGTTTCTTTGTTTCCTCATTTTGGCTGCCTTTTTTAATTTTTATGTATTAGGTAGATCTGCTATGTCTTCCACTCTTGGCAGGGTTGCCTTATGTAGTAGTTGTCCTGTGGGGCCCAGTGGTGCAGTCTCCCTGGTGATTGAGCTGAGTGCTCCAGGTATGTCCTTTGCTTGGATTGTCTGTGTCCTCCTACTGTAGCAAGAGATAAGCCTAGCGGCTGCTTGTTTGGGGTTTGTGGGCCTCTGAGAGATTTGAATAAAGTGTGCAGCATAAACCACGACAGGCTGTTTGAATGGGAAAGTCACTAGAAGCAGCTTGGGTGGGCTGACAAGTTGGGTGGGGCAAGGTCTGAAGGAATCACCAGCATGGAGCCAGTTTGATGGAGACTTGGATTTGGTGCCCACCTGCAACTGCAGGCAAGGTGGAGGGAGGGCTCAACAAAGGAGGAATGCCTTCTGCTAGCACATTTATATGGGAGAAAGCCGCCCCTCCAGCCCTTGCCCTGCAGCCAGACAATTCTTTTCCTCCTTGTGCATCCCTGGCACTTTTTGAGCTGCTGCCACAGAACTGGAGCTCAGAACCAGTGAATCTGTCAGTAAGTCAGTGCACAGGCCCTTTAAGAGGAACACCTGGGACCCCAGCTACCCTCATCTCACCTGGATGAAATCCCAGCTAATTTTCACAGCTAGATGTTGTGGGGACTCCTTCCTCTTCCTGGCACTGGTGGTCCAGGCTGGGGAGCCTGGTGTGGAGCTGGGATTCCCCTCGTGCCTCAGGGGGACCTCCACAGCCGAGATATCCCCCCCGATTCTTAACCACCACATGTGTGTGTGGAACCTGCACATTGTGGGTCTCCGACCCTCCTACCATTCTCAACATGGCTTCCTCTTTATATCCTTATTTACAGGAGTTCTGTTCAGCTAGTCTTTAGGTATTTCTCAAGGGTGGTTGTTCTATAATTTAATTGTAATTTTGATGCGGTAATGGGAAGAGGTGAGCACAGTGTTTACCTACTCTGCCATTTTTGACTGGAATCTTGAAGCAAATCTTGGTAAGTAAACAATTGTTCGATGAATGAGCAGTTTGTCAGTGAAGCAGTCTATTGTCCTGAGAAATTGACTGTTTGAGCAGCGAAAGTTCAGATAAATGGACTTTTTAGAATTTCCTAAAACAAACAATAAAGTTGTTTACTGGTATAGAGCCTTAGCAACCTGGGCTAGAATTACTGGACCAAAAAATAAAGTCATGTTATGTCAGTGGCCATAGTTCGGAGTCCTCAGTTAAGGAATATAGATGCAAACAGTCTCAGTTCTCATGACATACCTGTGTTTATGTCACCTCTTCCCCAATAGCACTTTTGGCAATTGCAACTTTACATTTGATTAATGTCCATCTCTTCCAGTAGAATGTTTGCTCTGTGAGGGTAGGTTCCATACTGGTTTTACTCAGCATTTTATTCCTTGTTCTGGTCACAGTACCTGGAACACAAAAGGTATTCAACAAATATTAGTTAATATTGAATGAAAGCTTGGACAACAGCCTGGATCAGAAGATGGGGAAGAAATTCGAGATTACTTTGTCTTCAGTCCGATGTTAGAGTGATCCCAATAATGCCAAGGTGGTGCTGAGAGAACATATTTGGAACAGAAAGATGAGAAGTTCCACCTTGGGAAACTAATTTTCATTTCTATAGGTAATAATACATATGGAATTTAGAAAAGATAAACGCTAGGGCAATATATGCAAATTTTATGAATTTTGTTTGTTCAAAATGACTCACAAATCAGTCATGGGGAGCGGTCAGATGATTAGCATGCTGTAAATCTGACTTTATCAGTTAAAAATCCTCCCGAAAAATCCATTTAGATTGAAAGTTTTCCTCCATCTGGACGAGACTAATTAAATGTACTAGGTTGTAAAGATGATAATAAATACATACATGGCACCGTCTGTGTGCCAGGTACTCTTTTAAGTGCTTTACTTTCATTAACTCAGTAAACCTCATAACTCTGTGAGGTAAGTGCTATAATAATCCCCATTTACAGACAAGAGACATAAAGAATTGAGCAAAAGCTGCTTGAAACTACATGAAAAAGCTACATTAACATAACTTTCTATTCTGGGAAGTTCTTGCCCAGGAAGATAAAGGTGCAAAATATGTTTCAAAAACATCCTGAAAATTCCTTTAACTGAAAAATAGATAATGAAATGGAAAACCTGATTGCTTATCAAAGGGTTGTTTACTTTTCAAGAGTCACTTTAAAATCCATGCCTTGCTGAATTCACCAGTCTTAAACTATATATATCACACCTTGGCCCAATCACAAGCAGGTCCCCACACTGGAAATATCACCTTAAATCAGACTGCCTAAACCTTATAAATATCCATCCTTAAAGTCACACTAAGCCACCTCTAAGCCACACTAAGTTCTGTCAAGATGGTGCTCTCCCTGGCTACGCTAAGCAATACACTTGGCTTTTCTTGACCAACAGGCTATTTTAGTGGTCTTTTCAGGGAATTGGCAGTTAACAGAATGAAGAGATTAATGCCTTATGCCTAGTGTTTTACTAGTGTGTTTCCTAATTTTGTGCAAAGAAGGAAGTAAGGCCAGGACTTACTATTCAAATGGATACCCACTTCACTTGGGTAAAACAAGTTAAGTTTTAAGAAAATGAGGGCAGACTTATTTGTATCTGTTACAGAGCTCAGCATAACATTAACCTGAATTAAATACAAATCGTGGACTAAAAAGACAGAAGCAAGATACTTAAATGAGTATAGCCAAAAATATCACCAAAACTGGACAGGTAAGGATAAAGGTTAGAGTGGGGAAGGTCCCAGGTTCTGTCAGGCACAGAAATTAAAAGTAATGGTTTTGGATTCAGAAATAGAGTCAAGTTCTGGCTTTACCATTTAGCAGCGATTTGACCTTGGGTAGTTGACCTCCCCGAAGCTCAGTAGTTCACCTGTAAACTAAGAATAATGTTAGTACCTACATCAGAGTTAATATGAGGACAGTGTGTGCCAAGAGTTTATCACAGTGTAATTGGTGGTATATATTGCTGTTATTATAATTCACTACAGGATTTTAGGGCTTGGGAAGAAGGAAGATAAGATCAGTGGTATACTTGAAGGAGATTGAAGAATTCAAAGAGAAGAAACAAAATATCTAACAATCTGGAAATTCAGGATTGAATTTTTCAGTAGTCATCTGGTATTTTTCCAAGAAGACTGGTTACCAAGGCCAGAGGGATAATTCCCCAACTAAATTCTCCATTTAACATTAAAGCACTATTTACCTCCCAAGAGGATTGCTCAGGCAGAGTTTAGGACTGTAGCAGAAGCTTGACCTTAAAAGTTTAAGAATTTAGAACCCTGGGAGAGAGATGAAATCTGTCAGTGAGAAACATCTAAGTGTTTTTGTGGGGATATGTAGGAGGAGAGTACTGTTGTTTCCTAGATTCTATCGCTAGTGATGCAAAAGAACATGAGCTCACTGAGCCCAAGGTTATTCTTTTCCTAACTTGCTTATTCACCAACCAAGCAAGTCTTGCCCAGAAATATGGAAAGGAGGTATTACGTGAACCCTGTACTTATTGCAAGCCACAGCAGCTTTATGTGTGGCCTCCAAAGATGAATAATCTTGGGGGAGGAGGCCATTTTTCTTATTATTTGTAGAACTGTAGACCTAATATCTCTTGTATTTACCTTGTGCTTCTAGGAGCTGCTGCTTTGCATGCATGAGCTCACTTAACCCTTCTACAAAACTTTCCAGGTATGGTATCTCCATCATTGAACTCCTCCTTGATTTCCTTGTGTTTTCTTATTAAGTACGCACAATTTTGTGGAAGAATCCTGGGGTCAAGAAAATCCAATGCTTTGTAAGCAGACAGGAGAGATGTGGTGTGGTGTTTAACTGCATTTGTCAACAGGAGAAAGTATAGAGAGTCAACAATAACATGTTCAAAGTAGAAGTAGCAGGATGGATGGATGGCAGGTTGAACATGAAGGACTAAGGACCTCTATTTTAACTTTGGCCTTAAACAGTAATTACACATTTAGTGAAGGGGTATGTAAGTATAAAGATACCCCTTTATGCTTAGAAGGGGAAGCTAAGTATAAAGACAAGTCTGGAGGTTGATCTTGAGATTATGAGACTGGAAAGGTCAACTATTTTCTCATTCTAATGTCTCACTTGGAAAATTGGGCAGTTTTTCAGACCCCAAATGAATTATTTGAATAGTTAAAAGTTGTAAAACAGAATATTGAGTGTATATGTTCACACCCACCTCCAATTTTATTTCGTGTGACTTGATTTTTAAGTTAATAGTATCTCAAGATACAATCTACATGGGATTTAATAATTTTAATTCCATCTCTTATCTCTTTACTATAAGGAGAGTGATTCCTTTCTGTGTTAGTGAATACCAACCCTTTCTCAGAAACAATAAAAATATAAATAAAAGTTCTTCAAAAGTAACTCAGAGGCAACAACTGAACTGTGCCAGTGTTGTGAGCTAAACATAAATCACAATTGTTCTAACTTGTTGAAATGTGTATTTCCGAGTTTCAAGCTTAAAGGATTCATCAAGCAATTTTAAAAGAAGGAATACTGCCCTAGAAAAAAAATGCAATTTGGCAAACTCTCTTTATATCTCTCCTTCAACACAACTTCGCAAACATTCCTGAGCCTCTTCTATGGGCAATGATCTGTTCAAGTCTCCATAGGAATACAGAAATGAATGAACATGAACCTGGACAAAACTACAACACAAAGTAGGAAAAGTCTAAAGTAATCATAAGGGGGAGAAATTGTCAGCTGGAAAGCCTGAGGAAATAGATGGGATTAGAATTTGGTCTTGGATGGGTGAGGGAGGTGAAGTGGGGGCTTGGGGGATCGGGAAGGAATGAGGGTTTGGAGTAAGTAGAATGGTTAATAGCCTATTTTGACGGAAGTGGCAATTATGGCTGTTGGGCCCTGACAATAGGTGCAATGCTATAAACTCTGGTTTGCTTTCTAAAAAGAGCCATTAAAAATGGGGCAGAGGAGTGATTTCCTTTGCTGTCACTGAATTAACGTGAAAAGTCTCAGTACCAGATACATCACTCTGTCCTTTTCACCTTTCTCGTCTGTTCTCCAAGCGGGCAGGCAGGCCAATAGAGGCTACAGTATGAGGGGTCTTCCTCACCTTCTGGTTTGGCCAATGAGGTGACTTACAAGAGATCCAGGGGAGGAGGTGGGTAATGTGAGGGAACTTCTTTTTCAGGCTCCCTTCTTTCAGGGTCAGCTTGGGCTGCTGCAGCCCTCACAAGAACTACACAGCTTCTCTGGGCCTGTGGGTTCTGATAAGCACTTCATCTCCTCTTCTGGTTGGATCTAGGGGTGGGAGAGCCTGGCTTATTCTTATTTCCTACACCCTGCCACACCATTGTAAAGAGTCTTTTCATTAAATTTGCCTCAAGTTATTCTAAGATGAGTATACTCTGTTCCCCATCGAGACCTCTATCAGACCTGAGTAGAGAAACACTGCTCACCTCGATCCTAGGAGGGGCACCAAGTGTCTATGCTTAGGCTCTGGGTCCCACAATTCAGGCCAAAGTTTTTTGGAAGAATTTTTGGGTCCTGGCCCAACTTAGGCCCATCAGGCAGTCTTTTGGGGAGTCTGCATTAAGAAATTCTCTGTGTAGGCTGGCGAGGAGATGAACTCAGGAGTTGTGGTGTGACATTTCTGCCCTAAGTGGACTGAGGAGAGGAAGTTGACCTGCAGAGAAATTCACTTCTTAAAGTTATTGAGTTCTGAATGGTTTTCAGCCCTTGGTTCCAGTCTCTTCTGAGGGCCAGGTAAATTCTTGTCCTCAGGTCCCATGAGATAACTCTATTTTCTTCAGTAAACACCACACTTACACGCACAGAGACTTTTTTTTGTTGGTTTAAGCACGTTTGCTTCATTTTTTGTTACTTGCAGCGAAGAGATGTAACTAATAGAAGACCCAATACACATAATCCCGGTTACCATTTATGGAGTACTTAGTGTGTGCCAGATTTCACATGACTTATCTTTAATCCTCTCAACTACCTGAGAAGTACTTTTGTGACTTTGATCTTTCTTGGCTTAAAAGTTCCTTCCTTCTATGTCCCTTAATTTTTTCTGGCTGCCCCCAAAGGGGTGCCTCATACTTTCTCACAAAGCCATTGGTCATCCTCAGTCACCATGCAGCCTGTTCTGTTCTTTTTCTTCACTCACAGATGTCACTGCGCACTGTGGAAATGATAGTATCTACATCCAAGATCCCACCTGTGGATGCTACCAAATGTTCTGATCCTCGGCGTGCTCAAACATCTCTGAGTTTGGTGAAGAGATAGGGAGAATGTCTCCTCTACCTCTGTGTCAACTCAGCCCTTTAGCTGTTCTTCATGTGGCCAGAGGCTCATTGCTGATGAGACCCATGAACTAAGGGCAGAGCCTCCCAACTCCGCATCACGGCAGAGTCATGTACCACAAAGGTTACAGGGGCATTGAACTCCCTGGACCTCCGGGCAGCTAGTGCAGACTGGGTGACTAGAGCCCTAGCTCTGTCATCTAACCTTGAGCAATCTTATTTCATCCCAGCATGGCCTACAGACTCTATCATTTTCTGTAAATACCATGGCATGAATCTGGCCATTCACACGAGCCCCATTCCCTGTGCCAGCCATAGGGGATACAAATCCAGTCAGGACCAGATCAACAATAGATGTTGTGCCATTATTTGCATGCTTGGCCTTCCTTTTTCTGGCTTTTCTTTTGGAAAACAAAACTTGCATGCAAACGATGAGGCAGAGTTGTGGGGCATGTATATAGATGTATTATTAGGGAATAAAAAAGATACTGTCTACACTTTCATGAGCCAGTGCAAAATGCCCTGTTATATATGCACCATCCCACTCTGACCAGTCAGGAAATAGTCTTCAAGAGTTACGTCACCTACCTGAGGTCACACACTAAGTGGCAGAGCTGGAATTCTAATCCAGGCCTGTCTGGCTTCAGGGACACATGCTTGATTCCTCACTATTGCCACAGTCATTCTTCCCAATGTTCCACCAATTGGGATTATGGCCTCCCAATCTCCTTTCAGAGAACAAGTGCTGGGGCAGCCATGGACATTCACCCCTCAGAACTTTCTTCAAGAGGAATCTGCCACAAGGAGTGCAGTCAAGCAACAGCCTCTAGCTATAGCATTCGGGGGTTGCAGCAATGTTTGAGGCAGGGACACGCTCTGTCCAGGCCGTTCTAGCCAGTGACAGAGCATGGCCTGAGTACTAGAGCCTGGTCACCTCAGCTCAACCTGGGATTCCTCTAGAGAGAATCTAGGAGTTGGCACTCCCCGCTGGGGAGCTAAGGGTGGTGTCAGAGTTGCACTGTGGTCTGAGGTTCTTCTTACCCAATCCTCCCTTCTTCCTCCATTCATGGGTGTGAGACACACACACTCATAGGTGGTCCAAAGGCTCACCATGCCTGCCGCTCCCTCATCCCTTTATCGTTCATAGGTATGACCCATAATATATCTCTCGCACTCCTGACTCTCTCTGGTTGTCTGTTCCCTGATATAAGCTCCCCGAGAGGATTGCCATACCACCTAATTCTGTTTATCCTCCACAGCCCATTTGTACATAATTACTTTCCTGCCTTTTTTTTTTTTTTTTTGATCAACAAGCCATTTTAGATGGTGGCGAATGAGCAGTTTCAATGTCTTCTCATACCAGTTCTGGGGGAGCTCTGGGCCCAAAGGCCCGGTGAGATACAGGTCAAAGATGGCTCTTCATCCACAGATTTTGTTTAAATGAGGATTCCTGGGTCCTCTGGTCAAAGATTCTGACTCTGAGGCCTGTAGGGCCAAAACAATTAATTTTTAGTGAGCACTCCCAGTGGATCCCAAGCCAAGCTGACCATACTTGAGAAGCACAACTTCTGAGAATGACAGTTCAGCTCCAGAGTCTCCTTTTTCCCCATCACTACCACATTTGGTGGTGTGGATATCCCTGTGAATTTGGGAGAATCTTGGCATTTTCCAGGACCAGGATTTTCCTATCTTCTGGATATGTTTCAGTCTACATTTAAAAATGAATAATGTCCCAAGGGTAGAGACATAAATTGGTGGCGTTGGCAGCTGACATTGAGATATGGACGGGGATTATAAAAGGTAAACGTTAGCCTCATTTTACAGTGTGGATCCCTGGCACGAATCATTATAGAGCAGTCGTGCAGTCCAACTCTGTCCCTTTGTTATCCTAGCAGCTCTCCTTTGTTCTTCTCTTATCCCTCCTTCAAGGGTCATCTCAAAGATCACTTTCTGACTTCTCCAAGTGCAGAACTTCTTCCAACATCCCAATTCCCCAGTACTACCTCTCATGAAGGTACATTATATTTAAATTGATTACTTTATGTATCTTTTTCACCCACTAGCTTGAAAATTCTTTGGGAGTGAAGTCCATTTCTTTTCACCTCTTCATTCCAATGCCTACCCCAATATCTAGAATATGGTAGGAGCTCAATTGATGTGATGGATGGATGGGTGGGTGGATGGATGGATGGATGGATGGATGGATTTGGAAACAAGGAAGCATGGGAGGATGAAAGTAGGAATAAGCTAAAGGTGACCCGATACCTTCATTTTAGTGCTTCATTTCACTTGACTTTCCACACTCATATCCAATTTCACATTAACTTAAAAATAAATCATTATGTTACAGAAATATGTATTCATCTTCTTTGTGATTTCAACTGATTTAAATTTACTTCAAGTGAATTGAGAATATTTATGAGAACATTTAAAAAAATAAAATGAAAAAATTCTTTTCTAGTCAAGATGAAAATTTGGATTGTAGGAGGAAGTGTGATACAGTAGGCTTTGGAATCAATTAGTCTGAGATTAAAATCCCACTTTGTTCCTTACTGGTTATGTAGCTTCAGTATCCTCATATGTAAAATGGGATCAATCATAGTTATATCATAACAGTTATATAAACCCTAACCAATTGCCTGATACATAGTAAGGACTCAACAAATATTAATTACCTTCTTCTTCTTTGGCCAAAACTTAATAGAATCCTTGTACTTGGAAACCAAACCCATGTCATCTTTTTTTTTTTTTTCCCAAATGCATACACATAGATTAGATGCTTAGTAAGTACATGTCAGATGAATGAAAAAATTATTTCATTGCTTCTGGCTTATCTCAAATTCTAATTTTAGTTCACTTCAGTGTGAGGAAGTGAATTTAAAAGCATAGCAACACGACTCAAAAAGATTAAGATTTTTCCATCCAGAAATCTTGATTTAAATCTTCAGTGGTTGACTTTTGAGAAGAGTGCAAATGTTGGCATTATCTTCTTTATTAGTATTTTGTGAAGAACTGGGATGTCACACAGCTGTGTGCAGCTCGAAGATGTACCAAGGAAAGAATAAATTTCCTGCCCACGCAAACTCCAGGCAAAAACCACAAGCTGTCTCCTATTATTCTGACAGCCATATAGCAAGGTTTCTTATTTTTCTCATAAAGCAACTTGACAAAAGTATAAGAATTATCCACTATGCAGAATTTTTACCTTGTGGGATTGTTAAAGTGATATATTTGTTTTAGCAGCCACTGAAGACTCAGAGTTACAGAAATTTACAAACCTCACTCTACCAGTTCAACAAATGAAAATTCCTCTTTTCAGCCTCAAAGGGACTAGTGGTGTGACCTGGACCAGGCCTACCATGCCCCTCTCCAAGATGCATTCCACAGGAGACAAGTACATCGTACTCAGAACTGTTGTGTACTCTAAACTGTGGTCCAGCTCAACGTGAGCCAGTCCTCCTCCAATTCGTGCTGGAGCCCACCTCTCATTTAAAATAGACAGCAATGGGCAGAGGGCATTCAACAGACACCATTCTGCTCCCAGCTCCATTTACTGGAATCCATTAGAACAGAGAGGGCTACAGAAATCTAATAATATTCTCAGTAAATCTAAGCACTAGGCTAAAGCCAAGCAAAGTCATCTGTTGAGCATTAATTATGTGAGAGGCACGTCTTATTATATATTTTTATACCTATTTTATTTATACCCTCTTTCCAAAGGGAATGTAAAGCTGCTTGTAAGAACACACATAGGTTAAGTGGGGATACTATACAGTAGGACACAAAGCTGCAGCCAGAAGGAGGGGCTACACATAATACCCTGGCTGCAGTCCACTTGCTATCAGTGGGCTGCAAAGCCAGTTTGCAAATCCCGGCTAGTCAGGGAATGGTCACTCTATGTGGTTCTCAGTGTCCAAAAGGCAGAAGCAAACCTGCTGCTCTGAGACACATAACAATTCCTGGTACTCAAGGGAGACATTCCCTGCCATCAATTTGTAAGGAGTGATGAGTTGTAGTGTATTATACAACCACCCAGACATGCTTGAATCTGACCTCGCCAATACTGTTTCAGAGCTCATTCTTCAGGACACTATATAGACACAAAGAAATCAAATTACCTCTTAATTAAAGATGCTCAATAGCTCAGTATTTCCTCAAACCAAGACTGTCTGGTAGAAACCACCTTTGGCATGAAGTTAACGCTTGAAGCAGAAGTCAGGTCTCCCATCTCCTCCTGGAAATACACATGTAGGTGTGCCTATAAAAGGGAGTCAGGTCCCCCAAATTTTCTGAGTCTGCTTGCCTCCCCGACTACATGGAGAGGGAGAAAGAATAGGGACTAGATAGCCGGCAGGTAGGATGATGTCAGTTGTGTAATAACGCACCCCAAATGTAGAGGCATAAGCAACAATCGTCTCTTCTTAGTATTATCTCTCAAAGCTCTAAATATTGGCTGGGCTCAGCTAGGCGGTTCTCACAAAGAGTCTGTCACACAGTTGCAGTCAGATGGTGGCAGGTGCTGGAATCATCTCGGAGGCTCTCTGGTGATTGATGTTGGCCATCGTTTGAGAGTGCAGCTGGGACTGTCAGAACATCTACACCTGGGGCTCCATCTATACTGGATGTCTTACAGCATGACAGCTGGAATCCAAGAGCAAGTGTTCCAAGAGATAGAGACAGAGACAGAGACAGAGGTAGAGACAGAGGTAGAAATAGAGGTAGAGATAGCTAGAGATACAGATGAGACAGAGGTAGAGACAGAGATAGAAATACAGATACAGATGGAGAGAGATAGATACCAGGCAGAAGCTGTATGGCCTTATTTTAAAATACACTTTATTTTGGAATAATTTTAGATTTACAGCAAAGTTGCACAAAAAGTACGAGAGTTTCTGTACCTTCCTCACGCAGTTTCAGTTTCCCCTAACGTTACCATCTTTCCTCCCTGTGGTACATTTTTTAAAATCAAGAAACTAACATTGGTTCATAACTATTAATCAAACTCTAGACTTTATGAGGATTCCAGTAGTTTTTCCATTAATATCCTTTTTTTTTTCTGTTCCAGGATCCAATCCAGGATCCCACATTTCATTTATTTTTGTCTCTTTAGTCTCCTCTGGTTTATGACAGCTTCTCACTCTTGTTTGTCATGACCTTGACAGCTTTGAGGGGATAATGACCTAGTCAGTAATTTTGCAAAATGCCCCTCAAATTGCCTTTGTCTGATGTTTTTTCTCACGATTAGACTCGGGGGAGGGATTTTTGCAAAGAATAACACAGAGGTGAAGTGGCCTTCCCAGGTGACATCACACCTGGGAATACATGATATCCACGTACTGTCACTGGTGATGGTAACTGTGATCACCTGGTTAAGATTGTGTTTGCAACATTTCTCCACAGTCAAATCGCTATTTTTTCCCTTTCCATACTCTATTCTTTGGAAACAAGTCACTAATCTAACCCACACTCAAAAGGGAGGGGGTGGCGTACACATGTATTATTTTGAATTCTGTGTATGGAAGATCTGTCTCTCCTCCCTCATTTATGTATTTATGTCAATGTGGACTCATGTACCTTTGTTTTATACTTTGGGCAATAACCCAACACCGCGTTCTTATATAGCTCAAAATTGTCCAGCTTTGAGAACTGGAGGTTCCTTTCGTTTGGCTCCTGTGTCCCTTCGACATGCCCCATCCTTTAGATTTTTTTTTGAGCACTTCCTTACATTCTGGTATTAGAAGATGTTTCCAGGATCACTTGTATTTTTCCTACCCTAAAATCAGTCATTTTTACAAAGAGCCCTGGCTAGTTTGGTTGAAGAATGGTATTGTATCCTTTTATAACCTAGCCTCAAGTCACACAGTGTGTCTCTATGGTTGAGAGAGTCGTATCGATCCAGTCAGTTCAAAGGGGAAGGATACGGACTCCATGTTTTAATGGAGGAGTGAAAAGGTGACATTGTAAGAAGCGTCTTGACATGAGATATTGTTATGTCCATATTTGGAAAATATAAGCTATGACAGATGGTCAGAGTATCTTAATGAGAAGGCAACATTTGAGCAAAAACTTGGAGGAGTTGAGGAAGGCAGCCATGTGGCTATCTGTGGGGGGAATGTTCCAGACATAGGTAATGATTAATGCAAAGTCCTTACAATGAGACTATACCTGGTGTTTTGAAGAAACAGCCAAGGAGCCATCGTAGCTCATGGAACAGGAGTGATAAGGCGAGTGAGTCCTAGAAGATGGGGTTGGAAAGGATAGACCCTAATGGGCCTAGAGGATATAGTGAGGATCTGCGTTAGCAGCCATCGCGGGATATGGAGTGACAACAGGCTCTGACTTACATTAAAACGATCACGACGGTTACTCTGTTGAGAAATGACTTCAGGGGACACGGGTAAAAGGAAGCAAACCAGTCAGGATGCGATTGCAGTGATGTACACAGAGGTGACCGTGGCTTAGAGCACGGCAATCGTGAAAGTAGCACAGAGTGGTTGGATTCCGAACACCTGCAGCTGAAGCGAACACCATTTCCTGCTGGACTGGAGATGGGGTGTAAGAGGGAGGAAAATCAAGGATAACTTCAAGGTTTGGCCTGAGAAACTGCAAGGATCAAGTTGCCATCAATTGAGATTACTACGGATGGGGAATAGATCGGGAGCTTATTTCTGGAAACGTCGACCTCCGGATGTCCAGTAGACATCAAAGCAGAGACGTCAAGTAAGTCTTGGGTGTACAAATCCAGAGCTCGGGAAAGGAGTCTGGGCTGGAAATGTACATTTGGATGTGACTGCATAGGGATTTGCATGTCAGGTCATAGTGAGGTACCCAAGAAAGTGAGTAAAGATAGAGAAGGCCATCAAGAATTGAATCCTAAAGCACCTCAACATTAAGAAGAAGATACCACCCAAAGAGTCTGAGAGGAAGTAACCAATAAAATGCAACAAAAACCCAGAGAGTATGGTGTCTGTGAAGAAAATGTGCCATGGAGAGAAGAGTCATCAATTGTCAAATGATGTCACGCAGTTCAGTAAGAGGAGGATCCAGTATCTGACTATTGGATTAAACCATAAGGCAAGCATTGGTTTTTCTTGACAATAACAGTTTAGCTAGAATCATAGGACCAAAAGGCTGGTCCTTTTCTTGTAAGAAAGAATATGAGGAGAGGAATTGGAGATAATATAGATGATCTCTTTGCGGAATTCTGTTGCAAAAAGGAGTAAAAGCGTGGTGTGGTAACTAGTGCGGGACATGAGTTCCAGAGAAGGTTTACATGTCCGTAGGAATAAGACAGTGAAAAATAAAAGGCTGATGGTTTAGGAGAGAGGTGGCAAACTGATGAAGCAGTTTCCTTGCATAGGTGAGGGGACCTAGGGTCTGGTGCACTGCGTGGTAGTAGGAACACATATAAGTCCTGGGAGCAGGGCAGAGTGTGTGGGTGCGGATACCGGCAAGGCCATGTGGTGTTGGGGTGGGGGGGTCAGTTACAATTCTCTTCCGATTGATTTAATATTTCCAGTGAAGTGGGAATCGAGGTCGTCAACTGAGAGTGAGAATGTGGGAGTGTGTGTTAGAGGTTTGGGGAGAGAGGAATAGGTGTGACAAGGCAGCTTACAACATGAGAGAGTGAATGGATTAGGGACATACAGTATGAATTCCTGGCAGCTTCACAAGGCCACCTGAGGGTTGTTGTCTTAAGTTCAAAGTGAAGTCTGTTAGCATAGCTCTGTCTCTTCCAACCACTTCAAGGGCAGGTGCTGAGGAGGCAGAGCTGGGTTTAACCAGGGTATTGTGAAATGAGAGTTATAATGGAGATAAGCGAGATGAGGATGTATATAAGGGAGTGATTCCAATGACTGACTAAGGGATTTTAGCTAAGGGAGGACAGCGAGGACACAGCAAGGGGGTGAAAAACAACGTAAAGTTTGTAGGATCATTGAATTACAAATTTTAGTGAGGGAAGAGCAGAAGAATGTCATATCTGAGGACTAACTTTTACCCTGGGTTACCCTGTGTCATGCAGGGTCTCTGGTCCCGCTCCCCGCACAAGAACACAGGATATGGTGAGGCCAAAAAGGCACACGCACGGAGCCATAGATAGGGGAGTCATACCACTATAGTCTCGCTGGCGACCGGGTTGGACACACAGGAAGCAGGAGACACATGATCTGCAATCCACCGTCCGCTTCTCTGCCAACCCACCAACCAAACCCGTCGTGTAGCCACGGCAGTTATATTAGTGGCTAATGGCTAACCAGTAACAGCTGATGGCCACCCAGCCACAGCTGATGGCCGTCTAATAACCGAGCCAGCACCTTTCCATGTAAGGCCAAGAGCCTTTAAACTGCTCTCTGGGACTCTGTCCCCACACCCTGCCCACTAGTAAAATTCAATTTTATGGGTGTACCAATCAGATAATTAATTCTAACACCTTCAAGCTGGAAATTTTCTAAGGAAAAGCAGAGATAAGCTTGGAGTGGGAAGGAAGACAGAAATACCACCCTTGCCAAAAATACTCACAAAGATTAGACAATAAATGAAGTTCTTTGTGCAGTCAATGCAGTAATGAGTTTCATTAGTCTTTTTTCTTATAAGGAGGTGTCATGAGGGGTGGCCTGCGGGGTCTCTAGTTCCGCTCCCCACATAAGAACGCAGGACATGGTGAGGCCAAAAAGGAACACCCACGGAGCCATAGGTAGGGGAGTCATGCCACGATAGTCTCACTGGCAGCTGGGTTGGAGACACAGGAAGCAGGAGCCGCACTGTCCGCACCCCGCTGTCCTAACTGTAATCTGCGCTTGCAGGCTCAGCTACCATCTTCTTGCTAGCCCCCATTTGCTGTTAGTGTAGCCACGACAGTTATATTAGTGGCCAATAGCTCACTGGTTACAGCTGACGGCCAACTAGCCACAGCTGATGGCCATGCAATCACAATTGATGGCCATTTACTACCAGAGCCAGCAACTTTCTACGTGAGGCCGAGAGCCTGGAAACTGCACTCCTGGCTCTGTCCGCACAGGAGGCTTCTGGCTTCTAGGCCAAGACCCATGCTGACAATTTCATATTGTCTTGTTGTCCCACAGAGGGCAGGATCAACACCCTCTGCTCTCAGATTTGTTTGGATGTTGAACTAGATGTCACAGGAGCACCAAGAGAATTTGAAGAGATGTATGACTCACACATCGCGGCTTTCTGGGGAGAACAGAGCGGCCACCCAAGCTGGGTTGCAACTGCCTGAAGGGAAGGAAGGAGTGAGTGGTTTGTGTGTCTGTGGGTAGGAGGTAGGGTTGGAATGAAGTTAAGTTCATCCCTAGCACCAAGAGAGGGAAGGTACCTGCTTCCATGTACACTTGCCCAGATGTGGACCAACAGGAGAAAGTGCCTTGCTGTCATTGTTAAGTGACATGAACTATGGCAAATTTAGGCTAAGATTTGTAGAAGTAGTGACAAAAAAATGGGGGTTAGGTAAATCGTAGGCACTAACATTTACTGTTGATTTTGGAGTGCGACCTAAAACCTGTCAGCTAACATAAAAAATGGAGCCAGAGTCTTTCTTCATCACAAATACAGGCTACAAATCTATCGGGCAACAAGTGTAGCGTGTTTCTTAAAAATTTTAAGCTTTGGAGTCAGGCTGGAGTTTAAATCCCAGCTCTTTAGCTATGTGATTCTTGTTAGCTCTTTGACCGTCAGCAGATTACTTAGTTTCTCGGCTGTGTCTCAGTGTCCTCACCTAGAAAAGGCCACAGAAGTAGGTAACTGCAGGGCTGTTTCCCGGCTTCGTAATGTTCATGAGCGCCTAGCACACCTTTGCAATTTAGCTCGCCACATTCTAATCTCTGGAAATTCTATGATTGACGTTTCTATTTCAGATAAGTGTGATCTTTATGGCAGAATCGGTTTGTGTTGTCAAAAGGCTCCAAATATGTTATCTTTCAAATAATTTATATCCTTTAATTTTGAAAGCATTACATATTCACAGCACAGAAACTGACTTTTATCTTTCCCCTCTGTTCTGTTTAAGCACCTTTAATAGTCCAGAGTTAGGAAACAAAGCTTAACACTAGAAAAGTCAGGGAAGGAATCTGGGGTGAGTCAGTTTGTGAAGTCAAGGGTGCTTTTAATTTAGGTCTTATTAGTCATTTATCTCTGAAATTTTCTTTTTCATAGATTCTCTTACATCATAGAACATATTTAGTTCATTTTGAGAAAGTAAAAGCATGACTTTTTGACATTGTTTATTGGCATCTCCTATGTGCTCAACACTCATTCATTAATTCATTCATTCATCAACTACCAATTGAACACCAACCTCAAAGGCCCCAGACCTTTGCCATGTGAACAAGCAGATACCGACTCCACTTTTCATGGGACTTGGTAGTCTAGTGGGTTTGATGGACAATCAAATACTCCCAATCTAACAATCATGGTTTTTATTTGTAAAAGACAGAAACCAATTTTGGTTACCAAAAAAGGAAGATGCTGTTTTGGAATGGTGCCGTGTAACCCACGAGTACCACGGGAAACCTGGGGAGAAACCACACTTAGAAAATGGAGTGTTGCTAAGGGAGCCTGGGACCCCGAACCAGGTCACGACAAGCCCGGTCAGGGCATTCCTGCTGCCGCTGCTGAATCCTGGTAGAAACCACAAGACATGACTGCAGCCACTGCTCTGCTACCACTGCAGCCACGAGCCCTGAGCTGCCCTTGCTTCTTCACAGCCCTTGTTCTCAATCCATCCAGGAGCAGAAGCATCCAATCAGCTGAGCCTTTAGGCTCACAGCCTGGCTGTCAGATTGAGGAGCTCAAAAGGAGGATCTTTTTGTTTTCTGGGCTGGAAGGTAGGAAATGCTAGGCAACCAACCAGCCAAACAGAATTAACATCCATAACGCATGCAAAGAAAAAAAAAGATAATGATTGCTAAGTGCTTTGAAGAGGCACCGGCAACAAAGCACACAGTATTTTCAGTGCTTCCCTAAGGCTTAAACCGCTGTTGGCATCGCCTTACAGGGAGGCCTCGTCAGCCTGGGCGGTGTTTCCTACCCCTCCGTCATGCCCATGCCTCCTTCCCGTGGGGCCATATCACATCTGGACTCACGTTTACAACCACTTTCTCTTACTCAAATACATCTACTTTATGTATCACAACTGTAAATGGAAAGCCAGCATCATTTGCCATGAACAGAAGGTAAAAATAAGAATAAATACAATGAAATGAACTAAAGCAATAAAAATCTAGCTAGATTTTAATAAAAATACTTTGCTGAAGGTTCTGAGACTGACGTCCACTTTTAGCAAATGTTAGGTATTGAAACCATAATAGATTCGGATCCCTTAACATTCTTTTATAATAAATGGGTAATCTAGTAAAAAACAAACAGGAAAAAAAAACCCACAACAGCACCAATTAGAGATTTTAAACTTGACCTTATTTGAAAAATTAAGAGGATGGAAAGGGATAAATCTTCAAAATTTGTATTTTAGTGCTTTTTCAAATGCTCTCTGGTTAGATTTAAAATTAATTTATACCATTAGTCGTACATGTTGCATGCTTTGAGTGATAAATATTAGAAAGAGTATGGGCTTAAAAGTGGGCAGGATTTGAGTTTGAATTTCAGTTCCCATACTTATTAGCTCTCTTTTTAGGCACATTATCTAACCTCTCCGAGCCTCAGTATACCCATCTGTAAAATGAGTGCAATGATACCACTTTTCCTGGTGTGTAAAATGGATCAGTGCTTCCCAAACATTCCCAAACTATATTGCACATACGAATCTCCTGGGGCTCTTGCTGAAATGTGGATTCTGAATCAGTAGGTCTGGGGTGAGGCCTGAGATTCTGCATTTCTAATAAATCCCAGGTGATGCTGATGGTGTCATTTTTGTGGACCATTGTTTAATTCTGTGCTGCCAAAATGGTAGTCAGCAGCCACGTGTGGCTACTGAGCTCTTGAAATGTGGGCCAGTGAACCTAAGAAATGGGATAATTTTATTTAATTTTAACTAATCTTTAAAAACTGATATTTGGTTCAGTTATTGGAAAACAAGTTTTAGTATACTTGGAACAACTTGTAAATCTATCTTTTCAGCTGTTATTTTTATAAAATCCAACTAACCAAAAATCTATTTCCAATGAAAACTTAATGTCTGAATTGAGATGTGCTTCGAGTGTATAAAATAAACAACAGATTTTGAAGATTAAGTTTTAAAAAAGAATGTAAAATAACTTCTCTTGATTGATGTTGAAATCATAATTTTTGGATATATTGGGTTAAAATATACTATTAAAATTAACTTCATCTGTTTCTTTTTCCTTTTTTATGCAGCGACTAGAAAATTAGAAATGACCTATGTGGCACACGTTACATTGCCCCGGGACAGTCCAAGCACAGACCAGTGAGCAGAGCCCAGGGCCCGGCTCTGTCAGCTCCTTTCGTCCTTCCTGAATTGGCTGGGTGACCTCTGGTGGGAAAGAGGAAGTGAGGTGGTGGAAAGAGACAAGGTTTCTTCCTTCCCAGCAGGAGGCTGTTGCAAAAAACCAACCTGAGCAGCAAGTGCTTCTGCAGTGGGTTATTTCTACTACATTCCAAGGCAGGCTCTGCTTCCTGGAGAGATGACAAAGGAACATGTCAGCCATCCCAAGGACATTGCTCAAAGCTGGTTCTCACAACAAGATGCTCCCTTTTCAAGATTAAGGGTCATGGCAAAGATCTCCCTCAACCCAACTTCCTCTGTGACATGATGGGGGACTTAATTAGAACAGTGTGGGCTCCTGCCAATGTGCTGCATTATTCCCTGGTTGACTCAGCAGTTCCAAAGGAGGCTGAAGTCTAAGAAGAGACGTAATGAAGACATCTGCAAATTTGACAACCACCAAGAAATTAGCAAAAAGAGGTATGCAGAAATGAAAGCTTGTGTTCTCATGTCATAAATTACATTATGGTAACCTCACTCCCTCCAACTCTTGTGGAAAAAAAAATTAACCAACTCAGGCAAATATTTACATGTAGAATCAGATCTGGCAGCAGATTCAAAGAGAACTATTAAGGCTGCAAAAGCTGCTTCTGTATCAGAGGCTTGGAGGCTCCAGGTCTCAATTAACCTTTATAAATAGAAACTGACAGCCTTGGCTGGAAAATGTGGGGGGCAGTCTAAAATGTTTTTGAAGAATGTTTGACTACAAAGTAAACAGCCTGAATAGAAAATATTAAATCAGATCCTGCCTCCACATTCCATAGAACTGAATAAAATGTACTGTATACTTAAAAGGCTTGGATCAAAGAAATCATGAAAGTATTTTAATTTAGGGATGATTCAGACTGCATGGAATTAGTTCGATTGGCATAAGACAGAGAATTTACTTTTTTTCTGATTAGGTTAGATCTTGACCATGAAGTTGTACAGTTGGCAGTGAAGGTATAACTTTAAAGATATTTATCTTTAAGCCTTCTTGTCCTTTCCATCACTAAATCAAACCATGAATAAATATTTACTAGGTATATTATTTACTAAAGAGTAGAGTGTCCTTTTAGTAATAAAAAAAAAAAGTACAGTAAATATGATTCAGATTCAGGATTTATTTTGCTTTAGATGGAAGCAAAAGGAAGGTGAGTTTACCAAATTCATAGCATAATCACGATTGTAAAGGGAAAGAACATGTTAGAGGCATACATTTATACGCCAATGTTTCATTATCAGTTTCCACAATTCAACAATCTATGCAACATTTATTCTTGTCTGAATGCCTTTACATATTTGAAAGCAATACAATCCCACATCTCAAAGAATCTCATTCATTAGTCTAAGATAAGCCTTTCCCATTAGTCTGTTCTAGAGAGATTTTTAATATGTTAATATCTGTAATTCAATTAATCTAAAAGAGTAGTGAATTCAGAGCCATCGAGTTCCAGATGAGCTTTAAGTCACGGAGAGAACCTGTCTCCCCTGCTCGTCGGCACCAGCTGTTTTCTCTGTTAAGCGTTCTTTGACCCGTCCGCGTTGGAGTTAATCCTCCAACATCCCGTTAGGCATTGTTACTGCACTTACCGTGTAATTATAATTGTTCCCGTCTCAGCCTCAGATCTCCCTTTCTGACTGTTGGAGAAATACCTTCTCTGTTTATGTCCTTCACTCAGTTTATAGGCATCCCACAGAAGAGAGGCTGGGGCCACTGGTGACATTGCTGTTTCATTCCACAGCCCTCTTCGGGAGCCAGCATAGTTGCTGGCACACAGCCCTTTTCACTTTCACTTCTTTCTTTTTCAGGGCGGCCTCATTGTGGACCAAGATCCTCTGCTGTCTTCCTTTCAGTCTGGTCAGTAAGATTGATGGACCAGGCCTTACACCTTCATAAGTGTGGATTTTTTTTTGGTCTTTTGAATCCATCCAATTATTTTTTTCTATATCTAAAATCCCAACTGTGGACAATTCTGAAGACATGAGTGGTGGTATTAACTCATAGAATAAAAGCTTCTAAATTTATACACCAATATTTTAAGTCTGAGTGATAGGATTAAAGGTAGTTCTCTTTGTCACTAGATACTTTCATTATTTAATAATGAGCATGGATTATTCTTAATCTGAACCTTAATCTGAAATATAAAAACCAAAGCTATTTATATTTGGGAATGTTTCATAACAAACATAATCCAAAATCTCTCACATCAAACTGTTTCTAATCCAATGAAAAAAGGTAATGTTCCAAAAGGGAAAGTGTAGAAAGCCATTTTCTTCATAAAACTGCTAGCTATATGATTTTTTTGTTGTATCTTCAAATTAACTCAGTCACATGATAATTCCCAAAACAGCTTTATATTTTACACATGCAAATAATACCTCATTTATTTAGTATAGATCCAATTATAAAATACCATGTCATCTGCTTTCCAATTTCTTTGGGTTATTTCCCTTTCCACAAATTGGAAAGGGGAATAAGAACACAAAAATAAAATGATTTAATTCAGTCATTTGTTATTTGTATTAAGTAACATTTTGGAGAACAAACTTGATGTTAATAGTTAAAATTAATTATATATATTTATATATTATATATTTGGTGTTTCCCCGAAAATAAGACCTAGCTGGGCAATCAGCTCTAATGTGTCTTTTGGAGCAAAAATTAATACAAGACCTGGTATATATTATATTATATTATATTATCATTATATTATACTATATTATATTTTAAAGACCTGGTCTTATAGTATAGTAAAATAACACCTGGTCTTATACTAATTTTTGCTCCAAAAGACGCATTAGAGCTGATTGTCCGGCTAGGTCTTATTTTCGGGAAAACACGGTTGTATAATGTTTATTTATGTGTCTTTCAGTTCCACAGGTAATTAAGAGCCACTGCAAAATCGTTTCCTGCTATGCTAAAGTAAATCTACAACCTACAACATGAAACTACCTCCAGTACGTTTCAAGATTGCAGGGCTTTCAATGGACAAGTTCTATCCAGACTCTCCACTGTTGAAAAAAGGGAAACCAGTCATGCAAAATACAGTGCCTTTCAAATGGTCTCTTTAAATTCTCTACAAGCATTGCAGCAAAACTAAAGCTTATTAAGCTAAAACCCTTTTTGAAATGATCAGAAAACGCTACAAAATCTGCATGGAGAAAGCCATGAATTACACACGTGTTTCGTAAAGGGGAGAGCTAATGAAGGGCTTGTTTAAAGAGAACTAATTTCCACTAATTTCCATTATTGGAAAAATATTACAAAACCAGTAAAACCTTTAGAAGCGTAAGAAATACAGAGAGGCACCACACTACATCTAGATTCAGCCTCAACTGTGTTTCTAACTAAAACCTTGGGCAAGTCAATCTTCAGGGGTCCCAACTCACTCATCTATAAAATACAGATATGATTATCTGATCCAAATGCTGGTTCCTTATAGCTCTAGGATTGTAGGAGAAGTTATGGGTTCTATGGGGTTAAGCAGGTAACATATATGAGTGAAAAGACTGAGAAGAATTTTTCTTGAAAGTGAATCCTAACACTATTCCACACTTGATAGCAATAAAAATATTTCACTTTCCTTAGTTACTAAGAGAGAAACAGTAATAAATGGTCACCAATATTGATGAATGATGGTGGTGTGGAGCCATAGGGAGTGGTGGGGACGGTGGCAAACTGGAGAAGGCAGGGAAAGGCCAGCTGTTGTTACCATATGAGAATCAGAGTCTAACATTTCGAGGTGCCAACAATTTGGATGCTTTTAGTGACATCTAATTGTTAATGCAGGCAGCCAATTAAAAACATTAAAAAATAAAGCATAACACCTTATGGACCGTTACCATTGGGCCAAACAAAACATATCGTTAGACCAAATAGGACATACAGGCTACCGATTTACAACACCTTTGATTGACTTTGTCTCCCGCATCTGACTTGGATTAACACATATGAAATAATTTGGTGATAATCCCCCTTTAGTGAAATGTTCTATCATAACCCACAGAGTACTTACTGAGTCCGTTCCACAGGCTGTGCCTGTGCTAGGAATTTCTGATTTTTCATCTCATTTGATCATCACAATAACCCTGAGAGGTAGGTAGATATACCCTCATTGCAATTTTACAGAATGAAGTAAGGCTGATGGAACCAAATAATATGTCCTAAGTCATACAACTGATTTTTTACAGACTTGAGTCTAAAATACTGACATGGAAATATTTCCAGTACTATGATGAATAAAAACAAGGAGACTATAAAAAGTACGTATGATTTTTAAACTTCTTTTAAAAAAACATTTTTAATGTTTTTCTATCATGAATATTATTCTATCATGAAGATATGCCATATGTAAACAAGCCTCTATTATTAAACACTTGACTTACTATTAAAATCATGTAGGGAAGCCTTTAAAACCGATTTCATTCATTTAAAATCATTCATTGATGGCCTGTATGTCACTTTATTAGATACTCTTTTCAAAGGGAAGTCTGCCTTTTAATGGAAGCAAATTTTATTTCATAGGTAAAAAAAAAAAGCTACAGGGCTCCTTTGAACTTTAGACAGGCACTCAGGTCAGCTACATAGATTTTAAAGATATTTAAGGAATCACCTCTGAATCTGTGGTCAGGTCCCAAATTACATCCTCGAGTTCTTGGGTGGAAAGAACGTACGCTTCTCCCCGCGTAGTTTAGGGAGCTGCACAATGGCTTACAGCCATCTTCTCAGCCAGCAACTTTAGGAGACATTGAGATGTACAAACTGAACTTTGAGAGCTACCCCTATTAACAGGATATACTTTGGAGTCTCCTTGTCATCTATACAGATGACAAAAAGTTAATCTACATCTCTCCCCCCTGCCCCCTTTTCTCAGTTTTCCACTTGTTATAGCAGTGGAATCCCAAATACCACAATGTCAGAATAACAGCCATCAGGCTGGAGACACAGAGGGACATAAACACATTAGAGGAAAGGGACCGAGATAATGATGCAACTTGAAAACATGTTTTTATCATTCAATTTAGAACACTTCTGAGAGTGAAAGGGTCCCCCTCGTAACAATCACACTGAGATGGCAGGCTAGTAGGCAAAGACGATCCCTGGAGACCTGGGACGGACAGTCACCCTAGGAAGGACAGTTGTAGGAACCGGAGGTGATGAGCATGGAAGAGAAGAAGGGGGTGGAGTTGGGGGGTGGGGGCCAGGCAAGCTGCCTTTAGGTACGTATCTGAAAAACTCCATGACCTAGTTTGATATGATGTAATTCATGCACTTAGACTGACTGAACCAAGCTGAAAAGGCTTTACAGTCTGATGTAAAGGTCATGAATTGGGTTGTTGAACAGTAGTTTTAGATTTAAATCCCAGACGATGCTAACTAGCTGTGTGTGGCCATAGGCAAATTTCTTAACTTCTTTTTTATAAAAGGAGGGTAGAGTTGTAATGATTTTCTGAGGTAACATAGGAAAGCAAGTGACCCAGAATCGGGGCTCAGTAAATGTTAGTTTGCATTGTAATTACTGTAGGAAACAGTCAGGCACAGGACAGACCACTGATTGTTATGGGATCTTTGAGGTATTAACTAAATGGAGGGTTGAAGCCAAACTTTTTTGACTAATTTAACTTAGAAATTGTTCTTAGAACTAGAAAAAAATCAATTAGTAATTTTTTCCAGGCACCAGATAAAGCGATTTTATGTAAAATATTAAAGAATTATATTCTTAAATATTGTATTATAAATATTTCAATATATTTTAATGTCACCATGAAAAAATATGACATTTTCCTGTCAAGTGATACGTGCTGTTTACTTTCAATTAGCAACAAAGCATAATATGCTAGGAATAAAATTTAAAATGGTATATTGCTAGATTTTGAGACTGTATCTGTAAATATAGACGAATTTCAAAAACAGGTAAACTTTCATCACGTGATACTTGAAATCCTTTCATTTTGCTTTCACAAAACCAACTAGCTCATTTTAAAATTGGTCCTAATTTGTTTTTCAAATGATGAGATAAAGAAGTTTTAACCTATTAGTAAGCACATTTCCACAAAAATATATTTCGGCTTAGTTTTATTCATAGTAAACGAAAAAAAAAAAACACCCTGAATTTAACATAATCATCTGTATACTTTTTCTTAATGTTGATTTTTAAAGTACTACAAATTGATTTTTTAAAAGCATTTTGTCCAAGTAAACAGAACATCTGGTACTGAACATCTTGATGGGTAAATTTACAAAATTATTACTTTCTATTCACTAATGTCTTGTACTTCGGCATTGTAGTTCTCAACGCTTTCCTGTTTAACCCAGTAGTTCCCACAGTTTTGGCTGCATATTAGAACCATCTGGGAAGTTTTAAAAAATCCTGAAGCCCACGTCACACTGTCGACCAGGCTGCCTGGGGGGTAGGATCCTGGAACCAGTATGTTTTCTTTTGGCATATACTATCTTATTAGTTTCAGGTGTAATCACAGCGATTCAATACAGTATTTATATACCAGTGTGTTTTAAAACTTCCCAGGTGACTCAAATGTACAGCAAAGCTTGGAAAATACTGCTTTATCCCAAGATCTCTTACAAGAATACTGACAGGGCCAGGTACAAAAAAAGCAATTAAAACTAGGTAACAATCCCAAACCACCAGCCAAGGCCAGCTACATGATAACATAGGAAAAAAGCTGAGTGACTGGGTCACCAGCACACTCATTTGATCTCCACCTCACAGATGTGCAAGAGGCAAACAGGCCACTTCTTTTTAAAAGGGATAATACCAACTGGCTGAAAACAAAAAAAAGTTCCTATTCACTAACAACAGAAAAAAAGGAAATGGAAGCAAACTATTATTTCTAATGAGATAAATGTCCAGGGTAATCTTCATAAAACCTTGGGTGTTTATCAGCCAGTTGGGACTTAAGGGAGCCCTTTTCAACTCTGCAATTTTCTGTGTAAACCCATTTGTCGGGGAGGTAGGAACAGCTCTTCATAGGATTGTTTCTGTAGCTGCTGAGTCACTAGGACCACCTTGCATTGCCCTATGTCATTGTTAAAGTGCTTTCCCTTTCCTATTTCATGGGAACATCCAAAGCTGGGCAGGAATCGTAATACAATCCTGTTGAGGAAAATGAGGGCTTGAGGTATTAAAAGCTAGTTCAAGGCATAGTCGGACCAGAACCCACGTCTGCCATCTCACAGGCAAATGCTCTTCTGACAGAATACTGCTTCTCCCTAAACCTCAGAGATCCACTGTCTGAATCTCAGCAACCTGTCCCGGAGAGGCGTCCTCTTAACCATTTCTCCCTCACAAGTCTGTTGCATTGAGGGTGGAGGGAGGTCATGTGGTGCAAGCGGTGCCGGGTAACACGCACAATAGGCACTTACACCCCTCACAAAGTGATAACCCCCCTCCCTCAAGCTACTACCCCTCTGACATCGTCTACAGCTATTACAATATCCTTGACTATCTTCCTTACGCTATACTTCCCTGAAGGTCAACAACAAAAAAACATTCATTTTTAAAAAACAAACAAAAGTACAAAAGGAGCAGAACGTGGAGCGCTTTGAAGAGGAATTTACAGAAGGAAGAACACACGAACAGAGAACAAGCTTGCAGCCGTGGAGAGGGGCAGGTGACAAGAACGTGAGGCCAGTTGTTAAGAAGCAAATAAAGAGCCATTCAAATCTTTTGGTATTTACTTATTTTTTGAGGAGGGAAGGGATGATGGGGGCAAAGTGGTGATTTAGTGACATTTTGGATTAAGTGTTGGATAGACTGGTGATGAGTCAGGGTAGGGACATGGAGAGAACAGTGAAGGACCTGAGGTAAAGAGGGAACAGACTATAAAAAGAACAATGAAAATAAAGAGAATGACAAAAGCGCACTTGAAACCAAGGAAGAAATACCTGGAGCAAAACAGTAAGTGTAGTTGACAGCGTTTCAACAAGACATCATCTACTTTTGGATCTGATTGCAATTTGTGTGTATGATGACAGAACATTTAATCAGTCAATCCCTAACTGGTTGAATGACTGGATTAAATGAGCATTAATATCACCTAGTAGTGGTTTTGAAAAGTTAAGGTGAAGGGTTGTTGGCAGATGTCTTACGTCTTTCAGTTTTTTTGTTGCAAAACAGTGGTTTCCATAAAGAAGCAGAAGGAAAGCTAATTACCGTCTTGGAAAACATTAAGCTGAGAAGGGTTGAGAATAAACTAGATGACAAAATTAGGAGTCAAAGGGATATGAGTTGACAAAAAGAATAAACACAGATAGATGTAAAATCCCTTTCTTTGGCACCAAAAATCAATAATAAAGCACACAGAGACAGATGTCTGTTAAAATATGTGGAAAACCCACACAGGTTTGCTTGACGATGAAAGGTAGAATTGGAAAGGTGTGTTCTAGAATCAGACAAGCTACATCTTGAATCCTGGCTCTGACAAAAATGTAAAGGTTTGGAACAAACATGAGGAATGACCCTGAAAAGGATGGGAGACAAACTCAAGGTCTGTTTGCGCATCAGTGAGGAAAACCAGCAAATAGAGTGTGCATTTCGGTCACTAGCCAGACTGGGAGCATACTCTGAAGCTGAGGACACGTATGATGACTTTGAAGGTGGTTCGAGTTTAGGCATCAAGGTAGTGAAATGCCAAGGAGGCAAAGCCATCCAGGTAAATGACAGAGCAGGAGTGAGGTAGCCAACTGGAGTGCCTGGGTTAGCATGTAGTCAGTAGGCTAATAGACTGGGGGATGACAGAGGAATGAAGAGGCTAGCAGTCAGGCTTGGTCCAAAGAATAAAATTAGTAGGTTTAAAGAGCTTTTACAAAGCAAGGAAAAGACAGTCTGGAGGAGATGCCAACTATAGAGACGGAACAGCTGAGAAACAGCCATCTTCTATTTGTGACCATGTTGTTAACACAGAACAAAAACAAAGGCTATCGCAACCAACGTGGGAAACTGCATATAGGCTCAAACAAATGAGAAAAATGTGTAGGTTGTTTCTAAGTTGACTGTATAAATGATGCCAGCCTTGTTATCTGGAAGAGCAGGACAAGCATCGAATTCCAACAAATAAAAGAAAGGGTCCGCAAGACTCTTCAGAAAGGGGTGGGGGTGGGGAGGCCTACCAAAGCAGCAGGAAAAGCCTAAGCTGGAAAGGAATGAGTCTGGAAAAAAAATCAATAGCTTCCTAACTTCCACACAGCAGCCAATGATATTTTCAAAGATCCAATTACATTGCTGCTCTGCTCAAACTCCTGCGTTGACTTCCCATCAAGAGCGGAAGTTCTCGCCAAGGCTTGTAGGGTCAGACTAAGCCTCCCATTCTGTCTCCAAGCTTATCTCCTACTACTCGCCCACTGGTTCACTTCACTCCAGCTACATGGCTTCCTTGCTATTCCTAACTGGCCAACCACTATTTACGAGAAGGCTCTTCCAACCAAGCAGCTGGCTCATTCACTTCCTTCAGGTCTCTGCTTAATGTCACCGTATGAGACAGCTTCCCTCCCCACACTATGTAACAGCATCGTCCCTCGCCACCTGACGGACGGAGGTCTCTCTCCCACCTACTAGAACAACTCCTGGAGAGGAAGGACCTTGTTTGGCTCTCCTGAATCTAGAACGACGTTAATTCCCCATGACAGGTACTAAGTACTTGTTGAATGAATGGCGAGTGGGAGATGTCGATAAAAAGGCCATGAAAGCAGTTGGCAAGTAATTTTGGGGGGTGCAGACTCTAGGGCAGTGTTCTTACAAGTTGAGTCCCAGGCTCCAGAAACTCGGTGTGGTTTCACTATTACAATGACCCTCTCCTCCCACCCCCACACACTTCAGATGTTGAGACATACTATCCATCCTAAGTCTACAGGAGTGAGAAAGTGAAAGACGAATACCTTTAGATGCTACAGACTTACCCTTCTCAGAGGGTTTGAAGCTAACTGAAAGAGCAGGCTATGGTGAAAAGATTTAGAATACTAGATAAACTAAAAGCATCCCAATTTGAATTTCTAACCTCAGATACCACAGGTCTCCCAGAGGTCTTGTTCTTATTTCTCTGCACACACTCTCAAGCTATACATTGAGGTATGCCTCGCACTAAATATTTATGATTTCAAAAGCAGCCTTACAGAAAAAAAAGTTTTAAAACATTTTATCTTCACTAAGATAAACGTTAAAGATTATAAAAATCAGCAAGCATCTCATTTTTACAGACTACAAGCGAGGCCCACTGACTATTCACAAACCATGAACATTAACATAAAATGGTATTAAAACAGTAGTGAAATAATGGCTGCAATTTTATTTTAAAAATGGTTAATTTAAATCCAAAGTGCGATAGTCACTCCCTTAGGCTAGGTATTAAAGCACTAAAAATTTTCATCAAGGAAAATACTGCCAGAGGACAAAATAATTCTTCAAAATATATAAAAATCCTAGTCTTTAGTTTCAAGACAAATTTTTAGAACAAAAAAATGCAGACTATCTCATTAATGTGACAAGTTTATTTTCATTCCAAATTTTTCAGGATATAAAGCAATGATCTGTCAAATTAATAGGTTATCAATGAAACCTAGAATAAACATATCTATCTTAAAAGTACTGAATCATGGAATTCTCTAACCAAAGTAATGCTATATTAAAACTACCGTTCTACTGAGTTCATCTTTGACTCTTCAGCTAGTGGAGGTCTGCTCCTAAGGAAAACTCGGATTACACGTTAATCGGTGATACTTTCCTCAGTCTCTTGAGCTATCCTCCAGGAAGGTTATGAAGCTTCGTAAGGTCATTTCTGGAGCATTTGGAATCAGAGAGGAACAGCAAAGGAGCACTTAAAAGGTAAGTGCAGATTTGTAGGCATTGGGCAGGCACTCAGGTTAATAAGACAGTGCTAGTACTGCATCAAGACCAGTGGCCATGTGCTTGGACTCCGGAGAAGGTCTGCCTTAAGTGTGAATCCCACCTCGCCATGTGACCGAGAGCAAGTTCCTTAAACTCTCAAAGCCTCAGCTTCCCCATATGTAAAGTGCTAGTATAACGGGGTCATCACTTACATAATCCATGTCAAGTGCTTAGCATATAGCATACTCCATAAATATTATGTCGTGACAGTTCTCCTTTTAGTAGCTAAGGAGAGTTTCAGTACTTAAACTTAATAATCTGAAAAGGAATTCAGAAACTGTGGTCCTTGTCATGAATTTAAGTTAAGAGAATTGGAGGGACGTGCTGAGCTGCATTGAACCCACACCCAGACTTGTGTTAATGCTGTGGGAACTCGTTTACCTAGGATATAGTGCTGGTCAAGGAAGTTGTGCCAAAGACGGATACTGTATAAACACATATGCACATTTCTTACTTTAATTCCCTACTTCAGAATAATTAATATAATTTTTTCAACAATGACACAGAATTCAGATAATACAGATTAAACATGCTTATACTTAGTATATTCATCTGTAAGCCGAAGTGTTTTTCTAACAAACAGGGAAATGTTAAAGTAGTTCTTAAGACAAAAAACATAAAAGTAAACCCTCAGTTGAGGATTTAAGGGACAAAACTATCAACTTGCTGAAAAGGAGATTACATTATAAGGATAAAGATAACTTCCTTTTTGACATGTACTAAAAGAAGTACAGAACACAACTAGACCCTCCCTTACTGCATGAAACATTTTTAAGGAAATTTTTATAATATTTATTCTAAAAGAAAGATTACTTCCAAGGATCTTTCAAAGATTATGTTAGTTAGATAGTATTAATAAAAGTATCTTTGTTGTTTTTTTTTGTTTACAAATGTGTGTAATACTGGAATTTGAAAAGATAAAGGCTGCTATGGGGTTTGGGCATCAGAATCTTAGAGTGGCGTAGGTTAAATGAAAGAAGGCAGCTGCAATATGACAGGATTTCTCTAAAAACATAGGGAAGGAAAAATGTCAACAAGCAAAGACGCACAGTACAGTAACCCCCCTTTCTTATTCAGTTAATTTTACAAAGGGAACTTAATTTAAAATTCAATCATAATACATAATACACATACAAAACCTAATTTGACAAAATGGAAAACATCTCTTATGTCATAAGTACTTACATACACTCAATAATTTGCTAATAATTTGTACTAATAGAAAAATATGGTATTCATAATTAAAGTTCACTCAGTATTTCAACAAACTTGCTAATTTATGTTAATAATTTATTATAAAAACCAATTAAGGGCAATTTGATTTTGTTACCATAGAGTTCAGGTAATTACTATTGACACATTGGCATTATTTAATGAAAAAATAAGCTCTTACAGTCAATGTGAAAAACAAAACTTTTCTAAAACCAAAACATTACACTTCCGTGGACTGCAGAAACCATCTATTGTGCTGTAAGGATTGAAGATGGTGGGTAGGAGTGTAAGGACAACATACCCACTTTCATTCTAGGGGCAAGATCAGGCATATTAGAACACCAATTCACTGTAACACAGCTATAACATTTCATATACATTATAGAATTTTCATCAATCAAGTTTTTAAAATTTCAAGTAGAAAAAAGTAATTCCAAAATATGATGTTCGGATCAATTTAAATATTCAAAAAGTTCAGTCCCCATTCAGAAACAGATAAACAGTATATTTATTAAATGAGTTAAGACAAATAAACTTTACAAATAGACAAATAATAAAAGGCTCAGTGGCTAAAATAGATGGTAAGCATCATTGAAAGAAATCAACACCATCACGGTATCTCAGTTGGCTTACACGTGTAAAAAGAAATTTTCAAAGAGCAATTTCACAGAAATGAAGCCAGTTTTTTTTTTTCTTATAAACAAATCACCACTTCTTGGTTCAAAACTGACATCTGTTATGAAAATTACCATATCACATACTTGTAAGATGACAAGGAGTAACTCATCTTCAAAGTGCAAGTAAGTCTATTTACAACCACAAAAAAGGCAATGATGAGGAGAAAGGATTTTTAAAAAATATACAAAGATTAAAAACATTTGGGATGCAAAATTAAACAATTTTTTGGTTAGAGGATAAAAGAGAAAAAGTGATTGAATTACAGACGCTGATTTCAGCTATACATACTATATAATGGGATCCAAGATCTTTAACAGCTTGCTTGCATTCTTTTTTTCTACTTACATAATGCTCTGGAAATTTCTGGTAGAAATTACAGTGTCTCAAAGAGAGAAATACACACTAAGCATGTCTTGCTACTACTTCATGGATGTCATAAGACCTGTTTATGGATTAAAGTTGGTGTAAAAAGCCATTGCCTTGTGTTGAAAAATGAATACTGTAAAAGCTCAATACAAATCCTCCAAAGCACATGCACTTCTAAATCTTTTGGTAATTACATTCATATTTAAGCATAACCAAAATAAAAAGAAAACAGAAAACATTTCCCTTTTCTCTATTCCCTATGCCTTGTAGGCTCTCCAGTTAATAGGGTCAATTTTTATAGAGTTGAAAGGGTTCTTCAAGATAATCTAGTCCACCACCCTCATTTAGGGTCAATGACTTTCCCAAGGTCATGCAGCATGTAAATGGCAAAACCGAGACTAGAAACCAGGTCTTGACTCCTAGCCTAGTATGCTTTCCAGCATATCATGCTACCTCTTTTTACAGTATGATTCGCTATAAATACCTGATGAATAAATGTACAATTACAAATGCTGACAGAGCCAATGTGTTTCTAAGACTTGCAGAGGATTACTGCAAAAGATTGATGGAGAGAAAAAGATTTTCCCCCACCCACCAAAAATATCAAGCACCATCAACTACATGTTTCTTTGCTGGGTCAGCACTCTCAGATGTAGTAGTCCTCGTAAACTTTACGTCAGCCTGAGGATTGTGTATCTGGTGAAATCTGGGCCCTAATACAATGCCAGTTCCTAAAAGGTAAAGACGAGGCAAAAAAGGGGAGAAGGTAAACAAAAGAAAGAAACAAAGACTTAATCCAATTGGCTTAGAAATCGGCATTCCAGCATATGATTATTATATCTAAATATATATTTTAGGACCTTTTTCACCTTTTCATATAATCTCATTTTACCTAATCTGTTATTTGGCCACTTAAGAATTAAAATAAATGTATCAAAGACAATGGTGGTCATTACTTTTTTTTAAACTATGAGACTATTTTAGACAAACTAAATTCTATGAAGAATATGTCAAATGGTAAAATTGCGATAATTTTCTTATTCTGGTTCTATTAGACTATCACCAAGGAATTAAAGCAGTACTTCATGGGGCTGTTACCATCTTGAAATTTATTCCGATTGTGGTTAAAGAGAACAGAGTGATGTACCATCTATGCAGAATTGAGTAAAGAAGCTGAAATTTCTTTAAAAAAACATTGCTGTGAATTTATTTAATAAAAGGGCAGATTTATTTATGTTTACAAACAAGTTTCAAAAACAAGAGGGAAACATGTATGCTTCTACTTATTAACCTTTTTCAAAATGCCAACAGCCCTCATTCTGTATGAAGGTTTCTAAGAATTTATTAGAAAAGTCAATACAGTTCACTCACAGTTCACCAAGACATCACTGAACTAACATGTTTAGACAAAAACAAAAAGGACTAAGGTTCTCTTGTAGTTTGATAGTTTAATTTGATTTGCCTGAAATAACAAAAGCATTTCAAGCATCTTTCATTATGCAGTTGATGTCCCGCATTAAACAATCTACTAAATTCTGAACAAAAGGTTATTAGCAAGTTTTCAAAAATTTTAAAAATTAAACAGTTGTTTCAAAACCATTAAGTAGTAAATGTATTTAAGAAACTAATTAGGACAGATGCCATAACTTCATTAGAACACCACTGCTCATGTTTTTTTGTTTTGTTTTTTTGTTTGTTTGTTTTTTTTTTAAACAAAGCATTAGTGTTATCTATTTGGCTATTAGTATTAGCAATTTATCTACAATATTTAACAAGTTAAATTGTAGGCAAAAATTTAGTACAGTTTCAATAGAAACACCCCCCCCCCCTTTTTTTCCTGAAAATACAGCAGTATTTGTAGGACTAATTTTTCTCTGCATCAGTTATAAGGAAGCTTCCCATCTATGAACAGGAACAAAAAAAGTATCTACAAACCTTGTAAACAGATCTGTATCATTTATAAACATAAATAATCCAAATTATTAACAGCCAACAGCAGAAATTAAAGTATCAATTCAATGATCCAGGGCTCTTTGCTTGCCCAGCTGTACTCCTCCCTCTCTCCCATCAAGGACTGAGATAGACTAAAGCTCTACTAATCCACTGTTCAGGACCATTCTTAGGTACTACTGATGATCCACAGGTCAACTTATGGTGAGTTACTGTTATCTGTCAGTTCATTTCTCCCACCCCCCAAAAAGCACCCTCAGTCTGGCAGAAAGCTTTGCTTTTTTTTTTTTAAAAAAATAAATCTACATTCGTACAAGTGTGTCTTCTGTTGAAGTCCAAAGACAAGAATACAATCTTGTCTGTCACAATATGTGAAGAGACCCAGTTTCAATTTGTTTCTTTACAATGCAGCTAGTGTGTTAACATTCAGCGTACAATCAGAGTGATGTTTCCAAACTATGTAGTGGGCTTCCTGGGGATGAAGAGGTAGCAGACTTGTTCATTTCTATTGTAAGGTAAATCCCGCTGTCAACAGCATTGTTATTTTTGTTGGGAGAGGGTGGAGGACTGGAGTTACGTTTTGTAGGAGCATCATCTTCTGCATCAGTGTCATCAATAAGGGGGATATGAGGCTCTGAATCTTCTATCCTAAACTCAGGATGTGTCATAAAGTTGTGAATCGAACTTCTTGATTCCGGTTTTTCTAACCCTTCATATAAAGAACTACGAAATGCATTCACCACTCGAATCTGCAAATACCAGAAAACAGAAAAATGTCAGTACACTGTTAGCTGAATTTAAAGATGGTTCACTTATGAGTTTGAATCCACAAACAGCTAGGTATGAGTGAATCATATTTGCATGTAATGCAGTGGAACTTGCAATACACTGTAAAAAAATGAATATTTTAGTAGGACACTACAGAACAACAAAACCACATACTCTGAGAATTAAGAGATACAGAATTCAAAGTAATACTAAGAAAAATCTCATTGTCACTGGCCAAAAATTTAATAGCCATTTTATAGGATTTTTTTTCCCTAAGAAAACAAAATCAAACGAAAAACAAACAAAACAAAAACTTAACCATACACAAGCTTTAGCTGATTTTTTAAAATTAAAAAAAAAAATGTAACTTTGAAAACAATTCAAATAAGTTAAAGTCAAGCACAGAGGGTTATTATTTATCATGCTAGGAGTCAGGGTGTCACCGACTATGAAAAAGCCAAGCAAATATAAGCCAAATGCACAATGAACTCACATCTACCCCACTATTCCCTTAATTAAAAAATAAAAATAAAGACAAGCCCAAATATCTATAAAATGCCATTAAACAGCTATAAATATTTGAGTATATGCCATTTGTCTATAAAGTGCTATAGTGTTTTTCTCTATAATAGATTAAAACTTAATTTATATACACTATAGTTCACTAGGAAAAACAGATTTAAAACAAAAACAAAAGAAGAAAAATCTGGGCTTCTTCTGTGAAATATACCCCAAGGAGAAGACACAAAGTTTTCTAGTATTTTTGCTTCTAAACATAGAGCTCAACAATTAATTCACCCTCTTCTCAGAAGTCTGCTGTATGGATGAAAAAAGATTAGTGGGCAATTAACTTAAAAATATCACTGCACACACTGACATTAGGTCTCATTAACCCAGTGTCATACAGACTTTCAAAAAAAAAAAAAAAAAGACAAAATCCAAATAGTTGAACATCTACTATATATCAATTTAAATAGTATTTGCTTTTGTTTTGATTCTAATGAATTCTGTTTAGTAATGAAGATATCATTTATTCATGTTAAGAGAAGTAACTGACATTGACATTCCAGATTAAAAAATGTAGTCACCAAAATCATCTCACAAAACAATAATAAAGAAATTAATAAATTTCTTCAAGGACATTTGAATGTATTTTTTCATTTAAATATGTAAGAGTTTATGCCTATTTCTACTTTTAATTGTATATATCTAAGGTATACAAACTGACGATTTCATATATGTGTACACTGTAAAGTAACTTCTACAATCAAGCTAATTAACTGATCTACCACCTCACAGGTACCGTGTGTGTGTGCACGTGGGCACGTTGGGAAGTTAGGATTCTACTCTCAGCGAATTTCAATTACACAGTATAGTATCGTTACCACGCTATCCATTAGATCTCCAGAACTGAAACTTTACCCCTTGAGCAACATCTCCCCACCTCCCCTGACCCCCTGGTAATCACAGTTCTATTTCTATGAGTTTGACTATTTTAGATTCCCACTTCTGAGAATTCATCCAAAGGAACAAATATCAGAATCTTCAAGCCATACCCGCACTCTTATGTTCCTTGCAGCATTACTTACAATAGCTGAGATAGGGAACCAACTTAAATATCCACTGACAAACGAATGGACAAAGAAAATGTGGTATATTCACACAATGGAAGATTATTCAGCCTTAAAAAAAGAAGGGAAAACTGCCACTTGCAACAATGTATGTCTAGTTCTGATTAAAACCTCATCTCTCCTCAAAGTTTTCTTCCCTGATTTAGGAAGCCCCGCTTGTAGGCTGCTTTAATCCTTGTTCACCGAGCCCTTTATAAAGAGAAAGAGTACAGCATAGCTGACTGAGGAAGACAGAGGTAAAATGTCTGGGTGTGAATTCCAGCTCTACCACTTACTAGCTGAGGAAACTTAGGCACCGATTTCCTCCACTATAAATGGGAAATAACAATGGTACCTACCCTACCCTATGGGGTTGTTAGGGGAGAGTAAATCAGTCCCCATACAGACTCAGAACACTGTTAGCTCCCAAGTATCAATGCCAGGGCTTCTCAAACGTGACTGTGCATAGGAGGCATCTGGGGATCCTGATAAAATGTAGATTCTGATTCACACATTTCCAACCAGCTCCAAGGTGACACTGAAGCTGCTGGTCCCTAGTTATCCATACCTGGGGCTGCAAGCCCCTGCTCTACGCTGTGCTACGTTGTCATATGCTGTTTAGAATTCTATTCTACTCATGTGTCTATACTTTAGTTCCTTCATGAGACTATCATGTAGCAGCAAAGATTTTCAATATCCTTTAATGCTCGATTCCCTTTACTAAAACGTACAATGTTTTACACGTGGTGTGTAAACAGTGCTTGCTAAATATACCATTATAATCATTTATGTATCTTTATTGTGAAATCTTACAATTCATATTTTATAAACGTGGGCATTTGATAAGTATCCTGTCTTAAGAATAAACTACAGAGTTAAAAAAGATAACCTCCTCAAAAACAAAAACCTGTTGGTGTCAGTGGTCAGTAGGCAGGGAGGAGAATACAAACTGGAGCATCAGCCAGCAAACGTGTTGAGTGATGAGAACTGCTGTCCACGACCCTGAAGTTGGTGCTTATCTGACTCGGTTGCAGGCAATGCCGGTAATAGAGCTAGAGACACAGTACAGTTTTCTGTTTTGTTTTGACCATTGTGGGTAGAGGGGAGTAGCGAAAAGTCAAGGGTGGAATAAATCAATTTTTGGAACATATTGAATTTGAGGAGCTGTAGTACACCCAGAGGAAAATATCCAGAGCTTAGGAGAAAGGGATGAGCTTATGTTAGAAACCTGGGAGCTAGCAAAGCTCTAAAAGGGCAGAGTGTAAACAGGAAGCAGGTGAGAGCAGTCAGTCAGTCAGTGAGTGTGTGTGTGTGCGTGTGTGTGTGTACACACAATTACACACACATGCACACACAGCCACACCTGTGGCAGGTGAAATTCGATGAGATTCCTTTTTACGAAAACTTTTCAATTTTGGTAAGATTTTGTTCTTTGTGAAAGAATCTACTAAAGTTATCTGAGAACATCAGAGCTTGAAAGTTATTTGACACACTTTATTCGAACCACTTTATAACTTGGAGGATGGGTGTGTCTGACCTGTCATATCACTCCTAATCAGCACCAGTGTCTTAGAACCAAGTTATCCGGACTCCCCATTCCAGGTTCTTCGGAAGTCAATAAAAGAGGAGGACATGCAGACATTAACTGCATAGCTAAAGTCATGAGAATAACATACTTCCTGAGATTAAGGTGACTGCTGTCTTCCTCTGACCCCATTACTTGGCCACATGATGACTGGACATGTGAAAAAGGACGGCTCAGAAATGCTCCAAAGCAAAACCATTTCAAAGAACAGTTCTCATATTAGATACATACAATAAAATCTAGATTAAGCAGGGGTTATTGAATCACATTTGTTTTGCTTTGTACTCATAAAGAACACAATAAGCACTCTTGATCTAAAGCATGACGTTGAGCTAACTTACACTTGCTCTGATCTCTATTATCTACTATGTGTAAAATTCTCACAGTACAGCAGTAATTCTGAGTGACTAAAAAGCACAACTGTGTGCACAATACTTTAGGCAGGTAGGAAACTATTTTCATACCACAAAGAATTCAGTTTAAGCAGGAAAGTAAGATGTAACCTTAACTATCTATTTTTGATAATCCTAGCCTTACTGTTTATTTTATCAAGTCTTTTAACAATTTCTTTAATATTTATTGAGACTTACTATGTACAACATAATTATAATTCCTAAAATTAAAATTAAGAAAAATCCAATAATCCCTACATCAAGAAAAATTTTTAAAGAGTAATACTCAGAGGAAAACACTGTATGAAGCTTATATGGTAAACAACAAAATATCAGAGTAATTATCATAATCAAAGTAATTTTAAGAAACTGAAAATGATTATCAATGTAAACAATACATTAGATTTAAATATCATGTACTCTGCTAAACAACCCATTTCCTTAAATAAAGCCCTAACTGTTGACAGTAGAAAATAATATTCCCAAAAGATGGTACGCCAGGGAAGCTCTGAAATATGAGACAATTTTAGTCACTAGCTGATATATCTTACCTTCTACAATGGAGTGCCAACTTCATAAATTGTATTCGTCCTTATTTTTACTAGGTACACTAACTTAAAGAAGTGCACTGGTAAAACAAAAGATACTATGCACCAAGAAAGAAAATCCTAGGTTGTTTTCCCAAGTTAGGTATTTGCACATCGAATTTTCTCAAAGGAAGACCCATGTGTGCAATGTGTAGCATTTTATTCAACTGGAACAGAAGTTGGCAAACATTTTCTGTAAAGATCCAGAGAGTAAATACAGGTTTTGTGAGCCACAAGGTCTGTGATCCAACTACTCAGCTCTGCCAGTGTAGTGCAGGAAGTACCAGGGACAGTACATCCATGAAAGCGCATGACTCCATTCCAATAAAAATCTATTTTCAAAAACAGGCAACAGGACACTGTTTGCTGACCCTTTGCCTAGAAGACCAAATTTTCTTTCAAGTTCTCCTTTCCAGGAATGTTTATTGATTTAGTAAAAGAATTTACCAAAGGTGAAGACTGTTATTAGAATGATATATTTACAGAATTGTACACTTGAAATCTATGTAACTTTACTAACAATTGTCACCCCAACACACTTAATTAAAAAACACACGAATGATATACTTCTTGAATAAAGAAAAACTATAGAATGTTTTCTCTGGAGATCTTATAAATGAGAAAAAAGATGATCACTCCAGAGATGTTTCAAGCCTAGCATACGACAAAGTTGAAATGGATTATTATTTCTTTCAATTAGCAAAGCAAAGACTTCAAATGATACATCTAAAACTATTCTAGTATATTAAGGCAGGAACACAGTGATGAAACCAAACCTTTCATCACACATATTAACACTACTAGTTAATTCTATACATTGGCTTATGTTCTGTACCACCTAAGACAAGGCTTCACCAGCAAGGTTGAAAGAAACTTATGGTAACAATATAATTACTGCAACTGTTAGAGTATAATGATAATCTCATGAACAAAATATACATCAGCCCTTGATACCTCCTTATATTCTAAGAACACAGAATATAAAGAAATAAACATCTCAAACCTTGGTGAAGCAACAACTACACACCCACCCTCACCACTCTATCACCCTGGCCATATGGGCCTAGCAACTCAGAGGTCCTATGTGTGGTTGTGCTGCAGAAAAGAGCCTCGGGCAGGTATGTCTTAAAACAGAGTTGGTGACTAATCTGATATTTAATGTAAAGCCTGGGGGTGGCCGGTTAGCTCAGTTGGTTAGAGTGTGGTGCTAATAACACCAAGGTTGCCGGTTTCATCCCCATATGGGCCACTGTGAGCTGCGCCCTCCTCAAAAGAAAAAAATTAATAAAAAAATAAAAATATGTATATCTATCTATCTATCTATCTATCTATATACACACACACAGACACACACATATATGAAGGCTGAAACACAATATAGTTTACCTGAGGTATGTAACACCCCTTCAAATGAAAAAAGTCAATTATTTAAAATTTTGCTGAAATAAAAATAAATAGAACACATGTCACCCAGGAGATAAACTTGTCAGAAAAGTTTACCAGGAAACTAATCATGAGGAAACAATCAAAGCAATTTAAAAACGTAGGACACTATAAGACAATTGGCCTGGATTCTTAAACAAAGGCAGAGAAAATGGGTCCAGGTTAAAAAGACTCGAGTCCTAACGTACAGTGTCGATGATCCTTTCTTAGACCTTGGATCAAGAAAGCTATAAAGGACATTTTGGGGGCCAATGGAGAAATTTGAATATGGACTGCGTACATTGGATTAAATGGTACCAATGTTAAAATCCTTGGATGTGACAGTATTATTACATAGGAGATTTCCTATTCTTAAGAGGTATACGCTGAAGTATTCAGAGATGAAATGTCATGATATCTGCCACTTACTTTCACATGGCTCAAAAAAGTATCGATTACTATACAGATAAATAAAGCATAAAATATTAAGTGGTAAATGGTATTATTCATGTATTAATCTTTCAGTGTGAAATCTGCTTTTGGATCCATCCTATAGGACATAAACAGGTTCTTAACCTTCCATCCCAGCCTCGTCACGTCGTATATTTTATTACCCTTTTCTAGTACCAAACTATGTCACTGAAGCCCACTTTCTTCAACTGGCGAAGTCTATCAGGAGTCAGCTAGGGAGTCCTTTTCTTCCGGTAGTTTTTCCTTACTTCTCAGGGCACGCTAAGGACCCTGTTATAATATTCTGTGCTTTGCTACCATGCAGAAATTCTCCACTACTTGTTTGTTTCCCTTACTAGAATGCAAGGTCTTGAGTTCTGGCAGCGCCTTGGCATACGGTACGCGTTCCGCAAGTGCTTATGGAACACAACTAAAGATATACTAACAGTAGGAGATGGAGGATGAGTGGTAACAAGCCCTCAAGAGCCATGAAATCCACGGAGAGAGGGAGGGAGGGATACAAGCGACTTAGCTGTCCAGGGGGAAGGCCGGAAATTTACATATACCATTTCATTCAGGTAGGTAGTATCAGGGTAATTTTTAAAAGGAAGATTCCTATCTGTTCACGTATGTAACTTTAACACCCTGTCTAACATTACGAGGCCAGTCTGTCCTTAAAGCACTTGTCTGCTCTTTGCTCTGTCACGCTGCCTCTGCTTATCAGCCACGGACAAGTCATTTCACCTCCAAGTCAGTTCTCACACCTGTAAAATGGGGGCGAGTTCCTGTTCTGCCTGTTTTACAACACAGTAGAAAATAACAAACGAAAATTACTTAAGCAAACAGTGAACAAAAAGGCACCAAATCAACAGCCTCTTTAAAACAGTATTGTTTTCTCCCTCAGTTTATCCTCTCTCCAGCTTCCCAAGGCTCCTCTACCCCTTAACTAGCTGCTATCAAATGGCAAAGGTCTCTGTCCAAATACAAGGTTAATCTTGGGTATTCTCAGCTGATTTTGGGGTGCGGGTAAGTGGGCTGACATCTTTAAGTCCCTCCAATATACTGAAAATCCATCATGAAATCAAGACCCTAATTCACAGTAAGGATGATACAGGTTATAAGGCTTTTGGGGAGTTTGCCATTTACTAAAAATTTGAAAGGAAATTTTTTATTCTAGTCAATTCATGGAAAGTATGATATGAAATGGTTCAATAATTAATCAACAGTACACTTTCCCTATTTCTTTAGAAAACTTAAGATAACAGACCATTTCTTATGAAGAATGCAATTTTAAATTAAATTGATTATACAAATGAAAAAAAAATACCATAGAACTCTGCAGCTTATACAGAGACCATCCCCCAAAACAACAAGGCCACAAAGTCTAGACCAAGAAGGCAAACAACTGGCCACATATTAAGAACTTTCTTCAGGGTACTTACTTTCTTAATTTCCAACCTCAACAAGATAAAAGTCAAAATGCTAAATTCATTTTTAGCTTTAAAAATATAATTTCTTGGTTCTGTCTGATCAGTTTCAAATAACACGCTTCTGAGCACCATGCAGTATGAACATGTTTAAAGGCATATACTCAAAAATCTATAGTAGTTTCACAAATTCTAAGCTACAATTTTCTTCCCCATATTAACTATCAGAGTTAGCAGAGAGACAAGCTCATAGATTTCGTATCTAATCTTTGGGTGCAATTGTTCCACCTGTTATCTAGCCCTCTAAGAAATAAAACAACAACAATGACAACACTTTGAGGTCTCAATCCACTTTACGAAAAGAAAGCTTTATGAAAAGCCTGAACAATGAATTTAAACATTAAGGAGAAAATGAGAAACGTTAGGTGTGAAGTAGGAAATGTTAATTTCATGCACTTAGGAACACACACTCACACCCCACAGTAGTAGAAGCAGTAGAAGAGGAAAACACTACATGTGTAGGGGTAGAAATATTTGTTACATCATGATGCTGGCTGGCGATGGAGGGTTGCCGCCTTAGAGCCCCCTGAATGGAACTTCCACTCTGGAAAGCATTCACTACATCCATCTGCAAGGAATCAGAGATTGTGACAGCTTGCTCAGCAAGAGAGAGAGAGAACAAGAGAAAGGACCATTCCATCTATCAACATATGAGCATAAAAAGTAAAGAAAAAAGGCACTTTTTACAGAGCAGATTATTAGGCAAGAGTAGCATTTTGTGATGAAGGGGGAAAAGCTAGGAAAAAAGGAGCTTCGGGGCATACAGACACATTCTTTCACGATCAGTTAAGACTTTCACTCATTCCAGGCACCAGTTTTTATTTTTGAAAGGAGTAAGCTTTGTGGGTTGGGAAGGCTAGAAAGGAAGTTACGGAGTGTGCTGAAACCTCCTCCCCAGGTCCAAAAGCCCGCGGCTGGCTCCCGCTCCCATCAAGTCTCCTACCTCTCTCCAGGCCCATACCTGCGTCTGGATTCTGTTCAGACCTCTAAACCACAGGATCTGGCCACGCCGCAACTCCCTTTCAGCATGATCGATCTCTTCCACGTCCTCTGCTAACTCCTCCTCAGGTATTTCTTCCTTTTGTGTTCCATGACCAGCTTCTTTTAGGAATTTTAAACGGCTAGTTGGAATTGTTGAAATAAGCTACAATACAGGGGAAAGGACTTAGAAAGAAAGCATTTCAAGTACAATTAAACCGATCAACTTTAACACAAAGGGTAGAAAAGGTGCAAGCTTAACCAATTCTCTTTACCAATGAAGCAGTGAGAGATCCTGTCCATCAGAGGCTTTCTTTCTTAGAACAAAAAATATTCTGCTCTTAGCTACACAGAAGACTTAAGTTTGAAGGGTAAAAAGTTTTCCTGCATGGAAATAACCTGATTACATTTTATATTTTATGTAGGGCATTCAAGACAGTAAATTATAAAACCATGCGCTGATGTACATTATTTACTTAAACTCGTACTAATTATATTTATTTCAAATAAAATGAAAATAGCAGGTGGTCTTAATCAGATGCAAAGCAAGTTCCTATTTCATTAGTGCCGTAAGAGTTCAATGAGAAAATACTAAAATTCCAAAAATCTTCAACGTTAAACTGAAAAGTGTTTTGTTTATTAAATGTATTCATTTTCATAAAATGCAACTATTTAAAATTGGATTCACACTGATTGATAGTGACACCAATGCCCCCAGAAAACAAAGAATACAAAAAAACACCAACAAGGGCATTAACTTGTAAGTGTTAACAGCCATTCCTTAAGGAAGTCAGGCTTATCAGGGGAAAACAAGCACACAATCAGAACCAGAACTACTTAGAGAACTTCTAGTCCAGCCACCTCATTTCACACAGGTGAAGCAGCCTCAGAGACATGAGAAGACACTTGTTCACGGAGTGACTAAGGCCCTAAGTCTTCTGACCACGAAAATCAGTGTTCTTTCTACCATGGCACACTTGAAGTCAATAGACGATGTCAACCAAAGATGGTAACTGATGCCTGCTGGGTATGTATGCTGTACTGAATTTCCTCTTCCTGAAATTAGCCTGATTTTTGGGGAGGTTGTGGGGTTTTGTTCTGCTCATGAGAGAACATTATGAAATAATTAGAATAGTAATCAAAAAAGAAAGGTGGACCAAGTATGGATCCTACTTAAAAGGAGGTCTCTACTAATGAGGTATTCAAAATGAGTAAGAAGAGAAAACTTTAGAACCTAGAAATACAATTTTAAAAAAAAAGTGAGATAAAAGGCCCATAAAGATTAAGCTTAAGAAAAACCTAGACATTTGGTTTGACTGACAGTTCACACAAGTTACACACCATAACATATGTTAACCTCCATTTATGGAAATGTTAGTATAGATTCTATTATCGGTTAGTTTTACAGTAATGGTAACGGACTTAAAATGAACAATGCACACACACCATTACCACTTTTTTTTTAAAATAATGACATGCATTTGCAAGTCAGCTGCCTGCAATAAAAATAAGGTATATCTCATTTTTCAGGCATTGTATTATATATGTGTGTGTGTGTGTATACACACACACACACACACACACACACACACACTGTTAAAGCCATCAATGCAAATAATCTAAAATGTCATTTATGGCCCATTTTTCCAGATACCATTATTTTTATAGAAACACTCTCTACTGAACTGAAACTCAAGAGTTTTCCTATGCTGCATTTTGGATTAAATTGCATAACAAAAACGACAGAAAATCTAAACTATATAATATTTTATATTTTTGTATATTTATTCTAGAAATGAAAAACTAGGTCACAGAGCCAAAAATACAGATGTTAACATCCTAACCTGTTACGCAAGTATTTATTACCTTGATACTGTTATAAAACATTTTCTAAAAAACAAGTTAAAAAACTATGCAAAAAACTTAGTGTTTTATCATAAATTAGGCATAATCAAAATAAACAGCAAGTGACATATTAGAACATTATATCTTAAAAAACCATATCCCTACATGTCCTTTTTGGCCTACAATGGTAACTACTTAGAATCAAGTAACAGAACTGCTTAAAGAAAATACACACCAGAAATTTAAAAAACAAAAAAAGCAGTTAAGGTTTGAACGAAAAATGGTGATATTTTTACCTGGCCCCAGAGTAATGTTCCCATTCCTAGGAATATTGACCATAGCCACTGTTCTATTGAAAGTTCTGAACAACTGAAAGGTTTTCCACCAAACTGCACAATTATTATCTGGAGAAATAATCAAGAGTAAATTATTTAAATCTTTTAAATTTTACAATTCACATACTTCAAAAATTACCCAACTTTTGTGTCCTCTAAAACTCAAGCTGAACAACCATTATTCTGATGGTGACATGTATAATATTCACAGCTGAAAATAAGACAAGTGAAATAAAGAAAAATCTGTCTAAAATTTTAAATGCAGGTATATTTCGTATTTAAATTCTGCTTAAAAAATTCAAGAATTCTCATGATCAAGAAAATAACTTTATATGGTTTCCAATACAATCTCAAGTAACTACATTCCTCTGTATTTAGTATAACTCTGAATAATTTATGCCTTTCCACAAAAGATAGTACACTTTTGGCCTACAATCTTTTTTGTTTTCGTAAGTCCAATGATCTACATAAATAAAATCCATAATAAAGTGCTTATGCCTACCTCCTTATTTTAAAGAACCTACAAAAGCGTATATGGGAATATTAAGAGTTAAACAACAACATTCACCCTCTGGTGTGTCTGAGAGGCCTCTTTTTGACATGGCAGGTAGTAGCTGCCAAATACTGAAATTAAAAAGAATCACTTTGGTATTCACATTTTTAAACTTTGTTTTTTAAAGTTATGAACTCCACTCTTGGTAGCTATACTTTATTCCAAATTCAAGTGATACATATTTATTTGTCAATTCCTCTGCCCTTCACAGTCAAGATTATTTGCACACTTGTACAGATGGATTCCCAACTTTTTTTTGAAATAATTTTCTTTTCAAACCAAGAAGAATGAAAAAGAAAATCTCAACATTTGTGTTTTCAATTTTTTTAAAAATTTAAACTTGTTTTTTTCCTAAGTATAATGACGGATATGAAAAGGATATTAAGGGACGGGGGAAACAATGACTAATATGATTGGTTAATTTAGCTTCATAAGAAATAATCTTTCATTTTACAGTTGGAATAAAACTAGTTGTAGAATATACTTCTAAAAATAAACTAAGTTTCCACATCCTTTAATGTACTGCTTAGGTCAATATGATACTATAGGATTGTGTATTTAAGTGTGCCGAAGCGTTTCCTAACTGTATGCTTAGGGAACCTAGTATTAAGTGTTGTCTTCTAAATTTAGAAGGGGCAGGATTAAATCAAGTTCTACAGGTTTCTTAACTAAAAGATTTCCCAAAGACTTTGAGTTGTTAATTTAAAAAAAGAAACGAAAAGAGCAGCTGACATTTTGTGTTTCCTTCTAGGCACTAAGCTAAGCGCTAATGTGTGCCATCTCTCTTAATGCTTCAGTCAATTCTACGTGGGACCTAACAGTACCATCCCCATTTCACACATAAAGAAACTGTAGCTTGTCAAGAGCACACAACTATTGAGGCAGCACCTTGATCTGACCCCAGGACTGACCGACTCCAAAATTCATACTCGTAAGTATTAATATTATGTTATATATGGCTTTAAGAATCTCCAAGAGGTCCGTATAACAGGTACTATTTCCTAAACTTACTGAGGGTGTAAGAACAACTCAAAAAACTAGTGTTTCATGGAAATATTTTGAAAACACTGATTCTGTGTTAACTGCTACAAAGTAGAAAAAAAATGAAAATATTTACACAGAGTTAAGGATTATTCTGTACTTCAAGGACTGTCCAAAAAAAAAGGCAAAAATAAGAATCAGCTAGTAAATAAAGGGACAGAAATTAAATTTAATACAATTTATAAGGTGAGGCCCTTCAAGTACTTCAAATCTATAATCAAAGACTCTGACTATACTGTTTTAGAAACAAAGTGAGATATATGTAAATCAAGGGTCATGTGTTCTCACCCAGCTGACCCGCTGCAAGAGTGCGATTCAAAGTGCTAAATAGGAGGTTCAGGAACACAGTGGAGTGCAAATCAGTGCCCTGTTTGCACAGGCCTGCTGTTACCATTAAAAACAAAAACACACAAAACCCCCTACCCCGGCAACCACACAAAGAAACCCTAATTTGAAATACACAGTGAAATGACTGCAGTTGCTGCTTTACATTCTGGCATATGCTGGGTATCTCACCATGGACTAGGGCTGGTCCACAGACCACCCTGAGCAGCACTGGCTTATTGATGAGGCACTGAAGACTGTTAGGGGCATCCCTTTGTTGGGAACTAAGTTGCCAGACTTGCTTAATACAGAGACAGGCAGTTAAATTTTTCCAATCCCCACATACTAAAAACAGAGAAAATAAACCTAATTTTGTTAACAAGTAAAAGCTACCATTTCAGCATGTCATGAACAATGATTTTTATAAAATCTAAATAAAATACTTTCAGAAACGATATAGCAAGTAAGCAACATTTCTACAAAAATTTATAGAAATTGAAAAGATCAAGCAGAAATCGTTTTTACAGAAATCATTAAGTCTAAGGTTTTGAGTTTCGGTATCCATGGTGCACAAGGTATAGGCTGAATAAACTGTTTAAAATTCTAGATCTTCATTTTGAAACAAGATCACTGATTAACTATTGAAAAAGCTCACTTTTTAATCTGAAATCTTATTGTGTTTACTGACTTCCTGGTGTGATTACGTACCATTCATTTACCTATTTTGATTACACTATACAATCGTACGCACAGAAGAGTACCGCAGAATTCAAGATGCTATAAAAACACAGGTATAATACAGTCATATAAAATCATTACATGCAAAATGATCCTTCATTTTGTTCTTAGAATGACCTCTATAAAAATAGAAAAACGATCAGTCTTTCCTATTCATTCCCAATCCCTCTCCTCACACCCCAATTTCCAGTCCCTTTTCTGTCCTGTTTTGACAATATTACAAAATGAAAAATTGACACGTATGAACACAGGATGCAGCCATTCAGAATAACGTGGAATTTAAAATATTCATTTCAAAACCTTTAATAATTTAATAACAAACTCAACTGTAGAAATACAACTGCTATTAATTGCTAGAAGCAATTAAGCGATCACTCTAACTAACCCAGAAAGTGGTAAACTGTGAGATTTACCTTAAATAATATTAAAATAACAGTTTTGACCACAATGATGCAGAATGAATCAGAATCAGAGTGAGTGTGAAGTATCACAACTACAGAAGTCTTAATTAAAGTAGTGTTAGCTTAACACTCTTCTCACCTGTAGAATTTCAGGATAGGGCAAGTTTTCATGTAAGTTATGGTATTTAAAACTCTTTTTAAAATATCGTCAAGGCAACACGTAGAAGCCCTACACATTGCAATCAAGTAATTTCTGGAACAAGCCACCTGTTTACCTAGTATCTCCCACATAATCAAATTTGACAATGTCTTCTTCAATTACCCACCTGTACCACAAAAGTGCCTAAAACAATTGTGCAGAAGATGGCATTATTAAAGATTCCTTCAAACACGTTTCTTTCACCATGAATTTTCCGGGCATTTATTTCGTTGAATAGTTGCATCAGCACAAAGGTATTAAAAACAATGGTGTAATGTTCAGACGGAGGAGCATGCAAAGGAGCATTTCTTCCACTGTCAATATCAAAAAACTTTTCTCCTGAAAGAGGAAAAAATTACTATTTTGTAATTATCATACAAAATAATTTAACATTTTCAAGGAGGTATGCAGTAACAAAAGCAGACCTTTGTTTGATCCCAAATGATAGCTAGAAAGAGTTGGAAGGGACCTGGGATTATCTAGTTTTCTCTCCTCTTCTAGATAAGGAAAGTGATGCCCCCCAAACTATGGTGACATGCTCAAGATCACTTCTCTGAGTTAGTGACAGAGCCAGGACAGGAAATCAGGACTTCCCCCCACTTCAACCATACTGCCTTCCCATGTTTACTAAGCATCCACTGACATAGAGGAGAAATTAAAGCTACATGAGGAGTCAGAAAGATAATAACTTGTGTCCTTGAAAAATTGGTAACATTAAAACATCTGGGATATTAGCTTTACCAGGCACTGAATTCTTACCAGCAAACAAGAGTGTAAAGACTACTACAAGTTGATAGAATGCATGACCCAAAATATTCTTCATCATCGTGCGTGAGATGAGAGGCTTATTTCTACCGTAAGGTTTCCGAAGCAAGAGAGATTCGGTGGGGGGTTCAGTTGCCAGAGCCAGGGAAGCGAGCGTATCCATTATGAGGTTTACCCACAGCATCTGCACAGCCTTAAGTGGCGAATCCTAGAAAAGACAGGTTTCCTAATAGACATTCACAGCTCTTCAGGGACTCAGCAATTCTCAGGAAGCCTTTTGTATGTAAGAGCTTCGAGGACAGAACAGGAGTGCATCTTTATATGAATTAACCTAAAATAGTAAGTTCCAGCTGATTGAAATATTTAAGTAGTTTAAAAAGGCCTATATTACACATATGCGCTTTACAGTAAACAGGTTTTAAGGAACAAACTCTCAACCTACTTGAGTAATGCAGGCGCCTGTGAAAGCAACGATCACTGCTACTACATTAACAGTGAGCTGGAACTGCAGGAATTTGGAGATGCTGTCATAGACATTTCGTCCCCACATAACGGCTTTAACAATGCTTGTAAAGTTGTCATCTGTGAGAATAATATCAGATGCTTCTTTAGCTACGTCTGTTCCAGCGATGCCCTATTAAAAAAATTCTGTGAATTAGACTAAACGTCTAAAATACAAGTTTTCACTATTCAAAAGGATAATACTCAAGTAATAAGCCAAAAATTTACCAGTATAGTTAAAAAAATCACTGATTTAAATTTACGGTACAGGAAGGTAATATAATTATTTTAAGATACCATCTCTCAGGCATTCTACCTTAGGAGACATCAAACGTAAAGAATGAGGCATTGAAAACAAAAGTTCAAATTGGGTTAAAAAAAAAAAAAGGAGGAATGGATACAGGCATTCCCCTAGTTCCTTCCAAAAGTCATACAAAAAGATATGCTAAAAAATAAAAACTCACAAGGTTAGTGGGAAAGGAGATACTGCAAGAAAATCTTAACAGGCTGGAAAGCAGATGATTAAATAGTAAGTAATGTGAGAGACAACCCCCCACCCCGCCCCCAGAAAATTGAATCCTAACCCAACAGGAGGGAAAGCAGAGAAGTAGACTTTCTGCAATACAGAAATCTTGTATACTGGGTGGGGGTGCCAAAAAAAAAAAGGACACATTTTAAGCGATGTTATCTACGGATTACTTTTCAAAGTTGAACTGAACTACAGTAGCAACGTGTAGTATGACGTTCACTCCAAAGATGGCGTTAATCAAATGAATGGTAGCTTCATTCATTGTATTACAATTTTAATACAGTTTTTTTCCTGTCTTAAAATGTGTATACATTTTTTTGGCACTCTCTGTATATGGCTCAGGACTTGGCAGCACAGGCAGTAGGGGTGAAGGTGTGAATAAGAACAGGAAGATTTCTTGAAAGTCTACCAAAGACACTGAAGAAGTACTTAGAAGGTCCAAACTAAGGACAACAATGTCCGTCAACAGCAGAATGGGATGGGTTAGTAAGTTATGGACTAATAAAAATGAGTGAACTACAGCTGTACTCAACAACACAGACGAGTCTCACAAGCATAATGATGAATAAAGGAGGCTGGAGTCAAGATAATACATAATATATTACTGTTACGTACCAAGTTCAGAAACAAAAGTAATCTTCAGAATACTGATTATCTTTGCGGAGTGACATGGCACTGATTAGCAGGGAGTGACTGAGGCCTCTGGGGTATAGGCAAGACTCTGTTTCTTGCCTGGCACAGAATAGGTCTGTTCACTTGTGGTAATCCATTCAGTTGTGTACTCATGACCTAGGCACTTTTCTGTATGTGTGTTATATGTTAATAACAAAATGGAAAGGCAGCTCGATCCTCAGAGCCCCTTCCCAAGTCCATGCAACCAGGCAATTTGCCACTCCCTCTGATATGGCTGAAGACTGCCTGCTAATTGACTAGAGGAAGTATGACACAGAATGTCTAGACTGAAGGGTACCAAGCACTGTTGAATATAGGGGTGCTATATTGAAAAAAAGGGGCTTAAGAGTAACTCTGTTTAATGTACGTCGAGACTACCACCTTTCTTTCTCTCTCTACTTGTTTTCCAGTATACTAGTATAGAGGATTGCTCTCTAGGTAGCAGATTTGAAGGTTCTTTCCTTGAAAATCTGATCACCTCAAGAGAAAGATCTAAAAATACTGCATTTCAAGGTATCCTAAAAAAGTAAAATGGTAAAGCCAGATCACTTTATTGAGAAGCTTCTAGTTGACAAATCCCACCTATAGGCCCAAGGCTTTCCAGCTTTATACCAGCAAATAGGGAGAAATGACCAAGAATCAATCACCTGACTTCTGAGAAAAGCACTAACCTGAAAGACAGAGATTAAACCAAAAGGAAAATGGAGACAGACTCTGCAGAGACAAAAGCTCATTAAAAAAAAAAAAATCAAATCTTTAGAAAGGTAAAAATAACAGCAATGAAATAAGAACAGGATGTTAATTAAAACAAGAACAAAAACTCAGAGAACCAAAAACAACTCTTAAATACAAAAATCAGGGGGAACATTCCACAAAGAAGAAACAAGGGAGAGGAAATACTAGTATAAGAAAATTTCACAAAATTGAGGAAAATGAGTTTTCATAGTAAAAAGCTGCTCTAAGACAAATCATCATGACAGTCAGAGGACTGAAAACAAAGTAAAGACTCATATACCTCCAAAAAGGAGGAAAAAAACCCACCAAAACCCCAGAGGTTCAAAATTCAAAATGGTATGTAACAAACGGAACAAATTCAAAATTCTAAGTGAAAACAACGTCCAATCTAGATTTTTTATGCTAAGTCAGATTAAGAATCAAGAGTGAGGAGAGAATGGAGAGTTCAGTCATAAAAGTTATAAAGAAGTTTAACTCTCATAACCCGTTTCTCAGGAAGCTATTGGAGGAGATGGCTACACTACTACATGAGGGAGTAACCCCAAAAAGATAATGGCATCAAACACAGGAAATACAAGATCAAACAACATAAGAGAGAGGTAAAGGAAATCCTCAGGGACGGAGGAAAACAAGACAGCTGTGTAGCAGGCCTAGCAAACAGTGAGTCCAGGTGAAATCATGTTCAGAAGACCTGGGAGAGATTCCTCTAAGGTGAAATTGGTAAAAGTACCAGATGCCTCTGATGCAGTGCAAGGAAAACGTGGCGATGAATTAGTGTTAAGCACACAGAAAAACTAAGCAAAAATAAATAAAATTAAAAAGAAAGTAAATGAAAAAGACAATGTATAGGGAATACAAAAAGTTGTGCAAGGAAATAAAATTACAGTAGATCACATGGCTCAGCTTGGCATAGCACTGACAACCACAGTAAGGACTCTTGCTCGATCCAAAATTATGGAAGAATGACAGGATAGGTCAGGTGTAAATGCACACAGGGGTGAAAGTGGTGTGTGTGCCTGTACACGTGTGCCTGTGGAAGTGCTAAATCCTTATTGTCCTTAATGCTTTACACTAAAAAAAATTAAGAAGCACTATGCACTATAATCATGTCATTTAGCTGTATGGAGGCAAACAGTTAAAGTACTTGGTTTCCTTAGTCAAAAAATGAGCTGGGAGAAATGATAAGTGGTAGGTATTAAGGTATTAAGTCTTATAGAACTATTTGCCTAAGTGCTATGAATATATTGTTTTAATAAACAGAAAGTTCAAACTAAGCTTTTCTCGAAATATTTAACGAAGGGACAGTTTTAATTTAAAATTTTAGCTCTAAATCTGAATATTTTACTTTTAATGGGCAACAATTATTTAACACAAGCCCAACAGGTTTCCTTATCTCTAATTATTCTCTTGTCTTTTACAAATGCCAATCTCATCACTCCCTTGTTCAAAATCCTTAAAAATTTCCAGTTATTGAAACAGTCATAGGGATCTAAAGTACAGCGTAGGGAATACAGTCAACAACATTGTACTAACTAGGTGTGGTGCCAGGTATATATTAATTTTAAAATTAATTGGTATCCCAACAAAAACTAGTTTCATAATCAAACAAGTTTGGGAAACTTTTCATAAAAAAAAAGTAAATAGGTTTTTGCTGAGCTTCTCCCGAGCTGTATGCTAAGACGCAGTGTGTCTCCAAACTAATTTTACTCCATCAGAAATCAGTCTGGAAAGTGTGTATGCACAGGATAAAGGAACAAATTCCTTATCTTGGCCTTCAAGGCCCTTCTCTGGTGGCCCAGTGTCAACCCTCCCTGTTTCACATCCCACTGTCAACACCACCACATCCTCTCCTATTTATGTTAAAACTACAGTCATGAGCCGTGTAAAGATGTTTTGGTCAACGAAGGACCGAATGAATATATGATGGTGGCCCCGCAAGATTAGATAGAATGGAGTTGAAGAATTCCTATCTCCTAGTGACGTTGTAGCTGTTGTAATGGCACAGCGCACGCATTATTCACATGTCTGTGGTCATGCTGGTATAAACAAACTTGTGCTGCCAGTCGTATAAAAATATAGCGCATAGAATTATGTACATTCCACAATATTTGATAATGATAACACATGACTATGTTACTGGTTTATGCATTTACCACACTAGACCTTTTATCGTGATTTTAGAATGCCCTCTTTCTACTCACACACACAAAAGTATGCTGCACAAAAGTGTGCCGTGTTATGCCCACAGCAGCCTCACACATTCTTGTGTTTACCGAATCTCTTGGAGATTGCATTATTCTCTATTGTCCTTGGTTTAATCTTGTGTCCTTTAGTACAGGAACATGCTGTACAGGCTTGTAGCCTAGGAGCAGGCAATGTCATATAGTCTAGGTGCAAAGTAGGCTGTATCATCCAGGTGTGTGTAAGTGCACTATCTGATATTTGCACAAGGACCAAATGGCCTAACAATGCACTTCTCAGAGCACGTCCCCACTGTGAAGTGGCATTTGATGGTACTCGCAATTCAATGAGGGTCCCCTGGCTGTACTTTTCTACATGCTTTTCTTCCTCCCTCAGCCCAGATAGCACTGCTTTCAGAAAACCTTTCCCAGTCTCTACTGGCAGAATCAAAGACTTCTTCCTAGAGGCTTTCAGCATGTTGTGTTTACTCTTTCACTGGCTGCTACTAAGCTTTGATGATCTATTTCCTTGTGTGCTGAGCCTTTAGAAAGCAGCAACTACATACCTCTAATGTTTCTGGACCAGAATACTGAAAATAGTTTCTGAATGTTTGGGGAATAAACAAATGGATCCTTTATTAATTCAAACTTTAAAAAGACAAAATTTTAATTACTTAGAGAAGATCTTATTACCATATAATAGAGGTATTTGCTTATACAAATACACCATGGCAACGTAGTCTTTGATAGAAGAAGTATCTGTACATGTGGTTAACTGAATTTTTGGTAGAAGAATAATGTAATACAGTAGCCCCACTCTTAACGGTGGAGGATACGTTCCAAACCCCCAGTGGGAGCCTGAAACTGCGGATAGTACCATACTCTGTATTATACTGGTTTTCCCTAGATACATAAGATACAGACTTATGACAAAGTTTAATTTATAAATTAGGCACAGTAAAAGATTAACAATGTCTAGTAAAAAACACCAATTATAACAATATACTGTAATAGAAGTTATGTGAATGTCGTCTTTCTCAAATATCTTATTTTACTGTACTCATCTTCTTGTGATGATGGGAGACGATACAATGCCTACGTGATGAGATGAAGTGAGGTGCATGATGTAGCAACCTCAGTGTACAATTGTTTTTCCTTAGTAAGCTGAGAACTTTTACGTTTTCAGTCACTTAAAGGAAGCGCTTTATGGCTTTTCTCTGGCATATCCAAATTGCCAGCATCACTACTCTTACGCTTTGGGGCTATTATAGAGTAAAACAGGGTGACCTGAACACAAGCACTGCCATTCCAGATCTGACAACTCAGATGGCTCCTTAATGACTGATAGGTAGTAGCGCACACATCGGGGAGACCCTGGACAAAGGCACAATTCACAGCCTGGACTGTCCAATTCGCCTTGGACGGGCAGGCCAAATGCAAGATTTCATCCCGCTACTCAGAACAGAGCACAATTTAAATTTTATGAACTATTTCTGGAATTTTTCTTTTAATATTTTCAGGAAGCAGCTCTCAGGTGACTGAAACCATGGAAAGCAAAACCATGGATAAAGAGGGGAGCTACTGTATAATAAAAACATAATGTAATAATATATTATTACGTAAAATAATAATAAAAATAATGTAAAAAACATAATAATAATATATTAATATATAGCTATAGCTATTTAACCGATAGATAAATAGCTGGGGTTCTAAAATACTATTTGTGCCTTAAGAATAAAAGACAAATTTAGAAAGGACTAATCAACAGCAATTTCTTGTGGGTATCTAATAAAAGCCCAAGACAAATAATTTTGCCTTTGTTTTAAAATACGAAATTGAAGAACTGAACAAATACACAAAGTAAATTCAAGCTTGAGCAACACTACTTTCAAATCTAAGCCACTAAGCAATGATTCTTTCTCTGCATTTAAAAAATAAGTTTAGATTTTTTGATGTGCTGCCTTTAACAAAAAGTGGCACAATGGGCCTAAAACCTTCAGGGTTTATAAAGAAAGCAGTCACTGTACTGTGTTTCTGTTTGAATTACTATATTTACCTACATATACAGAGGGTGCCAAAAAATTGTATACACATTTTAAGAAAGGAAAAAACTGTATTAAAATTGTAATACTCAATGTATACCGATAACAAAAGATGAATACAAGTCACATTTGACTCTTGCAATTACAGGAGGTGTTCAAAGTGGTTACCATCAGCGTCTAGACACTTCTGATTACGGTGAACTACGGCTTGAGCAACGTTGACCCAAGTGTCCACTTGTATCGCTGGGCATGCCGTTTCAATTTCTTCACACAGTAACATGCGTCTCAAACTTATCACGAATGTGTGCAATTGTTAGGCGTGTTGGAGGTTCTGTTGTATTAATTGTCACTGTATTTCTACAATGTTCTCGAATTTCAAATACCGCTCCAAAATGGTCTCGTGCTCCTCAAATGACACCCGTGCTTCCGTCATTTTCTTTGACTGTCCTGCCTGTTGCATGGTGATGCTAGCATTTATTTAATGAACACCGTCTTTTGAGCGAATGTCACACTACACATTGCTACCGTAATTCAACTTCGAAAAGTAATACATAGATAACATCTCTTAAAATGTGTATACATTTTTTTGGCACCCCCGATATTTAAAGCCCTTAGTATCTGCTTTAAACACTTAAGTTTCATGAAGAAAGTATTTTTTAAAATTTTAAAATACAATGTACATAAATGCCTTTCTGGTCAGCTGTCCAGATGTAAGAACACTCCTAAATGCTCCAGAGCAGCAGGGAGTGATCCTGTGTTCCTAAAGTAAATGATTCTACTTGCCTACAGCCCAAGGAACAGCATTTATATATTACTTATCCTTTCAGCTACTCTTCACAAGTCTTCAGAAGTTCATACAATGTGCTGCCACCTGTACTAAGTTTGGGATAGGATAGGGTGGGGATCTTTGGGTTCCTAGCCAATAGTTGATAGCTCTACCCATGTCATTTCCTTTTTCCATCTTGCTCACTCCTGTTGAAAGGCTGACACCATGGTGTTGGTTCTGCTAAACCCCTATTTTAGTAGGAAAATACCAGGATGACAAAATATGCAAATAAACATTGGTACACATATTCTCTTATCTGAAACCTTTGGGTCCAGACTGTTTCAGAATTTAGCCTCTCATATTTTAGAAAGATGAGGCACGTAACTTCTATCACAAACTTTCTCCGACTGGGCTTGCTACAAAAACACATTAATATCTCTACAATGGCTATGAATGTTCGTATTAAGTGGGGCAAGTAACATCCTCACATCAGTTCAGGATAAGTTTTGCCATCAAATGAGTCTGCTGCAACTTTAGGAAATCAATTTCAGCTTTCAGATTTTTTAATTTGAGAATTATGATTATGGACCTGTACTTTCCAAAAATGAAAAACAACAACAACAACAAAAAACTAATCGAAAATTAAATAAAATACTTAAATTTTCTATGGCACTGAGGGTATAAAAGATTCACTCCTACACTGAAAAACTGGAAGAAATAGATTCAAAGACGTAACAACCTAATTTCAATGATTAAACACTGAGGTAGTATATGTATTTCATGATATCAATTTTATAGTAAATGTTTTATCAGTACTATGACACAGTGTAAGAAAATGACAATGAAATGCTTTAATTTTCTAGCACTTTAAATAATCACATCTAAATTGAGAACTTTGGGGGGGAAAAAGCAGATTTTTTTCAATCAAAAAAGATTACATCTATTAAATATAAAATGATGACATTCAGTTACTTTTAAGAAGTATTCTGAGTGGAAGAGTCTCAATTTTTTTTTAAACTTTAATACATATAACTCTTCTAAGTTTCTTTCTTACTGAAGAGGATTGTTGCAAGGATCCGATGAGATGACAGATATGTTACAGAGGATACGTAAATGTATGATCTTATAATTGTTCAAGAGAAGTCATCTTCCAGCCAGATTTCACCATACCAAATAAAGTCAGTGTATAAACTAATTACTTATAAATCAATTTAGGCTTTTATATTATTTCTCAAACTAATCTTGAGGGACAGTGTCTAAAATCAATAGCAACTGAATAAAAAGCAAACTAACAAACCAAACACACACAAAACCTCGCTTGTAAATTACACGTGACTAGGTAAGTTCCTACCATTGCAAATCCAACATCAGCTTTCTTCAGTGCCGGACCATCATTGGTGCCATCTCCGGTTACAGCTACCACCTGGCGCTGTTCTGAGACAGTGCTGTCAATTATACCTGAAATCAAAGTAAACATGTGTGTTGTAAAAACTCTCCCTTTAATTGATAAGGTGATTCTGCAGAATATCCTAAGTCAGTTTGAGTGACGCAAGGTTAAAAATAAATAACTAAGCAAACAGGAATGGAAACTGCTGAGATGCGAGACAAGGACCAACGCCAGAAACTAAGGTTATGTTAGAAGCAATATCCTGTTTTAATCACTGAAGATTAACACGTTCACCGAAGGCATCAAAAGGAAATCTATTTAGCTTTTATTGGACAAGATGATATCCATGACTCAATCTAAAATTCAGTATCTGTTACTATTTTAGGAAGTAGAACATATTTCTGTATTAAGGAATTATGAAATAATTATAAAACCTACTCACCTTTAACCAGTGTGTGTTTGTCAGTAGGAGATGATCTTGCAAGTACTCGAAGCTTTGGCCAAATCTTGTCTATCCGCTCTTGCTCAATCTATAAATTTTTGTCAAAGTTAAAACGTGCCCAAGCCTAGTTTCATAATTCCAAATTAGTTATCTGGCATGTATCCGTGGTTCTCAAAAGTGTGGTTAACAGACCAGTAGCACCAGCAACAATTCCTGGGAACTTGTTAGAAATGCAAATTCTTGAGCAAGGCCCTACCCAGGTTTATCTTATTAAATACTTGGGGGTGTGCCATATCAATGTTTTAAAAAGTTCTCCAGGTAATTCTGATACATACTCAAGTCTGAGAACCACTGCTATCTGTATCATTACAAGATCAGATTTTAAAAATCTCCCCAGTCTCTATGAAAACTCCTTAATTTAGCATAAAAAAGCTCAGAGTTTGGGGTCCCCTAAAATATACTTCCTATCAACGTTTCAAAACTCTCCTCCCATTACTCGCTTACACATACTGTACTTTGGAAATTGGCTTAAACTTAAATTTGTCAGTTATCCCTTTTATTTCCTAAAATGCTAATATTTTGCTTTTCGAGGTGCAGACTGCATTTATTCACACGTGATGCCTAATGCATAGTGCATATTCAGTATGTTCTTGCTGAATGAAATTTCTAATAAAAATACATCAATTAAAAAAAACAAATCCCTTACCTCTCCTTTTTCATTTCGTATTCTCCTGTTAAAATCTTTGCCTTCTAGGCACAAGAAATCTTCGCCAGGATGTAAAATACCACACTTGGTAGCAATAGCCCGAGCGGTATTAATATTATCACCAGTGACCATCCGCACAGTAATCCCAGCCCTTTGACATTTCTTTATTGCATCTGGTACCTGGTTTACATGAAAAAAATCCGTATTACGACAGAAAATTAGTATTTCCAGAAGAAAAAATCCCAACGAATATGCATTACCTCACAGTCCCACAAATCATTTTAATTACAACTTGTCAATATTTCCTGAATTATTCCCAATAACCTCTTCTTTCCTCTTCCACGGCCACAGTCCTAGTTCGGGCTTCATTTTCAGTTGTCATGCAACTTAATTTGTTTGCATTATTTACTTACCATAGGCTTTCTACCTTTCTGGTTTTACTGCCCATACACCACCAGTTAAGTGTTGGTGCTCTGTAGGGTTATGGGTGGTTCGCCTACTCTCTTCCCTTCAACTAACATCTGTGCGCTAATAACTTTCAAATCTGTCTCTTGCCCCGTCTCATTGTGATAGCTGGATTTACAGTCCAAGAGAAAAGTGAGCATCAGAATTTGGGTGTCCAAAAGGAGAGCACGTGTTCTAAACCTGCTTATGGAGCAGAAACCTGAGGGTCATCTGACCTCTTCCATCCCGCTACCCCATACATCCTGAAGGGCTGGAGATTTTACCTCAAACCTTCCCGTGTCCCTAGTGCTTGTTGCCTGAGCTATTACAACAGCTTTCTAATTTGTATCCCTCTCTTTATATTTGTTTCTCCTTTAAAACATCTGACATACTTGACAGCAGCGTTCTTTTTCTAATACACTTTCTTAGAAATATATGACTCCCCAATTGTTACACTATAAACCACCAAGTCCTCAGTGTAACTCGAGCCTCAAAATAGTTTTCTAGATTTATCTAAAAATTTTCTCCACTATATAGAACTTGATAGATGAATAATCTACACTATTAGTTCTGTGCCTTTGTTTTTGTAGTTCCCTTTGCCTAGCAAAATGCTTTCCTGCTGTTCTCTAACCAGAAAATCCTACTAGAGCAAAGGTTGCAAATGCAAATAAATACTATAGGGCCATGCAGGTAACATAAATGAGGAATACATGCTGAAGGTTGACAAACCCCAGACGAATGCCTGATGAAAGAGCTACTCAGCTCTAGCCTATTTTTACCTCTGGGGAATGAGAGCCCGATGTTGACAGAACCTACAATTTCACAAGAAAGCAGAAACCCAGATTTGTGTGTACTCTCTCAATATTTAATGTTTTAAACACACACACACACTCTCTCTCTCCCTCCCCCCCCAAAGATAACGTAACTGAAGGGTAAATTTGGCCTGTAAGCTGTTTGTGACTTCTATTATAAATACAGTTAAGTGTTCATCTCTCTGGGAGCTTTGATGGCCTATCTAGAAAGAATTGTGCCTTCACATTATACGCACACCTCTATTACAGCTCACGTATCATTTTATAGTTATTTGTTTACCTGAGTTTTCAGCAATTCAATGAGCTTCTTGAGGGTAGAACCCTGACCTGCTCATGTCTGCATCACCAACGCCTAGTACAATGCCTTCATTTAACAAATAAGTGCCTGACATATAAGCGGAGCTTAGTATTTGTTGAACTACTGAATTAAATATCGTCGGGAAAATAGTCACCCTTAGGTATTTTCCAAGGAGGCGCATATTGTAAACAGGGTACCACTGCGTCTTAGGAACATGTGTGCAATTTTAATTACTAGCAACATAAATAAATATGTATCTGTATATTTTAGGGTTTACAATGTAAAAGGATATCCCTCCATCTAGTGAACTCTTAGTCATTCACATCTTTGGACAGAAATATCACATGCATTCTCTTAAACTAGTATTTACTGAACGCCAGGCACTATGGTAGGTGCTGGTGACACAGGTGAGTGAAAGAACAGAGCCTGCCCAGATTATGTGAAAAAAAGAAATAAAAATCAGTATTTGATTTTGAAAACACTGGCCTGCTGTATAAATGTAGTATATATCCAGATACCTCGTTTAAAATAAAATGTGTCCATTAAGTACTCACTGATCAGAGGTTATCCTGAGATCATTTGGAATAGTGGAACAATGAATAAGAGGAAAAAACGGGTCACAGGTTAAAACTATATGGCAAATAACACTGAAGAAAGGCAAACACTTATTAATTGTCCACTAACCACCAAATACTTTCACTTAAAACTCTCAAACTACCATCATTTTTACAGATAAGACACTGAAGAAAAGCTAAGTACCTTGTTCAAGTACCTACATATATGCAGTAAAGCTGGATCTGTCCTAGATACCTAATTAATCTAGATTCTCTCTATATCAGAACGTCCAAGTCCAGAATACTCAAAGCTGTTTCATGTGACACTGTCTCATATTAGTAAAAAAGTACCTATCTTATTTTGAGATACTAAAAAAATTAAGTGCCATTTCCATGTTTAAAAATAAAACTCTCCATCAACCTCAATGCCAAGAACACAATACTATATACTTTCCAAAGGACAAAAGTTGCAGACATTCTGATTCAGTATTGTATTTAGATAAGACTTAAGCCAGAAGTCAATGTATAAAACTTTGAGTGGTTTGCTTTGAGTAACGGTTGGTAAAAATTATCCACCTGGATGTTTCCTAAGCATCTGAAACTCTAAAACCCCAAAACTGAATTTATCTTGACCTCTAAATATGCTGCTTCTTCTGATTCTCTTATTACACTGTTGTGATACTATCCACCACCCACCCAGTTATGCAAGTTAGAGACTGATTCCCCCACTTTGGGAAGATGCCTAATTGTGGAGATATAGTAATCTTAAACAGTCGTTTGCTACACACTCTCCTCAGGAGATCTCCTTAAGCCTCAGATGTGAATGCTTCAGCCTGGACTACTTTTAAGCTCTTAGGCCCAAATGCCTATTTGACATACATTTGGATGCTTCGGACACCTCAACAATGTTAAAAACAGTATATCCAAACCAAACCTAGTCATTCCTATTGGATCTACCTCCATTCACTTTGCAATCATCCCTTTCTTTCCCTCTTCCCTGGCAAATTATAGTTCTAAGCCATGGTCATCTCTTGCCTGGGATTCCTGCAATAATCTTACTCGCTTCCCTACTTCTACTCCTCTTTCTTTCTAATTCATTTCTTACATGGTACCTAAAATAGTATTTTAACAACATGAATCATGTCATTCCCCAGCCTGAAAATCACTAATTTTAGAATAAAATTTACAGCGCTAATTGCCTAGTACAACCAAAGATAATCTCATCAGTACCTTCTTGTCCATACTGTTCACCATACTGGCCTCCTTTCCACCTCTGAAATAGAGAAATACTTTCTCACCTTTAGCCCCCTGCATATTTTGTTCCATTTGCCTGGAATACTCTTCTTGCAGCTATTCACATGGCTGCCTCACTGTCAGCCATCCAATCGCAGCTCAAATGTCCTATCCTCAGAGATTCCTAATGTGGTCTCTCTCAATTACCTTATTTTATCCCCCGCGCATATCCTTTCTAGCCCTGATCATATTTGTACTAGTCTTATCTGATGTCACCCTCATTCCCTCCATGCCATCCAGAATGTAAGGACTATGAGGGCAGGGAGGAAATCTTATTCCTCACAGGATGTGTTTTCACTTGGCACACAGTCCATGTAGCCATAATTTCGTCTGTCTAGTTGTCTTCCTTCTCTAGAATGTAAGTTTCGTGACGATTTTGTTGACTGCAGTGTGTCCAGTTCCTAAGAGTACCTGGTACGACACACTGGGTGCTGAATTAATTAGTTGATAGTAAACAAGAGCTGGTTACGACACACTGGGTGCTGAATTAATTAGTTGATAGTAAACAAGAGCTGGTTTTGCCTTTGTGCTTTCACTCACATTGCTTTTTTGCTCAGAATGTGCCGACTCCTCTCTCTCTTGGTTTAGCTAACGCCTCCTCATCCTAGGAAGTTTTACTTGACCACTCCAGTGGTTAATATAGCATGGGTTTTAGACAGAGCCCGGGTCTGAACACTCTGGGCTCTATGGTCTAGAGCTCACCTCTACACAGCTCAACTTTTTTTCCCCATCTATCAAATGAGAGTAATGATACTCATAATTCACAGAGGTGAACATTAAAATAACTAATACAGGTAAGGCACTTGGCATTGTAGCTGGCACACAGTAAGAATGCAATAATAAAATGCTATTACTTTAGAATAGGTTGAAGGCTCATGTCCTGTGCCTATATATATCTATCAGTGAATTAACATCCTGGGTTATAATTCTCACATTTGCCCATCCCCACCAAGGACAGAGATCAGACCTCAACAATTGTTATGTTTCTAGTACACTAGTATAGTGCCTGGCACACAGTGGTTAGTCAATCAACTTTAAAAAAAAATGATGTAAAGAGGAAAGCCAAGTTTAGAGCTGCATGCTGTCCAATACGGTAACGTTTAAATTGATCAGTGTTTCAGTTGTACTGGCCATACTTAAAGAACTCAGAGTCACACATGGCCAGTGGCTACTGTACTGAACAATACCTAGAATACCTATTTCTGTCATCACATAGAGTTTAACCGGACAGTGCTGATCTAAAGACTATGCAAACAAATAACTTAATGGCATCTACTATTTAATTTAATGTATCAGTTGAAAACCCTACTCAGGTTAAGGCACTGTGCTAGGTTATGGTGCTCTCAACACACAGGATCTCAAAGGAAGCTGTCTAATTAAAAACTATAAATAGGTAGTATTGCATCACAAGCACTATTATTTATTTCACTTATCTTGGATTCACACAGAAAATAACAAAAATCACAGACACCACGAATTTTACTGGCAAAGTGGTTACAGTTAGTGCCCAGATCCTCTATATTTAACAGACTCTGCACATGCAGAACACAGAATGTTTCACCACCTCAGGTCTCACAGGGTCTTCAATCCCCACAACAGCAATGCATGTAAGGCCGGTGACAATATCATTTTCATTATCCCACTCTGGTTCTGGTTCTCCTGCTGGGAAATCTCTGAATGCAAGACATATGGTTCTCAAGCCTTCTGATGCCATCGGTTCAATCACAGTTTTTACAATATCATCACGGTCCCTTGGTCTGAACACTTTTGCCTCACCATTAGCACTCAAGATTTTGAAGCACCTAAAAGGAAATGTTGAATCCAAACATCAATAATTAACAAAAATAATGGTAAATGCCATTTAAGTGAACTGGAAGGGCTAGAAAACATGGGATCAGATATCTGGAAATTCAGAGAACTACGTATGTATGTTACATTTTACATACTTAAAACATATTCACTTTTCACTCTTCCCTTTATGAAGCAGACAGTTCTGATTTTTATGGTTCTCATTTGATAGTTCTCCTCTTCATCAGTTAATCTAGACAGACTCTAAACCTTCTCTTTTAGAAATGCAGAACTTTCATATTTTAACAAAGAACCTCTAGTGGCAGAGGAGAATTATACACCTACCCATTTTGGTACAGACTTAGACATTAATTTCAATTAACACAAAATTCACAAATACTTTTTTTCTTTTAAAGTAAAAAGCCAAGTTCAATCAACCCCTTACCTGAGACGTTGTTTCATCACCTATACTGTTTTAAACCATGAAAGAAAAAAAAATAACTTACTGTTAAAATAAGCATTCTCTTAGAATGAGAGATAATGCCAAAATAGTTTTATTGTCAGTGACACTAACCACAACTTTTTAATTATGTGGTCAATAAAAGTTACACTGTAGACTTCCCTATTGAAAGTTTATTTTTCACATAGCCTCTCTACGCTCCTCTCCCACGATGATGGCCAAATCCATTTTCCGTTTTGATTGTTTTCCAAAGCCTGCCATCACTGCTGAAGAGTTCCACTCAAAAGTTGTACCAGTACCTTACACTTACTGTATGCGAGACCAAAAGCTGCCTCCTCACTGCCCATCTAATGAACATCAACATCACTCCAATGATTTCAGTGTACAGCTAGTCCTCATTTATTGTTGCCCATAGGTTCTGCAACTTTAAGTGAAACAATGTACAATGAAACCAATTTCACCATAGGCTAATGGATATAAACAATTACGGCGCCTCATCAACGAACGTTACAATGAACGACGTTGAACGAAACGACGTTCTCCGAGGACCTGCTGTAAATCTAGAATTTCGCCCAGATACTTACTTTTTCTTCATCATCTATATAATATTGCCTCCTAAGTCCTATATATTTGTCCTCTCAACAGTCTTGTGAATGGAGCCTCCCTTTCCTTTCCCTCCCCCCGCTACTGCCTCCTTCCGGCTCTTCGAGCTCAAGCTCTTGTAACAGCCTTTTACTTGGTATCCATCTCCGGTCCATCCCTTCCCCTCTAACCCACCTTATTCCCTGATGCCAGATCATCTTCAACCACAGCTTTGATCGCTCCACTGATGAAGAAATTCTTCAGTCTCGTTCTCTGGCCTACTTACCGAAGTTTTAACTACTCAGCCTAACAGCGAAGAGCCTCTACAACAAAATGTGAGTATCACTGTGGATACAGTTCCTGTATACTTACTATATAGCAGACTCCATGCTATATGTTTCATATGCATTATTTTATTTTACTTGTACAGAGTTGGTGATTATCACCCTCTTTTTTCAGTGGAAAATAAAATGGAAGCTAAGGAAAGAATCTCCCTAAAATCCCAAAGCTCATTAGTTGCAGAAGAAGAGTCAAAGCCCGATTGGTTCTTGATTTTAAAAAATCTCCCCTGTACTACCTGCTACCCAGCAGCAAGCCAGGATGCAAAACTCCTAACCTTTCACACTGAAATCAGATAACCAATGTACGAGGAAGGGAAGAAAGTTCTCTGCGGCCTGTGTGCCACAAAAGCCCATGTCTTCCCAGCTGAAATACACTACTAGCTACTCCCCGCGCTGTGGCCTGCACATGCCACCTCCTGTGCTCTGATGTGGCTTCCTTTCACCTTGATACACGTACTTCTGACCGAAACCTATCTTAAATGCTGCATCCTTCACAGCACAACCTTTTACCCTCAAACCTTACCTATTTGTCATATGCTGCCTTTTCACTGATTTTACATCTGTCTCAAGTCTGTTAGGCCACAGTCTGTCAAGTATTTAAGGCAATACTAGATTATAGTCCATATAACGGCAAATTAAAAGTAGAAATATTTTAAATGTTGTAATTTCAAATGAGTTCTCTATTTCCAAAATTGGTCTTAAATTTCTTTTAAAAGTCTTCTACTTCTCTATTAAAGAAACCAAAATAATTTCAATACCTGTAACAGCACATTCACCTTAGGGAAAGTACAGATAAACACGTAATGTCAAAACTGAAGCTACTGGTCTATACGAGGGCAGTAAAAAAGAAAGATTACCGTTCAAAATGACAGGAGATATTTAAATATGACACTGCAGCAGAAATATGATAAATCCTCGCTCTGATATAAAAGGAAAATTCTCAAGATTTAGTTTTAATGCTTTGCTATTTTAAAAACTAACCTATAATTTTTTCATCACATTTCTGAGTCTACTGTCTACAATGCAGTGTTGAAGACACAAACTTCAGTTTTTCTTCACGGGAGGCTTACTTTTCATGATCCTATATAACAATGAAATCAACACGGCTAAAAACAAACATTAAGGGTTTACTTTATTAAATCTACCAGACTGAATGTAATGGGCTTATTTTCCCTCTAGCAAAATAGTAAGAAATAAAGAAGCTGGAGTATGAAAATGGCAAAATACCATGGGCAAACATCTGGATACCATTAATATACTAAAAAGCTCTGAGGTTCTATCAAATGCCTGATGGTCTCACAAAAAGAAAACAGTAACAATAACAATGTGGTTGGTATTCCATAAAGTAACTATAGTTAGCAATTAATTCACCTAAGCATTTTACTCTTACTTTTTCAGAATTATCTCAGATGCACCCTTGCTGAATATTCGGTAACTTCCATCGGAATTTTTCAGGACCGTACTCATGGACTTCCTAACAGAATTGAAGGTGTAGACTTTGTACAGTGCTTCTTCTGGTATTTCATTTCTAACATCCTGATAATCCCGTTTTAAATCCAAAAGAAGTCCCAACAAGGCACATTCAGTTTTATTACCAACATGACGAGGTAATCCACCCTCTTTCTCTGGTGGCTATAAGAGAAAAAGGTTTAGAAGACAGTACCATCTTGTTTCTCTATGACAGTTTAATTTCCAACGGAAAACAGAATGCGACATTCTAAAGCAAAATAACACACGGAACTTCTATTAGTATCAGCCGTTCTGAGGGGCACAGAAAGGAGAAGCGCTCTATGAAGAGAATGGTATGGATGCCAGTCTCAGCCCTGCCAGTTACTAGCTGGGTGAACTTTTGGCAAGTTACCCAACGGCTGGGATCCTTGGCTTGAGCATCTGAAAAACAGGAGCACTTAGGACTCAAGAATTAAATAAGTCATGAAAAGTGTAAAGCTGGTTCCTGATATATATGGTGTGGGACTTAATAAATTTTAATCCCTTTCTTTTTCTGTTTTCACTGAACATTTATAGCAACGAATTCAAAATTAAATCTACTTTACAAATTTTTATGACTTAAAATAAAAGTATTTGCATTAAAATAAAGCACTGCTGCCTCAACTATATATGGAAGCGTTCTTTTTTTCTCCCCATAGTCTCTTCACAAGTATCACCTCATATATTCATCACAACAGTATAAGGGCAGATGTGATCATCTTCACTTAACAGTTAAAGAAAGTAACGCTCGGACTTTCAGCTAGTAAAAGGCACGGCTAGATCGAGAACCAAGATCCTGTAATTTTCCAGTCCAATAATCCAATTCAGGCCTATTTTTAGCAAACGACTTGCAATATTAATTTTGTTCATGGGCTTCATCCATGAATCATTAGAACACATAACAAGTGAAACAATTTCACAATTTATGTTAAAAATAAAACATTTAAAACTTGACAAGTTAGAAATATTTTATTCTAAGGTAGTACGAGTCTAGAGTTACTTTATTGAGTTAGTTCCAAAAGGTCTAAGGATCGCCTTATAGGTAGGATCTACTGAGAAACCAGAAAGAACATAATACAGCAAGTATATACCAAACATCACTTCAAGCTGAAATCTGGCTTCAAAATTTTCTCTAAAAAATTGAGAGTTGACTTTCTACTATTTATTTTTTCATCTACAAAAGTCTACAAAAGTAAGATAGCCTGATCTTTTCACAAAATGAGCTTAATAAGAATTTAAAATTAAGAACTTGTTCCAGTTATAAGGCTTGAGAGTTCCTAAACACAGATGTTTTAAAAATAGAAGAAAAATACAAATATACAGAATACAAATGTTGATCAATAGATCTTACTTGTAACAAATTTATCAAAAAAACTTACATATACATCATATAACTGAATGCTTTTTAAAAACACAATTCAGTTCTTCAATTTATATATAGCAATGGCAGGTCTCAAGAGCTACATACAATCTAGTCATTACAAATTTAAAAATCAATTTTCATATATAAATGAATTACTAAAGACACCTTACCAGTATTTTTGATGTATAAGCACAATTCACAGAAATTCCTGTTACAAGATAGGACAAGATATTTGGTGGAATAGCTTCTGGTTCAGGAATCTTTTTATAATGTTTTTCATTTATGTAAGCTTGAACAACTGTCATTCTGTTCATTGTCAATGTTCCTGTTTTATCTGAACAAATGGCTGTAGCATTTCCCATGGTTTCACAAGCATCCAGATGCCTTACTAAGTTATTATCTTTCATCATTTTCTACAGTGACAAAAAATATCTAGTTAAGCTACATATAACACCAATCACCGTATTACATTAAAAACTGCTTTAAAATCAGAACTAAAACTCCCAGCTATATGCAGATACACATTATAAAGCAACAATACTGGAAGAATTTGAGTAGATGTGACCTATTCAAATAAGCTAATGAGAGGACTAGCTTTCTGGGGTTTCAATAATTTCACCACTGCATAACATCATCCAGTAAATGAATCCAGATACCCGCACCCCTATGCAAATCATACTGACCACAAGCCTCCAACAGCTCCTGGGAAGTATCCTCACATTACAAGGCAATCTGTACTGTTTAAGTACAGAGGTACATAATAACAGTGTAAGAGTATATTAACATTTAAGGATTAAGTCTCCTTATAAAGTGAAAACAAAAAATGTATCAATCACCAAGGAAAAAGTAGCTTGTACCAATTAAAACATAGAGCTTGTGGGCAGGTAGTTGCCGATTTCTTTCTTTCTTTCTTTTCTTTTTTTTTTTTTTTGACTGTGATAGATTGAGTTAACATATCAAATCCAGAATAGGTCATTTTTATCTTTTCCATATGCTGGGACACTTGGTATTCTCATCCTTTGGATCACCTCTTCCTCTTATTTACAAGAACAAAAAAGATAGTTTCTAAAAAATCAGTAGTCCCAAAAAGCATTTAAGTTAAAATGTTTGATAATTCTCAAAACATACGTGGAATGAGTTAAAAACTACATCGAGTTATTTTACAGTGTGTTCTTTGACTACTAACATGCAAGACACTGCAAAAAACTGGTTCTTTGAAGAAATAAATATGGGGAAGAAAGATGCGTACTCCCCAAATTAATACTGGCTTGAATTAACATTAAAGTTATATAAAAGAATGAAGTCTGGCAGTAAAGAAAATGTGTTCAATTGTGCACAGCATTAACAGAATTCGTAACAGGATCCTCAGTGAAACTAACAGTAGTTGGTAATATCTGGGCTAAATATTTAATAAAAGCTTAAACAACAGTAGTTAAAATGCTCTCATTTTCTATTAAAGGCATGCAAATCAATCGGGCTTACATCTTTTTGATCAATTGAAAAACCTGTATCATTAATGACTATTCAAAATGAACTAATGACAGTACTGGTAAAATGACTGATCGATGTGTCTGAAGTATGTTTACCCCAATTATTCAAAATTATTTTAAAACATCTAAAGAGGACAAACAGGCAATTACTGTATTTTGTCATCACTTTGACACATTTACCAACCATTTTATTTTTGAAACAAAAGATGTGAAATGCCTGAAAAAAACCACACAGCTCAAATAATAATCAAAAAATATTCTTATCATGACAGGTCTATTGTCAAGTGCTTGGGAATACTGAAGGTGAGAGTGTTAGAGCGGAAACCATGGCTAATTATATCGGTCACATCAGCAGTGTTACTTAAGGAGAACTGCTCGTTAACTTAAGGAAATTGACAAGAGCAGTGTTCTTCCATTAAGTATGATTTTACTTGCGGAGGCACTTTGAAAGGAAGATCAAAACTGCCCAAGCTGAAACTTCTTGAAATCAAACTTACCTTTTCCATGTAAGATTTAAAATCAACACAAATAAATTAATCTTCAAACAGATTATTACTTTACGTAAATAGTAGTTAGCAAAGTCATCAAAGTGCATTTTCAGCATTCTAGTTGGAAAACAAGGATTGAGCTACTGTAAAATGAGTGATCAGAGAAGGTGACATTTGAAGAGACCTGGATAAAGAGAGCAGATGATTCAAAGGAAGGAATGAGTAGCTCTGAAGTGAGAACACGGCTAGGCTATTTGAAAACAGCAGGAAGACTGGTGAGGCTGGACCGGAAGGAGAGAGAGGTGGATTAGCACCAAGAGGTAAGCAAGGGCCAGGCTGGCAGGGTCCCGCAGGACATGGGAAGGAGCGGGGATCTTATTCTTAGTGTCATGAAAAGCCACTGGAGCTTCACACAAGGAAATAATATGATCTGAATTACTGTTTTAGGAACATGAGTGCCTACCTTGTGAAAGCTGGACGGTAGGGTAACGGGGAGGAAGAGTGGAAACAAGCTGGCCTGAGAAACGTGGATGCAAGTAAACCCTCCGGCCCTTGGGCCACAGGTAAGTGACAGTCTTACGTTAGTCTTACAGATGGGAAAGAGGTGACGACACAAAGGACAACCTGACTATCATGCAATGGAAACGAGGCCAGACTGTCGAGCAGAGTCATGCTTAGGTTCTGCACCAAGGCTGTCCTCCAGGGAGGTCTAAGTCTCTGTGGCCCGGGGATCTTCAGCTGGAGAAAGGCAGGGAGTCAATGACAGAATTTTCAAAGAAAACTGTAAATTTATGGAATTCTCTGACTTTCTGAATCAGAAACAAGAGTAACCAGACACGTGCTTTCTAGACCAGCTGAGGCTTTACGCTTAGAACAGCTCCTTACCCATTGCGACTTACCTTGACTGAATAGGCCAGTGAGATTGTGACCGCAAGTGGAAGACCTTCTGGCACGGCTACGACTAAAACTGTAACTCCAATAATGAAGAACTTCACAAAATACTGTATGTAAATCGGTGTGCACTCAGCAAGCCATGGTCTCTTCTGAACCCAGAATGTATCAATTACAAAATATAACACTAGGATGATAACTGTGATGGCAGACATCAACAAACCTATCAGTATATTAAAAAATAAGTAAATAAAGGAAAAGGTAATTATTTGAATATTTCAGACAGTACTCATTGTCAGTTATATACTGGCCACAGGAAGAATCATAACTGGTTTGTTATTATTTACTTTAATTTCTCTGAGAAACCGTTAACTTCTTTTTTGGTACCTAACTCATCACTTGACATTGTCATACTTAATTTCTGCTTCCAAGTAGACCTCCGTCCCCAGGAGAACTGGGAGAAAAGCATTTATGATTCTTTCCTAGACTTAATTGTATCTTCGGTCTTCTACGAAGGCTGAGACAAAATAACAGGCAATGACAAGGAAATAACAAAAGTTTAGCATAAGCTAGCGCTTTACATATGGGCAACTTGTCTGCCGCTGAAAGAGAATCCAAATAGAATCTGATCAATGGGAAGACTTGAAATTAAATGTTCAATCTTACATTCTTTTATTAAAAAACCACAAATTATCTCTTAATTTTTTGTCTATCCTTACTGCTTCATTAACTTAGAAGACCAAGAGTTAATCATACATTACAAACTATTTACCTCTCTATTTTGTGGGTAATTTAGTCTCTGATAAATGAGGAGTAAAAAACAAGGCAAGTCCATGTATCTGGGTCTAATAACCCAATCCAGTGCCTACTAACTACTGTCACTATCTTTTCTCCAACATTATAGCGTCAGTATTACCACTTGGCTACATATTACAAAAAGCACGCATTTGCCATTAGATAATAAGCTTCTTGAGAACAAAAGCAAAAAGTTCATGATTTCCAACATACTCCTAGGAAGTAATAGATTGATGCAATATAAGTGATTTTAATAGTATATGCTGATTTAGGCACACGTGTTCTTTTGCAAAAAATGATACTGCTGGAGGGCATGCTGTTTTTATTTAAGAGTTTTTTTTTTTTTTTTAAAGAATGGTTCTCTCAACAGGTGTTTTCTAGTGATGGCAGCAATTTAGTACTTTTAGCTTCACCAGGATAACTCTTTAATTAATCCATTTAACTGAACTATAACTTTTAAAAAACACATACCTAAATTGTCCATAAATAGTCAATAAAAATATAAACAAAATGTGTGGTGAAATTTTTTTATATTAAAATACAGTTGGATAACCTGTATGGGATAACCTCACTGCTAGCCCTCTCTGCACTGCTCCCAGAAATTCAGAAATGAAAGCATGGGCTTATGAATTGGACAGACTTAGGCTGATCTTAACTTGACCACTTATTAAGCTAGCTGACAAAGGACACTTCCCTCTACGTAAAGTGGGATGACAGCCTCTAAGCTGCAATGATAGTAGGAGGCTTGACAATAACTCAAAAGGCCTGGTATACATTGTGGCTGAAATAGAAAATATTTCCAACTCCCCTTCCACTCACAAAGAAACGATTTCCAGACTGAAATGTGACAAAAGACGAGTTTTAACCAGAGAGTATTTTAAAATACAACCCCTTGTTTTCCTTTATGTATCATACCTGCTTTGCCAATCTGAACAGCCAGCTTTGTAAGTTTCCCTTGTAGAACAGATTTTTCCTTTTTTGGCAAATTTGCTTTCTTTTTGTCTTTTTCATCACCGTCTCCACCTTCTTCACTCTTCAAAGGCTGCATTTCCATGGCTGCACCATCTTGGGCTTTTGCTACATTTAAGAGCAAATATAACTTCACTACCTTTTAAGGGCACACGTAACTACCGACATTTTTAAGCAATTTTTGATAAAAATCAGTTTGTTTCAGAAAACTAGAAAACATTTAAACATGCAGCTGTGTATGTGTACATGTGTATATCTATCCAATGAAAGTAAGACAATAGTGACACTCAGTTGTGAAACTGTGCACCATAACTGAGCACGTTGTGTTAGACAACAAGGACGAAGCACAGGCAGACACACAGGGCCCTTCAACTAAACTAAATGCCAAGTCATTTCTCTTCCCGTGTTGTGTTAGGTGATGAGACTTATTCATAACACCACAAATCCCTTCCATATAATCCCTAACACAATGTAGAACATTAGGTATGAACTTACATATAGAGAAATATGCATGTATTTAGACTCTTAAATAGATGCAAAAAACATTTACGTTATATATTTTGTTTCTTATGCATTTTGGCTAGCAATTATATAGTAACCAATGTTAAAATACCCAAAATGCTTAAGTTGAAAGCTACCTACATCTGGATTTTTCTATACTTACTACCACAAATCACAATTAAAATCTTACTAACATTGTAAGGCAGCATGACTAAGGCAATGACAGGAAGAGAGATTAACCCAAGTTAACATGTATTGTTATTTTCCCTGCTACATGTATCCTAAACTTTTGGATAAATACCGTGCCCAGTAGATATATTTTTGAATTCAATGAAAAGAAATTAACTCCTCCTGAACTTACCTTTGTTGCGATTCTCAATAGCTCCATCTTGTTTCTTATCTGTAGGAACAAAATGGGAATTAAAGCTTTCCAAAAGAAATGAATACAGCCATACTAAATTATGCAAAGGTAGTTCACATTTCTATAACAGCATTGTTACACAATGGTACGTGTGTGTGTGTGTGTGTGTGTGTGTGTGTGTGTGTACACACACAGATCAGAAAGCATCTGGCTTGTAACGACCTGCTGGGTCAATCACTCCCTAGGTTGTAACCATAGGGGAATACTCCAAAATAATTTTGGCATCTATGCTTGTTTAATTTCTCCAGAAGGCTTTACTTTTTTTTTTATGCTGTGATAAACCCAAATATGGTACAAGAGATTTTCAAACGACATACAGACATAATCCTAAGAAAGGAGAAAAGGGCAGGGGAAGAGAGGAAGGGAGGAATGTCATAGAAACACACTAGGCAGGAGAACTTTGATGGGAATGAGAATATAAATAGTATGTATAACCAACAGGGGAGCCAACTAAGTAAAACTAGAATATGAATGTATAGAATAAGCCAGTAAGACTACCAGTTGAGATAATTCCAATAATCGGCTTAGCTATAGAGAAAAGAGAAAGATGAGAATGTCTGAAGCAATAAAGTCATCAAGGAGGGAATGGGTCTACTGTTCGGAGTAGGCAGGCTAATATTAGAAATGACAAAGAGGAAGCAGAACCATTCAGCCTGTTTTTCTTCCAGCTGCTCTATCAAGGAGAGCTATCTTCAAACTGGAAAACGTGGAACAAATATGGTCAAGAAAGAACAGAGGCTCCAGATAATTGAGGAGATAGTAAGAGAATACCAGGCTACTTTTAATGAGCTCAAGATTGGAGAGAGACCAGAGAGCCACATTCCAGACAACTAAGGGAACTGAGACAGATCACCCCACCCTGGACTGCTTTTGGCTGGGAGAAGGGCTGGGAGGCCACAGATGGAAAAAGGGTGTCCCAGTCTACAAAAAACAAAACAAAAAACCCCGAAGAACAAAAATGGTAGACAATGAGTTAGATGTTACTTCCTGGGAATACTCTTGACTGGATTAATAAAAACAAGGGTATAAAATCTTAGAAAAAAAGGGTGCATACTGGAAAAGACACTGTGGGGTCAATAAGAATAAAGCCATGACAAACGTCTCTTTCTTTATGAACAGGGCCGGCTGACTTCAGGCTCCTATAATTTTGCATGCAGCTCAGTGCATGGTTAAGAGCGGACTATTGAGTCAGACAAGTGGGCCTATCTTCCACTTACAAGATCTTTGACCTGGAACAAGTTGTATAACCTCCATAAACTCGAGTTTACTCATCAATAAAAAGAGTAACAATCTTTACGTCTTATGGCGGTGAGGATTAATGAGATATGCAGATTAAGCCTTCAGTAAATGATATCATCACCACTGGTTTTCAAACTGCCTACCACTCTGCCTTAGGAAACCTAAGGCAGCCCATGGCGGCCGTGGTGGGAGGACCAGGGACACCGAGAATGTGCGCTTGCTATCCTCGCTTGCAGCCAGAACTTTTCAAACACGTTTCTGTTTGAAATAAAAGACTTCACAGCTAAAGACAAAACCCAAAGAACAAAACAAAACACCCCAATATTAAAAACACTGCTGTAGTTGTAGCAAATCAAGATTTCTGCAAGGCATTTATTTTAGAAGATCTCAAAATACTTATGCGTGTGAGAGAAATATGGGCCTACTATTCTAAGTAAAATTAACTAATAAATCTAAATGGTTAGACCACAGTAACCTGCTGTCAACATACAGGGCAAAAGCTCTGGAGGAATGACCCTGAGTGGAAGAAAAGGGTGGTATAGTAGGTACTTAGAAGCAGGGTGGGGAGGACTTTTTAAAAAAAGCACTACGCTCCCCGCTAAGTGATTCTGAGTTGTCTTCCCATCTAGGATGGAGTTTCTTATGAGGTCCTTGTGAACAGAGGATGGTCACCAAATTTGCTGGTGACTGATCACTTGGAGGGACAGCAGATATAATACATCAAATAAAGATCTTGATATCTCACAATGGACTGAATATAACATGACAAACATTAATAGGTGTCAAAGTGAAGTCCTGGTCTTATGTCCAAACACCAACAATGTAAGTAAAGACTGGGAAATGGGAATAGTAAAAAACTTGAAAGAGATTAAAACCTCAATGAGACCAAAATGTGATAAGGCCGACACAGACAGCTACTACTAACGTAGCAGAAAAAATAATCAAATAACAAGTGAGAAAGTTTAATTAATTTTTCTGGTCAGATGACACGGAGACTCTAAAACTAGAGAACAAAGGCAATGGAAGCATTCAACATGAATTTACTCCTTGGTAAAGCGACTGCTGCATTCACTAAAGGCCCTTCATGGACTCTTGATGGAAAAGAAAAACTTCCCTTCCAGTAATTCTACCACTTAAAAGTACACTCCTGGGTAACATTGTAACTTCTTGTAGAACTGTTCATATCAAATCTCATGAAAGAAGTGTATGTTTTGTGCCAGTTCTTAGAATTTAGTTGCCCTATTTCCAAATACCAATTCTTTTATAGCAAATTGCCATTCTTACTCTTCTTTTCCTTTTTCTTCTCATCTTTCTTCTCTTCCTCTTCACCTCCAGCTCCAAGTAAGGTAAAGATAATTCCAGTCTGAGAATTTACACCGACAGCGGTAACTACCATTCTCCCAGAGCCCTCCATGACGTGGGTACCTGCCAACAACAGAAAATTGGTTTGTTCTTAAAAATCAGAATAGAAGTTTCGCCTACAAACAAATTTCCCACTTTAGTAACACTGTCTTTAATGTCCTGAATTTTTTATAAAATAAATTCAATACATAAGACATTAAATAAAATCTAAATTATGCTAAGGTTTTAACTCTGTAATCAGTCATATTTGCGTTCAGCACTCACTCAAACCACTCATTTATCATGTGATATTGGGCAAATTACAACATCTCAATTCCTTATCCATAAAATGGAGATAACAGCACCCACACTTCATAAAACAATGAGACTCAAGCCTATAAATGTGACATGGTTAGCATACTTCCTAGAATTTGTAGGGATTCAATAATAAATGCTCAGCATTTTTAATTACATCATCACCATCATCATCATTAGGGACATTTCTCTCAGAAATACATTGATTATAAAAGAAATGTGCTTATAACCAAAGGGATTCTGTAGCATCAAACGTCCGATTTCCCAGACCTCACCCCACGACCTAACCCAGACTTTCCAACCCAGCCTGCCTACATGATTGCAATTAACCTCCTAGCTAGTCTGTCTTTCCAGTTCATCTCAAAATCAGTTTTAATTTTCCTAAAATAGGATTTGTGTCATAAGCTTTTGATGGCTCAGAAACTTCTGACTCTACACTGCCCTCTGGACTAAGTCCAACATCTTCACCTCGAGACCAAACAACCTTTCACACTTTTCCATCCACTACTCTAACATGAAATTTCATTACAGAAAGCAAGGGAGCAAGATGGGAACACTGAATTCTCTGTCCGTCACAAAAATCTTGTTAATTGGTAGGCGGTATTATTCTTATTTTCTAAAACTGTGCCCAGGGTTACATAATTATTAAGTGGAAAGGCAAGGATTCAATCCAGCTCCCATCAGAGGACAGATGACATATTCGCTTTACAATATAATGCCAACAAATTTGCTTCCAGTTCTCCAACGTGTACATCCACACCTCTGCACCCTTTATCGCTTGTTAGAAGGCTTCCCACCTCTCTACTCTAATATTTTGGTGAATTTTAAGTAGATCAAAACTTCATTCTTTTTTAACACTCAGTGAAGTCTTCTTTACAGTTATCTCTTATCTACTTGATCTCCTAGTTCACAAATACCTGGAAGGCAGGTTCTCTAGCACGTACCACCATCTTAGGTGCCAAATCAATGCTCAAAGGTTATCTGCTAAATAAGATCATAAAGCATATGTACTTACTACAATACTTACGAGTTAATATTTGGCTATTAACTACTGAGTAACTTATCCAATATGAATGTAATTTTAGGCCTTTGGTTTTCTTGCTTTAAAAATCTATATTCTGAATATTTCACTAATTATTACCTTCTTTGCCAGTGAAAATGCGAGGGAAACAAGAAATGAAATTTAGGATAATGAAACAATATTTACTGAGCAAGTATTATGTGTAAAAGACAGTTTGTTTCTTTTAACAATTCTGTCTTTTGGCAGGTTTCAATTTCTTATTTTCTGTTCTTTCTTACCACAGGTAAATCATATGTTGGCCATTAATATGCTCAAAGTAAACAGTTCTTGCTCTGGTCATATCCCTACTGCTAACTGAAAAACTGCTTTTAAAAATCTAAATTTAAGAAGCCAAGAACAGCAATGAGAGATGGCATCATGAGAATAAATTTAGAAATAAATGCATTTCATGTTTTTTAGTACATTTTTGGAATAGAGAAATAAATGCAGAAAAACTTTCCCACCCATACTACGATAAGGGACTCTACAAAGTTATTTCAGTCTTTTCTTAAGCATGGAAAATTTATCGAGTTCTCTTGGTGAACTTGGTGCATTAGGAACCTGAGTACATATAAACTTAGCAGCCATCTCTATAAAAATAGGAAAGGACCAAAGTTCAGTGAAAGGATGTCAACCTGAAGAGTTAAGCTCTATGTATGTAAGCTAGGTGTACATAAAACCCACGAAGTATCTACGGCAGAATGGCAAGAGGATACTCTCAGTTCACCAGATATGGTCCAGTTAGTCTACAGAGGAGGTAAAGTTTGATTAGATAGCTTCTCTCTTCTTTGGAGCGATTATAGATTTTATTTGGTTAACATTAACTAAAGTTGCTTAGACCTATGGTAAGGAATAAGTCAAATAACTATACGTTATATGTAAATACATTGTACTTACATGGCCAAGATATTTTTTCTGTCTATTTGGAATAAATCACAAGCACATCAATGTAAATAAAAACCCCAAATAGAGTACGAATATTCTTAGTGGTGAAGAACAGTGAAGGTATACAAATTTCACGTTTTCAAGAAGAAACATTACTCTATTTATAATGGTGTTTATAAATGCACACATATGTAATTACTCTGATCTTTAATGGTGGGACATTCCATAGTGAGGTTTTGGCACATAATTGCAAATCTTAAAAAGGTAATTGTTACAGTTAGGTAAGTGCCCCAAAATTGTGATTCTCACTTAACTGACCCTTGTCATAGGTGTGACTCTGATTTCAGTAAAGCCAGGTTCAGACAATTGAAATATAAAATTCACAGAGAAGAACTGAAAAATTATAGCTGCCAAGTTATTAAACAAGTTAAATCAGTAGGAAATCTTCTTACAATGTAAAAAATGTTGCCATTTTTCATTAACATCGGAAAATGGTAACAGAAAACAAATAGGCAACATTTTGCTTTTTCCAAACTCTAGTATAATTCAATCTAATGTATTTTAGAAGGCACTTTGGAATTGTTCCCATCATTCCTTCTGTTTCACTTCCAATTAACCTAGGTCGAGCTATCACAGTCAGACTGCTATAAGAGCCTCCCCAACAGACACCCACTTCCTCCCCTTTCACCCATACAAATCCTTCCCTTCTCAGAACACGTCTTAACCACGTGTAAATTCAATCCTGCCCAGTAGATGTGGTACTACTCCTGGACGTACTGTTGATTAGTCATATCATCTTAGATAAACAGGTTATGTCTCAGACTCGGTCCTCAGTAGTTAAATGAGATAGTTGGATTAGGTTAACTTTAAGGATTTTATCAGTTCTTAAAAAAAAAAAAACCTGTCCTTTATCAACCATTACAGAAAATTCACTAATTTGCTTTAAACACATAATTATTCTTCAATCTTGTTTGTCAGCAGACTGTAAATATAAATGTGATACAGAAAAACAGAGAACAATTCAATAGAGATCAATTCGACTTGTATTTTAGTTTTATCATTACACTAACATTAACTAACACTGGCTATCAAATCTCTTAATTTTTTTGGACTCAGTTTCCTCATTTGTAAAAATATAACTCTGGATTCAAAGCTACCTAATGTCTTTGACAGTTTACGAAAAAAGAAAAAAAAAGAAAAAAAGAAAAAAAGCCTAAAAAAGGCTCCAAGGATTATAAGGGTTAAGCCAGCATAAATCACATCATTGACTCTTAGGAAAAACAGTGTCTGCTGACACTGTTATACAGCTGTGGGGGAGAAACAAGTTACAAGTTATGAAGGAAATTCATACCTGATAGAAGTAAGGGATCTTTATCTAAAGACTTCTTAACATGATCAGATTCACCCGTCAATGAGCTCTCATCAATTTTAAGATCATTGCCTTGAATAAGTATGCCGTCAGCTGGAAGAAGATCACCTAAAACAGAAAGCAGTAATATGTTAAACTGTAAACAAGATTACAATAAATTGACACCAAGTGACAGATGTACTGCTCTTTGTGACTTACCGTATTTCACTTGAGCAATATCTCCAACAGTAATGTCAGCTACAGGAATCTGAATGACCTGCCCACCCCTGATGACCGTGAACTTCTGTTCCTGTTCAATTCGACTCTGCAAACCTCTGAACTGTTTTTCCTTACTCCAGTCATTGAAAGCTGTTACTAACACCACACACACAACTGACAAGAGGATTGCAGCTCCTTCAATCCAACCAGTTTCACCTTCGCCTTCTTCTTCTCCAACAGAAACTTCTCCACAAACTATTTGGGAAAGAAAGAAAATGCTCATCAAAAAGGATTCTGAATTGATGGTAACAGACATGTAATAACTATGACCTTTATGTATCTCGTTAATTTTACTTACAGCACTAAACACCTCATTGCACTCAAAGCATTCCAGAATGATGAGAACGTTTACCATGTCAATTGTCAATCAACTTCCCTGCCTCTGAAGAGTCTCATCCTCAGGAAGGCACTTGACAGTAGTACTGTTTAAGAGTAAGGACACTAGAGAAGATTAAACACCAAACCTAAGGCAAGTTACTTATTTTTGAGACTTGGTTTCTTCATCTGTCAAGTTAGGATATCCCATCTACCCCACAGTTGTGAGGATTCAACAAGAGAACACTTACAAAGTAGGTAGAGCAGTGGTGAAGACGTCCTTTGCACTCAACAAATGGTTAATGCTATTACTAACTACATATGGTAGGCAAAACACAAATGAGAAATCAATCATTATGTGCTATCCATGAATCAAGCTTACTGACTAGATCAATTTTACTGGAGTATGATCAAATGTTGGATTTCATAACATGAAAAGTTAAGGAAAGTGCCACTCATAATTTAACTATTTAAGTACCTACTCTAGGTGCCAGACACTGTTAGAAGCTAGGGATGCAGCAGTGAGTAAGACACACAACCTCCCTCTCTTTAGAGAACCCATATTCAGATTGTTAGGCGCAGCTGATGTAAAAATTCAGGCAATAAAACACAAATAATTAGTATTAGATGTTGTAAGTGCCACGAAGAAAATAAAACATGGTGATGTGCTATCAAGTGAACAAAGAGGGCTAATTGTGGTTGGATGAGCAGAGGCCTCTCTGAAGTGCCCATGACATTTGAGCTAGGAGCCAAATAATAAACGGGAACTAGCCGTATAGCTCTAGGGAAGAACATTCCAGGGACAGATTCAAGTCAGTACAAAGGCTCTACGGCAGAAAAGAGTTTGAAAAAAGATAGGGGAGGAAAAAAATAACAAACTTAAAACTGTAAGGTCAATAATGGTAAAGAAAGAATCATGGAACAGTGCTGTTTGGACTTTGGACTGCAATCTCTTTGTGAATCTAAAATCAATTTGGTGGCTCATGACCAGCATTTTGAAAAATGAAACAGGACAAAATAGAAGAAAGGATATACATGCAGGGAAGGTTCATACTGTTTCCTGAAAGCGTACTTGGGTAATTTATAAATTCACATGAAGGCACATGTTCTTCTGTGTTCCTATATAAAGTTCTTTCTTATTGAGGGTAAAGCTGAAACCTCTGAAAGTCACTGATTTTCTTAGGACAGGCAAAGCAGGAAAAGGATTATTCAGAAGAAAAGAATGAGTAAATGAATGGCATTAGAAATGATTAAAGCATATTCCAGAACAGTGAGCATGAACTGAAGAGAGGATTTGAGGTACACGGACGCTGAATAAAGATTAAGCTGGGAGAGTTACGTGGGACAGGTGAAGGAAAAGAAGACAGAGATGAGAAAGATCAATTGGGGATGAAAAAGAAGGGGTGATGTTAACATTCACAAAAAGTTTGCCTTATATTTCATGAATGTATAGCCCAATTTTCAACAGACTTTATTACATGTGCTAATATGATATGATGAATACAGAAGCAGATGAGAACCCAGTTATATTTAATTCAGCCAGACATTAAAGAGATACAATGGAATGAAAAACACCACTAACTATTTAAAACTTCATGAATAGTAATTAATCACAGTAATTATATTTATTGTAACAATACTTATTTTTAAAATGCACTGATAAATATTTTTAAATTTCTCAGTTTTAATTAAGAACACAGTAAATATCTACAGATATAACTCCCATAATCAAAAGCTCTTTGGAGTCCTCAATACTTCAAGAGTGTAAAGGGGCCCTGCGACTAAGGAGTCTTATATAGATTTCTTTATGATGTGGGTTATAGCGCTTATTTTCACCCCAAACCGTATCAGTAAGACATTTTGGTAATTTAGTTTCTATGACTATAGATTTACAATTCATGGATTTCCTTTGAAGCAAATTACTACTACTCAGTGTTAAAACATAACATGATGAAAAGATACATAGAATACATTAACAAATTTAAAAAGAATGAAGTAGACACACTAACACCTCAACATGGAGCGAACATGCCATTGTTTTATTAACACCTTCTAGTGGATTCTGAATCTCTTTAAAGGGCCTATGACACTGACAACTCTGGATTATCTTCCCAGTTGGATCTAATATCAGTGTCTCCTTAAGCAAATTTGGGAAAGGGCCTGTTACTACGTCCTACAAATGAAGCGGTCCCAATTCCAGAAAGATTTGTCCAGGCCATAGTAGTAACAAAATCCACTCCCATTGAAAATATTTTTCTTTAGTTTTCTTACAGTTTTGTAAAAAAAAAAAATGTTAAAAGTAAAAGGTTTTTAATAATCTGCTAACTCACTCAATTCTAGAATACCAATTCTCAGTATTCATAACGACAGCTGGGTAAACTGAACACTGATGAATTTAGCTGTATTCCACTAAACATGGTATGACCACCTTTTTCAGATAAAAAGACACATACATTTACACATCCTCACACCTACCCACACATGAACACATTCACATACATGAGCACACATAGACACACATATACACAAAAACATTTTTTTAAAACCTGGGAGGATATATATCAAAACGGTATAGCAGTAATCTCTAAGAAGTGGAATTTTCAGTAAATATTATTTCTTCCTCTGAACTGTCATTTCCCCCTAACTGTTCTACAGCAAAACATGTACTATTTTATTGTATTATTTAATAAAAATAAACAAAAGTTTAAAAAATATTTTTGGCTCAATACTGACAAGAACATTGCATAAATCTTGTCTCATTTATATCAGTTTTTCTCCACCACAGGCTGCTCTGCCCTCTTTTGGACACTGGGCAATGTCTGCCCACATTTTTGGTTGCCTCATTTGGTATAATGCACCTGGCAACAAAGAATGTTCCAATGCAAAATGTAAACAGTGCTCCTGCTGAAACACCCTGATCTATACTGATCTCAGGTAAACTGGCCTTTCCTGTGACCAACTTTCTTCATTTAAGAAAAAAAAAAAAAAAAAAAGTTCTCACAAGAGCTCTACATATACCTTTGAAGGAATTACTTTAAATGATTACCTAAACCAACTTTTAGAGTTAGCAAGCATTTATTCAAGTCTTTGTAACTTGAAAAGCATAAAAACGAAGCATTCAGAAACACATACTTTGGAGAATAACCCTGTTGATATACAAAATACTGTTACTGGTTCACTCTATAGCTACTTAAATATATTGACCAATACCCAAGCTAGATTTCCTAGCAGTTATCAAATGTACAGTCAGAAGTACCCAATTTAAATAAATCTTTTAAAAGGAGAGGAAATTTAAAAGAGAAATGAAGGACAGAGGAAGCTGGGAGGAAAACAAAACCATTTGTAGCTACTAGTTAAAGTTAAAGCAGATCTACCATTCTATAATGGGTTTTTCCATTGGCCAGGATACTTTGTAGTATAAACATTTCTAGAATGCCAAGACGATTACTCAAATCACACACACAACAACACAGTTTAAGAACTTCAAAAGTAATGGATTGGGGAAGGGAATAGAATTTTGCTTTCAGAATGCTTTTCCTACCGACTGAAAAAAAAAAAAAAAAACAAAAACCCAAATGAAAAACTAATTATTTCACAATACTGTTCTGAAGAACTTAAAAACAGTGGTGGCACAGATTACATCAGATATATGGCTTAGCTCCTTGCCAGACACATTGTATGTATAGATGGGCAGGTTACGTAACCTGTGTCTCACTATAAAATGGAGATGACACCATCTACATCATAGGGTTACTGTGAAAATTATCTGAGGTAATACAGTTAAAGAACTACTAAAGGCACACTTAGGATGGTGCCCAGTATACAGCAAACCATTAGTAACTGTGGCCTGCTACTATTATTATGCATTAGGTAAGCAAATAAGCTGAACTTAGTAACACACACACACACACACGTCTTTTTTTTTTTTTTTCTCCTCCCCAATTTACTTACGTGCATTATCCCCTTCTGGAGGTTGATAAAATGAAAGGCCCAATGATACTATGGCTGCAATTTCTAATATAATTAAAGTGACATCTTGTAATGCTTCCCATACTAACTGAAGAAAGGTTTTTGGCTTTTTAGGAGGTATAAAATTCTTTCCAAACGCTGCTTCTCTTCTTTCTATATCTGCAGGGTTTCCACTTAAACCTAATAAAAAGAAACACATTTCAATGAACAGTTTTACTACTTACAAATGAAAATATCTATATTCAAAACACATTCATTCTGTACACTTTAGATTCTAATACATAAGAAACTATCAAAATGATTTATTTCTTTTTGTGTTAGTTGTTTTCTGAATTTAAATCACTGAAAACATGTGCAGTGCTTTAAAGCAACATTTTATGTACATAACTCAAAATTAGATTAAGAATTTTCACTTCTCCAAACTGCTTCTTTTTGATTATACTATCTTATACCATCTTGTAGACTGCTAGAGACCAGAACTGATAGGACACTTTGATGGTTTTTATACTGGAATTAAACATTTCCCTGACCTTTACTTTTACTTATGATGTTTATACCTCCCAAAATGGGGAAATACATAAAAATATTTTGCTTTACTTATTGAAACTTGGTTAACTTAATCAGTGAAAGTCTTTGCTTTTCACTTGTACTAACTGAAAAACAATGAAAACATAACCTATCACAAACTCTAAAACTTTTCTACTAAAACATTTTTTTTTTTAAATTGGGGAATATTGGGGAACAGTGTGTTTCTCCAAGGCCCATCAGCTCCAAGTCATTGTCCTTCAATCTAGTTGTGGAAGGCGCAGCTCTGCTCCAAGTCTAGTCACCGTTTTCAATCTTTAGTTGCAGGGGATGCAGCCCACCATCCCATGTACCAATGGAACGGGCAACCCTGTTGTTAAAGCTGGTGCTCTAATCAACTGAGACATCCAGCCGCCCTAAAACATGTTATACTTGGGACTGATAAAAGATTTGCAAGTTATAAAAAACAGAAGGACACTTCGACTGACCTTTTTTTTCAAGTTTTACACTCAGGATTTATTTCCAATTGACAAAATAGGTAGTGCTACTGACTGACTGTATATATTGTCACTGTTAAGGGAAAGGTACATGTAATACATATTTAATGCCGGGAGCGTGGAATTAGAAAGCTATGAGGGAGGTTAAGAGAGAGTAGGATGAATATTAATTTTGTCTTTCCTTCAACCTATCTAACAAGTTCTCCTCTGATTTAACCCTCTCGATGCGGTAGAACCTAGATATATCCAAATTAGCTAACGCAAAGTATGTAAACACTTACATTATTGTGGGGCTACGAAAACACAGCAGGGACCAACATTTTCCTCAGTTTGTTATCGAAGAAGGGGGCAAAGATACTAGGATGTTACGACTTTTAATTTATCATCATAAATTTAAATTTATAATTAATTTAATTCAACTTTTTTTTTGGCAAGAGCTCATTCTAAGAGAACATCAAAGGAAGAAGACAGGAAAACAGCAGATTACTGGAAGGCTCTTGCTTTGTTTTAGCCATTAATCTCAAAGCAGAGGCAGGCAGAGCGCAGAGGAGAGAGAACAAAGAAAGAAAACCATTAGAATAAACAACTAAAAATAAATATATAGATTTTAAAGTAACTATTTACTTTGTTAAATGTACCAAAAATATTCCAGAGAAATGTTTTCACTACCGATTCTAACAGAGTTGGTCCATACTGGGCAGTTGAGAAAGCATACTGGATTTCTGACGACAAAAGGCATCAACTGAAAACGTCCCAGAGCTCTGGGCTCTGAGACAGTCAGTGGAAAGAAAGGCAGGGAAGGACTGTAGCAATGGTGTGTAGGGGGATAGATGGTATGAGACAACAAAGTTGCAAATTATAATTTAAAATCCACACGCTGTTTGTTCAGACTAGAGCAAAGCTGTCTGATCACACGTGACTGTGAAGAGTTCACATTGGTCCATGGTTTCACTGGGGGATGAAGAAATCAATGTGGTGAAATTTTCCACAAAACAAAAGTTACTTGTTCTAAAGAACTATACTTGGAAATGTTCTGTGATTATGTGCTTGCTGCTTTTTAAATTAAATGTCCTTTCTTTTATGAAAGGATGCTATTAGATAATAGGTAAGTCTGTCTATTATGTAATGCCCTTATAACAAAATAGAAGATTGTTATTTCTCCCCGTCAGTCTCCATTGTTTTCTAAGAAATCTGTTTGAAGATACTGGTTCTATCAGTTTACGAGAGCCTACCATTAATTACACATACAACACCTGATAGCTTTAAAATGTCACCACAGTAACTATACAAATAATTGATCAAATCTGAACATCTCAGTCGTCACAGGGACCAATATTTCATGTTAATTCTGAAAAGAACAGCCACAGAACTAAAGACAGCTTAAAGATGCACGTTGGAGGGAAGGTGGGAAGGACAGAGGCAGCTGGCGCTGAAGGTTACTGTCCTCCTCCCACCCCACCAGCACACGCCGAGGTCACCACACCCATCGGTTGTCTGGTTTACAAGTTCGGAGACCTAGGCTCCAGTTCCTCTGCCGAAATCTTGTGCACGTCACGTAACTTGTTTGGGGGCTGAGGGGAGCATTAATATTTGTGGGTATAACTTATTAAGGCTGCTTTGAAAGACCAAGAAGAAGGTGTGCAGCATGTAAATCATAAATTACAGGATAACAGTTATTAAGCTAAGAAAAGGGGAAGACAAGTTACAAGACGAACACTACAGGTTTTCACTCCATTTTGGGGACAATTCATTTCTATTAATAGAAAACAATAAACTTACAGAATCTACATATAATGAAGTTAAAGTGTTCTGTAACAACAGGCTGCCCAACAGATACTTGCCGAACATCTAACTACTTCCCAGGACTGTTCTACGTGCTGAGGAGTCAGTGTGAGCAACACCGATCCTCCCCTCGGCAAGCCTATTATTACACTGCAGGGGGACAAATAAAGACAATTAGAATAATACGGAGAGGACTGACATTTAATCTAAGAACAGTGGAAATCACAAGCAGGTTTTAAAGCAGGGTAGGGATAACTAATTTCATTTAAATTGTTGTGTGAAGGGTAAACTGAAGAGTGCAAGAGGAGAGGGAAAAGACCACTGGGAGGCTCCTGCAGTACAGAGGAAGAGACGATGGTGGCTTGCACCTGGCTTTTATTATTTCTTTATTATTATTTTTTTTAATTAAAGTTGATGGGGGGTGACAATTGTTAGCAAAGTTACACAGATTTCAGGTGTACAATTCAGGTGCATTATTTCTTTATTTTTAGAACTTTTTTTAAGGAGGGCGCCGCTCACAGTGGTCCATGCGGGGATCGGAAAGCAACCTTGGTGTTATCAGCATCCCACTCTAACCAACGGAGCTAAGCGGCCATCTCCATCTGGGTTTTAGAGGCAGTGACTGGATCTGCCAGGTGTCTTGTGAGGAGATCAGACAGAACTTGCTGAAGGACTGGATGTGGATGAAACAAAGAGAAGAATAAAGAACGGTATCCAGGTCTTTCTTTGCGGGCCACACACTTAAGGGGGTAATGGGCAGTAGACGTTTACCAAAATCAGGCTTCGGGAATTGCAGAATTGGGTGTGAAAAGGAAGGCAGGAGTCAGTGGTTCTGTTTTATAGATTAACACACGAGATGCCCATTACATGAGTGGAAATGTCCAGTAGACAGCTGAGAATCCATATGCGGAATTCGGGGAGAGATGTGAGCCAGAGTGACCAACATACGGATGATTCTGGAGCCATGGACCTGATAAGAGGTCCTGAAAGCTAGAGTAACTAGACAAGAAGAGAGCAGGGCTGAGGCGAGAGCCTTAACAATCCACCATTTGGTGGTCAGATCAGGGAAGAGAAGCTAAAAGCAACTGAGAAGAAACAGAAGAGTGGGGAAGAGGGGATGACTCAAACAGGTTCATGGAATACTATAGAAACCTAGAAAAAAGGGGTTTTCTCAAAGATGGAGACATATCGAATGGTGTTACAAAGGTTCAGTAAGATGAAGACAGAGAATGGACAAACTGGCTTTTGCTAGATGGAGGCTGATGACCTTGATAAGGAATCTTCCAGTGGCGTGGCATGTAAAGAAAAGTCTGGTAAGAAAGACTTGAACACAGAATGGGAATGAGTGAATGGAAACAATGAGTATCGATAACTTTTTCCAGGAGCATGATGCAATGGGGAGAAACAAAGCAGTAAAGGGGAATTAAAAATGGGTAAATACTACCCATTTTGTTTTTTTAAAGGTGAGGGATAGATACTAAGGCACATTATTTATCAACGGAAATGATCAAGTAGAAAACAAGACACTGATGATACAGGAGACACAGGCTAACACTAGAATAAAGCCTTTCAAGAGGCAAGAAGGGGCAGAATGCAGGGCACGGGTGTCAGTCATCACAGGTGCAGAAGAGGCTGTCCCCGAGGAGAGAGACAACAAACTTCATGGGGAAGAGAGACAGCTAAGCTGGGGAAGTGGTAATGAGCCCACGTGGTGCTGGCTTCACAAACAGCCTAAGTATGATAGGAAATCATGAAGAATAACTTGTGAATGAATAACAGTGAGGACGCTTCTGCCGAGTCCTCGTGCTCAGCGGCCTGCAGTGTTACAGCAATGCGGCCAAGGGCATGTGTGCACTGATCTCCTCACAGCCCAGTTAGCGTCACAAAACCCATCAACAGGAGCCTCAGAATGATACGCGTTTGGGTTCTGGATCCACCATTGTGGGAAGTGAGAAAAGAAAGCCTATATCCATTCTATAAATACATACTGGTTTAAGAGTATTTGAAAAGGACATATGGAATAAAATGCAATTACATCAATAACAATGTTTTACAAAAAAATTTTAGCAACTCGACTGCTAGGACTAATAAAACCACGTCTCAAACAAAGCAGGGAATTAAGTAGTGCAATGCAGGAAGCAGGGAGTTTAACTGAAAACCGCGGCTGATTAATACACAGCACACAGAATAAATCCTGCACTTCATTTGTGTGTATGTGTCTGAGTGTGGAGTGAGGGCGGCGGGCGGTACAGCGGCCACCTGACTTCTCTGAGGGACACAGGGAAACATGCAGACCGAGAAAGCATGTAAGAATTTATTTTTTAGGTGCATTCTTCTTGGAAAACAGACTAATACTCTTATCGGTCTCAATTTCAAAAAACAAGGGGAACCCCTCAAATTTTCAGAATCACTTGTCTAAAGTCAAACTTATGCATCTGTGTCCAAATGCCTACAATGAGCCAGGCACTGTGATGGCACGAAGGATACGAAGGGAAATGAGTCAGACAGGATGCTTTCTCTGGCAACTGCCCTCAAAGAACTCACAGTTCACAGGGGTGGGGGTGGGGTAGGGGTGGGTGGGGTGGGGGAGCAGACTGACAGGTAACCGGTTAATCACACCCACTGTGTTAAGTACCATGAGGACGTGGTGAGAATGTAATGGGAGTCCACGAAGGGAACTGGAATCCAAAATGTAGGGGTTTGGGGTTGATAAGGGAATTCTAAGATATCTAGAGAGCCTAAGAATGAGTAAGATATTAATAGTCATAGGAAGGATGAGGTGAAGTGTTTTAGGTGGACAGATAAGTATGCAAGAGGCCAAGAAACAAGAGTGAGCACGGCACAACATTATTTGAGAAAGCTGAAAATCCTGCTATGCCTCCAACACTGGGGAGCAGAGTTGGAAAGGAGAGACAGAGGACAGAGGTAAGCAGGGGCCAGATCCCACCAACATTTGTTAACCTAAGTGACAAGTCTGAACCTCACTCTAAGGGCAAGGCAAAACCACTGCCAGCTTTTAAGCAGGAAAGTGACAGGCGGCATGAGGGGAGACAGAAAAGACACCAGTTAGTATGCTGTTACCGGAATCACCCAAGAGAAGACAGCGGCCTCAAGCCGGGTAGAGGGGATGTAGAGAAGCGAGCACCCTTGAGTTAAGACAAAGTTAGGATTCAGAATTTCCAAGTCTTGTCGCTAAAGTTAGGGTGGGTGAAAGATTCCTGTCAAAGTCAAGGCCACCTAACAAGATGGATAACAGGTTTCATAGGAAAGGGGAAAAAGAGAAGCATATTTTCAGAAGGGAAAGTTTGAGAAAATGAAGATGTCTAAAAAGAAGTGGGCTGTCAGCCTCAAAGCCTGGGAGAAGAACTTGGCTAGCAGGTACGGGTGTGGGAATCACCAGCATCCGGGTGACACGGAGTCTTAGGAGTGGACGGCATCACCCGGGGAGCGTGTAGACACTAGATGAAGAAGAGTGTGTACAGATGAACAGAAACCTGAGGCCGGCCAACATCTAAAGGAAAGCACAGGAGGCTGATGAGACTTGGTCAGATAAAAGAAAGAAACCCCAAGAGTGTTATGAAAGCCAGAACAGAGTATTTGGAGAAGGAAAATAATAACGTCCATTGTACTCAGAAAACTGAACTTAAAAGAGATCTAACTAAAGCAATGCTACTTCAGGCTCTATTAAGCACAACTTTAAAAAATAATACATATGCTACAAAGTTAACAGGAATATTCAGTGTTACAACTCTCTCTCTGAGAAATGCCTAACTGACCCGAGCAGGTATTAAATATGTAATTCTCCACGTCTGTTACAGCAACAATAAATTTCTAGGACAAGGCCATGCAGAGGAGCACCAATATAAAGCCGTTGTTAGTAACTCTATACATGGACGAAAGCATGTATGGATGGCATACCATGGCCGTGCAAATCCTTGCTGAATGCCTGAAAGGACTGTGCCAGCCTGTACAACCAAGCACATACATCAGGGCATCAGAGCGTTCCTGTAGTGGCCAACAGATCAATACTGATCTTGTCTGGGCAAAGGGCTGATTTTTGGAGAGAGTGAAAACAGATTTCCATGTGTGACTGTTAGTTTTACTATATCGCACCATGAAGACATGGTCAGAGCACATGGCTACTAGCAGCCTTACTTCTGTGAGTGCAAATAGGATGATGTAGATGCCTGGTCACTGCACTGTACACCTGAAGATGAACAATAATCAATGTCAACTACAATTTGATATATACATATATATAGATATGTATCTATATATACAGTTACAAGAAGCGGAGTACAACATTAGGAATAGAGACAGTGGAAATGTAATGGCTGTGTGCGATGTCAGAGGGGTAGTGGATGGGGGCAGGGGGGTTGTCATTGTGTGAAGGATATAAATGATAAATGTCTATTATATTGTTTGGTGCACCTGAAACTAATTTAAAAGAATAAATAAAAATGAAAATAGCAAAAAACAAAAACAAAAAACAACCCTATTAAAAAAAAAAAAAGAAAAAGAAACTGCCACCTGAAACACTATGGCAACACTAGTCAGCCAGGGACAATTGCTGTTGACTCTCCCTGGCTTCCCACCACATGTCCCTTTTGTTTCTTCCTACCGCTCTTTCTTTTTCTCATTTCCTTTGCTTTTTTTCTCTTCTCCCTAATTTTAGCAACCACCACTTAAAAAGCTTAGTGTCCCATTTACTTTCTGGCCCATTATAAGGCCAGGAAGCCTGGCCTCTTACAGAATACCACTCAGTATTTGTCTTTAAGTTTTATGAATTCATTTTCATCTGCTGTTTTAATGCAGCACAACTGAATGAGGAACATGAGACCAGGGCTAGAGATCTGCATTCTATGAATCTCATTATTAGAGTGTATTTTACCATTCAATATAAAATATAACATAGGCACACATTAAAATGGAAAGGATAACAAAAGTTAGTATAAAAATAAAAGGATCAAGAAATATGTAGAATAGGAATAAGAAAGTTGTGTAGGAAAACAAAGATACAGAAGAAAAAAAACCTGTAATGGTAATTTTACTGAATTAGGATACTATAAGCAAGTTATTTTATCATACAAATACATTCTTGGATCCTGAGGACTGTAAGATAGACGCTTGCTCTAATAGATAAAGCTAAAAATAGGAAGTTACAAGCCTCCATTCCAGTTAACCTTGGAATTTATAGTTCTGATTCTTTTTTAAGAGTAAAGATGGTTAATCAGAACTACTGGGAAGTTTTTAGTTTGAAAATCACACCTGGCTCAAAACACTTGCTATTGATCAGGACACATATAGGATTCAAATCAAGTTACAGGATCATTTTACTCTGCTAGAAAATGAGCAATACATTAGCAGGCCAAATGAGGGAGCACGCAAGTACCACGTCCTGGATAAGGCATACGTGCTGTAAAGCTGAGCCATAAAACAGAACCTGAAAACCAATTTTTTTCCCATCATGTAATTCCTGCCATCAAAAAATACTAGAGAGGAGAGAACACAAGTATCTCTTTCTCAATATTCTTCACTCTTGCACACTGCATGATATGAGTTTTTATAATAGGCAGTACAATGTAGTGGTTAAAAGCATGTTCTCCGTATGTTGAGATACGAATCCCTGCTCTGGGCTTATGATAAAGAAGACTTTCGGTAAAGTTGCTTAACCTTTTTGTGCTGTGGGATCTTTGGCTGTAAAACAGGATAAGGTAGTTGTGAGGATAAAATGAGTTGATATTTGTAAGTGCTAACAACTAATCTGGCACAAAAAGTGTTGCCTATCATTTTGTTGTTGCTGTTCTTCACAAATGTCTTAAGTTGTTCCTCTAGACCAGGGGTGTCCAAACTTTTTTCAACGTTTTTCACCAGGGGCCATATGCGGTAAAATACACACACAGCCGGGCCACTCACTCGAGGTGAAGCACGTATTGCCTCACCTGGTTTATTTAAGAAAACTAAATACATTTTTGGCATTTGCTGCAGGCCAATTAACAATGGATTGCGGACCGCAGTTGGCCTGTGGGCCGCAGTTTTGACACCCCTGCTCAGATTTTACAACAATCTAATGTTGACATACCCAATATTTCTGATTTTCCTTCTCCACTCATTTTTCTCTAAAGCATGTATCAGGAACACACTACACATTTTATTTCCTTGTCTTGTGAATTTGTCTCCCCCATATAAAAATAAGGCAGGGATTTTTTTTTTTTACTCATGAATGTATGCTCAGAGTCTAGTTTTAAAAAGTACCTGCCACATAGCGGATAACATGCTGAATACTATCCCAGCAATTCTAAGACGTGCATATTCTTACATTTTATTAACATCTCTGAAATTGGGATATAATTTAATTATATGTTTAAGTTATCTTACAATTAAAGCTGCCAACACTAAATCTAATTTTAGGGGTATATAAAATATATGACAATTAACAACCTAGATCTGATGAAAGAATGTTATGCGTCAGTGAATGAATGAATGAATGAATGAATGAAGGGACAGATGAACTTCAATTTTACCTAACCAAAATTCATGTACTTTGAACAATCATTTTAATCTTACTTTCCCTGACTATAAGCACATTATACTAACAAAAGAGTACTTGGTGTCCAGATAATTTTCTTGGGCAGATAAACTCCTAGCAGATTATCTCTGATGATGATTCATTTATCATCATTTGCCTGGCTGATCAGCAACAAAAACACTAGTCACTAGCTGAGTGAACTATATCTAAATTGAACTAAAACTATTCCTTTGGAAATAATACTCCTGTCAGGCTGCTGCTGCTCTTATTTATTCTTACAACTGTAAATATAAATACATTGCTTAAAACAGCCTTTTTCACATTCCATAAAAAATACTTCAAAATGACTATATATAAACAATGAAGACAGCAGTTTGTATAACTTTTAACAAAAATTAAATTCACAATTCTAGCAAGACGATGAGTAAGAATTTTCCAAGAATAAAAGAGTGAAAAATAATGCACATATTTATTTACTATCCCAAAGCAGCAACAATGCACACAAAATTTTAAGTGTTGATGACATTTCTAGAGATTATCCACAGCTTCTATCATATTGTTAAAGTGGTATATAACCATCCCCTCCCCGAATTTTAAATACTACTGTACTAGAGTAAAATTTCCCTTTAACTCAATAAACTCCACTAATTCAAACAAAACCAATGCAAGGAGTACTGCCCCAAATAATAGCACAAAAGAAACCGCAGTGCAAACTAATGGGAAATCATGTGTATAAAAATGAGAACACATCAAACACGGGTACTGAGTTATTAGAAGACAAGAATTGTAATTAATAGCAGAGGAATACAAAGACATGTTTGGGGGATGTGCATTTATGTACAGATTTGAAACTGAAGCTCAGTATTATTTTTATGAACAAACTGCTGTTATACTGAGGGCGTTTTAATGTTCAAGTCTCCCATCAGCGTGGTGATCATGAAACATCCAACAACCAGGTTTTAGATTAAGTGTAGTGAGTACATGTGGTTGAATTAATGAAGCTACCAATTGCTACCAGCATATTAATGTACAAATCGCTAAGATGACAGAAAGTTAGCTAATACTTCAAAGTTGGTTTGCATAATGAACAAACTCTGAGTTGTGTCAAATTACTGTCTGTTCAAGTCCATAGGTCTTCTGTTCTTGATTCCCTGAATTTTTATCAACAACAGGGATCCCAGCTACCCTAAAATGGTACAGCATATTGAAAGTATAACTAAGACGAGTTCATGTGTCTAGTGGTTCTGATTTGAGGATAAGATCCAGAAAATCTGGAGGAGTTAACAGGTCTTGCAGAGAAAAAAGAACATATTCCAAGAGATCCGAGAAAGTCCTTTTAGCATTATGTGTGAATACTGATACTTTCTTCCTCAAAATCATGCTACCTCAGAAAAAACAATGAGCAATTTACACAGAATCTTATAAAGGTTTTAAAAAACATTTTTTAAAATGTGATTTAAAATTCTTTGACAATTTTAGAAATAACTTTTTGCTATTCCTTCGAATTTTATCAAAACTTGTAGCATGTCATAAGATGTTTCAGAAAAAATTTTAAGAAAAACACTTCTGCATAATTTCTCTAGAATTGGCTCTGGAATATATATTTTAAGTTTTAAAAGTATACTTTATACTTTAAGCTAATATACTTGAAGTTTTAGCATTAATAATTTCCCATCCTTACTAAAATAAATTGCAGTCACCATTCATTCTCATGTATCCTCCCCCTCCTCTGCGATTTGCAACTTCCTAACATTAATTTTCTGTTCAACATGATCAATGTATAAAAGGCTATCCTTCTCAAACTCTTTCAAAGACGATGATGAAGTTATAATGAATTTTCCTTTCTTGAGTCTCAAAAAAAAACTTACTACAAATCAGGAATTATGAAACCAAAGGTTTATTTAAACGTAGGGAAACAACATAATTCTATGATTGAAAATTATTTTTGATCAAAGGCAATGTCTGCCAGGTCAAAACCTGCCATCTAATCTACTCCATTTGCTTTAGGACCATCTGAACTCATTATTAAAGTTTAGGTTAAAAACAACTCAGCCAGCTACTGGCAGCGACAACTATTTTAAGTAAGCTACCTGGCAAAATGAAGGATGGTGAGCAGTGTTTATTTCCACTGAATGCCCTGGGGGGCTACCAAGCCTCGTTCCATCCTATCTAGCTCTAGCTCGAGGGGAAAGACAGTCTTGCTATGACAAACAAGCAGCAACAATATGTACAACAGTACAAAATATTTCCTCCCAGCAACCGAAAATATACACATTAATGTGCAACATCGTATCTTGATTGAGTTATTCATACTTTAACTGCACCGATCTGATAGTTCACCTATCTTTAATGGCACTAAAATGACGGCACCATCATACAGTAGTCAAGACAATATAAGCATGTTCATTTATGAGCCAAGTATACAGTACTCTCTGCACAGAGAACTAAAAACAAATGTGATAAAACTCACCTTCATTTGGAGATGTTTTCAACCTGGTGCAAATGCCATAGACGTCTCCATAGCTCTCCTGTATTTTTCGTAATGCATCTGTAGACCTGAGCTCCATGAGAGCCCGCAGTTCTGCGAGCGTGATTCCAAAGTCTCCATCATGATTAGCTTCCTTCAGAGTGTGTTTCACTCCGCTGTATGAAACTGAGTTGTTTGCCATGTCGCCCATTACAAGTATAATTTATCAGGAGGAAAATGTTTCCCAAAAGACTCTAATTTTCACTTGATATATTTCCAAGATGAAAATTTTTTTTAAATATGAAAATCTTTCTTAAACCAAACACTCATTGTATGACTTTGTAAAGCAGCATCAGCAACATTTCCCAGAGAAGTATCTTGACCTTTGGCCCATGACTAGTTTCTTCGTATCAATCATGAGATGTACACATCTGTAAAAAGAAAAAACTAAAAGTTACTAAAATCCATTTTAGAGTATTGTATATGTGAGCAAGTGTCATCAGGTAAGCTAATCAAGGTCCGTAATTTAATTACAAAAATATTTTTGAACTGTAGTCTCACGCCTTTAAAATGTTTTACATGGTATAAGATCAAAGTATAACTTCTAAATAAAGTTGTATATCAAAAGACATTAGATCTATTACATGAAACTGCATTTCACGTGACTGAATTTTGTTTCATTCGGTATTACTGAATATTAAGTTACCATTAAGTACTTATATTCCAAGCACTATGCTGACTGAATTTTGTTTCATTCGGTATTACTGAATATTAAGTTACCATTAAGTACTTATATTCCAAGCACTATGCTAGTTGCTTTAAATTCATTCTCTCATTTAATCATCACAATTTAATCCTATGAGGAGGTGTTCTTACTATTCACTCTTCTAAGAAGAGCAAGCCTCAAAGAAATTGAGAAGTTTCTGCACAGCTAACAAATGCCTGAAATGGATGACCTGCGATGTTTCCAAGCCCATGTTCTTTCTAATACACAGACCTGTCTCTCGAAACCTTCCATATAGAATTGCTCCTGCAAGGGCAAAAAAGCAAACCAAGCCCTCTACCACGCTTCCCTGCCATTCTCCTAGGCTACTCTGTAACACCACCCTCTTCTGGGCTTCCTAAAACTATCTTCCATGATTTGAGGCACATGTCACTACCTCATGTGACCAGCTATCTAAAGAAATTCTCTACTCCTTAATGACTCTTCACTGTTACTCTCTTTTCTTTTCTGGCCCTTAATTTCTCATCTGAAATTATCTTGTTCATTTCTTGATTTTGTTGTCCTCCCTCCATCTCCAGCATGAGTCCTGAAGGCAGGGCACAGCTTTGTCCTTGATGCTATCCCGAGAACCTAGAACTGTGCCAGGCACGTGGGACTCATTCAGTAAGCATTTAAGGAAAGAATGAGTGCATTACTTTGATTTTCTTCAAAACGCGCTTTTTTAAAAAAATTTTTATTGGAAAATATTGGGGAACAGTTTGTTTCTCCAGGACCCATCAGCTCCATGTCAACTCCATGTTGTTTTTAATCTAGTTGTGGGGGACACAGCTCACTGGCCCATGTGGGAATCGAACCAGCGACCTTGGTGTTATGAGCACTGCACTCCAACCACTGAGCCAACCGGCCGCCCCAAAATATTTTCAATGCTCCTCTTATTCTAAACTACTGAGAGATGAGCTCTCAACTCTTTCTCCATCTATGTCCTTTAAACAATCACCTCAAAGTTAATACAGGCCCAACAATGGATTCACTTCATTCCCAAATTAGAGCGCTCCCTCCCCCAACCACCATTATCCTCATCACCGACTCGGGTTTGCTTTAAAATCATCTTTGACTCCATCTCCCCAGCATTAGTCAGTCAGAGTTGGGTTAACCCTTCCTCTGAAAAGCCTCTTCTATTATAACCCTTCTCTTCCTGATCTTCAAGTCCCCCGACACAAATTATAACCCCTACCCCACCCCTCCACGTTCTCTCTCATTCCGATATCTACTACATCCATCCATTCTGCACTTTGCTGCTACATTTAGTTTTTTTAAATAAGCATCATGCCACTGTATCTAAATCTACAGGATGAAAATACAGTTCCATTGCTCATGCCTGTTTGGCATTCAGGCTTATTTTAACCTATTCAACTCTCTCCCTCCCCAAATACCATGCCCCATGTTTAATAAATAAACTGCTTCATGATTAGGAACTAGAAAAGATTACTGGCAAGTGCAATTAATCTTCAGCTATGAAACTGTTACGGGGATGTCTGCGAGTCATGCTATGTAGTTCTCATAGCTCAATACCCATCAAAATCACCTCGAGAGCTTTTTAAAATACAGAACGCTGGGCCCCACCTCCAGAGTTTGAGTTTTAGTAGGAGTAGGGTGGATGCCACAATTTGCTTTTCTAACAAATTCTCCCAGATGATACGGACGCTAATCAGTCCAGGAAGCACACTGAGAACCACTAGACAGGGGAAATGGCTGAACATTTTGAAATCAGACCAGCTGGTTGAGGACCGTTGGTGGTGAAAAATTCCGCCTGTCTTGCGCTCAATTTACAAAGATGTGATAGCTATGGATTCTGCAAGACACTTTCATTGCCTGCTTTCTCCCACTTCACAAATCCTATGCTTTCCCAATTATTACCAATTTTATTCATCTCCTAGGCAAAGTGGGTTTCCTCCTACTCACACATCAATTATTATAAACTTCAAAAACTGGAGAGAGTAGTTATTTGATAATCTCCCTGAGTTTTCACACCCAGAATCTGTTGGCATCAGAACATGACACCAGCCCTAAAATAAATCATTATTTATTTACAGATAAAATAATTAAGATTTGTAAATCTGTGTGTTGGGGGCATATGTGTCATCATTCCTCTGATTACAAAGAGGAGTTTTCCTCAAGAACTTCCGGCCTCCTGTCCCACCAAACATCACTGAGGTGAAATGAGCTTCCTAACAAAAGAGATTTTCCCAGAACAGCTAGACATACGTAACTTGTTCACCTCAGCTTTCTTTTGGGAGCCAGATGTCTGCAGGACTCGTGCATTCTTGTCTGAGTTATTAGGGGGCAGATCCCAGATTAAAAATCCTATTGTTCAAAGTGCCTGGGGTGGAGGTGAGTAAGTGTTCAGCTCTGGGTTCAGTATTAGAACGTCGTTGTTGTTCCACACACAAAAACCTCCTTCATTTCAGCTTCTGTCAGTAATAAAACTAATATTTTTATTCCTATGTGCAATCTTGGTCTTTTTCTAGATAGAATTCAAGCAGAAGAAAAGGGTGCTATTTTTTGGGTGCCTTTAAATTTCTCAACAGTAAGGACACATAATAGAGCTAGGATTTGAATCTATTTGTTGACTCAAAAGCCACGCTCCTTCCACTATACTGTCTCCCCTTTAAATCCTCACATTTATTAGGTTGAAATGGAAGTTTTCATCGGTCAAAAAAAAAAAAAGTCAAATAACACCAAATGTACCCATTTATAATAAAATCAGAATTCAAGAGACATGGTAAGTACATATTTGTTATTTGCCACCTCAGCATCCTTTCCCCCATTTTCCAGTAATAGCCCCACTTCTTGTTTAGGGGATCTGCCCTTCCCCATTCTCGGTGCAGACCACCCCCATATTCAGACACCCCCAGCCATGATGACGACTGGCCCAGAAATGTGGATGTGATGGGAGAGCCAACAGCTGGCAATGGGGCTTCTGCTGTGACTCTGGAGCAGAGACTTGTTTCTTCTTACTGAGCTTGAATCGGAGGTGCGGAAAACGTCCGCAGAAGTCTCTAACAGGGAGGGCGAGAAGGAAGGCGGAAGCGGGGATGACAGGGAGGAAATGTGCCTGTCAGTGTGGGATCACTTGAGCCCCCTGGTCAGCCAGCGCCTTCCGACTGCCCTACCCGATCTTTTCAGTAATTTGTCGATACAGTCCTTTTTTGCAGTTGGGTTTTCTATCGCTTTGCAACCCACAGGGCTTGACAAGTCTGTGGTTACCAACCATGTTCAGTTCCCCAGTTTGTTGAAAGAAAGGGAAGGCCAGGCAAAAGCTCCAAATGCACATGAGCCACTTTCCAAAAGTGACCAACAACCCACAAATTATGTATCCGGCTGTTGTCTATTTCTAGATCATCTACAACCTCTGGCACTATTTTTCTCTCTGCCTACCCTTCACTCTTCCATTCACCTAACTGGGAGATTGACGAAACTGCTAAGGACAACAAGAAAGTTTGGGTTTCACTTGTTAGCTACAACACGACAATCAGAAAGAGACATACCATTTGGGATTGAGATACAACAGAAAGGAGAACATCTTGTTTTGCTTCTCTTTGTTCTGTAAAAGATGTTGATCGTCCATTTGAAAAGCTTAAGAAAAAATGTTGTTAAGTGGAAGCTGAGACCCCAAAAGAGACAGATTTTAAAGAAAACACATCACTACTCTACGTAGTCCTCTTGGCCTACGTAACTTATCCCAGAATCCCTTGATGACATCTCTGATCAAACTACTGTTGGTAGTTTTGAAGGATTATGGGAAAAACAGGTGGTTTAAGACTAGAGTTGGGCAAAACGTTATAGTCTTCAAAAAGAAGTACAAGGCGGATTCCAACGGACACATAAGCTTTACTGTGAGTGAGCAAGGCCCCAGAAGAAAGCAAAGGGGTGACTGTGAGATCCCATCAATAAAGAGACAGCTTTATTAATAATACAATTTCAATTCCTTCTTTCACAAGGTCACTTGACTTACAGATCACGGAGCGGTTCTGTGAACGTTATCTAGACTCAAGAATGGTAATAACAAGAACATCACTTATTAGAAAAACTAAAATTTAGGAGAGTAGTTAAGTAAACCACAGGATGGAATATAGAACTCTAAAAATGATTAATATTATATGGTAACATGAGATTCCTGCAGGCAGGATAAAAAATATATGCTAATATAACTAAGTATATTAGAACAAGACGAACAACCTGGAAGGTGGTTTTTACTGCATCACTGGGCTCCTAATTCCTGACTGTTCTAAACTTGTTAGTGACTTGAAAACACAGACGTTTTAGTCCTCGAATCTGTAGATCACTTGAAGCTAAGTAAATGAGCAAGTATGTCAGAAAACACAGTTGGGATCTAGAAAGACAGGTGGCAATGAGAGGCTAAATTTAATTGGCACTAAGTATGGTGTCTCCATGTAATTCCAAAACATAACTGTAGAAAAATGACATATAAAAAATGCAACGGCATATAATCAAAGACAAAGGTTCAGTTGACTCAAAGCTCAGTATGCATTTCCTCGATGCTAACTAGCACGGATATAAGTGCTTGCCTCCCCCTGCCCCCAGCCTTCTCAGGCAGCAAATAACAAGAGTAACATCTAACAATGGGAGATAACAGACCTAGAGTACTTTGCCTCCGACAAACACACCTATAATGTTACAGGATCATCTGTAAAATACAGACACAATAACAGTAAATACACACCTCGTTAAACGTGTTAATATACGTAAAACAATTTGAACTTAGCCTAGCACATAAGTGGTAAATATATGTTAGCTATTTTTAACCCCTCTCTCAGGACCAAGCCATTTCAGATGAGGAATGTTTACAGAAATATTTCTAAACCTAGAGGAAAAGAGAATCTTGATGATGTCTAATATAAATGAAGCTCTGCTATGCAGGTAAAGCACATGACTGAATATATCAAAATGCTAATGAATGAAGAAGAGACACCAACTTTTATTTGTATTACAGGGAACAGGCCTACTAAATTTTGCATCGGTCAGGTCTGAATTACCATGAAGTATAGTGTAAAACAATATAATAAAGAAATGTTGGAAGACTCAGGAAACCAGTCCACTGAAGAACTGAAAGGAATTCAGTGAGGGGAGGACTGACTCATGATAGCTATCTTAAAATTTTACAGTTTACAAAAGTGACTATATATATTCTGTGGAGTCCTAGAGGGCACAACTAGAATGACAGACAGTTACACAGGTAGATTTTGGGTAAGTAACGCCTAACAGTAAAAAGTTATCCCAAATTGGAATGAGTAACAGTTAATTTTATGTCACCTTAGCTGGATTATGGGCTGCCCAGGTATCTGGCTAAACACGATTTCAGGGTGCGCCTGTGAGGCTGTTTCTGTATGAGATGAGCATTTGAATAAGTGTGCCAGTGTGGGTGGGCATCATCCAATCCATTGAGGGCCTGAACAAAGCAAAAAGTGAAGAAAGGGGTGGAATTCACACCCACTCTCCGCCTGAAGAGTTGAGCTGAGACATCCATCTCCTGCCTGCAGACTGGGAATCCCGCCGTTGGCTTCCCTGGTTCTCAGGCCTTCAGACTTGGCCTGCACAAAACTGCCGGCTTTCCTGAGTCTCTAGTGTACAGACAGCAGATCATGGGGCTTCTCAATCTCCAAAACTGCTTGAGCCAAGTCCTATAACCAATATACGTATTTTTCCTATTTGTTCTGTTTCTCTGGAGAACCCTAATTCAGGGTCCCTCAGTCAGTTAGAACACCATACCTCTGGAGTCGATCAAGCAAGACACAAAACAAAGAGAATGCATGGAGAAGCCTCGATACCTGAAGACAGCCCATGTGCCTTTTTTGTGACAATTTTAATCTTTAAAATTCCATTCCTATTTTAAAAGGTAACACCGTTGGTGCTAATGCAGTAAACATGCTTTATACATGTACAACACTGACTTCCTGTTTAGCACCCCATTCTCCATTGATCCTGTTTAGGTTTTAAAAATCAAGATCCATTTTAGGCAAGATTACTTCAGAGACAGCATAACCCAGACAGGAAAAGTTACTCTCTTGTATATAGTGTTGAAATATACCATCTAATTGGAAGATCTGCTAATTGTGGTCACAAGCTAAGAAAAGTTGTTTGATTAATTTCAACCCTAAATTTAAACAAACTGGTTACAAAAGTAATTTAACTTACAGGGTGGCCAGATGGCTCAGTTGGTTAGAGCACAAGCTCTGAACAACAGGGTTGCTGGTTTGATTCCCACATGGGCCAGTGAGGTGTGCCCTCCATAACTAGACTGAAGACAACGAGCGCGGCGGCTGAGCTGCCGGAGGGGTGGCCAGATGGCTAAATTGGGGCTAAGTTGGTTAGAGCAGAGCTCTCAGCAACAAGGTTGCTGGTTCAATTCCCGCATGGGATGGTGGGCTGTGCCCCCTGCAATTTAAGATTGAAAACGGCAACTGGACTTGGAGCTGAGCTGCGCCCTCCACAGCTAGACTGAAGGACAATGACTTGAGCTGATGGACCCTGTTGCCCAATATTCCCCAATACAATTAAAAAAAAAGTAATTTAACTTGTTAGAAACCAATCCTTTCATTTAAACTATCATTCATCTCTTAAAATGTCCTTTGAGTCAACTAAAGATTCCCAAGTAATCTTGACTTTTTTCAAATCACTCCCAATTCAGAATGAAATTTCAAAACATAAAAAGTTGTAGACCTAAATTTTACTCTTCAATTTTTTTAATGTTTACAGATTTTGTAACTATGTCAGTATACGAAGTTACTTTTGATTTCATATATTCTTTCCCAAGAAAATTCAAGCAGTTCTTTAATGGCATCTACACTTGAAACAGCTCAATTAAATGTCGTGCATTTTCAACTGATACAATGAAATAATTTAAGTGTTAAGTCAAATTTCTACTTGCTAGCTCCATTACATGTCTCAGTAAAATTTAAAAAATAAAAATTCGTATTTACAAAGGTTCTTAACCTACCATTGATTCTATAGAAAAAGAAACTATGGATCTGGGTTTTGGGAAAAAAATCCTCTAAAGACAGTTTATTTTCATTCATTTAATAAGAGAATAATTGTTTATAAGTTTTTAAATCAAAATAAAATACTAACCATAAACAAATTTTAAAGAGCCATTATTCTGTTAAAAAAAGTCACAAAAGAAAGAATTAGAGAATTTAACAGTTGAAAGGGATGCAAATCCAACTGCTCATTTTACAGCCATTGAAACCAAACACTCATAATCATCTGCTCCCCAAAAGAATAAAGATGCTTACAATAAAAGAAAAGGAAGCAAACACTAAATACTCACAAAATCATTAAAAAGAAGAGCAAAAGACTACCATTTAAGTCATGGGAAAAATCCTAACAATGTATAGCTTTAAGGAGGCTACCACAGGGAAACCTGGCATTGGACTGCAAATGGATACCAGCAGCTTAGCTGTCAGACACACCACTGGAAGAACCAAAAGCTAAAAAAATCGTTCTTGATGATTTCTAACGTGTTCCAAAAAGGAACACGTTAGAAATCTCCATTTTCCTAGTTTCTGGGTTTTTTCTTTTAACATCAAAATTAATTAAGCTTCCTTTGTAGATTAGCCTTGTAGCTGTTTCACTGTGGCTGCTATTGGCAGTTTATTGACTATCTCATAAATTAAGAAAGCCAGCCTGCTGGCCCGACTGGATGCTAGCAGTGACCATCGGTCAGTGTGGACAACCTGAAACAAGGGGCAACCTTAAATGCCCCTTGCAGGGGCTGGACAGTATAACTACTAAATAACTAAGCCTAGATTTGGGCCCATTATATTGAAAATTTATTTAAAGCCAAAAACCATGCCTTATACATCTTTGATCTCTGTATCTTAGGAAGAGGTACTATGATCATCCCACCTTCTTATATAGTCACTTTCTGCAGAAAACAAAAGGAAAAAAAACAATAACAAACCTTATATCTGGATTCACACCCTAAAATTTTCAAATCTTCCAATAATTATTTAATAAATAATAAAAACTTACTATAAATTACTAAATATAAAAGTACTTGCGTGTGACAGCTGACTCTAATGGCAGAAAGCAGATGGTTGAATACTATGTATATCAAAAAGGAGATTCCTCAAGATGATGAATGGTAGGAACTTTCTTTTACAAAGTTTTGTTATATTCAAATTACTTCATTAAAACACTCTAAGAACCGATTTTAATATTACTTTGAAGTCACATTTTCACTTTTTAAGTGGCTTAAAGAAAACACACACCACGTAAAAGAGCGTAAAGACTAAAGCTTTTTTAGAAACGTAATTTATATCAGGTGAGCAAAAAATGATACATATAAACAAGATTAAATTCACCAAACAGGATTTCATTTTCATAGAACTGATAAAGCAGAAAAATAAGCACTGTCTACAATGCCTGATTTATTAGTCTCCAAGAATGAATGAATACCACTGCTGTGTCTGTTTGTGTTGAATAAACTTAGTCCCACTCCCTTCAGTAAGTTACTTTTATCATCTACTAGACTCTTCTAGAGGCTAAGTACAATACTTTGAAGGGCAAACTCACAGCTGCTGCCAGTAATAAATTCAGCATGACCACTTCAGCAAGTCTCTCAGGGTGGGAAACAAGCAGAATAGTGGAGACACTAATTTGTTCTACTGTATAGCTTTTATCACACAGCTGCAATGATGTGTTTACCTGTCTTCTCCAATGAACTGTGATCTCAAGGCAGCATCGTGCCATTTATTTTTAACCCCTAACCCTGTCTGGAATATGCTAGGTATTCAATGTTTATTGAGTAGAAATGTTTCTGTTTGAAACTTAAGCTAAAAATCAATTTGAAAGATAGGTTTACAGTAGTAAACAATGACAACCCAAAGAGCAGAGCAAAACCAAATCTCATAATCCTATGTTTAAAATACTATGCAAGGTGTGTAGTGAGTTAAGAGCAAGACAGGGCATTCAAGCAGTTTTCAAACCACCCTGGTATACAAGATCTATAATCTTAACTTTCCTTTAAATTCTATTAGACAAGAGATGTTAAAAGGTATTTCAGATTTTCAAACGAATTATACAGTGACTGCTACTTTGCAATGGTTTTTAACCAGGGTCCTAGATCCTTGAGGCTCTGCAAAGTAGTAATGCTGAGTTTCAATAACTCATAAAGCCTGGAACAAATGATACATTTACTTGAGAAATAATTTGCTAAGGCTTACCCATGCTAAAATAAAATGATACCAAATCAATATCATAATAAAGTGAACAATTAGATCTACATAATAAAGAAATAAAAATCTTACCCAGTTAAGATAGCTATCATGCTCCCTGAAATTTGCTATCACTACTTGATCTCCAACTCATAGATCAACCCATTGCAACTTAGCTTCTCCTGGCGTGCTGCACTGAAAGCAGTCCTCAGGCTGACCGCTGACCCCTCTTATTCCTAAAGCTAAATGGACACACTTAGTTCCTCTTATCTGACCTACTGGCAACCTTTGCTGTGCTAACCACTCCCCCACTCTTGACATGTTCTGTCGCCTTAATTTCTCTGATGCTTGACTCTTGTTCCCAGCACACTGCCATCTCTGGCTGCTTGTTCTCATTTTCCACTGCTTGTTCGTCTTGAATAATTGTCGAGGGAGTCAGTGGGGAGGGGTTGGGTGGCACTGTAATCCTGACCATAATTGTTTTCATCTGTTTTAGTCAGCGAGCATGAGACCAGTTTATAGATAATAGTAACAATTTATTTGCATGTGCCTTTACAAGGTTTATTTTTTTTGATTCTCTCATATTTCAGAATTTCACAATTCAATTAAAATGATGAAACCGCACTATAGCAGTCTGGTTCAGTGAAAGTGTGACTAAAACCACCCGGTTTCCTTACCCTAACCCCACACACAGCTCCTATTCCCCAGTCTTTAGTTTATAAAGAAATGTTAGCCCAAAGCAGAATAGGTTCTATAAATTGGTGATTCATGCCCCTCCCTGGGGTTAGAAGACAATTACTCTTGCTTCTGATGACTGTCATTTCCAGCACAGATTATTTATGTCAACAAAGTACTTAATTAAGCAGAGTATGTGATAAAATTTTAATGTGAAGGATCCCAAACAGAGATATCTTAAAGGGCACTACAGACATTTTTGCTTTATGGTCAAGTCTGTTAGAATCATCTTATTTCAAACACTGATAGCTGCATCTCTTGAAAGGTTGTCCAAATTTTGCCAAGTTGTACTTACACAGTAAAAAACACAATCCTTCCTAATTTACTACAACCAGGATAAATTTTAAAATGCTCGGGTACATATTGGATTATTAAAATCATTTATGTACGAATTCTACATACTGCAGATCAGTGGTTCTCCAACTCCCGTGCGCATCAGAATTACCTGCAGGGTTCCTCAAAACACAGACCGCTGTACCCCAACCCTGTAGTTGCAGTTTAGTAGACCAGGGGTAGGCAGGGCACACAAATTCACATTTCTAACAAACTCTCTGGTGGTGGTGATGCTGATACCACCGGCATGGAGAACCACTACTGTAGATAAAGTGTGCCCTGAACTTGGACTAGGGAACAAACTTGGATTATCACCTTAATCCAAAATTTCCTGACAACAATATAAGCAAATCACTCATGGCTATTATGCGGTTCCTAATTTGCATGAATAACTGAAAGCAGATCACATTCTAAAAATACTCTGTGAGCTGTTACTTTACATTGTTTTGATATTTAACACCAAATACACTGATATTTTTCTACTTAAACCCTTGTATTATACAAATACTGCAAATAATTTCCTTCATTTAAAGTAAGAAATGTAGAGACCCATACTGCTACATTTCAAACATATGTAAAACAATTTTAAACACCGGAAAGTATTACATTTTAACAAATGTAACAGAAAACTATAATTTAGATACCTACCTTCTCCCGCTCTCCCCCCCCAATAAACTACCCTTTGTTTTTCTCCTATTGTATTATTCTATTGAGGCATTTTTGGAATTTTTATCCTAATAATAATAGTTTCCTATTAAAAGATAAGCCTTTTTAAAAGCTCAAAAATAAATTTAATTGTATATTATCCTGTGCAGCATACCACCAAATATAAGAACATATTATATCTCCAGTTAAATATAAGAACGAAATGTTCTATCATTTTATAGTCTCACTGGTTTTTAGAATGTCAGCTATAGTCAAAGAAGAAATTTCTAAATTAAGTGTGTGTGTGTGTGTCCCTTCTGTTCAGGAGCTACGAGGCAGTATGAACGCTTGAATGTCACACCAGCTGCTCTATCAGCCCACTCAGTTCTTCAGAGCCTCTATCCTGTCAGTTCACGAGAACCTACACTTAAACGCTTAAGGAAACAGGATGTTCACTATGTCACTGAACAAGCTCACAAAAGAAAGTTGGCAATATTCAGGGAGGCATAACTCTGTATATTTAACATGAGCTTTCTGTTTTCTTAATTAAAACCTCTAGATTTCAAGGAGCATTTATTCCAATATTTAAACAACCGAATACAGAACTAAAGGTAGAGGACATTTTCCACTTCTTTTTTTTTCTCTCTCCCCTTTCTTCCACCCACCCCCCCTTCACTCCCACTCCGGTTCAAGCCGTGCTTTCTCAGTCTAGATGTGTAGGACACAGCTCCCTGGCCCATGCAGGTATCCTGAGCCTTGCGCTCCCCACCCGCCGCCCCGCCCCCGCGGCAGTCGGTCACGGCAGTGTGTGGGTCCCTCACAGCAGCTCACCCCAGCCCAGCTCCAGGGAGAGCCGTTGTTCACAATCTTAGCTGTAGAGGGCGCAGCTCACTGGCCCATGTGGGAATCGAACTGGCGACCTGGGCGTTAGGGACACAGCTCTCCAACCACCTGAGTCACCCGGCAGGCCCCATTTTTCACTTCTCTATCTCTTTTTTCTTTATTTATACATGTTGATAGTCAATTGTCTTACAATTTCTAGCTGTTAAGCACAGGGTTACTAAAGGAACAGCCCAGTAAATCAATACTCGCTTTGACGACACATTCAAAGAATGTGGCTGAACATAAGGTAACCTGTATTTTCAAGAGGATGTTGAGGCAAGAATTTGATTTATAGTTAACTCGCCAAAGTGTCAACAATATGGACATGAGGGGATGTGTTGAACTGTAACCACTCCATCCCATCATGCTGACGATCCTTCACACGCTCTGGTTTCACACAGCTCCTGACCTTCATTCCAGGACTCTGGTTTGTACTGCGTAACTGCTATTCAAGGGCAGGGCCGCACATTAAAAGTCATCACTTGTAATTGTTCTATTTTCAAGATTGCCTCTCTGGTACACCTATTCTCCCTTTATTTCTCTCCACGTATACAGAATCTTGTGCATACATTCCGACCTCCAGGTTCAAAGGCAATCAAGACCCCTTTCCCATCATACTTGCCTCCCTAAAAAAAGCTAACTTCCCAATGGCCAGCAACTCCAGTCTGGCTCTTACGTCTCACTTGCTCTTTTAACCTCCTACTCTACCCATCTGGCTAATCGCCTACCGCGGAATAGACATACCATCTGGCTGAGCAATGCTGATTACAATTTTTAAAACTGAGTTCTTAGTGCTATTAGAAACTTATTTTTCTCAGTCACATACGATCCACTAACACATCCCTAACTTACTCGTGCCTTTCTATTCCAACTTTCTTAAATTACTCGCGTCTCTTCTCAGGCTACTCAAGTCTACCTCAGGACCTTATTTCCTTGATTGCCATTCATTATAAGCTGATTCTACCACGACTTCCTACTGGTTCCTTCACTTAGTTTAAGCAATATTCAGATACATTCTACCTGATAAAAGACTGTTCCCTCTTCTCCCCCATCCCCCACAGCCAAACAAGCCTCTCCTGCATTTACCAAACAAGTTATCCGTTTTCCCTTCCTTTTACAATACCTCTTAATAAGGTGTGGTAAAAATCTCTTACAGATTTTCTCCTTTCCTAAATGCCTTGGGTGTTACTTGCACAAAGTAAAATGGAAGTGTTTCTCTTTAATTGTTAGGCGTCCTGACTTGGCCTCTATCTTCAGTGACCGTCTATCCTTCCTGACCATCCACTCTCACCTTGACCCCTTGCAAACTGGATCCATCCGCACACTCCTGAGTTGTCTGTGCTCATCAACAAACTCAGGCTTCTCAGTTCTCATCCTCCTATATACTTGTGTGTCGTCGGCCAGTATCCTTCCCTCTTATCCACTGGATGACTTACTCAGTTCTCATAGGTCTCTAACCAACAGGCCTCAGCCCACATTCCTTGGCTTTTTAAATCTTTCCACACCCTAAATGACGTTATCACACAGGGATCCATCCACAGACCTCTCTCTTCCCTACAATCTCTTTCTCTCTCTCTGTCTCTCTCTCTCTTAGCAGCTCATACCACATTGTGACCTACATCTTAAGGCTTTGATCAAGCTCCAGGCCCATGTTTTCACCTGTTAAGAGATATCATTAGAATATCTTGCGGCACATCAAACTCAATACTGAACTTCTCATTGTCCCTCCCAAACCTGTCGTTCTTCTCTGCAGCTCGTAGGTATCGACCTTGAACATATCTGAGTAAGCCCTGCATCTAAGGCTATTTCTTCAAGGAGTTTATGGCCTAAATGAGGGAGAAAGACAAGCATACAAGCAAATACAATTAAATATTGTAGAGAGCATCACCAAAGATTTGGTGAACACACAAAGGACAAAGTGTCAAATGGGCATGTGGCTTCGAGAAAGGCTTCACTGTGTAGAATACACCTAAACAAAGACCGGGTGGGCAGGGGCTGAAAACAAAGTGTGACTGCTAGTTTGACATACAGCGGAGAACAAGGAGGGAAAACAGGAAAATGCTGGTATCATGATAAAACCATAGTATCTATTTCTACCTCTACTAGGTTTCGGAAGTTTGTCTCCTCTCCTCAAATGCAATGTAAACTTCCTGACGGCAGAACCCACAATCTGTGTTCCTTGTATAGCTCTTACAGAGGCTAACGGATTGGTCAACTGTCCGATAGAGCAAAAATGGGTGAGAGTAAAGTTTAAATTGTGAAAGCTTCATGCATTTAAGATCCTCAAACTCCCCTAACAGAAAATTGAAAGAAAATAAATAGGCACACACATAAAAAAAATAAATAAATAAAACTTCAGGTTACTACAGTACTGAAGGGAAGAAAACATGCAGTTTTCAAAAGCTCTTGATTTAATTCTGCTAATTTTTAAATACAGATGATTTAAATCACCTTACAAAACTAAGGAGAGACTTGCATCATCTTTTGAGAAGGTCAGGACATGTGCAGTTTCCTTTTGTAGCAACTGCAGAAAGCCCAATGCCGGCCCGAGGAATGTGACCAGAGGCTCACACGGGAGCAGGTGCGAGGCCTGCGGTAGAAGACAGCCTCCCTGGGTGTAAGCACCTAATCAGCATCCCTCCTCTCATCCGTTTGTTTCACTATTTTCTCAGACTCCCACCTCCCTTTTCTCTGGGTAAGTTTCAGTAAGTCTCCTCCGAGTGTTATTTTCTCCAGTGAAAGCTGGCCTATATTCCCTTTGCCTTCCTACTACGTTCTCCTTAAAGGAACGGCTGAAAAGCCCCCTCCTGTACTCTGACCCCATGACATGGCACCAGTCTATTTCCCTCTGCTTCTGTAGTCTGTTCGAGTCACTAGCACATTATTTGTGTACATAGCTCTCTTCCTGATTACACTGTAAACTCTGAGGGCTCATGTCTGTATTTCCCTTTGCCCACAGAAACTACTTAAGACGGGAATCTGAAGTGAACTGGAGAACATGGGGCAACACACTGAAAGCGCAGTGGTCCTTCCCTAAGGCCCACCTCCGGTGCCAGCAAGAGAGACCGTCAATTCCAAAGAAGCAGAGATTCTCTCAGCACACGAGAGGATGCCTGGCTCAGCACCGAATCATAACTACGATGATGACAGGTCCGTAACTTCTTAGATTTCATTCCAGCACTTTCCTGTACTAGCTGAGTGACCTTGTAGTGTTTCAGCTTCCTCATTTGTAAAACATGGCTAATACCACCTACCTCGTAATTTTCGAGAGGTTTAAATAAATTAATACATGAAGTATCTTAAAATCGCCCCAATGTCTTACAGCCTGACACGTAACAGTCAGCACTCAATAAGCTGGAACTATTTAACTGTTGTAACTAGCAGTAATATTTTTAATTAGTTTCCAATATTATCATATTCAGCATATATAATACTTAAGTTAGCCTAATACATATGGTAGACAATACATATTTTTTAAATAAACAAAGACTTTAATTCAATATTTGAATATGACATCCTTATATATGGCATCTAATAGTATTTAAGAATTAAAAAGCAAAAGGGCTATACCACACATCCAGAATTTTAATGATCTATAAACTAGATTGATCTACTTTAAAAAGAACAGCAGAATGACACCCCAGAAGGAGAAAAAGGTTTTTTTCCCACAATTAAAATTAGATGATTAACTGTTGAAGATTCTTAGAGACTTACAAATAATGATGAAGAAAACTAAACACCAACCTGCAAAACTCTCTGTGACACAACTTTCCGGGTAAAAACAAAGAAATATACGAGTATCTAACCAATGAGATATATATATATACACACACACACACACACACACACACACACACACACACACCGTGTTTCCCCAAAAATAAGACCTAGCCAGACAATCACCTCTAGTGTGTCTTTTGGAGCAAAAATTAATATAAGACCGGGTATTATATTATATTATATCATATTATATTATATAAGACCCGGTCTTAGAGTAAAATAATTCATTTTTGCTCCAAAAGACACATTAGAGCTGATTGTCCGGCTAGGTCTTATTTTTGGGGAAACAGGGTATTATAACCACACAGAATTCACATACCATAAGTGGACAAGAGCCAGAAAAAAAGGAGGAAAATGAGCTAATATGTCAGAGTACCCTACAGATTTTCTTCTTTCCTAAATTCCTTGGGTGTTATTGGCACAAATTAAAATTGAAGTATTTCTCTTTAATTGTTAGGCGTCCTGATTTGACCTGTCAACATTACAATGAAACTGTAGTGCAATGGAAGAATTTTCCAAATCTGGTACTGACCTACAATATCCTCACCAAAACTGTCAACATTTTAAAGTGAATGCCTATGATCTAGAATATCATATGCAAAATGTATGAGTATACTAAGCAGCAAACACTGGTTTAATAATATTAATAACTTCAAAAAATGCACCATGTAAACTATCAACCAAGAAAGTACAAATAATCATTCATATGTTCAATGCTGGTTTGAGCAAATAAAAGACTAAATGTAAAGAGAAGAGGAAAAATGACGTATTACACAAAAGACAGGCACATGTACAAGAGAAGCATCTTCTCAAAACCTGATCATGAGGAAGTATAATGTCGCAGCCTTTGTGTTTAAAGGAAAGGCTTCAGAACTCGCCAACAGACTTAGCCTCTCACTAACAGAAAATGTTGGGACCATGTGAGAGGAATTAGATTTTAAAATCAGAATATTAGATTAAGCCATATGGCACTGCCATTCTTGTAGATGAAAACCAGAATAATATCAGCAATTTCATATGGTTCAACCTACTACTATAATTATAACTGATTGAACAGAATATCCAAAATAAGCATCCTAAAAAGATCCAAATGGAACCCAGGACTCAAGATCTGACGTCAGCTAGACTGAATGAGTCAATTTAACTTAATGGAAGAAAAAAAGCATTTAACAGTCAGAAGTGGGCTTGTCAACCATGAAAGCAGAGGCAAAGGACAGAACAAACAGACCAACAATCTGGCCTTTCTCCTTCACGCAGTATTTAGGAGAGAGTATTCCAAGCGACCGTGAGGTTCCAGAAGTATTTGCATCCTAACTGTGAAGAACTGGAACACTGATAGTAGTTGTAAGGGTTCAGACGAGGGAACCTCTGCCAGGTACTATGCTAAGCAACGTACAGTACACTCTACTCCGGTCACTCACTGTACCTAATCCAACACCCTATGAACAAGGTACTATTTATTACCCCCGATTGCCAGATGAGGTAACTGGTCTTTGAGAGGTTAAGAAAAGCCTGACTCCATCACACATTCCAAACATATTATACCATTTGCTCTGCCTACATACTCACCAAGCAACCTTCTAATTATAATGTGGTTTTCCATGTGGCAAGTCTATGGGAAAGAGAATGTGCTAGCCAGAACCTGAGTCTGTTTCCCAAGGCAGTTTTTGCCCCTGTACATTAATAAACTGACATTCTGATTCTTACCACCATGAGCTTTGATAACACGAGCCTGACGCCCAAAAATCGATTATTAAGAGTGTAGATGAACTGGGTTTCAGAGCCTGCAAGTCTCAGGCTCTTTACCACGGTGAATCTAAGGGATGCAGTCCCTATCTTCTGAGGGCCCTTTGGGGAATAGCCAATCCTCTTTATCCCAAGAGAGGGCATATTTCAACATCATCATTAGCAGTCTTTTCCTTTGTGAAATCTCTAGCGTACAAAGAGACAACAATAAAGGGACAAGATTCCAATCCTGACTCTGCTGTGCTAATGTTTAATCCTGAGCAAACGACTCTATCTCCTTCTTCAGTCTCATTTTTCTCATGTATAAAATAGCGACGTTGGGCCCAATGATCTTATATTCCCTTCTTATCTAACACCTATGGCTGCTTATTTGGTGAAACACTCTTCCCTTACCTACTGTGTGCAATTTCCGTTTCTCTCCCCCCCTTTCGTTACTCCCCCCACTCATCTCTTTCTCTCCTCTCAGCTTCCTTCCCTGTGTCTCTGACTGGCTCCCCCAACCCACTTTCTTTCTGTCTCTATATCCATCCAGTGAAGTTTGGGGTACTCTACTTTTCCCTTACCAGCACTTATGGGTCTACAGTTGTATTTATAAACACTACCTGTACTCCTCACTACCTGATACTGTGGATCATACAGAGTCTAATATGATTTTTGTATACACTTGAGGCTTTGAAAACCTGTGCCTTTATCTGAAAGACCCACATGCAATTCAATAGTCTTGGATTCAGGATTACAAATGGGTATTAGTATTTTCCAAGTTTTGTCCCTTGCTTCTGCTTAGTTTACCTACAAAACCATACTTCTAAGCCTCATTTCTCTCTCATCTCCCAAACCTTCATGGTAACGTAATTTTCAGTTCTAACCCAAGGTGAAGCCCCAAAACTCCACTCCTATAAGCAATCCCCAATTTCTTCTGGACCAGCCTTTTCCAAACTGGTGTCCTAGAGAAGGCCAATTCACAGTATGTTGATGCTATGATATAAAAAGGAGCGCACAGTAAACAGGTTTCTTTAGTCAGAGACTTTTCATAGCCTTGCACATTTGTGAATCTACAAGAGAGAAATATTATATGTAGCATTTCCTGAACTTATTTTTAACTACTCTTTTTTCCATGGGGCACCTATTAATATCTCCTGGAACTAGTGTTTCACAGAATACTTTAGGAAACACTCACTGTTCTATTCTTCCTTATTTCGTCCAAGTAACAACCAGTTAAGCTCAGAAAGCACCTCTGATTTCTTACTCTCCCCAAAAACCGATCAGTAGCTAAGTTCCCTTTCCTTCTCTATCCTTTCATATTCATCCTTTCTATTCTCTCTGAAACACTGAATGCGAGACCCTGTCACAAAATAAATATTAAATGTGTTGCCATCAACTCTCAAAGTTGTCACAAGGATTAAAAGAGAATGAATGTGACATCTTGCATAATTTGTCTTTCATAAGCATCCAACATTTCTTCTTGAGAGCCAGTTGGAATTTGTTCTTTATTAGGGCAATTTTAATTCAAAGCTTAAGGATATCCATCTCTTTGGTAAGACTAGCAATGACCTTCTGTATATCAGCCATGACTGGGGACTTCTAACTGAAGAAGAAATGTGGCTAATGTAAATATGGCGTAAGTAAGTAACAACAGTGGCAAGGTGGGCGTAATACCTAGCATTGGGTCACCGCCCTCTTCAAAATATAATCAAGAGGTATAAAATAAGTAACAGCTTACAGCTAATTCTTCACTTATTCAAGCATTTAAAGTTGTTTTTTTCTGTTTCTGTAAATGATGTACCTCGTCAACAAGGCTAGGTTTCAGAAGAGGTGAAGCCCATCATTCTGTACATTTATCTGTAATCCCCTACTGATGCTGGCATAAAAAAGAACAGGCATCCAAACATTATTTCATCATTCAAGGTATTATCTCAGTGGTAGGCGTTGGGGACACAGTGGGGAACAAGACAGAATCATCCCTGTCCCCATAGAACTTACAGTCTTCTGGAGGAAGTCCGTGTACCTGGGAAACTACTAATTACACAACTATTTAATTACAATTGTGGTAAGTATACATCGGCTGGTTCTTTTTTAACATTTGGCTATTCATAGTTGAATAAAGAGAAAAATAAAGTGAGCATTAAGCTCACACAGGTTTTAAAACAGTATGTCTCATTAGAGCCTTATGAATTGGCCAGAAAATACAAAATGAACACAGGGTATTTGGGGGAAACAGGGATGGTAAGCGGGGAACCTCTGGCCACAAGGTAACATTAAAAGCAAACTCTTTGAAATTGTGCATATAATAGCACACATGCCGCAGAATACTACCTCTTTGGCTTGCTGACAAACGTAAAAGAAAAACCACCCAATTTTTTTAAATGTTTACTACATAGAGGGCACTGTGCTGTCAATTTTACAGAACGTTGAATGAGTATGATAACGATGGTTAACAGTAACTAACATTTGCATGGTATTTTTGCTCACTGTAGCCTTATGAGATTGGAACTAGTACTCTCCATTTTATAGATGAGGAAACTGAAATGAAGCAGGCTCAGGAATTTGTCGAGGTCACAGAAGGTATCCGGACAGAGCTGGGACGCACACGCAGGCAGTGTGCTTTGCTCCTTACCACTCTGCCCTCACTGCCGGTGCACGTCCGTGCCGGAGGTGCCTGACCTCTCGGAGATGTTCATTTGGTTGTAAATTCAACACATACAACTAAGCCATCACTAAAAACTTCTTCGGGAATTTTAATTCTGAAGGATCCTATGTTTAACACATTAGGAATTTTCACTATCATCAATATTTACTAAAGAGCTCATTATGTGAAAAGCACATACATTATGTATTACATTATGAACATACAAAGAGACTAAAAGATGAAAAAAGGTGCTCTTCAGTTTACAATCCAAGAAAAGAATATTAAAAATGGACTAGAAAACCTCAATTTGTTCTAGCAATTAAGCTTATGTTCATGCTTTTCACAATTAAGACATACGTAACTGTATATATGGAATCATATTACATAAACGTCATCTCTTTCAGAGTCAAAACACTCAATTCATCTATTCTGAAAGATGACACACTTGTATGTCACTACGACTAGTTACACATTCTTGTAAAGATACTATTCTGAACTTTGAGAATATTTGTGTTATTGCTATATTAACAGTAAGCTTAAGAAAAGCATCCTTTTAACCCTGGGGTAAAGTATTTGATCTGGCACAAGGTAGGCACGTAAATATTTGCTAAATGAACAAACATTACTGTTTTACTACATTGCTAGAAAAAGCATGCAAATGTCAAATTTGCACCCTCACCAATACTGCTGTTGCATAACTTACAAATGAAGCAATGAACTGCTTTGATTACCCAGAAAAGTGTCCCCCACAACCAAGTTCATGATGATATTGCACACGATTCAACCTTCAGTTACCACTATGATAAAACAGGTTAAAAAAAGGGTCCTTTCCAGGCTGTCCCAGAATCCATTATAATTCTAATGGTAGGTATGCTGCTTATCTTTCTGGAGAAGATACGACTTTTACCAAACTTAAAGCCCTAACTAGCCAGGATTTATTTTTAGGTATTGCTTTATTTCAAAACAAATGATAAGGTTCTTGAAAAATAAAGTTATTTAAAGAATACTTAACAAATCTATATAGGTCAGAAGAATTATTTTTACAACTCATAGAGATTCACTGGCATCCAAATGTTTCCTCACTGTAGGGAGGGAGTCAATTAGCAGAGAGGTGCTCAACTTTGAGGCAGGTGAACCAGTTGCTTGCGAGTGTCTAACATGGAAAAGACAAAAATCCAACCTGCGGGTGGTCTTAGGGAATAGGAAAAGGAGTGCAAGGATGAAGAAACTCCCAATCTGCCCTCTCCCATTGCAGGAGCTTTTAGGAGGGTCTGGGAAGTAGAGATTAACAGGCTAAAACCAAAGGTGTTCTATTTACTCTCAACAATGTATTTCCTGAATTCACCATGGGTGCACCATATAAAGGCATTGCAAAAGAATTACAGACACACTGATGGTTGGGAGAATTATTGGTGATATATATTACGTTGGACTTTGTGTGACAGCATCAGCTATAACTGCATATGACTTGCAACATTCATTTAAAAATTATGTTCTCCAAGAAAAGGCCTGAAAAGTAAGCATATATATATATTTCAATTTTTAAATGAGTAGTGTTTCCACTGTTCCTGTTTATGTAGATATTATTTACATTAAAAGGATAACAAAGTGGTATGCAAAGTTTGGGGAATACAATCTCCTATAAGTGAAGACACCACTTTTAATTAATCAAGGGTATAAAAACTGCAAATAGATGGAGCTGAATCGTTTTATGTTGCCACATTTTTATAAAGCAAAACAAAATTTTCTGGCTCCCACATTCTTACAAGATAATTACCCTTCTAAATTCACATTTTTAAAACAATTGCTAATTCCCAGATTTACAAAGCAGCCATTTATTATTATTATTGTTACAGAAAACAAAAGCAAAAATGAGCTTTATTCAGTTTCAAATCATGTTCTCTTTTTAGAAGAAAACTGTAAAAACTACTAGTATCCATTATATGTCAAAAAATTTTTCTGAAGTCACTCTCTCTCAAAAACAAAAAAAGGACAGCCAAAAGTAAATCAATTGTAGCAGTAGTCTAAAAAGTATGTCACAATTTTGAATACTAACAACTACTGTGTATATCAGTAGTGCCGGGAAAGCAACACAAGGACCAGCAAACGAAGCTTTCTTTATCATAGCCCAATGATACTGAATACAGACCCTGCAGGATATTCAACACCTTGTATTTTTCATGGATCCAGGGACCAGCTTTTGAGGCACTCCTATGCAGAACCCAGCTGTTTTGAGTGATTTATCCAAAGGAGTTTAATTTCAATTGTGTGCTGGGAAGTGGGAGGCAGTGATTATACTCACCCCAATTCTTTCTTGCACACTAATGAACATTTTAAAGGATAGTTTCCAACTGAGATTTATTTGTCCTTCAAATATTCTCCTCTTAACTCACTAATGGCAATCTGTGATGGAACACAGGACCGAGCTCAGAATGAAACTTATGCTTTCCCCATGTTGAGAATGAAAAATGCCACAGAACAAATGTACTCTCTGTATCCTCCTCTACTATCATCAAAGGAAAACTGTCCCGGCAGTAATACTACTTGCACTTCCTTGAAAATATATGAACTGGTTCCTTCAACTCTTTCTGCACCTACTTTTTTCTCCTGGTACCAAACCGTACCCATGTTCATTTCTTCTTCTCTACTGTATCAGAAAATCAGGTGTGGCTACTTATAATTTCACCAGAGGTAGACTATCAATTAAATTATATGTTCATTCTGTTCGTTGTTTTCCCCTCAAAAACCTAAACGAAAACATAAAAGATGCACAATGTTCAAATGCCATCGCTAGGGGAGATCTCATACACCAGATGGCAGACTACATGTTCAGTGAGCGGGACAAAAACAGAAACGAGATGAAACCCTGCATTTAGATTTCTTAAGGGGGAGGGAGGGCCATATGTAAGTATGAAATAGAGAAATCCACAAAAAAATCTAGGGTTTTAGTTCACTACAAACGTAACCTAAGCATGCCTGCATTAACAACACATTAAATAAGCAGGGAAGGCAGCAGTGGATCGTCCAAGTTTCCTGAAGAAACTAATTAAGGAAAACCACTATTTGTCTGAAAAGGTCTTTGATACTAAGGACACCTAGCCAGTTTTAGAAGCTCTTGATTATATATTCATGCAGAATGGGGGAGGGAGGTTGAGTGCAAGAGCTGCCTTTTTGTGGGGGTCAATGGTTAAGGCAATTCCAAGGTGAAGTCATCCCTACAGAATCTAAATTCACCTGCTCTTGTGCAAAGCCACACAGACACACACATTCCCTCTTCTTTAGAAAACAACAATGACAAAAACCATCCTCCTGTTTAAAAAGAAAACCAAGAACTAAAGTACAGGTAAATGCAATTCTTTGCCACTAATTCATGGAGCTGAACAATGAAAATTTGTTTGAAAATGGGGTGATAAACAACTTTCTCAGTTATAGTTACAGAGACACTATTATGCACTAACCCTATGCTGAAATGTTCCTCCTTTGAAAAGCTTTCCTCCTACGACCCCCACGGATCAGGGACGGTCAAGAACACGTGAGAGGTATCACCAGGTGTATCTCCAAGCTCAGCTGAATTAGCCCTGAACTTCCACGGAGAGAAGCAGGGTCGGGTGGGGTAGTTACACCACTGTTCCTAATTTATCAGTATCAAAAGAGATTATAAGCAAAATAAAAATCATACATACTGGCAAACACTTCCATTCATTCCTGAAAATGACGGTCTAGTGTGTGCTAGGCAATATTTTAGGAAGTCAGAACTCATTTTGAAACATGACTGTGTTCCTGCCCTAATGAACCTTGAATTATCTGTCTCTTCCATCTATTTTCCAAGAATGATAAATACCTGAAAGAAGAACAAGGTGCAAGGGAAGGGCACTTTTTCAGTGAGTATTTGAAGTATTTGAGTCTCCTCAATGACAAAGAAGCAGCCTCAAGAAAATGTGGGGGAGGAGCATTCCTGGTGGAGGGAAGAGGAGGAAGGTCCTGAGGTAGGAGCCATGTTGAAATGTCCAAAAGGGACAGAAAGAAGGCGGATGCGGCCAGTGTACCATGTACGAGGCCAAGACCAGTAAGGGATGAGCTGGTAGCACTGGAAAGGGCCAGATACTGAAGGCCCCATAGGTTGGCAAGGAGTTTGAATATTAATATAACGTGTTATTATCTAATTTGTGCTTTAAGCATATTCTGGATTCTATGAAAAACAGACCACCGAGCAGGAAGAAGGAATAAAACTATCTACTTCTGTCCCTTTTTCTTGATAGGCAAGAAAATGAAAATCATTGCACATTCAAAACAGTGGAGGAGTCAAGGACACTGCATCGAGCAAAATGACTGGCCTAGTAACTGCCCCTCCCTTCCGCACAAAGAGTCTGTGAAACAACACCGACTGCATCAGTCAATGAAGATAAGCAGAATGACTTATGACTGAAACTGAAGGTGACTAACTTTGTGCCTTTAAAAACAAACAAACAAACAAACAAACCCATGTTTCAAACTCTAGTGATTCCACAATGGAAATCAATCCCATCATGGAATACAGAAGGATTAATGATCTGACTCTAAAAGTTTAAACAGGCTTTTGTTGTTGTTATGTTTTTAAAGTGGCCATCTGACCCGTGTCGTGTTTTCTTCGAGTGGGTAGAGAAAGAAGAACCAGCTAGAGGATGACATCCAGGGACGGCTCGATGACTAAGGAACCTGCTAATGAAGCCCATCTTCTCCCCTTTAGACAGTTCCTCAGGCTATATGCCCTTCCAAAATGATTCCTCAGCTCCTCAAGTGAGTCATGCACTCTAGCCTGTTTAATACTACTGCTGGGGAATCAGAAGGGATAAGGAGGGCCGCCCAAACAGTAACACTTCCACGTACCTTCTCCACTACATTTAGACAATAGAGTAACAACTTGAAGACTAAGAACATGCCCTCTGGCCACAGGAAGTAGGAAGCTATTTTGCCTCTGTCTTACTAACACAAATCAAGAGTTGCCTTAAGAGACAAATGAATCTGTGTACTACCAGAAAAGCTCAGTATCAGCTGTGCAAAAAAATCAAAATAAATTAGGTATAAATTCTTAAAATTTACACAAAGAACTCTGGAAGGATATTTGTAACTTACATGTTCTCCAAAGGCTCTTTATTCTCCTATTTACAGACATTGTGGTAGTATGCTAGGTAACCATCGAAGTGCAGTATTGTGAAATCAGGGATTTGACAGTTATCATATAAAGTTTTTTGGTTAAAGCAGCTAACCAGTAACACCTACATTTACAATTCTCATTTCATACTTACTTCCACGCTTTCTCAGATTCTACCTCAACCCATACTTTAGCTTATATTCCTGAGTAGATCCAAAGCTGCTTAATCAACTAAAAACATTCCTTGTTCCATTCTCTCAGGAAAGGTAAACATTACACTAAATTTCAAGCCAAGTTCAGAAAAAGGCATTTGAGGATGTTCTATGCCAGGAGTTGGCCAAAATTGCCCAGACTGTTTTCTAAAGGCATAAGATTAAGAATGATTTTTTAAAATAGTTTTAAAGGGTTAAGGGGTGGGGGGGAAGCAACAAAGACTGTATGTGCTCATGAAAGCCTACAATATTTAATATCTGACTCTTTACAGACACAGACTGCTGGTCTCTGGTCTGAGGCAAGCAGTTCCCAAAACTAGTTCTGTATCCAAATCATCTAAAGAGCTTTAAAAAAAAAAATACAGTCCTAGACCTCACTCCACACCAACAGAGTCTCCAGGAATAGGATTTAAGAATCTTAATTTTAAAAAGCTCCTCCAGAAATTGTGAGTCAGGAGGATAATGGTAGCAGCCTGAATCTCAATCTCTCTCGCCCCAAAACATAAAGTCACAAAGAGTGCAAATAAAACCACACATGACCTCCAGGATTGAGGAGACAGAATACCACAAACTTCAATTACCTATAAGTAGAGCTTGCACTGCCTCTGCAAGCCTGTGAGTACAGAGCACGAGAGAGAAGAAGCGTAAGAGAGTCTATGAAAAAGAGAAGAAGGAACCAGAGGACACAGATGAAGCACAGACAAAATCACTCACGGAAAAATAAAGTCCAACATCAGGTGCCAACATCTGGTCATTCACAACATCAACTCCATAAAAGGAGGTTAAAAAGAAACAGCAATGAAAATGTAGGCTCAGAAAACAGATACAGATCAGTAGAGAAGGGAGGTGCCCCCTGGAAACATGGCAGTGAAGGAAAAAAAAAAAGGAAAAATCAACAATCCTGTAGAAACCAAAGAGAAAAAGACACACAAATTCCTGCCTAATTCCCTTCACCACTGCCATCATCTATGTAAAAAAAAGTGTACTTCGTTGTTGTGACAGAAGGCATTTATCAACTAGGAACCTTGTCCACAAAATGCTAGGAAGAGGGGGGAAAAAAAATCAAACCAATTCCATACAAAGCTACCAGAGAAAGAAAAGAGAAAATGCAAACGATATTTCAGCTGATGAACATTCTCCCCACAAAATAACACACACAAAAAGCAACGAAACATTAGAAAACTATAAAGCAGTACTTCAAATTGAACTAAATAACCTCAAGCAAATATTTGAAGATATGAAAGACAAATATCACCTAGAATCAAAAATTCAAAAAAAACCTAGAAATGAATAAAATCCAGTAAGAAAGGTAATGAGAATCAACCAATCTCAGAGAAGAAATGAGAGAAAAAGACAGAATCATTTTTGAAATTAAGGATAAATTACAAAATGCTCAAGGGAGAATGAATTGTAGTGAAAATCTAACAAGAGACATTGAAGACAGAAAAATTAAATGAAAATGAGATAAAGAACAGAGTAAAATGGGTCAGAAGGAAGTGAAATGCAACACATGCAAGAGATCCAGCATTGTATAATTGGAGTCCTTTAAAAAAGAAAACAATGGAACACAATCAGTATTTAAAAATGAAATTCAAGAAATCTTTCAAAAAATTAGAGAACATCTAAACCAGAATATTTGGTCCACTGTATATTTGGGAAATTTAACTCAAAACAATCTCCTTCAAGACATGTTTTAGTAAAAATACCAGAGTTTAAACAAAGACTAAGGGGAAAATTCTCAGAGCAAAAAATTAAATATAGTTACTTTAAAAAGTAATAAAATTAAGGCTTTAAAAGTAATATATATACTTAAAGAAGACAACAGAGGGGCAGCACTTTCAAGAAATTTAAGAATGGGGGTGCAAAGCTTTCCTTCAAATAGCAAGTCTATAGAAAGAATAAAAAAAAGTTCTGAATGCATGAGGATTCAGGAATACTTCATACACGTCATTGCTGAAAACTGACTGGAAGATGAACTCCATCCAACCAAAAGATAACTGGGAAGCTTTAGCAGGACTAATGGTGAGCACTCAATATATTTAACTGAAGACCTAAGATAGAGGTGGGAACGTGGTTAAAGGAATAGAATGTACATGTTATAATGCTGACAAAATAGAGAGAACGAATATACTAAAAATGACAAAAGAGGAAATAACTACGCACAGGAAATTTCAAAAAATAGACTGAAAAGGTCTATGTAAATAAATCTTAAAACCTAGATGCAATAAGTAATTTCTTAAGAAATTATAGCTTACCAAAACTGACAACAGATGACAAGAGATGAAACAGAAAATTTTACTAAAGAAAAACTTCCACAAAAAAGCACTAGGTCTAGGGGGTTTCACGGAGGTATTCTATCTTTTGAAAATCAGAGCCCCAATGCTACATAAATTGTTTCAGAGAATAGAAAATAAAACTTTCAAGTTTCTTATGGAGCAAGTGTAACATCAATATCTAAACCTAATAAAGGCAAAAACTGCAGACCAATATGTCTTATGAAAAATTAATTAATATTTTATTTAGGATTTCTGCAGATGTCAACACCACATTAAAAAATACACCATGATAAAGGGTATTCATAACAGGAATGCAAAGATAGTTATTAGTAAATAGGAATGAATGAATACTTAACATGATAAATTACACGCATTTCAATCCTAAAGTTAATATCTTAATGGCGAAATGCAAGAGGCAGGTCAAAAACAAGGAAAGAATGTCCATCGTGTCCACTACTATTTAACATCATTCTGAAGGTATCAGCCAATAGACAAAAGAAAACAACTAGAGATATAAGAACTGGAAAAGACAAAATAATCTCTGTATGACATAATAATATATCTCAAAAACCGTAGACTCCAAAACTAGGAGAATCAACGATAACTAACTCAACAAAGACACAACTGAGTAAGTCATAAGGGTTAAAATTAACATGAAAAAAATCAATGGTCTTTATACAACTAATAACCAATTAGAAGATATAACAGAAAACTCCATCACAATATCAACCAAAAAAAATTGAAAATACTTAGGAATAAAAAATGTTCAAAATCTATATAAGAAAATCCTGTAGAACACTCTTGAAAGACAATAATGTAGGCTTCAACAAATGGAGAGATGTTCTTTGTTCCTGATTAGGATATTAGGACATCTCAACATCATCAAGATGCTAGTTTTCCCTGAGTCAATTTGTAAATGTAATGCAATCCAAACAAAAACAACAAGTTCTTTTGTGGAACTGGACAAGCTGATACTAAAGCTTACTTATATGGAAAACTTAACACAAAAAAATAGCCAGGAAACCACAGCTAAGGAAAAGCTATGATGGGGAGATTAACCCTACAAAATATTAAAACATACTGGGAAAGCCCCTATGAATAAAACACTGTGGTCCTGATACATGAAGAGAAAGACCAAAGGACTAGAATAGAAAGCCCAGAAATAGACCCAACTACATACTGAAAGTAGTATATAATGGTGGTAACTCAAATTACTTGAGGGAGGAGAAACAAGATGGGCTTTTTCATACATTGTGTTGGGACAACTGAACAGTTACTCATAGATAAAACTAGATCTATAAGATCTAAGACCACATAAGAATAAAGTCCAAATGGATCAAAGTAATGAATACAAAAATTTGAAGAAAACGTAGGTGAAACCCTCTGTAATTAGAATGTAAAGAAAAGTTTTCTTACTATGACTTAAAATTTGGAGGGATTATATAAGATTAATAAACTTGACCACAAATTTAAACTTCTACGTGGTAACATACTATGTAAACAAAATCAAGACATTAACAAATACAGGAAAAGTATTAGCAACACCACAGAAAAAGGGCTACTTTCCCTAACATATTAAATACAATTTTTTAAGTTAAAGTAAAAAAGACCAAATACCTACAAAAAATGGAGCAAAAGTCACAGATACTTCACAAAAATATAAAAATAGCCCTTAATGAGAGGGGGAAAATTAAAACTATGGTGAAATACCATCTCTCACCAAACACATTAACAAAAACCCAAAAGCTGGAATACGTCTGTACTGTTTTTTAGTGAAGCTTTGGGCAAAAAATTGATTCACCGGCAATTTATGCAAAATGTCATGTAGCAATTTTAAAACATCGTTGCCAAGTTTCTGACACTAGTCCCATGGAGAGGTGGCGTGGACCTGGGCACACTACTGACTGCTTCCCCCAATAATACCACAGAAAGAACATTACGGGACTTCAAGCTAGGCCATAAAAGTGTGTAGCTTCTGTCTGGTTGTCTTGAAATGCTCACTCTGCTGATAAGCCCTCTCAGCACTGAGGCTGCCAATTCTGTGAAGAAGCGCACGCTACACTGAGAGACCATGTGCCCAGGATTCTGATTGACAGTCCAAACCGAGCCCAACTGTCAGTCATCTCAGCCAGGCTGCTGTGTAATTCTAGCCCTAACTGTTGGAGGCACCTCCCAGCCAGCTGAGACTTGCCAGTGAAAGCTGCAGAGTCTGTGAAGCAAAGACAAGACACCCTGATGCCCCCCACCCAATTTCAGACCTAGAATCTAGGAGTGTACTGAAAGGATTGTTTTACACAAGTTAAGTTTGGGGTGGTGTGTTAAGCAGCAATGGAAAACCAGAACATGGCATATCCCTATGGATGGGAATCTGACAATAGCTATTAAAACTACTACTGATTTACGCTTCATCTCACCAATCTCACCTCCAGAAATTTACTTTGAAGATATATCTTAACAATATGAAAACACATATGCATGAAGTTATTCATTGCAGCATTTATAACTTCAAAATGCTGTAAACTACTTAAATGTGCAAACATAGGAGAGCGATTGCACATATAGCAAAACACCACACAAACATAAAAAAAAAAAGAACATGGAAGATGTCTACAAGCCAATATGGAGGGATTTGCAGAATCTATCAAGTAGGAAAAAAAGGAGAGTGCAAAGCATACACTGTTTTTTGTGTAAGAAAGAAGAAATGAGAAAACATAAATAAGTCTGTTTATTTGGGGGAAAAGAAACATAGGAAGAATAAACCAGAAAACAAGAAAATTGAGAACTGACTCTGGGTGGTGAACACAAAATGTGAGATATAAACAATGTATTACAGAATTGTACACCTGAAATCTATGTAACTTTACTAACAATTGTCACCCCAATAAACTTTCATTAAAAAAAGAAAATTCGTTACTTGCAAAAAGAGCATGGGTGGGAGAGCTGAACAGAAAGAACTGAGAATTCTGAGTATACACTTTTTATGTATAGTTTTGGCTTTTGGAAGTACACTAGTGTTCTACATATTCAAAATACAAAATGAAACAAAAAGGGTTGGCATAAAAGGGGCTAAATCTGAATACAACATAAGGAAATGAACCCAACTGTATTTCAAATGAATAACATGACCACTCCAAAAGGGACTAGGGGAGAACCAAACACAGGTAACTTTTAAACACAGTATTACTTTTACCATATAGATTTAGTCTTGGGGGTAGGGGGGAGGAGTGTAAACAAATCTTAAAGTTCTCTTAGTATCTTTGTCTGTCATAGTGGCACTGAAGTAGTAGTTCTCAAACTATGTTGTGTATTGTAGGGCTAAGCAAATAATTAAAAGTGTTAACGTTGGGAGCTACAGTTCTCCCTGTGGAAGTCGAAAAGGAGAGAGAGAAAAAAATGGAATGGGGGAAGGCAAAGAAGAACCCTGTGGGCTAGACTGGAATGGAACCTATCAGTATGAATCCACAATTTCATACACTACATGTATTTACATTAAACATGTATACACACCTACACCCATAACATACACGTGTCTATACACTTCTTAAAATACAAGAATCTTGAAGGAGGAGGACACTGGTCATTCACGCATGATTATAAAATGAATTAGGACTGTTTCAATACCCAGATAAAATCAGCCAGATCGAGATATGACTACTTTTTAAAAGAAATGCTGGTTATGGGGAACACCAAGTGTAGATGTTCACTTCGCATTCACTCTCTAAAACCTAACCTTCTGTCGGTCCATTTGAGACGGAATGGGGGGAGGAACGTGACTTCCCTCCCCCCGTCTCCTTGCCTGCTACCCAATGTTGGTGTAACTGGGGACCCCCAGATCTCAGGCCAGCAGTACTAGTGACTTAGCTTCATGTTTGGATCTTGTTGAACAATTGTTTATAGTTCTATTTCTACACGAAAATCTGTTTCAAGTTCTAAATCAACAAAAATGAACTTCTAGATAGAGCACAACCCGATTTTATTCACTGCCGACACTTTAACCCTAAAGAAATTTAAACTCAGTAAGCATTAAACTCAGAGCTGCAGGCACCGCACTACCTAATTTATTACTTTTTACTGTAGCCTCTGCCTTTGCCCTCTTTTCTTGGGATAAGGTCTTCAAAGTCATATACAATGGTCAGGAAATGCCTCCCCAAGAAGGGGACACATTCAGCAAAGATTTGACGGATGTGATAAATATTCTGGGAACTAAATTCCTTACTTACAAAGTCTAGAGTCAGGTTTTCTCCCAACCTCCAATCAAAATATCTTGTTAACTTCCGAAGTGAGACTAAACACCTGGGCTGGAAAGCAAACCAGTATTTCCTCAGCATCCCCACTACACCTTCCATTTCCCACTTTTTCCCTACTCATCACTCCCATCTCCCAGGAGAGCTTCCCCTATTTCAGGAGCATTCTTTAGCTACTTTCTTCACTCCAAACAAGAAAATACGACATCAGTGATTCTCAGAATATGGCCCCCCGACTTAGCAGCATCTGCATATGTTGGAGCTTGTTGGAAATACAAATTCTTGGACCCACTCCAGACCTATTAAATCAGAACCTCTGCGGGTGGGACCCAGCTCTGTTTTAACAAGCCTTCTGGTGATTCTGATACATGCTCAAGTTTGAAAACCATGTCCTATTTGGCTAAAATTATACTTTAGAGTGAATTTCTCTGCTTTCCCTATTATGTACTGAATTATGGCTCCTCAAAATTCGTATGTTGAAACCCTAACCCCCAATGTGACTATCTTTGGAGACAGGGCTTTTAAAAGAGGTAATCGGGATTCAATGAAGTCATAAAGGTGGGACCACCCAATAGGCCTGGTGTCCTTGTAAGAGGAAGTGACCTCAGGGATGTGCACAGAGAAAAGACCAAGTAAGGACAAAGCAAGGCAGCCATCTACCAGCCAAGAAGAGCAGCCCCAGGAGAAACGCCAATCCTGCCCCCTGCCGACATCCTGACCTTGGACTTCCAGCCTCCAGAACTGTTAAGAAAATAAATTTCTGCTGTTTGAAACCAGCCTGTGGCCGCCCTAGCAGACTAACATATTCTTCCCCCTTACCGCAAGGAATATTTAATTGTAATGCTTTTTCTCTCCATGTATGAAATGAAAATACTGGTCATTGTTAAAAGAAAATTCTCTGAAATTCCCTTAAGCATCTGCAAACTTTCTTCAAATCAATCTTTCACCCTTTTTAGATGATAAAGGAAGGATTATATTATCCTCCACTCCCGGGAAGGTAAACCAGAAGCACATCCAGCTTAACATGTTAGAAATCTATATTTTAAGTATAACGTGGCGCTGCTTCCAGCATCTACAATCCATCCTAAATTTGACTCTGGTCTACTCTTTATCCTGTCTAAGCAAAGACGCTATAAACCCCTCAAACGCCTGTCCACTATTCTCCCCTACTATAAAAATGCCAAATAATTAATGTCTTGAGCACACTTTTGTTTTAGTTCGTAGGTATGGATTTAAAAATCACAGCTGTATTTCCCCTTTTATCCAATGTAATGGAAGCACATCATTAAACCTTCCGAACAATGTTAAATGAAATTTCAGCAAAAATGATGCTACACTGAGCACACTCTTCATTAAGAAATGTTAACACATTAATAAGTGAGTACTAGCCAACCAATCACATTCCTAAACAACCTAACGAGCCTATGAGCACTCTGCAGACACAGGCCATTTCCACCGGCTTCACCCTGCCCACATCAGTGCACAGCCGACTTGGGTTCAATCTCAACACGAAATTGCCTGATTGGGAAAGGTTTCATATTTCAAGTGTGTGATGTGTTGTGTGTGTGCATGTATAGATTCACGCAGCAAATTAGCTAAACAGACAATAAATACCACTGCAGTGGCCACATAGATACTAAGAGACAACTAGATATTACTCCAAATAAAAATATGATCCTATCTCTACCCTATATCCATAATTAACTCAACATAATACCCTTATGGGGTTAATTATGTGTTCTAGAAATACAAATGATTAGCTGTTTCAAGCAGGCAGTTCTTAGGCAGTAAAGTTAAAAAGCTGCCAAGCTAATCACCTAGTCCCTTTGTTACTTACATAATACAATATCATTTTATTATAAAGATACTACTACACAAAACCTATTTTAAATTACATAAAACTAATTAATTAAAATGTAACCTGAATATTTATTTAATTAGAAAATTTGGGCTCCAATTTAGAGAGGCAGGCAAGTTTATAAATGAGGTGAGTTTTAATAACACATTCCAAACATTACTGACAAGTGTAAAGCTAGCTCATTCTTCTTCTTACTGTACATCATCTAATAAAGAATTCATGGTAAAAATTATAAAACTGGGGCACCTGAATAAAAGAATCATTAAGTTTCATCCCATACACTCTTTACTAAAACAGAAAAACACTAATATACTGGGGATAAGATCAACAAGGGATTGAAATATTACTCAGCAGTTTTAGTTATTAGATTGATTTAGTTACTATTTACGGTAACATTTGCTTTTTCAATGTTTAAATCAAACCAAATATGCTTCACATACCTATTTTGAAACCACTGAAAGATGTCAAAATAAGGAGGCAAAACTCAGACAACACATACAAGATCATGCTCACATCAATTTAGTTATAGGCAGAATAATGTCAGATGTTTAAAAAAGAAAAAAAAAAAGCCCAAGAACATGTAAGAACACTCTCCTCCGAGAGGAGAGGAAAACCAGGACCACAGTGCCTGTCAGCTGAGAGCTCCTTACAGAAGCACCCAAAGACACCCACTTTCTGATAATTAGACCTCATTCCAGATCAAGGTCTTTGGCAGGCATCTAACCCAAGAGGATGAGGCTTTCAGCCAAGGTCAGATTTTTGTCTATTCACTGTACCAGGGGATGAATTTACAGCACTTTCTTTCAATACAACCGCTGAGGTCCCATCGGTGTTCCTCTCCATTATTGAGGGTAACCGAGTGAACTAAATATAAAAGCACAACTAAAGCCTACCAGTTGCACAGACGTTTTAGGTTAAAAAGTATCTGGAGACCCCTATGAGTTTTTGCACAACTATTACGAACAGCAGAATAGGAGAGTGAGCCACAGCGATGAGGAGCCAGAGCTCTAGTTCTGGGCTACACACGCGACTGAAACCATTTGAGTCTACAAGTCTTGCTTATTTAGCTCCAACTACTTAGAATAAATAAATAGAAACAATAAATGTCCATTTATACAGGACAAAGACTACCTGCTTTAACCAATCTTACCCCAGCACCAAGCACAGTACCGGAAGCTATACTTGGCACACAATAAGCAGGCACTCAAATATGTTGCTGAATGAATACTATTTCTGTCCAAGTTCAGGACAGCTAAACACCGAACAGTGGACCAGACCCTAAACTGGGAGTCAGCTCTGGGTTTCGTTCTCACTGTGTGACCAAGGCCACGTTGCAGTTCCCCAGGTCTCAGTTTTCTCTATAAAAGAGAGGGCTAGGCCAGGTTCTCCAAGATCTTTTCTAGCTCTAAACTTCGTTGTCTACCCTCAAAAATTAGTCGCTCGGTCTTGTGGGATGAATTCAACAGACTTATTTTTTTTTTAATAAACATGGGTTTTACCATTTATTATTTACCGTTTATTAGTTTTGACATGAGTACTTTCTTGGATCTGGAGTGTTATGTTTTTCTATTACAGACCTTACTCTTTTCCCCAGATTATCATCAGAAAATACCACATTTCAAGATTTACTATTTTCTTCTAAAACAGCTGGCAGCATAAATTCTCCCTTTCAGATCAGGATACTATCAAGTCTTCATTGTTTATCACTTTAAACGTGTGGCACAATCTTCCCACAACCCAAGCAGAACTAGATTTAAAATTGGCTTTTCGCAGTCAATAATTATTATTTATTTAAAATTTATTTTTGAAGTTGGCTTCAGAATACAGCACGCAGTCAATATTTAGTCAGTGAGAATAAACGAAACCCCTAGCCTCTTGTGTGTATATGTGTGTGTATAATTTTTTTTTAATCAGTTGTTTTTTTTAATTGGGGAATATTAGGGAACAGTGTGTTTCTCCAGGGCCCATCAGCTCCAAGTTGTTGTCCTTCAATCTAGTTGTGGAGGGTGCAGCTCAGCTCCAAGTCCAGTCGCCATTTTCAATCTTTAGTTGGAGGAGGCACAGCCCAACATCCCAGGCGGGAATTGAACCCACAACCTTGTTGTTGAGAGCTCGTGCTCTAACCAGTAGAGCCATCCGGCCGCCCGCCTCTTGTATATTTTTAATTAAGCCTTAGTTAAATAGGAAAGCACTTCAAGAACTATCCAAGAACATTTTAATTCCAAGAAAAGAAAAAGAAATCTAGCTCTTGACATTATTTTAACATGTCAGAGACTCGACAGTGTAATACAGCAGAAAGAGCAGTGGGCGAGGGAGTTAGAGGGCTGGGCACACAGGCTTTCTCCACCACTCTGTGTTTGGGCAGGTGAACTGACTCATTTCTCTATCTACAGAGAAAGAAGTCTTCATCTTTCGTGAAGAGGAGCTATGCGGAATATATGACACCAACTGTCACATGCAGCATGCTCCTGACACAATCAGGCTTCTTCTAACTATGAAAGAAAATCAGGTTCTTTATCCTCTTGACCTCAAATACTGAAGCCATAAGCCAAATCCATTCTGACTAACACAATGACCTGAAGTCTGTGGACTGTTACTAGTATAATACTCAAACTCTTCTCCATGTCGAAAACATTTATTCAGCAGAATTGGGTTATGAGATTTTTGCCATAAGCAAAACCTTATTCCTATAAAGATGAAAATTTTATTTTAAATATTTTACACACAAAAAAATCTTCCAACAGTATACCACAAAATTAGCTTGGACAATTTTAAAAAGTCAAACATAATTAAAGCAGTAAGTAATCATTGAGGATTACTATTCCATTTTTTAAGAGCTGCAATATGCAGGTACTACATACTAGGTCCTGGGGATATGAACTACCACCAACCTAGACCTCGATCTTAAAGAACTTTGTTTCTCTAAGGGGGTTGACTTGCAAACAGATAAATGGTATTTTAGAATGCCATATTCCCCTGGCTCAAATATATTTCAGGAATCATTGTTTCCACTTCCAGCATTTTTAGCCCATAAAATAGGAAATTTCATCCTTCTTTCCATGTTGAGTTGATAGGAATTTGAATCCCTAATTTTTTCCTAAAGGATCTTTCAAGAGTCTATAATTAAGAAGTAACACTGAAACCAGAAGCTAGTTTATACACAAATTGCCTGTCACAAGCCCAGCAAAGCAATTAAAGGGAACAGAATTTGCCACCTTTCAGAATAATCACAGAATTTTCAAACTTAGGGCAGGGTTTCCTTTTTATTTATTAGCACTTAGTTACTATTAAAGACAAAAACAAATTTTTTATTAAAGACAAAGATTTAACAAAACTGAGTTTAAGCAATAGGAAATGCAAACAAAACCTATAAACTTTATTAAGTTTCAAAGTTACAGGTGAATTGTGTTGAGGAGCTTAAGATCATAGAACATACGTCATAAAAAGCCACGTGCTACAATTCTGTCATTCCTAATCACCGGCCAAAATGATTTGGGTGATTTAAAACTCATAAAGCCTTGAATTCAGCGTTTTCTATGTTGAAGCAAGTGGAATGTGCCCACCAGATGCTTCTGTCAGTTAGTGTATTTCTGTATGTATGTTTAATTTTTCATTGGACTCCCCACCACTGTTACCAAATCAATGATTTATTTTCTAACAGATGTTCCAGAATCCAGGCAACACTGACTTAATACAACAAAGTGATGGCAACACACACATGGACTGACCCTGAGTAGGGAAGCCGGGGCAACGCCTCATCAAAGAACTGACTTTGAAAGTATTCTGTAATGCGATGAATGGAGGCAAGGGGAGTGTGATGCACAAAGGATGCCACAGAGTCATGAGCAGGCTGGGCATGTCTGTCACACAGAAGAATGCCTGGTCTGACGCCAGGTGGTCACTGTGACAGCAGAGATGGGGCACCACAGGGGGCTCAGATCTCACTGGACACAACTGGATTCCGTTAAGAGCCGGGAGAGAAGCATCTAACTTTCTGGAGAGGCTGGGAGGGCTTCATGAAGGAGTTTTCATGATGACTAGTCCAGATGAAGACACTCCAGATGGGAAGAGCAGTACAGAGCTACTGTTTTTGAACCAAAGTTTCCGTGACTATTAAGTTTTGTGAATTCCTACTTTTGATTTTAAAAACCGCTTTTTTCACTGTCAAGATGTCAATTTTCAATTCTTTCTTGTAATACTTATGTTTTCTTGTAATACTTACGCCTCTGAACAACCTTTCCAGTTTCTCTAAATTTACCCTCATCTGCAGTGTGCTGGAAAACCAGTTATCAAAATGTTACAGGAATGTATGTAAAATACTAGTAAACATACCAGGGAAACACACCTAATGTGGAGTGAGGCACTGGGAGTTTGGATGCACGGACTCCTGGCTTCCAAGAGGGCTTTTTTTGGCCAATTTCCTGTTTCTCTACTTGTTTTACATGGTTCAGGAAGATAAATAATAGCCTTCAGGCTAGGAGAGAAATTATCCCACACCTCCCCCTGCCCCCCCGTTTTGTCTCCTTTCTCTTCCATCCCTTCCCATTTCAAAGGTATTCCCGATGGCAATCGGTCCACTGAGTGGCATTCCACGGCAAGAAGACCATTCATTATTCATTGACCTCAACATTACAGGAATGTCATGATACAATTCTTTGGGTACATTTTATCCATGTATACCTATAACTTTTCTAAGTAATCAAGAGGCAGTACTTGAGAGGAAAAAAACACACCTGCTTTGAATATCAAATATATATGTATCTACCAACTCAATGGGAAAAAGTTACACTCAACCAAGTAAATAATCTGTTACTTACTCTCCCTCCCTTATACCTTCCACTTCTACAGCTGTCATCTTAAAAGCCCCTCAATACCACTACAATCTAGTGACTTCTGATGATGACTCCAAACTCTCCGTGCACATTCAGTTTTCAGTTAGACTATAATTTCTCTAGACCCCCCAAAACAATCAAAATGTCTTCCTTTCAACTCCACGTGGGACCTTATGGGGTTACCAAATATTGAATATACTGGAGGGGCACTGCCAAAGAGTCTCCTCCAAGGAGTTTTCCCTCCTAGTAGCACAGAGACCTTCACCAACACAAGCTCAGCCTGGGGAAACGTTTCATTCGAATCTATGGGGATACTTCAAGAAAAGAGACACAGGGGCAAGCCCAAGATTACAACACAACTCAGAACTCACAGCCTGGCTCCCTACCTTGGCTGTATTATGGATATACAAGCAGAGCTCAGAGCAACTTTAAAAAAACAACAACAAAAAAATCCTTCAAAAGTAATAGTGACCCAAGGACAGATATCACTATCCAGAGTTCTAAGAATAGGACACCATGCAAGTGAAACTACTGCGATTTGAAGGTTTGACAGCTGACTCCAAAATGCCTTTCTCCTATGTGTAAGAATAGCTGGACACAATATATCCCCTTTCCTTATAGGCAGAGAAAGGAAGACCAGGAAGGGGACGTGTGCACACCCTCCATTGGTTCCTTGGAAGCATACGGCACCTGATGAATCACTGCACAAAAAAAGAAACCGAGAAGGAAGACTGGATGGCCCGGCTGACGCGGACTCACAGCTCCGCCTCACAGCCTCTCTTCTTGGCATGTACAGTTGTTACCATCCAGCACAGTGATCACATAAACATTTTTTGAAGGAATGTATTCATCTAAAATCTTAAGTTTTCCACTCAAAGTCTGGGGATTAACAAACGTCAGATACAATGTCACAGGGAGAGTCTGCTAGGACACCTTCCTGAAACTTGCAAGTTTTATGACATACAATACAGAACCTTTTTTTTTTTGGATTATCTCTTAACATACATTTGCACTTAAACATGCAGATGTTAAATTTCTGTAGAGTTGCCTCCTCCATAAAAAAGTAGATATATTAATCTGCAAAAAAGCATTTTAGAAAAGCTGCTTATCTATTCATTTGCATTTTGAAATAAAACTTCCATTTCTATGGCCTTCTTAGTATTCTATTCCACTTAGTAAAGTCTATCCTACCTTTTAAAAGCAAGGATGGTGGAATTGTTTCAGAATGACTTAAATTTATATAGCACAGTTATAACAAAATATTTCTCATCTTCAACAGTATAATTCAAAGGACATAGTATTCAGCTGAAGTGAAAAGAGATGGTGCCTTGTAATAATTCACCTCAAACATATTACAGTTTCTACTGTGTCAGTGGGTTCAAGCTCAAAACTGGACACAAGACCTTCATTCTCAGTCATTAAGAACCCCCCATGTCTAAGGCACTGTGCCAGGGGCAAGTGATGGGAAGATAAACAGTCTCTGTTCTCAAACCGAACATTTCATGGAAGTGTCAACAACAAAATAGGAATTTTTAAAAGTGCTATGAGAATTTGAGAAAGTAAGGCAGAGACCTGGAAGTGAGTGGCATGAACTGTACACAAAGCAAGATAAAGAATCCCAAATACCTAACCGGATTCACAGAAAGGAGACTGACAGAAAACTTTAATCAAAAGATACCAAACTACCTAAATCCTTTAAACCTAGTAATTAAAAAGGAAACAATCACAAATGAAGAGAAATAGTTATCAATAAAGATGTTCATTGCAGGATTATTTAACATAAGAGGAAAAACTTAAAACCCAAACATCCAGCAATAAGGGAATAGCCATAGGATGAAATATTACATTCATTAATATGATGTTGATGAAAAAAATTTAATGACATAAGAAAATGATATAAAGCTTTTTAAAGGCACACAATTATACCTACATTATCTCAAGCATGTTAATAGGTGGACAAATTTTTTAAGAGATCAAAAATAAATTAACATGTTAAAGCTAGGTATGGTTCACGGTAGGGTTATGCGTGACTTTGTTTCATTTTTATATTGTTCTATATTTTCCACAATAATACAGCTGGTGTTGTTACATTTTAAGTTGGTATTTTAGGAGTTCCCTTTAAAATCATGAACCCTTTTCATCTTTTTTAGTACAGAATATCTCTCCCCAAAATTCCACAGAACCTACTCACTTAAACAGGTTAATATTTGCAAGTTGCTTAAAACAATACCTGGCAGATAGAAAGCAGATGCACAAGGGTTAATTTTATTCAAGAATTTTAAATTCCCTTTAATCCAGTCAAAATAATTAATGTGTTTTAGAGCTGGTCTATTTTCCATGGCACCTTAGCAAAACAACATTTTCCCACCTTCTGAATTCTCCCATCTTTTAAGAGATGATCGCTGTCTCCCTCTGAGATTCTACTTCTTTCAAAGAAAGCAAGAGGAAGAAATTCAGTCAAATATCAAATCCCTCAAAAGGAGGACAGGAAATTAATGATGGCGTGGAATTTTAAAATATGGCTAATTGTAAAGACATACCTACAGAAGTGTACACCTTAACAGATTTAGTAAAGAGTCTCTCTCAAGTCAACATTTCATGGGATTAAGCTGTAACACTAAGAATTATACATACTTATCCAGATGAAGAAATGGAGAAATCATATACCAGATTCTTAGTAGGGAGAGAGCTATATGTAATTATTTGGAAAATAATTTCTTTACACGTTTTCATGAGCTGCTTGGGATGTGTGTGGAGTGATAACGGTGGTAAGGAATATCCCAAGGGAAACTCAACAGATGGCAACCAACTGCTCTCCATAATAAAGAATGAGGAATTTGAACGTACAAAGTGAAGGAAGACTTGAGTGAGAAATCAAGGACCTTAAGTTGTTTGTGGACTGTCTTTGTCAAAGAAGTTTCCAGTCAAGTCAGCACTATTTACTATGCTTTTGTAAAAATGGATTCTTTTATTCAAAATAATACTGAATTCTACATCTAAATTTTATAAGACTGCACACAGACAAAAGAACTGAATGACAGGTGACATATCTGGGTGATCCAGACATATAAACTTATCCTATATATGTATTCATTTTTAGTTTTGACAAATTTATACATGCCTAAAGTTTGTTTAAAGAAACAGATCTACAAGGCTTTTTTCCCCCCTTCCTTTTCTTTCTTTCTTCTTCTTAATACTAGCAGTTCTTTTAGTCCCACTACCATATTTTCCACTCAGGCAACATGTGCCCTTCGTTTTAGTACCTAACTCCATCTCCACAAATAATACGTACAGGGCCTGCTTGCTTTTTCAGTTTCAGGCATTATGTGTGTCTTTCAACACCATTCTTCTTCCCACTCCCAGCACAAACACGAATGCTTCCCAAAGTACTTTTATCTCGAGTATATAAAGAAACTACAGCTCAATAATAAGACAAATATAATCTAATTAAAAAGGGACAGAATATCTGGACTCTATACATTACTGGAACCAGACACATCCATCAACTGGTAAATGGATAAACAAATTATCATGCACCCATACAATGAAATCCTTACCAGCACTGACAAGCATTGAACTATTAATATATGTGATATGGATGATTTCAAGTAATTATGCTGAAAGCCAGAACAAAAAAGACCATATACTGTACTGTATGAGTCCATGTGCATAAAATTCTAGAAAATTCTATTTAGTCTATAATGACAAAAAGCAGATGAGTGGTTGCCTGAGGAAAGGAGGTGGTGGGAGAGGGGAAGATTACAAAAAGGCACAAGGAACTTTTTAGATGAAAGGTTGTGTTCACTAACTCGACGACTGTGGTATTTTCACTGCAGTATACATACATTAAAACTCAAGATTTTCACTTTAAATATGTGCAGTTTACTGTATGTCAATCACAATTTAATAAGGCTGTCAATAAATAAAGCTACACAGGCGTTCTGGACTCACAGGTGGAGCTTTCTGACTTGGAGTTCACTGTAGGGTGACTAGGACATTCTCTTTGGACAACGCCCCAACACACAGAGCCATGTACAAATCTTGAGGTCCTTCCCCTTGAGCCGCTCAGAGTCTGCGGAGAAAATATTTCAACTCTGGCCAGCATCCTGAAAGCTCAGTGAGGGAAGATCGCTGGGGATCTTACCATAAATACATAAACTCACACTTAGTCTCATTTGAGTATCCTTTTGGCAGGGAGCAGAGTTAAATGCCAGCTACATGCTACTTTAACTGGAAATCTTAGATAAACGCATATATTGAAAAGCTAAATTATTAGCTTCATGAATGTAACACAGCACACCGCAGATGAAACATGAAATGATGACAGGCTAGTTAAAAGACAATATTAGAAGGCAAACCTAAAAGAATCAAATGGTTGAAAATCTGGGGCGGGATGGGGGAGAAGACCTACTATGGCCATAGTAGTTTTTTGTTTTTTTTTTTAATGCCAATCTTCCAAGAAAGAAAATTAATAAAACTCCCTGACTTTATATTTTGTACTTTTGAGGGCAATAACAAAGAAAACAAGTGATTTACCCAAGGTCATTTGGGCTTTTTAGTAGTGAAGATTAAACTCAAATTTAAATCTAGAGAGAACTTAAGATAACATCACAGAGTAAAAACCGAAATCAGAAGTTTTAGGTCCAGTCACACACAGGAATACCATAAGGATGCATAGTCTGAGGAAGACGGGCATTCCTAGCAAAAACAATGCTGTGCCAAGAGGTCCACAGGCAAAGGAGAATCAGGTAAGTTCCAGTGTTCAATTACATATATAAAAATAGAGGAGTTTAAGGTCAAAGGCAGGTGACTTTAAACTTTACCCTAAATCCTCTGTGCATGCAGAGAAAGGTTGAATGGCTGAGTGATATTTGTTTTTTCTGATCCCTGACATCCAGAGGGTTTGATGCTGGACAATCTCCTCTTCCTCGACTTTGCCTCATCTCTTTCCCACGTCACTGACTGGCCCTCCTTGTTTTCAGCCCTCTCCACTTTGCACTGGTGCCTCTTAACTCAGTCGTTCTTTCACCACGGTATCAGTTGTCAGTGGTGTCCAAAGTTAAGCACCTGGTGTTTGTGAGTCAACAAAGAACAGTTAAAGCATCACTCACCTGATTTGGGGATAAGTAGAGATGGACAGAATTATAGCAAAACAACTGAAAATCTCCCATTACTCTAGGTATTAGCAAGGCAGCATGAAGTATATGCCAATGTCAGCCTCGTGTGTCCCGGTAAGAAGAGATTAAAATCCAGCCGGAAAAAATCATGCTTTAAACCCATTTCACTCTTGCTGGTTCCACTGATTTCTGCCTCCACAGAGTTCTTTTTATTTATTTTTTTTACAACCCAAACCACTCTATGCTCCTCTCTTGATCACCAACTTATATTATTACTATTATCACTGCAATGTTAAAGCAAGAGCAAGCCTTAGAATTCCACCTACAATACCTTACCAACAATTAGGTCTATAATTGGGAGAACAGTCAACAACCATGCACCTGTACAGTTTCAGCTGTGCTAATCACTGGAAAATAAATCATCTCTGGAGAGCAACTTTTTTCAAGCACTTTTTACTGTAACAGCTTACATACTAAATCTATATAAACATTAATTACTTGTATGTTTCAAATTACATGAGCATTCAATAAGAAATGATAAAGGCAAGTACAGGCTTTCCTTTCTGGACCTAAGGAAGGCAGTTATAAGAAAAGCCGTATTACTTTGCTTTAAACTTTAACAGAGACCATATACCTACACGTCTTCCTGATGCCGACAGTGATTCTAGACCAGGTCAGGTCATGGGCTAACAGTTCACTCTCAGGCTAACAGTTCACTCTCAGTTCATGGAAAAGAACTCTCAAAAAATTATAGCAAATAACATTTAAAAACAGCTTCGCAATATTCTTATCAATAAACAGCAACTACAAGAATATCGTATTTTAAATTTTAAACCATAATATATGCTTCAAATTATGGCATTTTACACCCTGCAATGTGCTAATGGAGTACAGGTCCAACAAGTACATCTTAAGAACATCAATCCTGATGAAAGGAAGTCACAAGCCAAAGCAACAATGAAAATGGCCATTTTAAGATATAAATTTTGTTATTACAATGACTAATTACAGTCAGAATAATATCTAAAGTGGACAAATTACTACATTGAAATTAAGAAAACTTCCTAGGTAGAAGCTAAATTCTAATATCCGAGCAATGTTTTATGAAACATTGCCGTCCTCCAGAAGTAAAACAGGTTGTCCTATGAATCCATCTGAGCAAAGTTACAATTTCAAAGGTAAAAAGGCTTTTAGAAATTCTCCAAGAAAAATTCCTCAACCTCATCTGCTTTACTTTAACAACGCAAGCTAACGATGTCTCCGTCCTAAATCAACATGCCAGAAAGTACTGATTCAACACTGCTGACAACAACAAAAGGGTATACCAGGGGTGCCAAAACATGTACACATTTTAAGCGATGTTACGTACGTATTACTTTTCGAAGTTGAACTGAATTACGGTAGCAATGTGTATAGTATGAAAATTGCTCAAAAAATGGCGTTGATCAAATGAATGCTAGTGTCATTCACTGTATTACAACTTCAATCCAGTTTTTTCCTTTCTTAAAATGCGTATACATTTTTTTGTCACCCTCTGTGTAACAGATGGGAAGTATATGACCCAGGCTATTTTTGTAGAAAAATTCAGACAAAAACATGAATGATGACTGGGAAGGGTAGATTAATGATAAGTTTGGAAGGATGGGGACATTTAGACAGACAAGGACACCAAGGGTCCTATCAGGTGACAGGAAGAACACACACGAAGTCACAACCCAGAGAAGGAGAAGGGTGAGTGTAGAAGACTGCCAGACTGTACGACTGTCCATCGTGCGCAGTCAGCAGTATTACGGTACTGCCACACTGCTCTCAACTCCAGGAAACAGGATCCAGATGGTGTTCTCTGTGAATAGCACCCCCTGGAGGTGTGCAAAATGGGGATCCTAATTAGGTAATATAGAAAAGTAACAGGTGAGATGCTCCACTAAACGGGATTCTGTTAAATAGAGGAGCTAAATACTAAATACATTTAGAGAGATTCGTACCATGTCAGCATATCAAAGTATGGGAGAAGTTCCAAATGGAAAAACTGCATAAACCAGCCTATCTTGGATTTTGGTTTTACCCCTCTCCCGCCATGAAACCCTTATTAATGTTTCTTAGGATCAGTGTTCTAAAACACACTTTCGAAAATAGTGAGTTATTTTATAAAAGGCCTTCAGAGTCAAGTTGCATCTTGATAAAGAGAAAAATGAAGAACCATTGAAAGTTTTAGTGAAGAAATGACAGCAGGAAAGCTTAAAAAAAATTCTGGCACAACTACGAAAGGTAGATAAAAGCAGCAGATCTGAGAATTTTAAGAATAAAAGATTGTTTAAAATCTTTCTGGGAGCTAACTCACTGAATTAATACAATGAATGATAAATCTACATTGTTAATAATCAAGCTATTTAAAAAGCATCTTTTAAACAATCAAATCCTTTTTAAGATCTACTTTTCAGAAATAATAACTTTTACTCCTACATTTATCAGGTCTTTAGTCATACCAGTTTACAGTTAGGCAGTATAAGCTCAGATTTCACAGTGTAAGCAAGCACTGGTCCATTCAAAACTATCCTTAGTCCTTCCCCAGAGGCCCAGGTGACAGTAATATTAACATAAAACAGGTATCCCAGATTTTGAGAACCATATTGGTTAAAAACATCAAATAATGTTGTACTTAAAAATACCAAATACTGTTCTTACCAAAGAGGTAATTAAAAACACTGCATACTGTTTAGAAGAGTTGACACTGTCCTAGGAACAAGAAAAGAAAAAAAGCTTTACAAGAATACAGTGAAAAGTTTACCCATACTTTATCCAGATCCCTCTGCCAGAAAACTTTATTAGTTTAGATTTCCACAATCATTAGTAGTTATAACCCATGATTCCTAAATATATCCTAAAGCTTAGCCAATAAGCCTAAGTTTTTGGAACAAACAAAAAAATGCTCATCATAGTCTTGAGGTTGGACCTGCTTTGAAATTAATTTCACTATAAAATACATTTCAAATACAGATGCAGCTACTTCCTATATTGTTATAAATGAAGTAAAGACAACTGTATTTTAAAACTGGCCTTAAATAGCAAGTAATCCATATGTGGTGTATGGTATTAGACAAAACAGTTCAAAAAATCAGAACAGTTTACAACAAATAGACCTTACAATAGATTGCTGAACTATATAAACTGTTATTGATCGTTTAAGTGAAACAGCAGTAACTTCTGCTTTAATACACAGAATGGTAAATTTTCAATTAGTCTTATATTATTAATATTCTTGAAAGATCATTAGGCACTTAACCTGCTGTTTTTGAAGGAACAGCTGCTTGTTAACTGAAACTAATTAAGAATCACTACTTATCCAGTTTATGTCCTTTTAGTTTGAAGGAACATCCAACGTCTAACAAAAAAATTAAGAACTAGACTAAAGCATAAATATACAGCACTGTACTGACACAGCACGCATTACTGCTATGAAAATCAGCCCCCATGTCTAAGTCATTTGGAAATGGCAGACACTGAGGCATGAAAACAAAGAGGGAAGAGCATTCTCTGTCTAGGAGTTTACAGTGCCTAGTAAGTAACATAATAAAAAACCACAGGTAGGCTTTCGGAAAAAAGACAGAGCATACATGTAACAAAAATATTTTCAATTGATCAGCTTTACAGCTGTCACAAAACCACCAAGTTCACAAATCAAACTTGGCTACAAGAGTCAAAACTATTTGAAAGCACTAACTACACTACGCTCAAAGCCAAATCAATCAATGATGTCCCTCTAATTTATAAAGGCATCTCTACTGCATAACATAATTTTCAGCTAGTTATAACTTCAACACCCCAAATCTGCTGAATCAGAACTGCGAGGTAATGCCAGGGGATCTGTACTCTCAGTAACCCCCTCCCATGTGATCGGCAAATACCCAATGCTGGAGAGCCACTGCCTTCCTTGTGAGATTTATAACAAGGTTTTCAGTTTCCAAAACTAAAATCTCCTCACTTGGGAACTTTTAAAACTAAATTTCACGACATAAATTAATATTTCAAAAAAGATGTCGGTTATAAATGGGTTGTGGCAGAAAAACAAGTACACACACACATACACACAAATTACAGCAGGAATTAAAAGAAAAAACTTATAGGCCATTATTTTTAAATCAAGATTTAAGACACCCTTAAATCATGTTAAAGACTAACATGTCTTTGAAAACAAAATTCCTAACTTAAAAATAATCCAACCCACAATATTAAAAATATAGTATTTCAAATATGTTCAAATTCATTTACTCAGCTGTTAAGTAAATCAGGGTATGAACTGTTTACATTATACCAAATACAAGCAATGATTAAATTTATAAAGCTACACCCAAACAAATCTGTTTATAAGCCACTATTAAATTTACTCTGCCAGAAATTGATTTCTCATAAATTTATATAATTTTAACAAACTTACATAAACATGTATAATGGAAAGAGCAAAGGAGGAAAAAAACGTGAAGCCAGCTCAAGTCTAGCCCTGGCTAATCTAGCAGCTAACTATGCAACCATAGGACCCAGACAAATCATTTTTCCTCCCTGGAAAAGAAAAGGTACAACAGTTTACTCATCTCACAGGATCATTTATTGGGACAATCAAATGAGACAGCATATAAATACATTCTGAAATATTGTAAAGCACTTTATAAATCAAAGACATTATTAGTAAGACAGAAAACTTGAGACACTATTGTTAGGTGCCTGCTATAAAATAGAGTATTACCGAAACAACAAAGAACATAAAAACTTATCTTTCAGATTCAACAGATATAAAACACTATTATGTATATTCTGTAAATTACAAAAGTAAAACATAAGAATTCTATTTAGTTATCTGTCCTATATTCCCATTTATAACATTTATTTCTTCTGCAAAGATATAAATGATATTAGGCCATGAGTTGATAATTGTCATAACCGGACAGTAAGCATATTATTTTCTATACTTTCATATATTTGACAATATCAATAATAAATTTTAACAAGACAATGATGTATACGTTTGTATACAAAACATCTGTAAAAGCTAAAAAATAAATCTTTATATTTTTTGAAAATTATTCCAATAATTATTGTATCATTTTCCTCTGTTATCTCAGATTCCATATATTCCAAAATAAGCTGCTCTCAGTACCCTCCTATACATCATAACACCTACTAGAATATAATTATTCCCTTTCAACTAGGTGAGTATTCTTATCCAAACAGCAAAAAGATAATTCTTAAATATCTGCTTCCTGATCTTTCCTCCTTTGTTTTTTTGCTCATTCATTACAACAGAATTAAAAGGTGAAAAGGACAAATTTCAACTATATATGTGTAAAAATGCCAGGGGAAAAAAGACAAATACTTTTTTGCTAGTATTGAAGAAGACCAGAGATGTGCAGTTGTAATTTGCCATTTCTCTTAAAACCTGTTGACCTACACAACTCAATTCACAATATAAGAGGACCGTTTCATCCATAATGAAGTTAGCTAGCATGTCTGACAAAGGAAATCAGTAAATTTCACCACTAAATCAAGGATTCTATCAAAGTATGTATAACAATGTATGATTACTCTGTATACATCAACCTAACTGCTCAAACAATGTCCTTTAATCTGGGGCCGTGTTTCACAAAGTTAAAGCATAAACCACCTTTCATCTCAAGCAGATTTTTTTTGTTTAATTTTAACTTTGTAAATACATCTATACTCAATAGCTTTCGCTTTATAGCAGTTTCTGAAGAAATCTCAAGTGCTGAAATTTAAATGCAGATAGAAGGGCAATGATATCTTGTGGTTTATAATTAAAACTATATTTGATAATATCCACACATTAATTTATTCACTACTTAAAAGCTAAATCTTTGTTTTTTCATGTTACATCTGCAGTCACAATAAAAAAGTATCCTGTGCCTAAAGAGACAGTACAACTTAAATTGTTTTATTTGGGAGGGAGAAAGACAGGAGGAAACAAATGGGCAGGGAAGAAAACCTCACCAATTCAACTCTCACTATAGCATTTGTTTTCGAAGCATTAAAAACTCCACGTATTTTTATATGAGATATATTTGAGAGGAGCCATATACAGAAACCACTTTTTCCAACATGGTCTTTAATAACTTTTAATGTAAGTCCTGCTTCAAGTCTTCATTTGTATTATTTTAAGAAAAAGTAATTGTAAAACTCGCAATAAAACCTTAAAAGGCAAGCTGTTGGAAGATGAGTAACAAACAAAAAGAATTACTATACTTTATTCAAGCAAGGTTAATAATTTTACAGATTTTGCATGCTTACTTTTACTTCAGAATATTAACTGCATACAAGCTAAAAAAGTTGTAAGACCACTATCATACCAGTAGGTACCTTTATTTGGTAGCAATGGCTAGTTTTAAATATCTACTTACAATGAAGTTATTACTTTCCTTATTTCTTTTTCTTAAGTATCCAAATATCATTACCCAAATTATTTAGTATCAGGACAAATCAAAACTAGTTTCTCACCTCATCTCAAAATCTTACATTAAACGTCAAGCTTCAATTTAAAAACTATGATTTCCCATATAATTGCAGAAATCCCCCCCTAAAAGAGTGAGGAATAGAGAATACAGAAAAATGAAGGCAATTTCACCTTAAACATCTAAATGAGGATGTCAGTAATGACAACTGCAATAAAAATCAAGGCGTACTCTGATTTTTCTATTTTAATAAAATAAAATCATGAAATTTTAAATTAAAGGTGGCGCTCTGTCCTCAACTCACCCAACTGTGACTCACTTTTGCAGACTATATGGTAGGCAATAACAGTTACTTTTCAAAGATCTTTGCAGTTACACCCATGCCAAAATCAGGACAGAGATCCACCCTTAATTATAGCAATTTAACTGTCTCATCCAAAGCAAGGTGGAAACTAAAACGACCCCCTTAAATCATGGCTAAATAAGCCCATTTCATATAATTGTTTTCAAAGGCCCCCTTTAAGGAAAATATTTTTATTTACTCCGAATTTGAACTCACCAGGACAAAAAAGAAAAGACGGGGAGGGGAACCCAAAGGAAACTCACAAGTACAAAAAGAGATTCTCCTCCAATCCCTCTAATTCCCCCAATCCGCCTTTGCCACACACAAGGACAGGGAGTCTGAGGAAGGCTGGCGGTAGGGTAAGCGGTGAAGGCCCTCCATTCACTCACGTGGGCCACCATCCAAAGGGTTACACACCCTCTGCCCAAGGAGAGCCTCATACATAGCACATCCTTACAAGCACATCTTATTATAAAATACGCCCACGCTAAACAAGAGCTTTACGTTAAAATAAGACTGTCCTCAGGTGGGGGAGGTTAAACACAACAAAGGCTTCCATATTGAAAGGCAGACAGTCCAGATACAAGCATATACCTATATACGTATGAAAAAAAATCTATAGAACTAATTTATCATGAACAGCAATCGATACCAACAAGAGCCATTAGATTAATAAACCCAGAAAAGTAGCATGCATAGCTGCCAGAGGTGGCTGTCTGCTGCGATCTAACCCCACGGAAAGGTAAAAAAATACCCCTGCAGGGAAGGGTCAGGCCCTCCGCAGATTTAAAGACTCCTTCAGCCCACCCTTAGCACCTCCTGCCCTGCCCTCGGCGCCAAGACCGCTGCACCGCACAGGATGCGAGCACTCCCAGCGCTGCGAGTCCCGCAGAAAACTGGTGAATGAAAAGAAATGCGCACCGAGACCAACCTGGCTGGTGACCGCAGCGCAGAACCAGGGGTCGCTAACTAGCTTAGCCACAGGATTCTCCTGCAGGAAGGAATAAAAGGAGCACACCACCAACCCCGCAACTGGAATGCGGTTCTCTCTCACTGACCCTTTCCAAAAAGGGGGTGGAGGAGGCAGGGTGTTATTTTTTTTTTCTTTCAAACTAAGTCCAAAAACGCGAATCGGAAGCAACCGGGAACACCCTGGGGGGCCAGACGGGAGACGCCGGGAGAGAGGCGAGAGGGCTCTCCAACTCCTAGGGAATCACCGTCCGGTATGACACGCATCAATCAACCAGCCCTGGAGCGGGCACACGGGCAGGGAATGGGGGTCCCAGCTCTCCGCCCGCGAAGCGCCCGTGGGGCTGAAGCCGGGGATTAAAGGGGTGACCCTCCCGGAGCGTTCGGAAGGAGTGCCGGGTATCGCTGCCCTCAAGGTCACCACGCGCCGGGGCGGGGGCGGTCGGCGAAGGGATGAGCTATGGCGCTGCCGAAGCGGCTCGGAAACGAGCTGCGGGTGTAGACCCGAAGCCCCGCCGAGCCCCGTCCCTCGGGCCCGGGGCGGGGACTCCTGGCCGGACCCGGCGCTGAGGTGCACGCCCAGAAACCCGCTCACCTTTACGATCTCCCGGTGCGGGCGCGGCAGGAGACAACCTGCGAGGGGGCTGCCGAACGCCCCACCAACTTCTCCCAAACCCGCTGCAGTCAGCGGGGCACCCAAAGCTGTCAGGACCCCGCCGCGACGCCCTGACCCCCGTATTCCGCCCGGCCTCCCCCGCAGGTGATCTGCCCCATCGCCGCTGCCGCGGGCGGACGGCGGCCGCCACTCACCTCGCCCGGCAACAGGAACCATTTTCCGAGGGAGTAAAGGAAAGGGAGGCTGCAGGAGGGTCGCGGACGGGGGTTGAAGATTAAGGGACAGCGAGAAGCGCAGAGAACGGGGGCTCGGTCCTCGGCCTGTCTGCAGCCGACTGGCAGGGCTCGGGACGCCACGCGGAGGTGCGCTTGCACCTCGAGGATGAGGCGGCCGCGGAGCCGAGAGACTCGGCGTCCACCAGCCGGGGCTCCCTACTCACGCTGCACTGCGAGGAGGCGGCGGCGGCGGAGGAGGCGGCACCCGGCCCGGCCCCCGCCCAGAGCCCGGCAGCCGCCGAGTGGCCGCCCGCGTCCCCGCAAGACCCGCCTCCTCGGCTCCGCAAAGCCGCACACAGGGCGCGCCGCGCTCAGCACGGGCAACTCCGCCAACCTCACGCCGCCATCCGCAACGGCCGCGGCGGGAGGGTGCAGCCCCCCTCTGTGAGCACCGTAGCCCGGCCCGCTCCGGGCAGGGCCCGCGGCCACCGGAGAGCGGACGGCCGAGCACGAGGGGGCTGCGCGCTGCCTCGGGCAGGAGCCCCGTTTGGCCCGGGTGGCCCTCAAGATTGCCGGGGTAGGCAGGGGGAAGAGAACTCTCACCCGTTCCGGTCTGGCGCTCCCTTCTCTCCACACCCACACGCCTCCCGCTCCACGCTGGCGGCGCAGCTGCTCCCGCTGCCTCTGCCGCCGCCGCCGCCGAAGCTCGCGCCGCCGCCGCCGCTGCCGCCTTGGCTGGGCGCGGTCACGTGACGCGGCCCGCGGGGAGCCTGGGGGCGGGCGGGCGCGGAGGAAGCGCGGCTCCGCCGGAGACTGGGAGTCAAGCGGCGCGGAGAGGGCGTTTAAGGGGAGGACCCGGCGAGCGCGCCCCCGGCTGGCGAGCACGCGCCCGGCGTTTAGAACTTGCTACGCGGTCGGGAAAGGGTGGCGGGAGTGAGGGGCGGGGGACTCACGCCTCCGCGCGCCCCTCCCTCTCTTCCTACCCCGAGCGCCAGGGCTCGCCGCTGCCCCCGCCCCCTCCCGCTAGCTCCTTTCCTCCTGCCGCTGCCTGCGATTGGCTGAGAGACTCTGACGTCTGTGTTTCCATGACGTATCGAGGCGTGGGGGGGGTTGGCGGGGGAGGAGGGGGTGGCTCAGGCGCGCGGGGCGGTGACTCCGTCAGTCACAGCTGCTATTTCGCCGCGAGGCCTGGCCGCTCCCGGGTTTGTGGAGGCTGGAGCGCGATTACTGCCGCAGGAGGACGCGGGCTCCTTTCACCTGGGGCCCCGCCCGAGCCTCCTCCCCGCCTGCGCCCAGGAGCTAGACTGGCGGGCGGAGGAGGGCGAGCGCTCCTGGTGACGACAGGTTAAGGCTGACCACTCGTCAGCAGACATTTGAGCGGCTTTTCGCAGCGTGTCTGCTCCACTCCCTATCGGACTCGTTGCCTGTCCCGGGCTGTGACGCACGCGCCGGACGACCAAAGTGCCTCCCAGCTCGCTCCCTCTTGGGGAGAAGAGCCCACCCCTACGGGTGCGGGGTGCCCCTTCTCTGTCCGTAGGGTCCGGCCCGCAGGCACCTGGGATCCTGCTGCAGCGCCCAAAGGGTTAACGCAGGCGTTTCGCCAGTGCAAGCAGGCTCTTCAGGACCGGCGCTTAAAATCCCCGTTTTGGGTTTGCTTTTTCTACCTATGCCAAGCTTTTGACTCTTAGTTCACTTGTAACATCTCTACCCATCACCCTTCTTTCGTGTACGGAAAAGGCTATTTAAAAATACGGGGTGACGTGCGGAATTTAGATGTTAAAAGGTAGCCTGCTTTGCCCCAACCTTCAAGAGAATTTGCAAGTTAATAAAAAAGAACCACCCGGCGTGAAATATACTTTAAAAATAAAACGGGTTTTTCTTCCTACACACACACACACACACACATACTGATGGAAAAATTAGTTTCTTACCTAAGACAGCGTGCTCCATCTTTGTCTAATCGCCTCTATTTGAACTAACCATCAACGTTCACTCAGAGACATTGTCGGTGTTATTATTTTCAATACCACTTACTCAGAACAAAAAGACAAGTTCTGCAGTCACTTCCTTTCTCTTCACAGGACTAGAATAATTAATACGTGTAACGACTTCTTAAAATCACACAAGCGATGCAAAGGACTTTTATCATGTATGTTCACTCTCTGGTGGCATTTATTTTTAAACATTTTTAAAGGCTTAGAAACAAAATATGTACAAGAAGTTTAAAAAGCAAAAAAACTCCCAAGTTAATCCTGTTGAAAATAATTTTTATAAATTAATGTATCTTACCAGGACACACATTTACCAACCTTTTGAACTGTGCCCTTGACGTGCAATTAACACTGGGCAGAATGACACTGTTTTTCCTCTCGTTAATCACTGTTAAGGAATTGGTTGGTGTGGTACAATAGCCCTTCCTGACACTATTTCAAAACTTAGCACAAGAACAGATTAGCTTTTCAAAACGGCTTAGAGACATTTAAGAATCGCTGGCTCTTGTCCAACTTTTCCTCCAAGGAAGTTGCAATAGCAAATTGAATTATGTATTCTACTTTAATCAAGAATTTGACATTAAAGTAATATATGAATCATTGCTATAGTACACTAGCACAGTGCATAACAGATTAGAATCTGTTCACTTTGTGGGTTTGTTGCAGTTCCAAATAATAAAATATATGCTCTTAAAGTGTTGTCATGAATAATTACTCAGCATCTTCATTTTAAAACATGATTTCAATAGAGTTTTTATTTATGGAGATTATATACATATATATCGCAGAACACATTTATATGCATTTTAAAGAAATGTGAGTCACATACAATGATATACTTTTACTGTCATAGTCAAGATGATTGTATTGTGTAATTTGGTTTTTATATTTTCATTCCTTAAGTAGCAAATAAAGGCTGAAAGCAATATAGAAATAACTGCACAAATTACATTAGGAAATACATTTTTCTTTCTCCCAAAGGTTTAGTATTGAAATCTGAATGGTACATTTCTCAATGTAAAAATCAAGAAAATTTTGATTGCTTAATTAGCATTTCCTAAAAAAAATGGAGCTACTTGAATTCAAAGATGCTACTGGTTATAATATAACCATACCCTCTTAATCTTAGACCTCACTTACCCCATATATTTAATTGATCCAAAGATATATCCGTGCATAATAAGAACAATATAATAATGCAATTTATTGTCAAAAGACAATCTTGAAAAGTTCTTTTAACACTCTTTGAATATCTTTTTGAATATTTACAAGGAAAATTTTATAAAAGTATTTAAATCCTATGGCAAGTTCCTATTTAGGACGTAAACATTGTTTGAAGATAGGCTATGTATTCAAAATAATGTATTTTACAAATTGTTAAAGAACATTCCTTTTAGTGAGGTAAATCTAAACTATTGACATCTCTTCGGCTAAGTTGATCAACATGAATATATGTAAATCATGGAGACAGTTTTCTAAATCCTCAATGTAATTAAGTGTAAAGGGAAACATTAGGATCTTTATACCCTCAAGAATCTGTCACATATATCTAACAACAGGATAAAATAAAGACATTCCGAGAGCAGCATATTTTTAAAAACTAATCGTTTCTCCAAATACACATTTATATATGGAATGTGTTAGTTTGGATCATTGCAGAATGCTAAAGAGAACTAACAGGTGAAGGGAGGCAGGGAAGGAGGCATATTCAATGCTTCATAAAAAAGTAGTTGTATGTGTTCTCAAATTTCCATTAACGTGGATCACCAACAAGCGATGTCAAGAGAAATATTATCTAGCTGAAAACCACAGAGAACAGTTATCTATTACTAACAGATGAATTACATTCGCTGAATTAAATGAAATGTGATTACAGGTAAGCCTAAAATAAGAATTTTCAAGTCACGTACTGGAAAAATTTTATAGGTGAAAAATGCAAAATGGTTAGATGTCATCGTTTGACAGGAATTATTTTAACTGTACTCTTCTAGGTATAAGGCATATTTTTCTACGGCAAATGTATAATCTAAGTCATAGACTACGGTCCTAAATCGAAATTCCGGAGAAAAAAATGAAAGCTCATATTTAAATGTTGTTGAGAAAGAAAGAGGATTTGGACTTGACTTGTGCAAGGAAAGATATATAGGATTTAAATTAATGCAAAAGAAGGTGGGCAGTAGAAATGTCAAAAAAAATGCCTGGGAATTTACAAGTTTATCACATCCATTTTCCTATCCTTTCATTATCCATGATACATATATTTACTGCCTTTGATAGCCTTCACTTACATAAGTGGAACTCACTTATTTTCCTGCTAATAATGGTGAGTTATGGGGTATCACAGTGTTGCTGTGAGGTTTTGATGAGATATTGATACAAAGCTCTTAACAGAGTGCTTGATGTGTAGTAAGTGCTCAGAAATGTCATTATTACTCGGAAGGAAGCATTCATTCTTTACCCCTTATTACCAAGTAAATGTACTGCAAATGAGAATGTACATATTTACTTACTTTATTTTAATGACAAGGGGTTTATTATTCTCACATTAGAAGTTGAGAGGTAGGTGATGGCATGATTGATTCAGATGCTGAACACAGCCACCAAGAACCCAAGCTCAGAGCTTTCTGCTCCACCATCCTTGGTGTGTGCTTACTTTAATATCTTTTTATGCTAACAATAGGATAATCAGCAGGATTTTCTCACATTTGCGGCAAATCTAACATTTCTAGATTTTTAGTTTTTTATGTAATTTTTTCATTGCTGTCCACCTTTTCTTTGAAATAATGCCTTTGTTTGTCATGACATTAGAATGTGCAGAAGAATCACCTGATTTAAGCAATGCAGATTCCTGGGGCCCCATTCACAGAACCTCTGATTGCGTCTGTTTGGAGTGGAGCCAGCAATTATCACTTTTGACAGTCCCTTTGGGTGATTTTGAAGCAACTAACCGTCTCTGCCTCCTTCCTTTATCGTATCGTTCTTTTATTGTGTTCTTCATTAGTTCTTTCTCTTTCACTGGCAACTTTCTTTTTTGTTTTTTTAAATTAAAGTTTATTGGGATGACAATTGTTAGTAAAGTTACATATATTTCAGGTGTACAATTCTGTAATACGTTACCTATATCTTACATGTGTGTTCCCCACCCAGAGTCAGTTCTCTTTCCATCACCATATTTTAGACCCCATTTACCCTCCTCTAGAGCCCACCTGCCCTCTTAACATCTGGTTACCCCTAAACTATTGTCTATGTCTATGAGTTTTTGTTCCTTCATTTGTTTGTCTTGTTCTTTTGTTGTTTTCAGTCTTAGATACCACATATCAGTGAAATCATCTGGTTCTCTACTTTTTCTGTCTGACTTATTTCGCTTAGCATTATAATCTCAAGATCCATCTATGTTGTCACAAGTGGTCCTATTTCATTTTTTCTTACTGCCAAATAGTATTCCATTGTGTATATATACCACAACTTCTTTATCCATTCATCTATCGAAGGACATTTTGGTTGTTTCCATTCTTGGCCACTGTAAATGAAGCTGCAACGAACATTGGAGCACACATGTCTTTATGGATAAATGTTTCCATTTTTTCGGGTAGATACCCAGGAGAGGGATTGCTGGGTCTATGGTAATTCTATATTTAATTTTTTGAGGAACCTCCACACTGCCTTCCATAGCGGCTGAACCAGTCTGCATTCCCACCAACAGTGTATGAGGGTTCCTTTTCCTCTACAGCCTCCCCAACACTTGTTACTACTTGTCTTGTTGATGATAGCCATTCTGACTGGGGTGAGGTGATATCTCATTGTGGTTTTGATTTGCATTTCTCTGATGATTAGTGATGTTGAGCATTTTTTCATATGTCTATTTGCCATTTGTATGTCTTCTTTGGAGAAATGTCTCTTCAGGTCCTCTGCCCATTTTTCAATTGGGTTGTTTGTTTTGTTGTTGTTGAGTTGCTTGAGTTCCTTGTATATTTTGGATATTAGCCCCTTATTGGAGGTGCTGTTTGCAAAAACTCTTCTCCCATTTAGTTGGTGGACGCTGGCAATTTTCAATACTAAGTTTTTATATGTGATCATTTCTCTCTATTCTAACTTCTATGAAGTTCACCCATTTTAATGACTGCGGCCCCTCGAAGACAAGGGTAATGTTACTTATTCATTTATTCATTAACCATGTGTTGATCTTGACAGGTGTCCTCCCAGCTTACTAACATTAGAAAACAAAGATGTCTGTTTAGGAGACATTAGCAAAGTGATAGTTTATTTATCATTTGTACAAAAAAACTTTTATTAAGAACTTACATGCCAGGCCTAAAAGGACCTGGCACATAATAGGTGTTTAAATAAAAATAGGTTGAAATGAAGAAACAAACAAATGAACTATCTCCTCTCGGATGATGAATTCTAGGTTTTTATCCACTGCCTAAACTGTTCCTTTATTCTGGTGACTCAAGGGAACTTCTTGTGGGGTCAGTTTTTATTTTTCCTTCCAAATAGAAATATTGGAAAGAAGAAAATTTACCAGTCATTAAAAACCAAATCACTGAAGGCCAATTTTTTTTGACTTATGTATTTTTGATAGCAAAGAAGAAAGAAGTCAAGGTGGGCAAGCTGATAATGCTGGGGAGTGGGAGCAGAGGTCAGAAGAAGGTAGGATCTAAAAAAGATATGGGGGTGCCCTTGAAAGGAAAAAGGAGCATCTTTTTGTCCAACATAGAAGAAAAAGGAAAAAAATTGTAAAAAGTATAAATTGAAATTTAGAGGAAAGTGGACATACACACGTAAATGGCATCTTAATATTCCTTATATAATAATAGGTGCTTAGGATAATGAGCCAGAATTGAGGAAGACTAAGAATTAGAATGGGCAGATTAAAGAAACTGAAGGGTGAGCAGAGGAAAAGAAAATGTTATACAAGACCCATGTAAATTTAGAGTATAATTTTATAGCAATACAGGTTTGCATGATATTCTCTGGTGACTCAGAGTTGGGGTTTCCCGTAGTGCTTACAGTTGTTAAGAGTTCAAGAGAGTCTGGTGCAGAGATTCTCAGTAGGGATGGACATGGGCACTGATAATCAGACTGCATTAGTCTGCTAGGGATGCCATAAATTACCAGGGACTGGGAGGCTTAAACAACCAAAAGAATTATTTTCTCACAGCTCTGCAGGCAAGTAGTTTAAGATCAAAGTGGCTTAAAGGTTTGTTTCTGGTGCGACCTCTCTTCTTGGCTTGTAGACAGCCACCTTCTCGCTGTGTTCTTACATGGCCTTTCCTCTGTGTGCATGCGTGGAGAAAAAGATCTACGATGTCTCTTCCTCTTCTTATAAATCCTATGGGATTAGAGCCCAACCCTTGTGATCTCATTAATTACTCCCTAAATGCCCTGTCTCCAAATACAGTCACGTTGGGAGTTAGGGTTTTAACACATGAATTTGGGTTAAGGTAGGGGACACAATTCAGTTCATAACACACTTATCTGGTGAGCATTTTTCAGAATTCACATATCAGGGTCCTTCCTCAGATCTATTGGATCAGATTTCCTGCCTTATGCAACCCCACTCCCCAAGTGTGTATGTGTATGATGTATAAATGCTGGGGAAAATATAGCAAACAAAGTTAATATACAGTTAGTACAAAAACAACAAACAAACAAACAGAAAAAAAAAAAAAAAAAAACGAAGAAATTTGCAGTGCTGGAAAGAGAAAGCTCCAAGGTAGAACAGTGTGCACAAACAAACATCAGCCTGGAGGATGACTGAACCTAGAAATGAGTCATAAATGCATACATGTATGTGTGGAGTTTTAATGATAGGAGATGTAGCTAAACCTGAGAGAGTTAAGGAGCTGAATTAAAGCCCCTGTAAAGCCAGAATTCTGCTTTTTTGCCAGTGATGTGCTGGTACCAGTTCCTACCAGTGGCCTTGCTTGGCTCCTCCTAAAACTCCCACATGTACCTATAAGAGAGTCAGTATGTGAAAGCCTGCCCTGCAGAATGCATCGACTGCCAAAGGGGACTTGCAGTAGACTCAAGCAAGAAAAGAGATTTTGCCCTTTTCTCCTCCTCCATCCTCTCTGTCCTCAACATTGAAAGAGCTATAGTGTTGGGAAGGGAGGGAGGAGGGGAGTAAAAGTGCAGAGACGGCGAGGGGGAGAGGAAAGCTTTGACTCAGATGGAGACTCAACAGTAGTAGACTCATTTTCATAGTTGAAAAGTCTCAGAAAGTTAAACAATATGCTTCAGATATTATCATAAAACAGGTAAGGAGGAATCATTGGATCATGGTTGAAATTACTTGTTTAAGAAAAGTGCCTCATTTGATTGAGTTGAGTCATATATCATCAGAATAAGAATAACCAAGTGAGTGAATTGGAAGAGATAAAGTAATGGCAAATCAGTTACCTGGATACTTAGGCAGGTTTCTAGAGATACGTCTGAGGTGACACTAAGGAGCCACTTAGATGTAGACACAGGGAGGGAGCAACAACTTTGAAATTTTATAGATAAAAACAGCTAAATTATTATCACCATGAAAACTTGGCAGTAAGCTTGTCTATGGTCAGATGCATCTTCTGATGTCTACTCCTTAGACCTAGATATACTGATTTTTCAATAAAATTTCTTTATGGTAATGATGAAGAAACTTCTGGAGACAGCCTGTCACAGAATCAAATTGTTCTTTCTACTCTACTCACCTGGCTATTGTGAGTTTCTGGTTCCAGGCCACCAGGCAAGTTCAAATCGTTTGCTTTGCCTTTCTCTTTTGGAACCTATGTCATCTAGGTTCTCTCATTCTTTGCTCTAAACTCTAGTAACTATGTCTTCTTAATCTTTTGCTTGCCTGCCCAATTTCTGACCCAGTGATTACACTGACTTCTCACATCTATTTATACTCACTTCTACTTGCTTGCTGCTTAGTTTCTGACCTCGTTGGCTCATCTTAAACTTTAATCATGTCCTTCCTGTTTCTGAAAAAGTGGCCCGGTGGTGGACTTCACGCCTTGTCATGACTCTCAAATACTCTGTACTTCCGGATTTCCCAGGTCCAAATCCTGGTCCAATTCCCAGGTCCAAATGGGGTTAGAGAGAAAATCTATCTCTGTTAATGCTCTGCTACCATCACATACAATCCCAGCATTCAGAGTTATGTGTATCTGTCCATTATCATTTCACTTCTTATTTTAGTTGCCTAGTTTTTTTTGTGTTTATCAAATGCCTTGTTTCAATGTAAGCTAAATGAAGTCATTCTACTATCAAACAGAGAATTTATCACAGCAAAATTGTTTTTCCCCAAGTAATAGTGCCTGCTGATAGGACTACAAGAACACTTCTACACTAAATATTAGGTTGGTGCAAAAGTAATTGCGGTTTTTGCAATTTTTTTTTTTTTTAACCTTTTAAAGTGCAATTACTTTTGCACCAACCTAATAATTTGCCAGGAAGGATGAAAATATTATTGTTTTGATTTATCATGTTAAATTCTCTTTGAGCTATCATTAGTCTGCTGATATAATAGCATGCACGTATGACTTGTATCCGTGGTAATATTTTGTGGGGTAGTTCTAGTCTAACTAAAGATTGTAATATTTTTATTTCTCCCATTTTCTTAAATATGGTGTGTCTTTCCTATCATGTTAATGCTTGTCTTCCACACATTTTGCCATGATAATATACATGTCACTATCCTTTTTAATTCTTCTTCATGTCTTTTAAGAAGTGCTAGATACTTCATAGACGCATATTCTTCCTATTTTTGTGCCTTGGTCACCTTTTCTCAGATTTTTGAAACCTTATCCATTCCTACTATAAACAGAAACATAATTAACCTGCCTCCCCCATTTAATTTTTTTTTAATATGCAAGAATTAAAATGGTAAAACCAGGTATAGTGTCATATAAATGTGTATATATTCTCTATACTTATTTTTCTAATATCTTCCACTTTTTGAACATTTATCATTAGATTTTTCTAATACCAGGTATAGATAATTATTTACATGTATATATTTACATATTTTTCTAATTCAAACAATACAGATATGGGTAGTATAAAAAGTAAAAGATCTCCACAATCATACCATCAGTAGTGTAAAAAGTTGTATAATTTCTCCCAAGTAGTTCTTGCTCTGGGAGCATAAAAAGCAGCAGAAGATATAGTGTCCAGACTTGGGAAATGTACACATCTAGTAGCCTTGACAAGTCATGAAATAGCAGAAGAAAAGATAAATAATTCCAAATATATATATGACAATTAAGTCCATGTTGTATAAATTCATGCCGAGAAAATTAAAATTCATTTGAACGATTATTATGGGAAAGATGAACCTTAAACTTGGTTTTGAGGAGGAGGCAATGTGACGTTTAGAAAGAGCCTGAGCTTTGATATAAGGCAGGCCTGGATTCAAATCCCAGTTCTGAATTTTACCAGCTGTGTGATCTGGGGCAAGTTCATTAACTGCTCTGATTCTTTAGTCACCCCCACCTTTGTAAAATGGGAATGACCTTCTCGTGTTTCCATGAAGATGAAATAAGATAATGTAGTTTTTCATAGTATTCATTTAATGACAAGGTGTTTACACTTTTCACTTCCCCCACATAATCTGCCACATTTGTGTTGTCTTCATATTCTGTAGTATATATAAAAATAATATAATTTACTGGAAAATGTGGAAACCATAGTTAAAATTTACAGCGTCAAAAGGAATTTTTAAATTTTATAATCCATGTTCATCATTAAGAAGAAGATTTTACCAGTTTAAAGAATTTTGAAATGGTAAAGCAGCTGAGATTTAGGTTCTAGCTGTATGCCTTATATACTACTTAAACTAATAACTCAAATGATTTTTTGATCATTCAGGATCCTTTTATGTCTAGAAGATTGCCACCATTTGTTATGTTAAGGCCAAATAAATGGCTGTACAGCCATGTCAAGAATAACAGTAAGTGTTTGGGAGCAATGATTAAGCAAGAGAGCAGATGGTCTTTCCTTGAAAACAAAGACATGCAATTCTTTAAGAAAGCTTAAAGTGACCACTGAACCCAAATAATGAATACCCAGCTCCCTCCTTAACACGAAACGTTATCCCAGCAGTGCAGCTGTGAGTTCATTAAACTCCCCAGGTTGCTGTGCTGAACTTGAGTACTGCATTTACAGAATTAATGCAGAGGACATGTTATTAAAGTCTGGGATTTATCAGAAGGAGGCAGCCTCTTTTTTTAAGCAGCATTAAGAAAATTAACATACTGGATAAGACACTTATTATTGATGGAGTCTATGCAATCGTTCATATAGATGCAAAACCTACAGAAGCAATGAATTTCTAAGCAAAATAATGAGGCTATTACACTGTGACGCTAAAATCCAACAATAGTGCTTTGGATACCCTGAGAGCACTTTCAAAAATAAATCTATATTCTATGATTATTTCTAAGATTCTAAAAGACATATTGATGACCACTAATACACTAGAATCTAATAGCTAGCTATATATCTGAAATCTGCAGCAATTCTGTGCTTAACTAACTTAGAAATAAATCACTAATAACGGAATGTGTGAAGCAAGAATATTTTAAATTACTGTGCAGTATCATATTTTCCCTCTTAATTAATCGTAATAGCTGGGCTTTAAAATTTGTATCTAGAAATCTAAATAATAAACACAAATTCTACTTTATTAGTAATTCTAAAAGCTGTCATTATTTAACCTCTTATACGTGGGCAGTATGGGTAGAAGTAATGTAGGGAAACATTTAATGACCTGAAGTTTTTGGGAGGCCATAAAATGTGTTACTATATCACTTCTGGCACCTTATTGTAGTGATTCAGAAAGACAGGGAGCAAGTCAGTGAATTATTTCCAACCTTATCTACTCATTTCTAAAATGGCAAGAGTAGCACTTAATGTTCCTTCCAGAGCTGTAACAAAATAAGGTGACAGCTCATGGTGAGTTGAATAGTTTTGGTATTTATGATATAACAGGAAAAAACTCATTCTGAAGAAAACCAACAGGAGTTTAGGTAAATACTTCATATGGACAAACAAATAAACCTCACATAAAATACATGCTCCTATTTATAAATTGAATTAAGTAAAACAGTGGGACAATGTGAGACACATTTTCTACACATTTAGATAGACATATTTCTATCTTTTTAAAATTACTTTTAGTTTTCATTTTGAATTATGAAACATTTAAACATATACGTAAGAATAGAAAAATCACAGATACCTATGTACCATACCTACTTTTAAACTGGGGAGGCAAAGAAAATCTGATGGTGATCTTGTTTAACAGGGTTGACAGCTGACTCTTTGTAAAAGCAGGTATACATATCTGCTCTTATCATTTCATACAGGTTCCACAAGAAGATTACTTATAGTTGGAAGAACAAGTCCTTCTCGAATATAAAAGTGCCATACTTTGATCAAGTAATTCTTTTCCTCAGTAGATCGTCCAAACACCTTCCGAAATAATTCTAAGTAGGAATGAAAGACTTTCACAAGGATTGTGTTTCCCAAGCTATTTAATTGAAAACAAAGAGAAAGGTCATTAGCTTGGTAGATTTTCCAGCAGTCTTAATTTTTTGAGCTAAGACAGAATCTTAGCCAAACACTCCCTTGATAAGATGCCATTATATGTTCTTAATCTTGCCTCCCAACCATCGCTGGACCTGATTGACCTAAATGTCTTGCCACATTTAGGATGCAGCTTGGAAAATGGCTCTGAGACAAAAATTAGATGACTTTAATACAACGAGATATCAGCAATTTTTTCTTGGAGGGCATAGCTTTAGGAGTAAGAGTTGACAGAGGAAGTGGCTTATTCAGCAAATGTCTGGTTTTACTCTTAGGAAATGAATTCAATATATTTTAGATGGTATGTTAAGAATTTTGGGAAGTGGAAGGTCAGAAAGCAAAATGGGGTTAGAGAGAAAATCTATCCAAAAAGAGTTTGTGTTACTAGAAAGTGAAACTATCAGGGAATCATCTTAAATGGACAATTTCTCTAGAGATAAAATCTATTGAGTTCCCCCTATTTCTTCAGTAACTTACACAGGCCCATAAGGATTTTCCAATAATTATGTAGACATAGTTCCTCCCCAAGAAAAGACATATATATATATATATATATATATATATATATATATATATATATATAGAGAGAGAGAGAGAGAGAGAGAGAGAGAGAGAGAGAGAGACATATATATGCATATTTTAGGCTTTAACTTAACAGATTAACTGTCTTAAGATGTTAAGTTAAAGGCTAAAATATGCATATACATGTCTCTCTTTCCATATATATATATATATATATATATATACACACACATATATATACACACATACACATATATATATATCATATATTGGAAAGTTCTATATATACAAAAGTTTCTATAGTATATACGTATGGTTTCTATAATCACTGTAGCTGAACCAAATGCCAAAGTTTTAGGTAAAAATATATCTTGGATTTAAAATAAATCTCTCTATATTAAGGCTCTTATTATATTTATTCCAACTGAAGCTGAAAGTTGCCCCAATCAATAGCCATTAATGGTGATTAGAAAGGAATTGATCTGAAAGGAGCCAAATGGCAAAATTACTTTCCAAAAAGAAACAAAGCCTTTACAATAAATACACAAAACACAACTCAGTAAACAGCAAAAATAATTAAGGCCAAATGGTCAATTCGATGAGTAAGGCAAAAAGATAGAAAATATCAAACTCTTATTCCCTTTGGACCAAATTCTTGGATAATATTAGGAAGAGCTATTTTGGGTTCCTTTCCATTTCCCAACCCCCTGACCCCACGCCCTGTCTGTCATGTTTTTGATAAAGATGAACCGGGACTCGAAGGAAACTGATCAAGCTGGGAGCTCTATGGGAGTTGCTGAGCTCATGGATGTTCATGAGTCCACCTAGTCAAACTCTAGAGTCCTAACTTCCTTTACATGAAACTCTATGGTTCCTGATCTCTGATACACACAGACACACACAGACACACAGACACACACACACACACACACACACACACACACACACACGGTGCCAAAAAGATGTATACACATTTTAAGAAAGGAAAAAATTATAATAGTCAATATATAATAACAAAAGATGAATACAATACCAATAACAAAAGATGAATACAAACCACATTTAACTTCTGGAATTACAAGAGGTGTTCAAAGTGATTACCATCAGCGTAATTTTAATAGTTTTTTCCTGTCTTAAAATGTGTATAATTTTTTTGGCTCTCTCTCTCTCTCTCTCTCTCTCTCTCTCTCTCTCTATATATATATATATATATATATATATATATATATATATATATACACATCATTTTAGAACACAGGCTACTATGTGCAAGTGACTTGCTGGGGCTGCATGCACAGGTGCTGGGTGGCAGCCCTTTTTTCTTTTTCTTTTCCCCAATAAAACCTTTTGGGGTGGGCTATCTAGTTGATATTATGTTTTCAGTCAACATTCTGAGTACAAAGATTCTGCTCAGGCTCCTTCTTCTCAGTGCTCCACCCTGGCCTCATTTCCCAACAGACCTAGGGTCTTCCTTTCCATCTGTAAACTTAAAGTGGTAAGTGAAGGTGTGAATTTTAGACACCTCAACAAGTGAAAGACATATTTTGGGTTACAGAACAGGTACTCCTTTGAGTGGATCTCAAATCATAAGAACACACAAAAAGCGGCCCACATTTATATGTATAACATTTTCCTTTCAAAACTGTATAATAGTATGCAGTTTAATAGTACACCTGATTTGCCATTCATTATTTTCCATGCGAACATATATCTCTCTCCTTGTCCCTTAAAAAAACAAAACAAACCCAGGATGCATAACCATTGGCAAGTTCACATCCTTGCCACAGTGATGACTCAGGGCACTGACACATGTGACTTTCAGACTTTCCCCCATCACTTTTCCACTATATCTCATTTAGTGGGTGTGCTAATTACAGCAATCCTAAGTGCAATAGTTTGTAAAATTTTCCATGACTGCAAAGAGGCATAGAGTTTTTATCCATGATAAAAAGTCCACTTTCTTTTGATTTTTTTTTGTGTTGTTCCTTGTTTGGTTGCCAAACTTAGTGATAGTAACTTAATGCGCCAAGAATAAACATTATCCCTTTAATTGGTCTCCACTGGGAGGCTTACAAATGCACTTATTATATAATTAACAGAGATCTGTGCCTCCTTGATGAGTCATTGGCCATAAAAGAGTTTGTTTAACAATTGCCCATCACCTATTCTATTGCTGTGTCAACAGTTCAGTCTCACCTTCAGAGGCTGCTTTCTCAAAGTCTAAGCGGTCTCCTTGGTCTTCCATGTTTCTTTTTAGGTTCTCTCTGAAATCTATTCTCTTCAAGGTCCTAGTGCTTCTCCTGGTCTCTTCATTTATAAAAACTAGCTTCGTCATTTCAAGAAGATTGGAATAATCAGACTTCGTTTCCCTACTTTTCTTACTTCTGTAATCATCACATCCTATTGCTTCGGAGTAGTCCTACTCTAATATTCAAAACTCTAATTTTGTAACTTAGGCCATCATAAAATAAATGCTGGGGAACAATTCTGGTCTTCAAATGAGGTCCTTGTAAATATGGAGTTAGTATTAGAAATCAAGACTGTTTCCATCTTTTGTATTGGTCGTGTATCTGATCTGCTCTGCATTAGTCTGCATTAGACCTCAGTTACATTTTCCTCCTCCTCTTAATAGCTGCAAGCTTTTTCCTTAGGTCACCACAAGCCGCCCTGCTTCTTCCCCACTCTAATGGTGCACTTATGCTCTGTATAACTTGGACTGCCGACTTGCTCTCAAGTTTATTTCTCATCCTTTTTCAGAGAGTACAGAATTTGAGCAATCGATATGCTTTGTTATTTGTCAGGCAAGTAGCTAATTTAAGACTTAAAATAGTAGGGTAAATTATTATGCACAACGGTAATAAGTGGCTGAGTGCCAATCTCGTGCTTTTAGCTGTAGAAAGGAAATTTTCTTACAAAACGGTGCCTATATACTATTGGTAATAAAATATTCATGCTAATGATAGTGGGAAGATTGCGAGAGAATGCTGATATCCTAAGATATGTTTCTCCCCTATGATACTTAGTAGAACAAGGAACTACATACTAAATCTAGAGCATTTTTCTTTCTAATATTATTTTATAGTTCATTCTAATTCTAACTAAAAAATAAGTCTTTTCTAAAACTATTTCTATTACCAATAAAAAATTCTGTTGCCACATTCCTACTACTTTGTCAGTGGTAACCATGCTTTTGTTGGAAGAATTGGTTCTATTGTCCACACTAGATAGGGCAGAATCTGAACTGGCTAAGGGAGATAGATAAATCTAAATTCCTGGAGCATCTTTTTTTTCCCTGTCAGTATAAATATTTAATTATGACAGGAGAAATTCTGAAAAATTGTGACACACAATGGAATTGATTCTCCCTATAAGTAGGGCACTTATTATGTATCTGAGAACGAAACTAACACTTTTTAAGCCTTTCTTAGTGGTGGCTCTATTCTAGACCCTTTAAAACATTCACTTTCATCTTCAGTGTATCCTACAAAGTAGGTATTATCATGCCTATTTTACAGGTGAGTAATTAAGGTTAAATAACTTGCCCACGTTTGCACAGTTATTACTCAGGAGAGCCAGGGCTATGACAGAAGGCTGATTCTAAAGTTCATGTTCTTTGTACTTTCTTAAAATAGGTCCCTCTCACTTATTCTTAGGGAGAAAGATCAGCCTTGCAATATATTATGGTGCCTAACTTGAGATTCCTATAGCTTGATGGATAAGAATGTGGGCTCTGGAGTTGAATTACGTGGGTTCCTGTCACTCACTAATTGTGTAATCCTGAGAAATTACTTTATGTTTCTGTGCCTCCGTTTCTTCATCTGTAAAAAGGGGATGATTACAATATCCACTCAACAATGTGGTTTGTGAGGACTAAGTGAGAGAATACATGTAAAGTACCCAACAGAGTGGTTGATATATATATAGTAAGTGATTAATAGATATGTTTTTCAGGAGTTTGATCTCTATATAAAAATTGTTATTTTTGTCGGTAGAGAAAAGAAGTCTGGGTTGTAATTTCTTCTGTTCTTGGTTACTTATGTCTGGCTCATTCAGCAATCAGTGTTTTGTTTAAAATCTCTACCCAATTACACGCATTAAGTTATTTTTTTCCCTTCGTGTAATGTAGAAGATTAAAACATGACCATAAATTCTTTGCTAATCTTCTCTTTGAGAGATGGCATTTAATTTTCCTTTTCTTGAATATAGGCTAGACTTAATGACATGCTTGATGAATGGAATAGGACAGAGTGGGACTTTTGAAGCTAAGTAATAGGAAGTCTTGTATTTTTTGCCCATACTTCTTTGAATGTTTGCTCGGGGAGCACTCAAACACTAAGTAAGAAGCCTGACTGCCTCGAGACCTCCATGTTGGAGAGGACATGTGTAGCACTCTGGTCATCAGGCCCAGCTAAGCCCAGCCTTCCGGTCATCCCGGCCAAGGAGTCAGAAATATAAGTAAAGCTACAGATTAGCCCATCTATCAGCTGAATATCCTCTGTGAAGGTCCTCTGTTGCCAGATCTCCCAGCTGAGCCCTGCCCTAATTCCTGACCTACAAAATAATGAAATATAATAAAATGGTTGATGTTTTAAGCCACTAAGTGTTGGGGTAATTTATTACATAGCAATATATAACTGAAAGATGAGTTTATTTATTTAAAAAGAAACTATAGTGCCAGCCACTGTTCGAGGCTCTGGGGAATGCATCCGTGAACACCTAGGTGAGGCCACTGTTCTCACGGAAGTTACATTCTACTAAGGGAGACAGGCAACAAAAAATAGGTAAGTACATACATAATTTCAGATACACAAAGTAAAATAAAGTGAAAATAAAATAAAGTAAAAAGACAGAGACTGACAGGGGTAGGTGTGTGTGGATAATTTTTAGGTAGACTGATTAGGAAAGGACTCTCTGAGGATAGCTCATTGGAGTAGAAATTTGGTTAAAGCTTTAAAATTGTACATTCACTCACTCACTCATTCACTCACTCACTCACTCATAAATCCATCTAACATTTCAATGAACTAGAGATCATTAACCCTTACTCTGTGTGAGGCACTGTTTTAAGTGCTGAGTAAGATAATCACAGTGTCTTGTGAGGCAAACACACATGTAGAGATAAGAACAGCATAATATGAATGTGCACCCAAAGAGCTTGGGAGGCACTATAAAGAGGCATTTGGCACAACCATGTGGAAGCCAGGAAGATATAACACTTTCTTAAGTAACGTGTCTTTCAAAGTAGTCGACTGGGGAAACTGAATACTTTTCCAAATGATGTCGATTCAATTGCTATTGCTCAAACACATCAGGAGCTGCCCTTTTGCTATTGTGCACATAAGAGCACTGTGCTTGGCCCACAGACATTGCAGAAATATTTGTTGAATTAAAATTGTTTCAGATTCAGTTGTAAGTCACCTAAGAAAATCTTTCCTGCTACGTGCTACTCAATCTTTTTTTGAGCCAAAACGACCTTACCTAATATGATTGTTCTTTCCTCTTATTCATCAGACTTGGCCCGGAATTTTTTTGTTCTCCCCCACCAAATTTATCCTGAAACAATGAAGATTTGCCATTACTAAGGATATCTTGTTCAAACAGGAGTGTGGAAAATATTTTCAGCAGTACTAGAGCAGAGACAGCTTGAGTTCAGGGTCTCCGAAGGTGACTCATTTGAAAAAAGCATCATTCATTTGCATTTTTAAGTGATGTTGTTTGTTTTGTTTTTTGAAGAAGCACTGGTATCACTTTATAGTCATGCCATCTTTTTGCAGATGTTTATTAAATTGAGCTTGATGTCATTTGTGCTCGTTTTCAACTATCTTCTATGCTCCATTGATTCCTTCAACTACATATTCCATTTCACACTTCTGACTGATTTCTTATTTTCTGTATCCCAAAGTTACCCCAAACCCTACAATTCTGTTTCTCCTAAACTTAGCTAATTTTCTTTTCTTCCCTAACACTTCTCCTTTAATCCCTACTTAATAAATGGCATTATCACCAGCCTCATTGGCTAAGGTGAAATGGGGAGGTCATCTTGGATGCCTTGTGCTTCCTCAACATTCACAACTAATGTCTCAATAACCCTTAGTGATTCTGCTGTCAAAATACATCCTGAATTTTGGATCACCTTCTCCCACTACAATTGCCTTGATTGAGGATTTTATGAGTCTTTTGCTAGACTGTGACCCTTTCTGCCTGAAAGGCTCTTAACAACCTTGACTACCTGGTGAACACATTTTTCAAGACTCAGGTTAAACTCACCGTGAGCATCTTGCTCATGCTTCTGTAGTAGTCTTAGCCACGTTGATGGTAGTATTATTCATTTATGTTAGGTCTGTCTTTAATTTTCTGTTTTCACAGCTTACATGGCACTAGATTGATTGATTGACTCATTCATTCATTCATTCATTCAATGACTATATACCCTGTTTCCCCGAAAATAAGACCTAGCCAGACAATCAGCTTTAATGCGTCTTTTGGAGCAAAAATTAATATAAGATCTGATCTTATATTATATTATGTTAGATAAGCCCAAGTCTTATATTATAGTAAAATAAGACCAGGTCTTATATTAATTTTTGCTCCAAAAGACGCATTATAGCCGATTGCCCGGCTAGGTCTTATTTTCAGGGAAACACTGTATTAAACATAGGGCAGACAGTCTGGTAGGTACTGCTGTATAAAACAGACATGATTCTTATTCTTGTGGGGCACATAACATAGAGAGAGAGATACATAACAAAATAAACAATTACACAAAGTAAAATGAGCATAATGATGGGTGGATGCCAAACAGACATGAAAATATATAATGCAATGATATGGGGTTAGAAAAAGGTTTTCCTGAGGCAATAACATTTAATCTGAGACCCGAAAGATGAGTTAGAGTCAGCCAGATTTAGGGAAAGTGGGACTAGGGGGGAGAATAGTCCATTTAGAGGAAATAGCATGTGTGAAAGACCCAGAGGTCACATAGAAGGCCGTTGAAGGAGTTAAAAACAATACTCTAAGGCTCTCAGTAAACATCTGTTGAATGAATAAGGTCTGGGGACGTGAATCCATCTGCTATGCTGAGTTTTCTGAAAAGCCTAAAACCCTTTTTGGTTTAATTCACAATAAGCTTTTAAAATAGTTTGTGGCCTTCCATGCATTCTTAAAACAGAAACCACCTAGTTTCACTTTTGACAGTTCAAGATGATTAATAACTTCACTAATTGCATCAGTGTGACAGTCACTGTTGCCTCTGTTCATTTCCACTTCTCTCCCTTCTTAACAGAACCTGACTTGACTAGGGTGGCCAAGTGCTTGGCCCTTGGCCGTGGACTGTGTGATCGCTCTACAACTGTACTGCCCAATATGGAAACCACTGGTCACACTTGGCTACTGAACTCTAAGCTACTGCGGAGGCCAGTCCAAATGGATGTGCTGTAAGCATAAAATATACACTGGATTTCAAAAACCAAGTCCTACAAAAGAAATGAGTGAAAAATACACATCTCAGTAATTTTTATATTAATCACCATGTTGAAATGATAATATTTCAGGTATATTGGGTTAAAATATATTTTAAAAATTACTTCACTCATTTCTTTTTACTTTAAGAAATATGCCTGCTAGAAAATTACACATGTGGCTCGCTAATGTATCTATTGGACAGAGCTGATCTAGGCTGTTTATAACAATATTTTTTCTCCCTTTCCCTTATCCAGGCTCCCTAAAAGATAAGGATAGCTATATGACCCAATTCTGGCCAATGAGACCTGAGCAAAATTCGCGTGAGAGGGTTTTTTTTTTTTTCAAATTTTAAAAAATTTTTAACTCCTGGTAAGAAGGAACTGAAACTGCATAGCTCTTTTTTTTTTTTCTTTCTAATCTCTTTCTCCCTTGAATTGTGGACATGATGGCTAGGTATATTGCCGTCAGTTTTTAAAAATCATTTCTTAATGGCTTAATATTCATGGGAGAAAGGCCAAGAGAATCACAGAGATTTTTGTCTGGATATGGCAGCAATCATTGCACAACAGTACGAATGTATTTAATATGATTGAACTGAACATTTAAAAATGGTTAAGATAGTAAATTTTATGTTAGGTGGATTTTTCCACAATAAAAAATTGAAAAAATAAACCAGGGGGTCCAGCCCGGTGGCTCAGGCGGTTGGAGCTCCGTGCTCCTAACTCCAAAGGCTGCCGGTTCGATTCCCACATGGGCCAGTGGGCTCTCAACCACATGGTTGCCTGTTCAACTCCTCGAGTTCCACAAGGGATGGTGGGCTGCGCCCCCTGCAACTAGCAACGGCAACTGGACCTGGAGCTGAGCTGCGCCCTCCACAACTAAGACTGAAAAGACAACAACTTGAAGCTGAATGGCACCCTCCACAACTAAGATTGAAGGACAACAACTTGACTTGGAAAAAAGTCCTGGAAGTACACACTGTTCCCTGATAAAGTCTTGTTCCCCTTCCCCAATAAAAAAAAAAAAAAAAAAAAAAAACCTTTAAAAAAAAAAAGAAAAGAAAAACAAACCAAAAAAACTATATGAGAAAACAAAAGATCTTTGCTTCTGTGGAGCTTATATTCTATCAGGGAGAGATAGACAACATATAATTAAATTATTCATATGTGAGAAGGTAAAAAGTGCTATAGACACCAAAAGCAGAAAAGGGTTAGGGGGATGGGCATCCGGAGGTAAGTTGCTATGTTAAAGAGGATTGTCAGAGTAGGCTTTATTAAGGAGGTGACTTGAGCAGAGACTTGGAGATGATGGTATTTAGCCACTTGAATTTCTGGGGGGAAGCATTCTAGGGCAGTGGGCACAGCCAGTGCATAAGTCCTGAGCTGGAAGCATGCCTGGCATGTTGAAGGGACCACAAGGCGGAAGGTGTAACCAGAACACTGAGTGTAGAGGGGAGTTGGGCGGGTGGGGCAAGAGGCAGGAGTTGGTCACAGAAGTAAGGGGACTTCAGATCAGATAAATTCTTGAGATCATTTGGTGTTTACTTTGAGAGAACTGGGATCCATCGTGAGATGCGAAGGAGAGGAATGACATGATGTGACATATTTCAGAAGGATAATTCTACAGAGAGACAACAGATGCAAGGGGGCAAGAGGAGAAGCAAGGAGACCTGTGAGGAGGCTGTTGCATTAGTTTCTGGGTGAGAAGAGTAGTAGCAGTGAAGGTCGTAGGAAGTGGTTAGACTTTAAAATGTATTTTAAAGTTAGAGCCAACAGAATTTCCTGAGGGAGTAGAGGTGGGCTGAGAAATAGAGGAGTCAAGGATGACTCCAATGTTTTTGATGTGAGCAACTGGACATGGGAGAGGCTTTGAGCAAGCAGGGGTTTTGTTTGTTTGTTTGTTTGTTTGTTTGTTTGTTTTCTTTTGGTGGCAGGGTTTGGGTGGGGGCAGGAGTTCAGTGTTGAATACATTGAGTTGGCTCTGTTATCATTACAATTCATTTTTTTTTTTAAGTTGCACAAATGAGGGCCCTGGAAAGTATGAGTCAGTGATATAGCATCTGTCACATAGTATTGGCTCAGAGTAGGTGTGTCCTTTTCGATGTGGAAGGAAAAACAGAGGATGAAGGATTGTAAGAGCTCCATGATTGACTCATGCTTTTCAGTGTGAGACTTAAAAAAATTCACCATAATGACAACAGACCTAACATTTACGGAGTTCTACAGTGTACTAGACACATGACATGTCAACTAATTGCCTACGTGCATCATTGAAGAAAATGTGAAATTTCACTTCAACACTAATGAAAACTGGTGTAAATTTTTCCCCCATCCAAATTCATGGGACTCTGTCTTATCCTTGGACTCCAGGTTAAGAACCTGCCATGATTTATAGTCTATAAACGCCCCTTTGTGTTCATTATTCATCCTCACAACAGTCTTATGGGGGTAGATTAGTTAAGTTACCCTTCTCGTGTTCGGAGGGCCAGAGTGGCTTGTGTGTGTTACATGCCATTGAGTCGGCTCGGACTCCTGGCGACTCTATGATTGAGTGACGTCCACACTGTCCTGTCCTCACAGCCCTGCTCAGCTCCTGTAGACTCATGCCTGTGGCTTCTGTTATGGAGTCAATTCATCATACTTGGTCTTCCTCTTTTCCTGCAGCCTGCTATTTTTTTCTAGCATGATTGTCTTTTCCAAAGAACCCTGCCTCCTCATGATGTACCCAAAGAAGGACAACTTCACTTTTGTCATTTTTGCCTCCAGCGGCCTTTCAGCCTTAATTTACTCGAGTTTGTTGAACAAGGACACACTTGTTTGATGTTTGATTCTACTTTATTTTCTATTTTTGCATTTCAATCACCAATAATTATCAGCATGTCTTCTTTTGGTGTGTGATCTACTTCTTGGATACTTGTGTAAACGCCTTCATTATCGTCTTCTTCAGCTTCTGTAGTTGCAGCATAGACTTGAATGAGGGTTATGCTAATCGGTTTTCCTAGAAGTCTGATCGATGTCACTTGGTCAGACCTTGCATTGTAGCCCCTAACTGCCTGTGCTACACCTTGCTTCAGTATTAAAGAGGGACTCGCTTAAGATAAAAACGCCAGTTTGAGGTTCTAGGTTCTCTGACTTCAAGGCCAACAACTTTCCAATACCACTTTGCCATTCAACTTTTTATTGATAACACTTTTAAATCTATGAAAAATTTTGAATAGTATAATGAACACTTGCATACCTTTTACCTAATTCACCAGTTGTTATTTTGCCAAGTTTATGTCTTTACACACACACACACACACACACACACACACACACACACACACACGTTTTTTGGTGATTTATTTGAAAGTAAGTTGCTGACATCCTGTCACCTTCAAGTATATTAACCCACATCTCTTAAGAATAAGGACATTCTTCTATATAATACAGTTTTTCACACTTAAAAACAAACTAATGATAATAATTCAATAATAGCATCTAATATACCATTTATATTTAAATTTCCATAACTGTTTCAAAATGTCTTTTACAGCTTTATTTCTTTTCTATCTAGTAACCAATTAGGATCACGCATAGCATTTGAATATTATATGTTGCTTCTCTTCTAACAGAACAGTTTCCCATTTTTTGTTTTTCATGCTATTATATATTTTTGAAACAGTCAGGTCACTTGACATGCAGAATGTCCCAAATTCTGTATTTGTTTTATTGCTTCCTCACAGCTCGATGTAGGTTAAAATATTTGGGGCAGGAATAGTTGAGGTGCATGTCAGGTGCTCCACTGTTGTTGATGCTTAATTTGATTAGTCCATTGTAAAGATAAACTTTCCCCTTTTTAATAGATAAGTTATCTGTGGAGTAATGCTTTGAGACTAAGGTTTTAGCATCAACCATTGATGATATTTGCCTAAATTAGTTATTATGGTGCCTACAAAACTCCCTCTTTCTTCTCCTACAGCTTTATTTCCAGCACTCTGAGACCACTGTGTCTAGTACATTTCCCTGTGGACATGGGCCATGCAGCGATGGAAGGAGTAGGAAGTGAGCCATGGGATCAGATAGCAGATCAGATAGCAGATAGGGGGACCACTGTTTTCCAGAAATGCCAGGCGGGGCATATTATTGTGAAACAAAAGGGCTACTTTGGTGACAGAAAAGTTCAGTTCTGTAATTTTTGGATGGTTACAGTTTCTGTTTTACATAATCTAGCCAACTTTTCCTTGAAAAAAATATATATTTTTGGAAAGAAAAAGAATTAAGTTAACATATATTTGATATAAATCTATTTTAACTCCTTTATTATTGTTATGTATCTTCTTTGCCTTTTTTTCTTCCCTCTTGTTTTCCATTCTCTTCTTCTCGCTCTAGAAACCTTTCTTCTTTTTAAAAATCTGCTTAAAATTTCTCTCTGAATTTTCTATTTTCTCAATTTACCTCTTCAAATTGACGAGTCCCTACTTTTTCCTTCTAGTTTATCTGTCCCTCCTGCTCTTCTAAGTAGGGAGAGGGTTTCAGAAATTATAAGATAACTAAAGTATGACATTGGATACCCTAAGTTCAACTCTTTATGTAATAAAAGAACTGATTTTAGAAGGCTATCATTTAAAAGTTTGTTACAATATATGCTCAAACAACCTTTGATGGATTTAGTTGTCTCAACAGTACTCTGGTTATTTTAAAATGGATTATTTTGTTAACCACACCCTTTCTTCTTCTGTAACCGAAAAATAGGAAGCTTCTTTTTTTTTCTTATCTTTTTTTTCTGGGTAGTTTCTAACCACAGTTTTGCACTGTGGTTTCATGTAAGCAGTTGTTGACAATCAACTGGTAAGTGTTGTTACCGGTATATACATACAGAAGTTATGCTTACCAGGTATGGAAATGAGTGAAACATTTGAGAAAATGTATATTGATTGAACTCCCCTTTGGTGGTTCAAAGATTATTGTCATGACCCACTTTGTAATTTAAAGGAGTAAAGATTTAAAAAAACTTTTTTGTCTCAATGTGCTTTAATTATTGGTTTTAAGAGGTCCCATAAGCTCTACCAATTCTTTCCTGAGGAACTTACAACTCAAAATAATCATGACACTACTATAACTATGGCATAGTTTTAAATTGATAAGTGTTGTTTTTATTGACAGGTATGACTTTAAATTCTCTGAACCATAGTTAGGGAGGAGGCTGATGCACAAGAATGGAAAGCAGCTTTCTGCACTGGCAGTGTGTGAACCTATCTGGTTGTCTATCTCTTTCGGTATTTTGGAAAGAAAGAGCTGAGGGAGCCTTTTGCTCTGCCCCAAGGACATCCTTGGTCCTACACCTCCTGTGTTTTCCAGACAAGAAATAGTATTTTCTTCCAAATGTTGACAAAAGCACTACTAAACCTTTTGAGGCTAGAAATTCAGGCAAAAAGAGTATATTTCGGATGAATAGGGTGTCTGAAGATCTGCTTTGAAGTCTGTTTAAGATTAACCAAGAGGTTTCTAAATTTAGTTGACCTTGGAAATTATTCTTACTGAATTAGTCAAAACACAAACCATGTTCAAAATGGTGGCAATTGTGTTCTGTAAAATTCATTTTGGAAATTAAACTTCTATATTAGAAGTTAAGGACAAAATCAGATAGCTTTTGAAGGTTCCTTCCTTCAATCCTTATAACGATAAAATTCCAATATAACGTGTGAATGAGCTGGTATTGTCAACCTGCAGTGTTAACAAAATACTATAGGTCTTATAAATCGATGAAAAATAAATGTTAAAGTAAAAAAATAAGTGTGTTATTTACTAATATAGTGCAATTTTAAGGGGAATTAAAATGATGAATTTCAGTTACATTACATTTTATTGGATGGTTAGAATGACATCATTTTAAATTGAAAGAATATTGTACTATAATCCAAGTATTTATTTGGTTTATGACTCAGATGCTTTGATTATATTTTCTAAAACCATTTTCTTATAGTCTTTTGAAATAAAAAAACAAGAAAAGGTCAAAACCTGCCCTTACAGATTTTCTGATATCTAGGTCTTTGAAACCTGTGTATATACCCTGGATAATACTCTCCTCTGAGAGCAAGGACTGTCAGTCTTATTAATTTTTATAGCCACTTGTTTTTAATATAGTGCCTGGTGTATGGAAGATACTCCATAAATATTTGCCAACTATACTGAGAAATACGTATCAAACATGTAGAAGGACAAGACATATTTAGCAGAGAACAGTTAAGGAAGAGAAATTAACTCACTCCATAAGGACAATAAAATAAGTTTGTGCCATTGTATGCCAAAACTTTAATGGCTTCTATCTAATCATGGAAGTCCTTATTGACTTTTTTTCTCCTCTCTTCTTAACACTCTTAATGTCTCTTGATGACTTTTCATTTTCTGTTGACCAGAACATTTACTCGTATTTACTGAATACCATATTGAGTGTCATATAACTTTTCAATGGAATATATTTCTGCAATCATTTTTAACCTTTTGATGCATTCCCTGCAACCCTGTCTTGGTATGGAATTTCTTAGGTGAATACAGTGGAGAACAGATATTTGAAGATTAGTTGGAAGAGGTTGAAAGAGGTTAGTACTCTTGTTTGAAAGTTACAGAGGCCTATAGAACAGAAGGAAACATTGGAAAGGATAGATGGATTTGAGGTTGAGCCACAGACACAGCTGGCACCAGGAACTCAAATGCTATCACAACTCTATGTTTTTCATCTCTTGTGCGTGTTAGTTTTCTTATCTCTTGTTGCCACTGAGATTTCTCTGTGTGATAAAAAAACATGCTTGCCAATAGCTCTGAGTTTTACATATGACCCCTGCAGCCATCTGGACTGTCTCAGTTCTATTTCTAAAAATCCCCAGAAAGGATTCTTGTTGGCCCAGCGTGGGAGACCTTAGGACCTGTTATGGGTTGAATGTGTCCCTGCAAGATTCTTAAGTCCTTCCCCCCAGTACTACAGATCCCCCAGCGCAATTTATTATGATTTGGAGCTCAGTTTGGATCAATAAACTGAAAATCTTGACTGTGAAAAATGTCCATGGAATTAGTTTAATTAGGAATTGGGTAATTAGAGAAAACCTAAAAAGTAATTTTTAGATAGTTTTATTTAATTGCTGTCTATGTCTCAGCTTACAAGTCACCACAATTGCAGGGAAATAATAACAAATGTGCTTTGTCTGGGCAGGTAGATATCTGTAGCAAAACTGAATTTATGTGAGGGTACCAATAATGTTTAAATAAGAGCCTGCTGCTGACAGATAATGTTGAGCCAAATGGTGGATTTCTGTTTTAAAGTGGTAGCCACTCTGACTCTTTAATGACATAAGTTCTTTTGTAGTTGTTTTTGACAAGCTCCAGTAGAGACACAATCTTGGGACTACTGCTACCTTCTACCATTTCTCAATCTATTCTTCCTTATAAGTACTTGTATTTACTGGGTTAGACTTTACCAATTAAGAAATGTGTGTCAGAGTGAGTAAACTGTCTTTCTCTGTTTATGTCTTCTAATCTGAGAATATGATACCTAAGATTCTAGACCAGGGATTAGTCAAACTAAAATCCTCAAGCCCAATCAAGCCTACCATCTGTTGTTGGAAATACAGATTTATTGGAACACAGTACATCCATTCACTTACTTATTGTCTATGGCTGTTTTCATTCTACAACAGTGGAGTTGAACAGTTGTGACAAAGACAATATGGGCCAGAAAGCCTAAAATATTTACCATCAGGCCTTTTACAGGAAGAGTTTGCCATCCCTGACCTAGATGGCTGATGAGGGAGGAAAGAAGTTTTTGTTTTTTAAATTAAGCCTACCATGGACAGACTTTTTAGTCCTTGGAGTAAAACATAATTTCCACATTACTGAAGACCTGGCCTCCACATTTCTGAAATGAAATGAAATACATGTTTTAAAATGCTTCATCGAATTCAATTTTTCTAATTTACAGTTGTTTGTAATTAGTAATTTTGCTCTTATAACTACTTTTTTTCTATTGCAAATAATGAGTTACAGAACTGAAAAATGGAAGAGTTGTCTAAAGGCATCATGTGTTTGGAGTAGTTTTGATCTAATATTTCTTGAAACCAGGAAGACATCTTTGCTAACCATCAGTGGCTTCATTTCCTTAGAGGAAATCTTCTAGGATACATAATAGCAAGCTTGGTACACTCTTGTTGCTTAAGTTATTAGTTGATTGATTTGAAAGAACAGAAGTAATGAAGAAAGATATTTCTATTTGGGATGTGAATTAAATAAAACATTTATAATAATATGACCTTAGGAAGTTACATAATGTCTCTGAGCTTCAGTGACTTTTTTTTGTAACATGGAAGGTTATGAGGACAAATGAGACGGTCCATTTAAAGTGTTTGACAGAATATCTTGCATATAATTAAGGCATAATACAGTTAGCTCTTGATATTATTATTGATATCTCTTTAGCTTTATATCCTAAATCTCTGCCGTATTTTAGCTATACATTAACATCATTATTTCATCCATCTTATTGATTGCTTACTGTATTATCTGGGTTTTTTAGAAAAACAGAATGAATAGGACATACACACATACCCACACACGTGTGTGTAAGTATATATATCTATAAGATAAGAAATTGGTTTACACAGTTGTGGAGTCTGAGAAGTCCAAAGATCTGCAGTCAGCAAGCTGGAGAAGAGCTGATGATGTAATTCCAGTCTTCTGAGTTCAAAGGCTCGAAAACTATGACAGCTGATAGTATAAATTTCAGTCAGAATCTGAAAGCAGGAGAAGACCCAGTTCCAGCTCTAAGACAGTCAGGTAGAGAGAGCAAATTCTCCTCTTTCATCCTTTTTGTATGATGATTGGAAGTGAACGGCTTAGAGTCCAGGTAATTGGACAGTTATCTATAGGTCTGCTGAAATTATCAAAAATGATGACAAGAGTGGTGATGGAGAGAGTTAGTGAATCTTGTGTTAAATATTCCATATGTTCTCATTCTTCCCTGAATGTGCCATGATTTCTTGTTTCTGTGACCTACACATGTTATTTCTGCTTGGAATATTCTTTCTCCTCTTCTCTACTTGGAAAATTCCATTCATTATTCCAGTTTAGATGCCACTTTATCTGAAAGGCCTGTACTGACTTTCTCCATTTAGGTTGTTTTTCCATTGTGATTGCATGGCACTTCATAACTACTTCTACCATGACACTTACAAAATTGTAGAGGAAGTTACATTTAAAAATCTGCCTTTTCATGTACACTGTGGTGTCCCATAATGCAGAGATGACATCGTATGCATTTTGCTTCTATTCAATAAACATTTATCAAGTGAATGCTTTGCTATTAAAATGAGCAAATTAAGAACTTTTTTTGTGTGCCCAGTACATACTACAGTGTCCAGAAATAGTAGAGTCCCAATAAATATTTATTCAATAAGTTCCATTATTATTTTCTAAAGAAAAACAAACCTGAGATTCGTTGACAGTAATTCTTTTCAAGTGTCCATAGTAGTCAAATACTTGGTAGCATGAGCAACCCAGTTAACATTTGATTATAATAAAATATGGATTATATCTGAACTTTCTATCTATAAATGTTTAAACCATACCAGCTGACGAATACAGGCAAATGGAAAGTTGAACCAAAGTGAACATTTATAGTTAAACTTTAGGAGAGACTTGGAGGGATTTAGATTCAAAGGTTGGGTCAGTTTGCATTGGAAATATGCTTGGAATTTATTGCAGCTGCTGCAAGTGGGATAGCCTGGAGGTGTACAGATTGTGGAACAACAGCTGTTTTGTGGAGCAATGCAATTGAGGTAACTCTTCTTAGTTGTCAAATTCTCCTTATCAAAGAGCACATTTTTTTATAAAAGTTTTTATGGCAATATCCTAACTAAGTCTTCTCAGAAAAAGCTCACTAAGGAGTCATCTATGTGGCTTATATCAGAATTCTCAATCTTGTTTGTGTATTGGAATCATTTATAAAGCCTTTCTCAGGCAAAGAAGCCCAGGTTACATCTTCAGAGGTTCTGGGTCAGCAATCATTTTTATAAAGCTTCGTGAGTGATTCTGATGCACGGCCAAGGCTGAGGACCACTGAAATATAGAGTCAAATGCCAGTGAAGGACTTCACTGTGAATTGTATTTTCTTTGAAATCCAACATTAACTGAAATCTTTTGTGCTGATTAAATTATAGGAGCCCTCCCTTATCTGAGGGGGATACACTCCAAGACCCCTGGATGCTTGAAACCACACATAGTACTGAACCCTATATATACTATGATTTTTCCCTGTATACAAGGTGTGATCAACAAATATGGTGAATGTTTAAATAAAAAAAATTGTTACAGTAAACGACACATTGCTATCAATCCCCTTCAAAGTATTCCCCCTCGCTTTGAACACACTTATCCCATTGTTTTTGCCACTTTCTGAAGCAGTTATGGAAGTTCACTTTCGTGAGTGTCTTTAGTTGTGCTGTCGTGGCTGCCTCGATATCCTGAATCGATTCAAAACGTTTACCTTTCACGGACATTTTGACTTTGCGAAGAGTCAAAGTCACATGGCGCCAGATCTGGTAAATAAGTAGATGGGGACACAATGTAAGGGTTTTATTTGACTGACTACCTGTGTTTGTTTCTATGTATTAAGGCAGTCAAAATTGGGAGACAAAAAAACATGTCCCAAAGGAAAGAACAGAACAAAGCTCCAGAAAAAGAACTATACAAAATGAAGACAACCAATCTACCAGATGCATAGTTTAAAACACTGGTTATAAGAATGCTCAGTGATCCCAGTGAAAACTTCAACAAGAAGATAGGAAACATAAAAATGGAGATAGAAAACATAAAAAAGAACCAGTCGGCAATATAGAATATAATGAGTGAAATAAAGACTACGTTAGAGGGAATCAACAGTAGATTATATGAAGCAGAGGATCGAATCAGCAATTTGGAAGATAACATAGCAGAAAACACCCAATCAAAACAGCAAAAAGAAAAAGGAGTCCAAAAAATGAGGATAGTTTAAGGGACCTCTGGGACAACATCAAGTGTATCAACATTCACATCATAGCGGTATCAGAAGGAGAAGAGAGAGCAACCTATTTGAAGGATTGAGAACCTATTTGAAGAACTAATGACTGAAAACTTCCCAATCTGGAGAAGGAAATAGACATATAAGCCCAGGAAGCACAGAGTCCCAAACAAGCTGAACCTAAAGAAGCCCACACCAAGACACATCCTAATTAAAGTTCCAAACGTTAAAGACAAAGAGAGAATCTTAAAAACAGCAAGATAAAAGCAGTTAGTTACTTACATGGGAGCTTCCATAAGACTGTCACCTGATTTCTCTATAGAAACTTTACAGGCCAGAAGGGTTTAGTATGAAATATTCAAAGTGATGAAAAGAAAGGATCTACAACCAAGATTACTCTACCCAGCAAAGCTATTACTTAGATTTGAAGGACAAATAAAGGGCTTCCCAGACAAGAAAATACTAAAGGAGTTCATCACCTCTAAATAAGTATTAAAAGATATGTTAAAGAGACTTCTTTAAGAAGAAGAAGAAAAAAGATCTAAAATACGAATAATAAAATGGCAATAACTACATGTCTATCAACAACTACTTCCAAGGTAAATTGATTAAATGCTCCAATCAAAAGACACAGGGTGGCTGAATGCACAAGGAAACAAGACCCTTACGTATGCTGCCTACAAGAGACTCACTTCAGATTGAAAGACACACACAGACTAAAAGTAAAGGGATAGAAAAGATATTTCATGAAAATGGTAATGAAGAAAACAGCTGGGGTAGCATTACTTATACCAGACAAAATAGACTTTAAAACAAAGCTTATAACAAGAGACAAAGAAGGACCCGGTAATCCCTCTTCTGGGTATTTTTCCAAAGAAACCCAAAACACTACTTCAAAGGGACATGTGCATCCATGTGTTCATTGCAGCATTATTTACAAGAGCCAAGATATGGAGGCAACCTGGTTTTTCATCAATAGGTGAATGGATAAAGAAGAGGTGGTATATATATACAATTGAATATTACTCAACCACAAAAAAAAATGAAACCTTGCCATCTGCGACAACATGAACGGACATAGACGGTATTGTGCTGGTGCGTCAGACAGAGAAATGCAAATGACATATGATTTCACTTATATGTGAAATCTAAAGAACAAAATAAATGAACAAACAAAACAGAAGCAAACTCATAGATACAGAGAACATTTTGAGGGTTGCCAGAGGGCATGGTGGTTGGGGAACTGGGTGAAAAATATTTAGGGATTAGGAAGTATAAATTGGTAGCTACAAAATAGTCACAGGGAAGTTAAGTACAGCATAGTGAATATGGTCAATAATATTGTAATAACTATACATGGTGTCAGATGGGTACTTGATTTATCAGGGTGACCACCTCATAAGCTATACAAATGTCTAGTCACTATGTTGTATACCTGAAACTAATATAATATTGTGTGTTAACTGTAATTGAAAATTTAAAAAAATATTTTAAAAATCCCTATTGATGGTGATTATAGGGACTCTCTTGAACCATGGGAAGGAAGGCAAATGTATTAATAGATGCCCCACCTACAAAATGTCCATGTATAGTAGGTCCCTGATATCTATGAGTTTCTTTTCTTCTTTCCTTTGTAAAAGATCCTTTGAAATATAGTTTCATCCAGGGCAATTGGATTCTTGATTTTGTTTCTATAGCCTCTAAATCATTTGCAAATTTTATAACTTTCAAAATATGCCCAGGGTTGTATCTTAAGGATATAGTAGGAAGTAAGTTTACAAAAGATCCAAACCGATCTCAGCTCAATCATTCCTTTGTCTCCAACCGAAAGAAACGATCTTGAACTAGGGCATAGCATGTTTTCAGTCAAGGGGAAGCCATTTTACAAATATTATTAACTGCACTGTCTCTATTCCCCAATACACTCAACACTGTCCTACAAACTTCCTGTTTAGTCAACGGCACAGTCATCATATCGGTAGCTCTAATCCTAGGGATCACCTTTCTCCTTTATCGACTGCATTTAACAGACATTAGTCACCATGTATGAAACAGTCTTTGGTTTCTTTCTTGATGACTCAGTGCTCTCCCTAACACAGACTTCACCATGCCTACCTTATTCTGAATGGCCCTTCTAATTCACCTCAAACTACGCTGCTGGATTGCCTGTTCCTTTATGCCAACTCAATGTTGTTTGCTGAATCCAGGCCAAATTTCTTGCCTGACATAAAGCTTTCTGACATCTTTTAATCTCTTTTGCTTTCTCTACCACTATCACCTGCTACTTTCCAATGTAAACCTCCCACCCACATGGCACATCAGACTGGTCCATATTTCACTAACTCCAGGAAGATGCCTAACTACTATTTTATCTGTGTTGGTCACAGGTGACATCCAGGCTTTTTCTCATCTGCCTCTACATATTTTAGGAACACATTTTAGGTCCCAGCATTGGAACAAATGAAGTTTCAACTCTCCTTGGAAGGTTTTCCTTTCCCACCAAAAAAGGCCACAATTATTTTTGTTACTTTCTAACCTGATGAATGTGTGCTGTCTTTTCTCTCTTCATTCGGCTGGCTATACCTTATTTATTATTTTCCTTGTTTCAAGAGGTTTTAAGACAACGTTTCTGTGAAACTTTTGCCACAGCAATGAATCTGTAAGTTATTAAGAGCAGAAAACATGATTTTTTGAGACAGAAAACCAAGATTTGGGTCTCAGCTCTGCAATTCACTAGCTGTAACTCTAGGCAAATTATTTAAACTGTTTTTTGTTTGCTTGGTTTTTTTAATCTATAAAATGAGGACAGGTGGTCCCATCCAAACTAGCACACAGCATTATTGTGTACAACAAATGAAACTTTATCACTGAAAATGCTTTGTAAATGTTGATAACATACATGTACTTACAATGTCTCAGCTTTTATTTCCTGCTGAAATGCTAGCACAATGGTAACCCCTGAGCAGGGTTTACTATAAACTCATAGAATTTAAAGTCATATTAGTTGGTGTCTTTGATACAGTAACAAAGACACATGCAATTATAGCCTACTCATTAGTAGTATTAGGGTTTATTTTATTGGAAGGACACAAAGGAGTGAATATTAGACACTATTAGAATTTCCCTGATGCAGTCATAATAATATGGTGTACTTCCATTAGTCTTGCGTTGTGAAGTAGCCAAAAAGGACCTTGGTTACCAAGCAGGTTGGTGGCGGGACTTTGAGGTTGAACTACATTTGCTCGAACTCTTAATAACAGAACACATTTGATATATTTTCAACGCAGGAATTTTTGAAGCAATGACTTTTGCCTTTTTGTCTATTTGATTGTGTTATTGATTTGTGGATATATATGTATCTCCTTTAATACAGTAGTTGCTTATTTGGACTGGTGGTGGGAAATCTGAGTTCCTCTCTGACTGTGTGGCAACTGGAGAAGTGAAGGTATAAATGGATTCCTCTTTGATGATTCAGTAACTTTCATGACCCTTTCCTTTGCATGATATTACTCATTACATAAGGAATCAGTGCAAACCAATGAATTTTTTTATATGTTTGCGACTTGTATGTGTAGGGCATCAGATTAAACCTTAGGCAAAGCTGTCAGTGGCATCCAGTCTTTGATCATGCTACCAATGCTTTGACTTTAGAAGCGCGACAAGATGATTAGATCTCAGTATTAGGCACAATCCAGAGTGGACAGCTGCCAGGAGTTCTGCTACTTAGGCAGAAAACCATCCTCTGAAGAACTAATTGACAAAGAAGTAGAAAGTTAAATAAGGAAATTGAAAGTCAAATGAAGAAGAATAAGGGATACTTGGAATGTTGTCAAACACACTGTGGAATTTATTAGGTATCAGATCTTGACCCAAATTAGGAAATAGTGAGAATTTAAGGCCTAAATTAGTAGACATGCCATATATAACACCAAGTAGTTTTATAATTATTCCTCATATATTTAATTTTAAATATAAATGACCAATGATGTTTAAAAATTCCATTAGTATACCTGAGTTAAAGAGACTTTTTTTTTTTTAACCGATCAAGCATCCTGGGAGAGAAGAGCATCAACATAAGACATAGACTGAGGACCAAAATGATGTCATAGGGCCACAACCACTACCACCACCACCATCACATAGAACACAATTAGAGCTACTAACTTGCATCAGAATCTTACAGCAGAAGCCATGTACTTTCTTTTCGTTGATTCCACCTTCTTTAGGCTTGTGGCATCCCTTGCTCCCCAACGGTTGTTCACTATAGCACCTCTCCAACTCCGTGTCCAACAGTCAAACAGTCTTGCTCAGTGTCTCCATTTCCCTGGGGGTCCACGCGGTGACTACTTGCCAATTTTCAGACTTTACAAAGGGCTATTGAATTAGCGTGTTACCACCCCCTTCCTCCGTTTGTATCATTTGCTTTTCAATAGGCTTTCTATTGGGTGGTAAAAATAAAATAATAATAATAGCTAATTTAGTGGCATTTACTACAGGGAAGCGAATTCATCCTAGAAAAAGTTCTACATGCCTCATTGCTGAATTTCCGTATAGTCACCTTCGAAGTACTCCCCTTGGGAAGCTATGCACTGATGCCAGTGTCTAGTCCACCCTTCAAAGCAATTTTGGAACTCTTTTTCTGGAATGGCCATCAGAGCTGTTGTCATATTACCCTTGATGTCCTGAATGTCATCAAAATGTCTTCCTTTCAATATTTCCTTTATCTTTGGGTAAAGAAAACGGTCATTGGGGGGCAGATCAGGTGAGTAGGGAGGGTGTTCCAATACAGTTATTTGTTTACTGGCTAAAAACTCCCTCACAGACAGTGCCCTGTGAGCTGGTGCATTGTGGTGATGCAAGAGCCATGAGTTGGTGGTGAAAAATTCAGGTCATTTTCATCTAACTTTTTCATGCAGCCTTTTTCAGCTCTTGCAAATAGTAAACTTAGTTAACTGGCTTGTCCAATTGGTAAAAATTCATAATGAGTAATTCCTCTGATGTCAAACAAGCTGTGTAGCAACAGCATTTCAACGAGTTCACGAACTTAATTTTCAGACCTCGTCTATCAAAAGTTTTTTGTAGAATTAAATAAATTAATACATATAAAGCACCTCCGACCAAAGTATAAAGCATTCTTCACATGTGTATGACTGGGTGAGAGCGGGAAAGATGTTTTTTGTGCAAAGGGATTTTGTGCAACCATTCAGCTGCCTTTCGCAGCCTGTGCACAGAGGAGGCAGACAGGGAACTCTTGCAATAGTAGCATCAGTGCTCATCAGTGAGAACTGGGAGAAAGGACAGTGTGAATCCAAGAGGCAGAGGCGACAGTCGCCAGACCTCGGACAAGGGGATTCGCTATACAGCGTGCGTGAGATCCTCATACTGACATGCGTTTGTTGGCAGCCAACTTTTAGAAGGAGTTAATAAAGCTATCAAGCAGAGGTTTATAAAAGAAAGCTGTATCCTAGAACACAAGTATATATGATATACTTTCTCTGTAAGTGTAACATTTATACTTATATAGAATATAGAAACACTGTAAATGTTGTAAACTGTTTTTATATTTGACATATCAGATGTAAAGTGAATTATAATTTTTTATATGTCTTGCGTATGATCCTCAAAATATGAAATTTGAGCTTTGTCTTATCTTTGTGTGGGTAATTCTTTTAAATTTTATGTACTAAAAGGAAAATCTATTAAGAAGCTGTGTTCATTTTTCCTTCTAATTTTGTAAACATCAGAAAAGATGCTGCATGTAACACATTGTCACATGCTAAGAACAATGTCAAGAAATTCACATTAGCCAAAGATGTCATGAAGACTGCTTTCAGAGAAAACAGTTACTTCCCAGGTACTGATTGTTGAACTGATAATACTGAAAACGTTTGTCTTTCAAAATCAACCTCTAATAGGTAAAGTGTGTTATTTTAAAGATTATTTGCAAAGAGTTAGCATGAAGAACACTTGGCACTTGATACATGTCATTAATAGTTTACATTAGCTTCCCATATAAGAGGAGATACTATCCTACTTTATAAATAGGTCTTGTGGGAAAATTGCTTCTTCCCTGGGGTTAAACAATCTGATATACATTTTTAATGTAGGGATAGTCTAAAGCAACTTGAAAGTTAACCCGTGTTAGGTTGTAAGAAGCCAAACCACTAAAATAACAAAGACTTCATCATTCATGGCATTTTAAAGACTCAATAAGTTTGGTAGATAGTTTATGGAATATGTAGAGAAGCTAGAAAATGAATTAGAAAGACTAAATAATATTTCTCAAGAGTTATAAAGCAGACAATAGCTAAATGGGATAAAAGGTCATATAGGAGAGAATAATGTTTAGGTATAAATAAATTCTAATAAAGTTAAACATATGAAAATTATAAGAGACAGGTGACAGTGATTACATGCACTGTTTCTAATTCATTAAGGATGGAAAAGGAAGTGGTTTGAAATTGCAGTAGGAGAGATTTAGGTTAGATATCAGAAAGAACTTCCTAACTATGAGGGTTGCTGATCACCGAATAAAGGATATATCACGTTCTTAAAGAACTCTTTGCAGACATTTAAGAATGGGACATAACTCGTTCCGCAGGGATGGTTTAAAAGCAGTCCCACCCAATCGTAGTGACATCGATAAGATTATATTCTGAAGTCATCTTTAGATTCATCAGTGAAAGTTGGTCTTTGTGTGTGTGTGTGTGTGTGTGTGTGTGTGTGTGTGTTCAAAGGTAAATAGCTGTAACTTGCGATCACACATAAAGCAGTAAATTCCACAGTACCATGACAAAGCTACGTAATAAAACTCAGACACCTTGTGAAGATGCAGAGTGATAAAAGTCAGAAATCCTTAGTTTATGGAAGCTAAGTACTGACCTTGAGGTTATTTTAAATGAAGCAGCGCATTAACAGGATCATCTTTTATGGAAATCGGAAAAATAAAAATTCCCATATGCGTCTCCCCTGTTTGCCCTGCCTTGAAAATATCCTTTTAAAAACTTCAAATTTGTAAATAAAACAGAAAATTAGACTACTTCTTAAAATAAAAAGTCAGAGTGCAAAGCATATCAGTTAGAACGTCCACTTTCCTGGCCTCCAGATAAGGAAATGAAAAGTTGGGGAAGCTAAGTGGTTTGTTCAGGTTTGCTCTGGCCAGTGGCAAAGCCCAGGACAGGGCGTCAGTAGCAGCCAGTGGCCCTGCTCAGATGCCCCTCCCACCCGCCCCACTTTGATGGGCTCATTCTGTCTGTCGACAGCTGTGAGTGTTGGTTGCTGAGACAAACAGCCAGTTTCCTCTCCAAGAATTCCTTCTTTCTCTGGGCATTGTCTTCTGCCAAAGGGAGCTGCTTGGCCCAAGTCTATGCCTCCTCCCGAGTGGCAGCCCACATTCAATGACTGACCGGTGTTGGGGCCCGAGGAAATTCAAAGGAGCAGCCTCTTTGCCTCCATTCATTTAGGACAACTCAAAAGGGCCATTCCAGCTCCAGTACTCCCCAAGGGAACAGCTGAAGCCTTTGTTGCAATTGCACTGCAGTTCAATTTCTCCATCTGCCCAGTCTTGGTTCTTGGGCTTCACTTATGAAAGACAACAGGAGCTTCCTGAATGCCTGTGCTTCTTTTTGTGCTATCGCTACTGTGGAAGACGGCAGGGGAGGGATGAAGATAGGGGACTGAAGCAGTTAGTGGAAGGGTTAAAACTGAAAGTGATGGAGAATAGAGAAGGCAGAAAGAGGAAGTGAAACCAAATTACTTCCTTCTTCCTTTATCTCAAGCTCCACTTGTACATAGAAACTGAGAGGAGCAGATGGAGCCAAACTTCTTCTCCACTGGAAGCTGATCTTCAGTCTTCAGTGTCTTCCATATATATATATTTTTTAATGACAGATTTTTCAAAAACTTTTATTTATTTATTTACTTTCAGTGTGTTTTTCCAGGACCCCTCATCTCCAAGTCAAGTAGTTGTTCCAATCTAGCTGTGGAAGGCACAGCTGCCAGTGGCCCATGTGGGGATCAAACCGGCAACCTTGCTAAGAGCCCGCGCTGTAACAAACAGAGTGAACCAGCCGCCCCTTCCATATCCTTCCTTACCTCCTAACTCATTTCCTTTTCTCTACCCATCCTTCAAATTTATGTAAACTGTTGGATAATGTGAGCAAGTTCAATAGTTAGCTTTGAATTGTACATGAGTAGTTAGACTTTCTAGCCGTAAAGTGATCGTGAGCTCGGCTTTTGTTCTGATCTGTTCCACTTTTAGAAAGATCCTATGAACAATATCCCCTGTTACTCTCAGCTATCAGACAGCATTACCTGGTGCATCTGTACTTCAGGGTTCCTTTGCATCTGGAATGCTGACCATCTTGGACATGACGGCCGCTGTGCTAGTGTCTAGGGAGGTAGCCATTAGCCACCTGTGGCCATTTGAATTTAATTAGAATTAAGTTTGTTAATTAAGTTAATAAGATGAAATTAATTAGAATTAAAAAAATCAGTTCCTCAGTGGCACTGGCCACACCTCACAGGTTCAATAGCTACAATGTGGCTAGTGTTTATAGAACAGTTCCTTCACTGTAGAAAGTTCTATTGGACAATGCTGTTAAATATGAAGTCTTCCGAGTATGGTCCTGACCATATTTTGCCCTATGTGGACAGGACTGATTTAGGGTGACACATTTGCAGTGAAGGTCTAGGTCAAGCCAGGTGTAAGGCTCCACCCCTTCCTAAACAATTCAATGATCAGTTAGAAAGCCTGGAGTCATTTACGGTGTCCTAATCAGATCACCTTCAAAATGACCTTTGTCCCCTCTCTTTCCATTTTCATTGCCACCATGCTCCATAGTCATGATAATAATGACAACTGAAAGTTACTGAGTGTTTTCTATGTGCCAATACTATTATATGTGCTTCTCATATGTCATCTCATTTAATTCTCATGACAATTCCATGATGTCTACCTCATTTTACAGATGAGAAAATTGAGTCTTAGAGTAACCAAACGTCTTTCCTAAGACAAACAGCTGGAAAGTGGCAGAGTCAAGATTTAAATCAACATTTGTCTGACCCTAGAGCCAATCAACTGTTAGGTTCTACTGCCTTCATCATCACACACTTAGATGGCTGGAAAGCATCTAGGTGTCTACCTCTCCTTACTTCCTTCCACTTATAGTTCAGACTGGGTACTGTTGTCAGATGAATTTTTCCTAAATTTCACTTTTCTCCTCAAAAATCTTAATGTCTCTATTTTGCTCTGCATTGCCTCCATGGCCTGGCCTTTTATTTAAATGAGTTTTTATTGATTAGCTTTGTAATTCTTAAAAGTGTATAATTTATTTCAAAATGCACAAGCTGATGACTTTTACTTTTCAGGATTAAAAAAAATATATTCATTTTATTATTATTCTTGTGTATGACTGATCATGGCCAGTCCTCTATGATTTCTGCATGCAACCAATCTGAACTTACAGTCCATCTTTGTTTAATGACAATCTTATATTTCAGGAACATGATTTTTTTCAGAGTACAGGCTGGGACCCACAATTTTCCATTTAATCACATATTCCCTCCAACTGCTTACAGACATTTTCTATTTATTAATGGACTTAATAAACACCTACTGGTTGACTAAAATCACACTAAAATCAATTTAAATTATGCTTCTAAATTCCATTAGCAAGAAAGGAGGCTAGAAATATTATTTTCTAGGAAATACAAAGTGGCCAGTCCTACCTGAAATGAATATTAAGATTTCTGTATCAAATTGCTATGTACATCTTTCGAGAACAATTATTTTGAGATAATCTACATGTACCAGAACATAAATTCCGATTAGCACTCAACTCATCAGCAAATGTATTTTCTTTACAGCTCTAGCTGAGAGTGTCCAATTCCTGACAAATAATACTTTCAACATGGTATAAGCCTTGGAAGAAATTACATCAAAATCAGTAGGAGTGCAACTAAACTTTGACTTCTCCATGAAAGCTCTGGAAAATGCATTAATTTCTCAAAAATGTCAACTTTAAAGATAGCTAATGGAAGTGTGGGTTTACATGTGAGTGGGGAGGAAGGAGAGAGGCAAGAGAGTGAATGCTGAGTTGTCGGAAGAATGCTGACTTGGGTTTGGAGTAAAACAATTTGGGGACTTGAGTCCATTCTTTGCTGCTTACTCTACCTTCTGCAAGTCTTTTATTCTCTCTGATCTTCACTCTTCTCATCTGTAAAATGTGGACAATGATAACTGTGGAGGGCAAATTCATGACTCCCCTCCTGCAAGATATCCATGCTCTAATCCCTGGGACCTGTGAGTATGTCACAGGAAATGATAAAAGGGACTTTGCACATCTGATAAAAAATATGCACCTTGAGATGGGAAGATTATCTTTGATTAGTCAAGTGGGCCCATTCTAATCACACAAACCCTTAAAAGCAGGGAATTTTACCTGCTTAAAATCAGAAAGATAAGAGCTGAGTCAGGAACGATTTGAAATGTGAGAGGCACTCACCCTAATGTTGCTGGCTTTGGCGGAGGGAAGAGGCCATGAGCCAAGGAGCCCCTAGAAGCTGGAATGGCTCTTCATTGACAGCCAGCAAGGAAATGGGGACCTCAGTCCTACAGCTGTGAGGAACTGAATTCTGCCCACGACCTGAAGGAGCAAGGAAACTGATTCTCTTCTCGAGCTTCCAGAAATTTTAACCTGGTGAGACCCTTTTTGGGACTTCTGACCTACAGAACTGTAAAATAATAAATTTGTGTTGTTTCACTCACAAATTTGTGGCAATTGGTTATGCACAACAGAAAACTAACACAATAAAACTATTCCGTCTACCGAATGGTGTGTGATAATGTACATGAAAATGCATTATGAATTGTGACGAGCATACCCATGCTAATTATTATTGTTAGTGTCCTCAGAATCATTGGCTCTGTACTGCTTTTGAGTTGCAAGCTTTTAAAACGCCAGTCTTCGAAAATAATAGCTCCCATTTACTGAGTACCTACTCTGTGCAAGGTATTCAACATGTGCTGTGTAATTTCATCCATTCCATGACCCGATGAGGTAGAAAGTATTATGTCATTTCCATATGTGGGACCTGACCAGAAACTGGACCCTGTCAGATTTGATAAAATTTCTGTTGTTTATAATTAATTTTTTTTATTGAGGAATAATTGGCATATAGCATTATATTAGTTTCAGGTAAGATTTATATTTCGAAAGGTTGATCTACCCTGAGGAAAAAGCCTGGGAAAAGAAATGTAGTTCCAGTGACAAAGTATTAGGAGAAGATAATTTTGAGTTTTTCTTTGCTTTTTTTTTTTTTTAATCACTAAAGAAGAAAATTAAAACAGGAGTTATCTGAGAGAAAGAGATGCAGCACTTGAAGTGATTAAATATAAGCTATTATCCAGAGTAGTGTTCAGGAGAACATGCATAGTTTACCTTTAGATCTTGGCTTGGAAGATCCCTCCCGCTGAACTGTGGGCTGTGATCAGAAACAGGTCCTAGTGAGCTGTCTAGTATGTACACACTCTGTGATGAGAAAAATTAGAGAAGAATGCTCAGTTGGAAGAGGAGGCTTAAGGTATAATGCTTTGAATCTTCAAATCCCAAACATATCTCCGTGGAAGAAAAGGTTCTTTGAAAATTAATTTAAGACATTCAGCCTCACGCTTGGAATTATTCTCCCAAACAGCCTCAGACTTCAGTGACGTTCTTTCATGTAGTCAGAAAAGAAACCTTTGTTATTAAGAGAGGGAGAGAGAATGCTACAGATGGCCGGTCAGAGGAAGGTAAGCAATCAGGGAAGGTAAGCAAATACCTTGGGTTACTTAGTGATTTTGATGCTATTGATGCCCGTGGGGAATGTTCTGAAATTTCTAGTAAATTATTTGAGTCTCTGCACCTTTGTTCTCAACTCTCTGATACAATGTGTTTGTCTAAGTTTGGGGGATATGGATTGTGGTCTTGGAAAAAAATTTGTTGACTGGAAAAAGTTAAAGAAAACACACCCACACCCTCGTGACCTTAGTTCCTGGGCTGGCCCTAGTGAAAGCTGTGAAGTAGGAAGATTTCCTTTTTTTCTAGGACTTCACACTTTCCTGTTCGCTGCTCTTTCCTCCATTTCAAGTGCTTTCACTCCCAGACATGAAAATGCTCTTGTTACCCTTGTCCTTCAAAATCTTTAATAAACTGGTTTACTCTTCTGTAGTCTCAAGGTATTTGCATTTTCATGGAGACTGACTATGGTCAGCACCGTTATTTCAAAGGAAAAGCTTCTAATGGTAACACTGCAGAATTATTTATGGGTACAGATGTCTTTGTAGAGCGTCTCAGAACAGCATCAATTAGTATCCAGTTGCCTATTTCACTGCAATATCGTCCCCTTCTCAGCCCAGTGGCCAACTGCAGATGCAGCAAAGCTTTATGGGCACTCCTAGTTGCTTGTTGTTCAATAGAGTCCACCAATATTTAGGTATCCTAGTTATAACCAAATTCTCACTAGGGCTGTGAGTAATAAAAACACTTACGAAACTCATATTCATTAAACATTTAAATCCATATTCCTAATTAGTCCCACAAAACTTATACTATTCTAAGAAATATGGCAGAAATGCTACATCAGGGCCCTCTCGTCACCAGTTTCTGCAAAGTATGTTACATTCACCCATAAATCTGAAACTGATTAAAAGGCCGATGCTAATCGTAAGTGTTCAATACACATTCATTGACTAGACCATCCCTTAAACAACTGGGCTTTGTACCCTGGAACAGGACACATAGGCTGCTAATGTCCTATATCGATGGCTGTTAGCGAACGATGGAAGCCTGTGAGACATGATTTTCTCTTTCAATTCTGTGCTGGCAAAAAAGTGTTTTACACGGTGGTAGAAGAGTTTGGAATGTTCTCTCTCACAACTTGCTTCTCCCACAAGTTCCCGAAAACCACCCTCTCATGGATCTGAGTTACTTTTGGATTCAGATGTTCTTATGCTGCTTTGAAAAGTGTCTGACTCTGCACCTCAGGGAAGAGTGGAGAAGAACTGATTTGCCGAGGGCATTCTTTCATCCCAGGTTGGGCAAATCCACAGTTGCTTGCTTTTGCCTGGGGAAAGAATTAAACTCTTATTATGACTGATGAGGTAGAAATTTAGGACCTTGTTTTAGATCCACTAATATTTAATTGATTGTGTCACTCCATTGTTAGTGCAACAGAAATACAATAAATACGTTATAGAGATAGATATTTGGATTCTTTACCCAGGGTACATTTAAAGCATTATGCAGGCAACTTAGCAATTCATGCTAAGAATACCAAAATGATGACATCAGCATTCTGATGGTCAAAGCCATAAGTCTCATGGCTATTATAGATTCCTCAGATATAATTCATCACTTAAATCTTATCACTTTTACCTCTCACATATTTCTTGAATATGTCCCTTTCTCTCTAGCCCCACTGCTATTGCTGCAGTTCAAGCTCTTATTTTTATTTTTACTTATATTTTGACATAATTTCGGACGTAAAGAAAAATTGAAAAATAATGGAACTCCCATTACCTTTCAACCAAATGTTAATGTTTTGTGATAGTGGTTTTTCTTTTTTCCTTTTCTCTATGTATTTTTTTCCTCTGATCTCTTTGAGAGCAGACATGAAGCGTCTTTACCCTCCAATACCTATAGTATATTTCCTAAAAACAAGCATTTTTTATTGCATAATCACAGTACAAGAATCAAAACTGGTAAAATAACATTGAAATAATACTGCTATGTGACTTAAATACCTGATTCAGGGTTCACCAGTGGGTCCCATAACGTCCCTGCAGCAGAATAAAATCTTGTATCATGCACTGCATTCAGTTGTCATGTTTCTTTAGCCTCCTTTTACCAGGAATAGTTCTTTAGTCTTTTTTTGTTTTTTATGACATTGACATTTTTTGATGTGGATTGGCCGATTATTTTGTAGACTGTTCCTCAATCTGGGGTTGTCAGATGATACTTTATGATCAGATTCAGGTAGGCATTTCCAGTGGGAATACCAAGGCTGCGGTGTTGTGTTCTTCTAGAAACATCTGACAGGGAGACACATACTATCGATTTGCCCCATTACGGGTGATGTTAACTTGATCACCTAGTCAAGGTAGAATCTGCTAGTTTCTCTCCTGTCAAATTGCGATATTTTTACTTTGTAATTAATCAGTATCTCCTGGGTAAGCCCACATTATTTTCACTGGAATTACACGATAGATAGCTCTGTTAGCCTTGTCACGTCCTCCCAGTCCCATGCGTCTCCATCCTGTTTTGTGGTCTAAAAGGTTGACCTGAATGGACCGTGTCATCCTGTCCTCTGGTTTCTGGCTGGGTTTGGTCAATGGGGAATCCTCCATGCCATCTCCAGAAAAAGGAGAGTGAGGTCTGGGCATCCATCCCCTTAGTCTCCTCCCCATAGGTTTCCTCCTGTAGGGCAGGCAATCTTTTGCATTTGAAGGTCAGGCTATCGCTCAGGCTGCACCTCTGGGTTTTGTAACTGCCCTCTCCCCTTGTTGTCTTTAGCTTATGGGTGGAGCACACATCCCTTGTAGGTTTTATACAATTTTCCCACACATTTGTAAACTTCCCTTACATGTCCTAATTTGAATGGGACATCCATGTCTTGCAAGGACCCTTATAAAATAGTCTCTTGATGAGTTGTTACCTCCTTTCTTTCCTATTTTCTCTTAGTTGAAGATACTGCTGGTCTTTAATAGTCTCCATCCTGATTTGTTTTTATGTCAATCCTAAGCCAGGCAGAAAGAACATTCAATGCCAAAGGCATCAGTGAATTAGATCCAGGATGAGCCTTCCTGCTCTGTAGCTAGCCCTCCAGCATGGCTGGGGGCTTCCCCTTACTCCTACCTCTCTGGTATCGCTTGTGCCAGCCGACTTCTGCTTTGGTTTTCTGTGTAGCATCCTGACTTCCTATGGGGGTGGAGTCTTCTTCTGATCCTCTAAACCATCCTCCCCCCCCCTTTTTTTTGGCTAGAATTCTAATATCCAGCTTCACTCTGCTGGCCACTTTCTCCAGAATGCTGGACCCTCATGCCTAGACTTCCACATATTTTTGTGATCCTGTTTGGAATAGAATGCTCTTCCAAGTGTGTTGTCATTCTTCTTTTTGCCCTACCCGATCTCTCTCCACTCTTTTCTGCCTTGTTTCTCCCACCACTCTTCATACTAACCTATATGGACCTATTAACTCTTGACTTCTGGCTCTAGCTGGGTTTGGCCAATGGGAGAAGCCCTAGCAGGAGATCCCAGGAAGTGTCTGAGTGAGATCAGGGCATTTATATCACCAGCTTCTTCTCTCTGGGGTTACCTTGAGCTGCTCACCTCCTTCCACTAATATCAGAACTCAGGTGGCCCTCTGCTTCCAGAGTCCAGGAATAGCTTACACACCTTATGCCTACTGGCTTAAAGATAGTTATAGCCTGGCTGGGTTTTGGGGTATTGCATTTTCCCTTGTGGCTTAGTCCTATACCTTTAGAATAGACACTTTATCAAAGTTCCTTGAATTATCCTAACCTGAGTGTGATGGATGATTCCTTCTGGAACCCTGACTGATACAGTTTCTGTGGTGACAGACCCATATGTCTTGGCAAATCACCTAGTGCTTGAAACCCCATTTTGCCAGACTTTACCTGCTCAGTGGATCTCAGATACTGATAACGGCTGCAACCAAGCTAGAGGATCACTGTACCCTTTTGGACGAGTCATTGGGCTGTAGACGACCTCCTTGGGCACCAGTCCTATAGCTGGGCAAGTTCCTGCCAGCTTTGTCCCTGCCCAGACCTGGCCTCATTCCCCTCATCACTTACTCAGGATACTGAAATATCAGCATGCCTCGTAACAAAAGCAATGCTTGCCCAAATAAATGCAAACACGACTCTCCCTGTCTGTAAGCTACCTGAGACAGACTTTTAGTCAAGACCAGCCCCTAATGATGGGAGGAGAGACCACAGAAAAGTAGCCTTCTAAACCACTTCTCCTATGGATGCAAAGATGTGTCTAAAATATTTATATATAAACCATCAAGGACATGCTTTTCAATATGATCGTATAATATACTTTGCTAATTTAAATTTGTGGTTGTTTTAAATATTAAAAAATGAGTATAAATGAGCTTCATTCTGCTAGGATTTACTGTCAAGAAAATCCTGTACCTACTTGATAACTCTACACATCTCTTCATTTATGGAGATATTTAAAAGATATTTAAAAGTGTTTTAAAAATTGAGCTAGTAGATTACTAGCTCATGTGATATTTTACTTAATATTTTAATATTAATATTTTAACATTTTGTATTGTCATGTTTTAATATTTTTAGCTTACTGGTGTTTTTAGGATAATAAAATATTTCACACAACCTAGAAATGTATCTTTGTGAGTACCTTAAATTGTGCCAGCTACAAAAGATACTTTGCAGTGAAATGTCCTAAATTACAGTATGTTACTTTGAAGCATTTGGTTCAGTTTGTATCATGAGATCATTATACTCAGTTTTCTAGTCTGTTATTTTAATAGTATGTTAACTTGTTTGTTGCTAATGTGTAAACTCTGTACTTTTTAGTACAATATCACCTGCTATGACATTTTGGATTTGCCATTTGTACCAATTTTGAGTAGGTAGGTGCGTGATTTGACAGTCTATGCTATTTATCTTAGGTAACATGATCAATGGCCTTAGTCCAATTCCTAATGGGTTTGTGTTTATTTCTTTTGAGGTTGGCATTAATAGCTCTTCTCAGCAAAGATGCCAAGGACTGACCTGGAATAGACTACATTAATTTTCAGCTTTGAAGATGTTCCTTCTAGGTCAGGATTGAGGCCAACTAGTAGCACAATGACTGGGGCAGATTGTATTGTCACCGTTGTGCCTTTTTTCCTATTCTGTGAATTGGAGGGGCCATTAGAACTAGTCAAATATTAGATAAATTCATTAATTAGAAGGCTGGCAACATCTAGGATCTCACTTGGAATATTTGAAGGCCCAATCCACTTATAGGAGGGATTTTCAATAGATTTCATAAGCAATTGTGTGGATTCCTGATTAAAGCCAGTGCTTTAATATTGAGAGACTAGCTGTATTATTTCTCCCCAATTTTATTGAGGAAAAATTGACAAATATAATTGTATATATTTAAAGTGCAAAATGTGATGATTTGATGTACATCTACATTGAGGAATTCTTACCAAGATCAAGGTAATTAACACTTAACACCTCACATAGTTAACCTTTTTTTTTTTCTGAGAATGATTAAAATCTATGCTCAGAACTTTTAAGTATACAACACCGTATTATTAACTATAGTCACCATGCTATACTTTAGATCCTCAGACCTTATGCTTCTTATAATTGAAAGTTTGTACCCTTTGACCTACATCTCTTTTGTCTCTGCCATCTATTTTACTACACTTGTTTGCTATTCATGCAGTTACTGGTGAATAAATAGGAACAAGAGGAAACATTTAGGAGAAGAATGAATAAACGAATAAAATTTGATTTTATTATTATCAGTTACATTAAATTAGATACAGTAATTCAAGAGCTGTCTGCATCCCTTTGTCCTTTGAAGTAGAAGTATAGAGTATTAATGCTTGGAGGGACCCTAGAAATGATAGGTTCAACTCTGATTTATAGATCAAGAAAGTATTTGGATAAGTCACAGCTTCACGGCATTTCTGCTCAAGATGGCAGAGTAGGTAAATGCTGTGCTCACCTCCTCTCATGACCACATCAATTACAACTAAACTACAGAACAACCATCACTGAGAATTGCCTGAAGTCTAGCTGAACTGAAGCCCTACGACTAAGTAAATAAAGAAGAACCCACCTCGAAACTGGCAGGAGGGGTAGAGACACAGAATGGGTTGGATCCCCACCTGCGTGTGACTATTAAAAACTGGGAGGTATATCTTAGCTGCAGAAGTCCCCCCCTGAAGGAACGAGGGGTCCCAGTCCCATAATAAGCTCCCCAACACAGGGTCCAGTGTTGGAGAGAGAATTTCCCATAACTTATGGCTATGAAAACCAGCACAGAGTCTGGCTGACTGAACCAGAGGGTGGTTGCAGTCCTAGGCACTCTTCTTAAAGGGTGCTCATATGGACTTACTCACTGACAGACACACCTGCTCTGAGCTCTAGTGCTGGGGCAGCAGCTCGAAAGGCACCAGAAACATATTGTGAGGAAGTGAATTGTCTGGCTTCAGAATAAGGACTGGAGGGGCAGCTTTCTCCTGGACAGAGGAGCAGGTGAACCATTGCTTCTTTGTTGAGCCCTCCCCTTCCCTGCATGCAGACGCCATATCTGAGTCTCCATCAAAATGGTTATCACCTTTTGTCTGCTCAGCCTTAGTGATTTCAAGACCTTGCCCCACTCAACTTCTGGCCAGACCCAAGCTGCTTCCAGTGGCTTTTCCGTACAAACAACCTGTCTTAGTTCATGCTGCGGAGTTTCATAAAATCTCTCAAAAGTTCACAAAACCCAAACAAGTAGCATCTGGCTTCAGCATGTCCCATACCTCTGGTTGAGTAGCCCTAAGCCTGGCACTAGCAACAGTCAGACTTGGTTCATAGATTGGCCTCCTGAAGCATTCCAAGCCCAGTGTGGGTGGTGGCCAACTGCAGATTGCTTTGTGGCTCATACCAGGTGGCCCCGTACAGGGCACAGGCTGCAACTAAACTTGGCCTGCAGTGCGTCCCCTTCCAGTAGGCCCCAAGGTTGGCACACCCAGCGGCCAGCTTTGGACTAAGCAGGAGCATCACCTGGCTGTCGCGTCCAGCGCAACAAGGGCAGTGAGGGTGTGAGAAGGGGCGGTTTGGGTTAAGTTTTTAAGAAAGAAACAAACAGAGACTTAGTGCAGTTAAATCTCTTAGAGGGCCAGGGGTCTCTCAGTCTCAGACAACTGGAGCCCAGAATAAGGCCGACTGAAGGTTTTTACTGATAGACATACAAAGACAAGAAAGTAACATTGTTTCTTACACGGTCTGTGAGACTCATACATCATAGCAGAAAAATGTTTATTCCAATCACCCTTAGTCTATAAACAGCCGAAGCACAAGTTCCCATGATATCTTACCTAAGGTATGTACCTTTTCAGGGTCAAGTCTCTCATATTGTAACAGCTCCGTTGAGATAAGTGGAGAGAACTGATCTTTATTGTCCTCATGATTCCTCTCACAAACAGGTGCAAGGGAAAAGCCAGAGCCGGCAACAGACTTTCCCAGGCAGGGGGAAGGGGAGGCAAGACCCCTTTCCATATTTCTCTAAAGCAGCTCATTAGGGGTCCCCACTCGGTTCTGCCTGGCTTAGGTTGTATCTCCCGTGAGATATCTTACCCGTCTTTGGCTGCAAACCATCTTCTGGGGACCAGACAGAGAGACATAAGGTGTAAACACAAGGATGGAACAGAGTCCCAGAAAGGCACAGTCTTACAGACTCTTCTTTCCTTAAAGAAAGACACGGGGGGACAGTTGGCTAGGCTGCTGTGTGACTACACCTGGCCACCTCCAAGGATGACACACTCAAAAAGCAGACTGGGCAGGCACCAGAGCCCCGCTAAAGTGAACCTTGCTTTGTTAGGTCAGCCCTTGCACAACAGCTCCTCCGCTGTAGTCACAGCCAGTCCTTACAACCAATTAGTCTGAGGATAGTTCCTTCCCACTGATGTGGAAACAGCAGCCAAGTCTCAACTACAACAGGAAGGCACACATAACCCACACAAAAAAAGACTGTGCCACTGGGTCCCACAGGACACCTACTACATAAGACAACTCTACTAAGACCTGGAGGCATAGTAGCCCTACAGAGAAACAAACACAGGGAGGCAGACAAAATGGGAAGACAAAGAAAGATGTCCCAATTAAAAGAACAGAACAAAGCTCCAGAAAAAGAACTAAGTAAAATAGAGACAAGCAATCTATCAGATGCAGAGTTCAAGACACTGGTCTTGAGACTTTGAGCATAAGGATGCTCAAAGATCTCAGGGAGAACTTCAACGGATAGGAAACATAAAAATGGAGATATAAAACATAAAAAAGAACCAGTCAGAAATCAATAATATAATAACTGAAATGAAGACTACATTAGAGGGATCAACAATAGATTAGATGAAGCAGAGGATTGCATCAGCAATTTAGAAGATAAAGTAGCAGAAAACAACCAATCAGAAGAGCAAAGAGAAAAAAGAATTTTTAAAAGATGAAGACAATTTAAGGGGTCTCTGGGACAACATCAAGCATAGCAACATTTGAATCATAGGGGTACCAGAAGGAGAAGAGAGAGAGCAAGGAATTGAAAACCTACTCAAAGAAAGAATTACTGAAAACTTCCCTAACCTGGTAAAGGAAATAGATATACAAGCCCAGAAAGTGCAGAGTCCCAAACAAGATGAACCCAAATAGGCCCACACTAAGACATATCATAATTAAAATGCCAAAGGTTAAAAACAAAGAAAGAATCTTAAAAACAGCAAGAGAAAAGCAGTTATTTACTTATAAGTGAGCTCCCATAAGACTGTTGGCTGATTTCTCTACAGAAACTTTGCAGGCCAGAGGGATTGGCAGGAAGTATTTAAAGTGATGAAAAGCAAGGACTTACAACCAAGATCACTCTACCCAGCAAAGCCAACAGTTAGAATTGAAGGACAGATCAAGAGCTTCCCAGACAAGAAAAAGCTAAAGGAGTTCATCATCACCAAACCAAATTACAAGGGATCTTAGAGGGACGTCTTTAAGATGAAAAAAAAAAAGGAAGTTCAATAAGATGAATAATAATGGCAATAATTACATATCTATCAACAATTACTTTCAATGTAAATGGATTAGATACTCCAATCAAAAGATAGGGTGGCTGAATGGATAAGAAAACAAGACCCTTACATATGCTGCCTACAAGAGACTCACTTCAGATTGAAAGACACACAGACTAAAAATAAAGGGATGGGAAAAAGATATTTCATGAAAATGGATACAAACGAACAAAACTGAGTTAGCAACAATTATATCAGACAGAATGACTTTAAAACAAAGGCTATAACAAAAGACAAAGAAGGACCCAGTGATCCCACTTCTGTGCATTTATCCAAAGAAACCCAAAATGCTACTTTGAAGGAACGTGTGCATTCATATGTTCATTGCGGCATTGTTTACAATGGCCAAGATGCGGAGGCAGCCTGGGTGTGGTCGATGGATGAAGGGATAAAGAGGAGGTGGTGCATATACACAATGGAATATTACTTGGTCACAGAAGGGAATGGGTTCTTGCCATCTGCAGCAGCTTGGATGGACTTGGAAGGTATTGTGCTGAGTAGCGTATGTCGGACAGAAAAAGAGAGATGAAATGTGATTTCTCTTACATGTGGAATCTAAAGAACAAAATAAACAAATAAACAAAACAGAGACAAATTCATAGATACAGAGAACATTTTGATGGTTGCTAGATGGGAGAGGGGTTCGGGTGAGTGAAAAACGAGAAGGGATTAAGAAGTACAAATTGGTTTTTACAAAGTAGTCATGAGAATGTAGCATAGGGAATATAGTGAATAATTTTGTATTAACTATGTATGGTGTCAGATAGGTACTAGATTTATTAGGGTAATAGATGGGAGAGAGGGAGGTGGAGAGCAGGGTGAAAAAGGTGAAGGGATTAAGAAGTACAAACTGGTTGTTACAAAATAGTCATGGGGATGTAAAGTAAAGCATAATGAATCTAGTCAATAATGTATTAATAACTATAAATAGTGCTAGGTGAGAATTAGACTAGTCAGGGGGATCACTTCTTAAACTATAGAAACGTCTAACCACTATGCTGTACATCTGACATTAATAAAAAAATATTGTATGTCAAAATAAATAAGTAAAGTGGAAAAAAAGAACAAGGAAAAAGTCACAGCTTTGCTAGGCCTCAATTTTCTAATAATATTATCCTATTTTTTATGAAAGTGGCTGTGATAAGATGATTTAATAATTCTGCTTGCAGGCATGTTTTTTTAAATTGTCGGGAGGGGCAGTCTAACGTTTTATTAATTGCTGTTTTACTTGATCAAGCTCATGGTAATGAGGTAAAGGATAATTGTATAAACATCAGGAGTGTGAAAGAGGTAAAACTAATTAAAACATAGGATTTCCTGTCCCTGCTGCCTGGGTTTTACTACAATTTTTGCCTCTCCACTGCTTGACTTCTTATAGACTTAGTCTAGTTTATTGCAAGCCCTCCACCTGGGAATCTATGCTATTTAACTTTGTTGTGTTATACAATATTGAAGGCGAGTGGAAAAATAAAAAGGAGCCTTGTGCTAAATGAGATTTTGGACTCCCCCAGTCATCTTTATCTAGCGGTGCAAACCAACCTGCTAATGGAAACACCGAAAGTCCTGTGCCCGTATCTTAGCTTCCAGATATAATGTGGCTGTGAAGTGGCAGGGCAGGGAAAAGTACCAGTATCGGTTCATTTATAGAAAGCTTTCCTGCTGTTTTGATGTCTGAAAATCGAAAGCTGAAATTTTAACCACTGGCAACGAGAATGTTGTCACAATGCTACTGTTCAAGGAGGTTACAGTGTATCCGTCATGTACCTGTAGAACTGTACCCCTTTATCCACCAAAGATGAGACAAACATAAGACGATGTTATAACTTTATGGAAAATAACCTCTGCCCAGATTGAATACATAGGTGACAAAGTGACAATATGTTCATTCACGGACAAGCAATAGTGGACCCTTTTGATAACTGAACTGAGAAACTACATTGCTACTCTAATTTGGTCGGCCCTAAAGTAGGTTAATAGTTTTACCTTAAGGCTAAAGTGCATCTAAACGAACATGAGAATTGTGGCTGAAAAGGCCTCCCAACTCCCAACAGTGACTTCACCTGACTAACCTAGCAGAGCCCCAGGTATATGCACCCTGCCTCATTTTTCTTATCAACCAGCCTGCAGGCTTTTAAACGTGATAGTTGAAGCACTGTAATATTAGGGTCAGAGAAAAACTGGCCCCAGCTACAGCTGAATTTCATTGGCATGCCACCGATACCATCCTGAGGCACCAACTGGCTGATCCCAGCTTTAGAAATTGAATAATTTTCAGGCCCAGGGAAAGGTCACATGATTTGGGTCTTTGAACTTGATGTTTTTATGTCAAATTTAGCTTTGGGATATATGTGAACTGCCATAACTAATTGCCTTACTTTCTGAACACGTGGCTTTACAGCAGAAGAATATCAATTAGTAGTTATGAAAAATGACATTACTAATGCCGTACCTTTACAAAATGCTTTCACATGCATTGTCTTCTCTGATTTTCCTAATAATCCAGCAGGGTAGGCCAGATTTTTCCCCCTATTTTACAGATGAAAACACTGAGAGTTTGAAAGGCTTGAGAGATTTTTCCCAGGGACACCACAGAGCTGATACCCGATATTCTGGCGCCTAGTCCACTGCCTTTCCATTGTGCTACTCAGGCTGTCTGAAAGAGACAGACCTCTATCAGCCAGCCAGCCAGCCAGCCAGCCAATCAGCTCAAATGGACAGAGCACAGAGTATCCAGACAATGTACTAGTAATTGTATCAAAGGTATATATTGCTTTTCTCTTTGTAAATCTAAAGTGACTAGGTAAATAATGTGTTACTTGGTGTTGATTAAAGAGTATGCAATATAGCAAATTCATAAATTAATTATACTGAAAAATTTGGATAAAAAATCACATCCTATATTTTGCAGATGTATATTATAAAATATCTTTGTTAGGATTTTCAATGTGATTATTATTTTAATTGCCTTGAGATGAATAAAACAACTCATTTACTTTGAACTCCCTGAAAGACTGTGAATGTGTGTTTGTGTGTGTGTGTATACTCAATATCATATGGTCCAGTTTGCTGCATTTGTAAAGAAAATATTTCCATTTAGCGATCAAAAAGGCAATTCATTTTTGGTCAAGGGGAAGGAAACATGAACAGACCTAAAATAATTAAAGTCAATAAAGTATTAGCTAATCCTATATTGTAGAAAAGAAGATATAAAAAACAAAGGAAGAAAGAAAATGACAAACTGGACAAATAGTGGAAGTCTGAAATCAAGGGTTTTGTTTAATATTTATTTTCTAATTTTACACATCAGGCAATACACAGACATTAACTTTGCTATTCATAGATATCTGAAGCGTCTTCTAGCTCTGTTTTCTGTAATTTCTGTATTCTGATGAGTTTTGGCTCCCTGAGATCTTCCCCTTTCTTTTCCATAAATGTAATTTCACATCTGGTATGGCATTTACATCACCTGTGCCCCACTCAGCCTACCAGACATTCCGTAGCATTTATGAAGAGTCTTAGTCGTCCTATTGCTTTCACCAAAAAACTCTTAACACCAAAGATCAGAGAGTTGAGTTTTAAAGTTGAAAAGTACGCTTAGGCATCCCTGATTACAGTGAGTCCAATTAATACAGAACTTTCATGCCTAAATTACCATACCTTTATAATGGGCGTGGCTCCTTGGTGTTCTTAGGAAAATTAGCAAGATACGAATACTGAAGAATGAACACACTAACGATGGCAAATATTATGGTGACTATACCCATCCATACTTCTTTTTAATGGGCATGGCTCCTTGGTGTTCTTAGGAAACTTAAAGAAACAAAGAGCATTTAGCAGAAAAAAAAAATCTTAGGAAATTTTACTTATCACATGGAGTTTACTATATAATGAAGTCAGACACTAAGCTAGATTAAGCTTGATTCTAAGGCAACTTTTCATAAAGGTTTTGAACTTATGCTTCTGCTGTAGCACAATAAGTTGTGTGGTTGGCGCTTCCAACAAGGACTCTGCGTGTTGAGACATGCTGGTATTAGTATCACAGTTCAGGGATATTTTCAGTTAAGTAGATTTGTGTGGGATGCTGCAAAGACCAAACTGTCAGCTAAAACATTGCTAAATCACAAAAGGGGGATGTTGGGAGTTTTCTCAGATTGTATACTGATAGAAGCACAGACTGCACTGTTCAGGGAGTGAAAAATCGTCATAGTTGGGCTCTGGAATTTAAATAAAAGGCAGTGTTGATCAGAGGGGATGATGCAGAGATGAGCACTAAGCCTGATCCTAAATTTCAGAACCGGACATGGACTAAGGAAACTAGCGTGGATTCTGGGCCCAGCTGCAAAATGTCCAAGAAAACTGTGTCTTTTGGCCATAATTTCACACATCAGGAATTCCAAATAGTTGGTAGAGCACATTGACAGACATTATGGTGGTTAAAACTCATACTCTATTTATTTGCTTGTTTGTTTATTTAATTTTTGTAGCTGTAGATCTTAAGATTCTAGGGTTACGTAAAGGAACATGGAAACTCTTTGTGTAGAATGAGATTCTGTCAACCACGTGACATTCATCGTGGCATGGGAGTCAGCTAAGGCCCTAGTTCAACCTAACATAAAACTTGTACAGAGAATTTTAAAGGTCTAATATTAGAGCCTCCTGCCACCTTCTGTTCCATCCTCTCACTGGTTATTAGGGGGCCCATTTAACAAAGGGAGCAATCTTGTCCAGGGACTTTGAATTTTTCTTTATTACTTACAGACTTTCAATGTCATGGGATACTGTTATTGGAAGTTTACATATTAATTTCATCGGAGATAGCTGATTTTACCAGAAATGTTCAACTGTAATTAGTTGGGACATCAGGAAAAAAACAAAAGGAACAAAAGGTCACTTCTTAGCTCTCTGCCTTAGTATGACAACAAACTCCTAGCAGAGAACTGGAGAAGGGGAGTCAGTTCTCCATGTCTTTTTATTAAATTTTTTCATGTGACAGAAGAACATTTATTGACATGAAAAGGTGTTTTGGACATATTAATATGTGAACAAAGTACACAGTAAAATAACATAGTAATGATTTCATTTTGTAAAAAATAAATATATGTATATACAGCAAAAAAAAGATTGCCAAGGATATACACTAGAATGGTAGCAGTGCATATCCCTGGGAAGGGAGTATAAGGGTGTTTATTTTGTTCTTTGTTTGTCCCTATTTCCCTTCTTATCTATAAATTACATAATTTTCTCTTGTAATAAGAAAAAGTGAATGAAGTTCAACACCTTTATTTCGATTAAAACAAACCCATTAAAATTCACTTCTTTTCAATATTAGAAATTCAATCTCCACAAACTCAGACCTATGAAACCTTAATTTAGCATCATCATCCAACACTGAGAATGTCCAAAATCAATCTATGGGCAGTGAGTCCTGGGCAACTGCTGTGGGATTTAGCCTCAAACTGTGTGGATCCAATTCAAGACTCATCTGGAGGCACATAAGCAATCGTGTATGTAATTATGTAGAAATGTATGATTTGGGGATTGATATAGTAACTGACATTGCCTAGAAGCTGATGAGAATTCACTTTTCTACAAGTACTGAAGTGCATATGTGGTGGCAGGAAACAAGAATGTCTGCTGGGCATCGAGAGTCTAAGGAACTCAGCTCAGATCTCACCTCTCAGGGTTATCTGTGTGACCTCTTGGATTCCTGTCAAGTGAGGGGGTGTATCAGTGATTCCCAGTTTTTTTTTTTTCCTAATTCAAATACCTTTCAATGAAATACATAATTTATCAAAGTTCCCTAGAAATTAAAAAATCTTATTACATGTCTGATATATGACAAGTGATTTTAAAGGCAAGTAAAAATTTCAGATCAGTATATCTTTAAAGATCCCTGTATAAATTCCTATTCCTTTTGTTGATAATTGTTTTTGTGTGCATTAGTCACTAAATATTTAAATATATGTTTTGGCTTTAGAAAATATTTAATTTTCCTGAATTTTATTGTATGAGAAAAAGCATAATTTGTTGATGAATCAATTAAAATAATATTACATAATGTTTAAATTGGGGCTGAATAGATACTAAAACATATACTAAAATTTAACTTCCTATTATGCATCAAATCTTGACAAAAATTGCTTTTGTACCTACACTTAGAATTCTTGCATTTTGCTTTTGTAATTTTTGTCTTTTGTTCTAAATGGTAGGATAAAAGGAAAGGCTTCAAGCTGCTATTTCCGAGCACTTATCCACAAATAACACATTGAGAGTTTAGAAGGACTTTATTCCTAACAAACTGTAGTCAAATTGGATAAAATGTTATTTTATTTTCCCTTTTCAGCAATGGTTTCTAAAGCACTAGAGGTACATTAAGTGACATTTAAAATGTTGACCACATATTCAGTTTATAAATTCAGTGTTGATCATCTTGAAGAAAAATTTCAGAATTATCATGTCTCTGCTTCTTATCAGGATTACACGTTGCAAACAATGGAAACATATTCTTGAATACTCAAGCAAAAAGAGGGTTGACTGGAAGGCTATGGGTGACTCACAACATCCAAGGAAGCCCAAGGACCAGGTTTGAGAAAGAGCAAGAACCTAGGAAGCTTTTAGAATTTTGTGAGCAGCAGATAATTGAATAGTCCTATCAAAGTGTCATGACAGAGAATCAGCTTCTGTCATTCTTTACTGTTCTTTGCCACTTGGGTAAGATTCCAAGTCCCAGGAAAAGAAATTGAGTTGACCTATTCTGAATCACATGTTCATTGCTCAGAGCTTGGCTATGGGAGGATGCGGCATCTTGATTGACAGTCCCATTTATATTGTACCCATTAGGGAAGAGGTATGGATGTTCTCCCATAAGAAAATTATGGTGCCATCATCAGAAGGTGCTGGGTGAACATGAACAACACTTGTTAAAATGTCTATCTTTCTGTCTCCAAACAGTAGTCCATTATAGGTGTTAAATCACACAATAGATGACTAAGAATAAAACTATTTAAAGCTGAAGAACAAATAAAACATTCAACTAGTAGTATTAACCTGGATAGTAAACTAACTGAATGACGGAGTCATGAGACTATCCCTCTGATCTCCTTGGCTGCCACGAATGTTCATTTGATAAACTTTTAGGGGTGCTAAGATGCTTCTAGCTGAAAGGAAAACAGCTAAGCAATAATTTTACTTATCAATTTAAGAACATTCCCCTCCCCCACGTGTAGTAGACATTTGCCATTTTGGGCTTCTTGGCATTCATTGCACTTTCCCAGGGCAACAGCATGGGAAACAGCATAGTTTTCCATTTGTCTCAGGAGAAAACACCTTCCACCCTAGCTCCAGGGATAGGCCCTGATTGACTGAAGCCCATTTCATTCTCCTCACCACAAGGATTAATTCCCATGAACCAATCTGGGCTAAAGAAAAAGCCAAGATATATTTTCTGGGGACTTCTGGAAAAGAATTCTAGTTTTCCCTCAGAATTTATCTGGAGACATACTTTCTCTGGATGGTATGGGATGCAGATGTGAGGCCTGGTACTGCTGCAGCCATTTTGCTACAACAAGAGATAAAAAGTCTGAAGTCAAAGTTGATATACAAGGAGATTAAATTAAGAGAAGCGCAAGGAAATGGAGTTGGGGCCCACAGGATCAAACTTTACCTGAAGTTGTCCCTGCTTGTGGCCCTTAAATAAGCCCAAAATGTATTTGATCATTTATGCTAGTTTGAGTTGGAGTTACTGTTATTGCATCTGAAACAATCCTAACTGATACATGGCCAGAAAACTTTCATGAGCTCTAGAGTCTGTGAATTACTGATTGGAAAATGCTGGGTTACATAATGTCTAGGGTCATCTCTAATAGAAAAGATTTTGTGCTGTTCCTGGCAATAGGGGGTGTAATTGAAGACAAGTTGGAGAAATGTATGTTAGATAATTGGACACACATTATGCAATGGATCTCAGTCTTATTGTTGAAGTGTATTTACTATCTAATTAGCCATTTTTAATTCACAAAGAGGAACTTTCATGATTCATTTCTCTTTTTGTGTTCTATGTGGTTGAGTATTTGTGGCTCTTACAACTTTATTTTTCTTTAAATGCATCATCTTTCTGCAAAGTTTCAAATTTTATGAACAATCTCAATTTCTGTCTTTTGTTGGGCAATAGGAAACTCCAAAACAGAGTAGGCATTTAATAAATGCATGTATAATTAAAGTGATGATTTTATGGATTCCTAAACCAGTGGTTCTTAGATGTGGTTGCCTGTTAGAATCACCTGGTTAATTTTAAAATAGTGGTTCTTAAAGTACAGGGTACATCAAATTACTTTGTAAGCTTGTTGAGACAGATTTCTTGTGACAATCGCATTCCTGATTCAGTAGTTCTAGGGTGGTGCCCCAGAGTTTGCCTTTCTAACTAGTTCTCAGGTGGTACTGAAACTGCTGATCTGGGGAACACTGCTCTAAAAAATATTCCTCCCAGATTATTTAAATCAGAATCTCCTTGATGGTGGTGAATCTTAAGATGCCCCAGACGATTCTGATGGAGAACCAGGTTGAGAACCACTGGAGTAAACAATGGAGAATGGCTGGCCTTTGTCTCCTGATAAGCATGTACAGAAGCCCTTTCATTATTCCGATAAAAATTTCCCTTTCACACCTCAAATGAACTCCTTGACCTACATATACTATCTCACTAGAAACAGTTAATAAACTTAAATAAAAAAATAATCACTGAAGTTGATTACTTAGGAGAATCCTAAGCCAAGTATCAACTGTCTCTTGCCCCAAGAAGATCTGTAGATCAACTCACAAGAACATCTACGATGATTTTATTCAGGAAAACAGAAATTGTCATGCCTGAGATTAACAACCGCTAGAGGGACAGAGGAAGGAGGTAATATTATCAGAGCCCAGTGGCCTGAGTTACCCTAAGGAAGCTGGAACCAGGATAGGCTTTTTCAGTTGGTAGCTGGAGTCAAAAAGGAGATATAGCTGCTGCCAGAGATGATTGCCAAGCAGAGGGAGAAATACACTCCCTTCTCTCTTCTTTCTGCATCTCTGATCAGCACTTCTCATTGGCTACATCCAGCACAACAGCAGTTGACAAAGGTGTCTGGGAAAAACGTCCTATGGGTCAGCCCCTCTGGATAGCCAAGCAAAAGAGAGGAGGGGTGAGAAATAAATCTGAACGTAAAAATGCGAAGGACAACGTACTTCTTATCACCAGGACAATTTGGTCTCTTATTAATAAAATCAATAGAATGAACATCCACGCATGTCATTTCACTTCAAATAAAATTTGGAATCTTTATCAGATTATATTGGAATTTTCATCTAGTCTTAAAAATGTGTGTTTATGTATGTGTAGTTGCTGCATGGTTTTCCATTGGCTAATTAGCAAAACCTACTCCAAACACTATAGTTGCCTTTTAAAGTAAAACCTCAAAAGGCTCCTCCTAGTGTCTGGTATACCAGCTTTTCTAAACCCCTTCCTTTATCATGGAAAGTAAGGAGTTGTCTAAGATTGGGACAATCCCTACTATGGGCTACTACAGGTAATTTCTTCGATATATATATTTTTTCAAACCATGGAGTGACCCCATATGCTTCCCTGACTGCCAGGGCTTAAATCCTCAAATCTCCCACAAGCAGGACCCCTACTTCACTTTTTGACATACTAAGCTCACGTTTTATATAAGAGAGAGCCTTCAATGTGCTAAAATCCAGTTAAAGAATATTTCTTGCAAACCTCCTGAATGAGGTCATTCTGAGTAGCCTTGAATCTATCATTTGAATGGTATACAGAGTTAAATTTTCCAGTTAATTTGCCTTTCTGCCCTGTCTTTACGATCACATCAGTGGATCTTTCCTGTCCAGATTGTCTGATACTGTTTTGTCCATGAATACCTAATTATCATGTCCCTCATTCTCCAGAATAACAGTCATGTTATAGTATGATACATAATTATATATAAATATATAATGCTATTAGCTATTACTAATCATTGACTCCTCTTCAAATTCTAGCTCTTCTGAGAAGATCAGTTTTAGAAGCTCTCCCAATTGTTCCACAATAAGGAATTCATAACTCTACTAGCTTTAATCCAGACCTGAGTGGGTGGCCTATTGCATTGGGGCCTGTTCGTGAATCAGCAGCTATAACATTATATACAAAGGGTGCCAAAAAATGTATACACATTTTAAGAAAGGAAAAAAATGTATTAAAATTGTAATACAATGAATGACGCTAGCATTCATTTAATTAATGCCATCTTTTGAGCAAAGGTCATACTACACATTGCTACTGTAATTCAATTCAACTTTGAAAAGCAATACATAGATAACATCTCTTAAAATGTATACGTTCTTTTGGCACTCTCTGTACTCTTTGTAAAAACACTGTTCTTTGGCTCACTCAACTCCATTCTGACCTTTGGGTCATGCCTTATTGAAGAGAAGAAGCTGGACTGTCAAAGCCTAGGTTTAGCAGTTACCCTTATAGTTGGGATTTTCCCAGATGTCCTCGTGCGAGATTTGGAAGTCAGAAGTGAGGTGGTTTGCTTCTGTCATTGCTTTGACAAACTTGGTCATGGAGCATTTGGCTTTCAGCAGGAAGGGTGACTGTTCCTCACTTCTTGGGTGTTGAGAGGTGGAACGTGGAGCATCCATTTTGCTCGTGTGGATTTTGGGTAGGCTGGGGTGGTATACTCCTGGAACAAGCAATTGGGTTTCCTCATTCTCTAAATATCTGATGGCAGAAATAACAGCTCCCATATAAATTCCTTGTTATATCTGGGGATCATTTCTGGAAGCTAAGACTGGATCTTGCTCCTCCAGCTCTGTATGTACCTGTTTCTCTGTATTAGCTACTTTTTTGATAAGAAAGTGCTGTTATCTTCACTAAACACTGCTACATGCTAAAAAATGCAAATGGTAATATTTCTCCTGATTTCCAGAAACATACCTCGGACTTATTAAAAATCCTACCATAGATTAAAAATCCTATTAAACTAGATTAAAGGATTTTGATTTGCTAAATTTGCTCATGAGTTTTACTTTGTTATTTTAAAGTTTAATTTTAATCATTTATTTTTATCAATATTACACAATGGTTTAAAAAGTCAAAATTTTTCCTGACTTATAACACAAAAACAGCAGTTACCTGTGTCTATCTTTTTGAAGTCCAGATTCCTACTCTTCATAGATGTTCTAGCAATTTCTTCTGGTATCTATTTTTTATTTCTAAATGGAAAGCCTATATTTCTAAATAACATGTTTATGTTGTTAATTCTTGAGTTTTCCCATTTTATTTATCTTTTGACTTCCTTCTATGAAAGATGAAAACTTATCTCTTCTGCACTCTTTTCTTCACCAATGAACACCTTCATACATTTCTTTTCTCATCATTTTCTTATACAGATATCACATTTTTATTAGAAAGTCTTTTGTGTTTGCATTATTATGACTGTGTGAACATTATTTACAGTTGAACCATGTAGTTTATAAGGCTTATATTTCCTTTCTCATAGATTAAAAGATTTTTCCCCTATGAGGTAATAATTACCATGCTTTTCCTTTTGCTTAGTTTTCTATGTACCTCTTTGCTGATATTATCCACAAATTCTCTGCCAGTAGTGTACATTTTCCTCGAGATACAAGACCTATCAAATCACTTTTTAATTTCTTTTTCTCTTTCATTTACCATCCCTTCTCCCCTGGACATCCTTTATCATATCCACAGACCTTGTGTTCCAGTTTAGAACAGGCTTATTGCTGCACAGCTGTCTTCTACAGCTCTCTCCTATGTTGGACCCCTGGTTTCCTGGATCTTACATTTTCAGTTTTCTCAGTTTATTCCCCCATTTTGGTGGAATATTTCCTCCAGATGCTTTTTGAGATATACATATTTGTGGGGGGACCTTACTTTTTTTTGTTCTATACTTTTATTTGAGTGACAGTTTAGCTGGGTGTCAAATTCTAAGCTCACATTTGGTTAGTATCCCTTGTGTTCAGTGATATCCCAGCCCTCAGATGGGCCTGGTGCCCCAAAACTGGAGTTCTTCTAATTAACATCTCTAGAAAGTAAAATTCTACTTCTCTTTCGGAGTCAGAAAGGGGCAGTTCTGTGGATGCTTGGAGTTGGGGAGAAGACATGCTTCTTATATAGAGTTTGAACCAATTCTCTTTTCAGCCCCACCTACATCCTCTCTTTCAGAGATGTCTAGAGTCTCAGGTTTCTGACTCTTTCTGGGGTCTTGTAGTATATACTGCTAAAATTTTCTGGTCTTCTAAGTCAATAACCACTTATCTATCTGCTTCAGCTATTAAAATTTTGTTGTTGCTATCCTATTCTGTTTGTTCTTATAGGTTTGTGCCCTTTTTATTCCCTCACTCTCATTTTAGAGAGGTTTGGGGAGTGAGACATAGGTAAATACATACTCGTATACATAAATAGCCATATTTAATTGGAAGTTCTTTGACCATTTGTTTTTTTTGTTTGTTTTGCTTTGTTTTTGATTTTTTAAAATTAGTTTCATGTGTACAAAACACTGTAATTGTTAGACATTTGTCATTTATATGCCTCACAAAGTGATAACCCTCCTCCCCTAATCTACTACCCCTCTGACATCACATATAGCCATTACATTTTCACTGTCTCTTTTTAACTCCATCTATTCACAAGAGACCTAGACTATGAACAATGGATTCATTCACACTCAATGATTTTGGCCCTTTTAATAAATCCAGATACTTAATAACATAGAGGTGAAAACAGACCAGATTCACAGAATTCAGTTAATTTCAGGAAGATGTTTTCTGAGTTAATCTGAAACATCCTGTAATAAATTATTCCTCTTAATTTTAACTCAGCTAACTACTAAGACTAGCCTATGTCATATGTGCTTATTTGTCCTCTTCTTTATGTAAAGTTCATAGTCTTTGGATGACTGATCCTATTTTCTCAGTCTCTTGATATTTATATTTTGAGGTACTTATTAATTAACAGAGGTATCATAGGACATTTCTATACTGAAATTAATAGTTTTGTTAAACTCTCATCTAGGAAACATCTGAATTTGGAAGATGGTTTTTCTCTGGGCTACTATTTTAGGGAGGTTGACTGAATCTAAGGCAAAAAATATACCTCCTCATGATGTAATATTGTTAAGTGTTAGACAATGGGATGTCTGGGTGTGGAAGAGGGACTTAGCTGACATCCCTATTCAAAAGGTCAGCATTTATTATTTTTTTAATTGCCTGCTTTTTGTACTTAACTTGCAAAATTTGTGGAAAATTAAATTGAAGAAAAGTATAGAGAAGGAAGCAAAACTCATCACAGTTCAGAGATATCATCTGTTATTTACTATTACTGTTTTTAGGCTTATTTTACTTAGTTGTAGTTCATGTATAAATGTGCACTAAAATACTTTCTATTATAGAAAATTTCAAACATACATAAAACTATATAAGAGTATAATAAATCTGTATGTACCCATTGTTTATCTTTCCCAGTTTTTAGCAGGTTGCCATTCATGTTTCATTCATCCCTCACTATCTATTCATCCTCCATCTCTACTTTTTTTTTGCTACAGTATTTTAAAACAAATCCAAACATCATAGAATTTCACCCATAAATACTTCAGTATTTATTTTTAAAATATAGTTTTGTTTTGTACACAATCATAATATTATCAGTCTTATCAAAATCAAAATAGCAATTCTTTAATGTCATCTAGTATCAGCAGAAACTAACCCTGTCAGACTTGACCTTTGATATCTAGCCTGCAGAACTATGAGAAAATAAATTTCTGTTGTTGAAGCCACCAGTTTGTGGTATTTTGTGATGGCAGCCAGTGCAGACCAACATACTTAACAATAATACATGACAGTAATAGATTTGCCTCTATGTAGCATTTTGGGAGGCATCTTATAAATTTTGATATAATGGGTTCTCATTTTCATGATTTATCAAATGTCTGTTTTTGAAGTTGTGAGTGACTTCTTGGCCTAAACCTTTTTTCACTTTTATAAGAGAGCTTTAAAACTTAATCTAAATGCTGGTAGTTTAGAAAATGTAGATTTTGCAAAATATATGATGTGGTAAATAAAGTCTTGAGGAAACTCTGAGAAACATTTTCTAGATATGCTCAAGAATTTTGTCTATATAGCTTTGTTGTGCATTATAAAAAATTCTGAAAAGACAGAAAATAACTAAGAAAACAAATAGCATTTATGTTCTGCGTAAGTAAATACTGTTAACACTTAGGGATACATATACTAAGATATTTTCTTATGTTCATATATGCAATATATTTTAAAATATAGCTATGAAACCATATATATATGTATATATATATACATAGTAGTATGTATATATTTTTATTTCAATAAATCTATATTTTCTTTTAAAGTATTTACTAAATTAATATTTAATATACCATATATAATGTATTTAACCACATTTTCCTGATCAATATTTAGGTTGATATAGATATTTTGGTTTTATAAACAATAATATTGTGAATATTTTTCAGTGTATATTTGTAAATTGTCCAATTTTTTAGGATGAAAGTATGGATTATTGGATGTTAGTACAGTTGTTTTCTATTAATTTTTTTTATATTTACTTTTGCTTTATACAACTATAATCATTTTAATAATTCTAATTGGATTTAATGCTCAATGCTGGCCCCACACTGTTTCTTGTTTTTATTAAGCCATGTGGTTTCTATTTTCCTGTGTGTTACTTCCTCATATGAATGAGTCCTTGGCTGATACAAGCTTTGCCTCTCAAAACTTTATAAATATCACAGTGTTGTCCTAAGATATTTAATATTGCAGAGAACTCTGAACCAGAATTATTTTATTCCATTGTTATAAGCCTGTTTCTTTTTACATGAATACTTATAAGGATTATTCATCATTGTAATAAAAATTTGCTAAAATGTGTCTTCTTCTGACTTCCTTTTCATTATTTTTATAATACAAAGCAAATCCTTTAAATTTGAAGACTTAGATCTTCATTTCAGCCAGTAAAGTTTTCTTCTATTTTATTTTCAATTTTTATTTTGCTCTTTTGGTTCAGGGTTCTTCAATAATATCAATTTATCCATTTTTTTATTTCTATTTGCTGGATTTCAAATTTATTATCTTCATTTTTATTTTCATCTTTAAATTTTTTTTTTTTAATTTTTTGGGAAACGCTTCTAAATTTTGACCTTCAGGTCACTAGTTTAACATCTTTTCTGTCTCTGTTTGGCTAATGACTAAATTTTATTACAGCCTTTTATTTTAATTCAGGCTTTTTATTTCTAGTGTCATTTAAACCTTACCTTATTCCAATTCTGTTTTTACATATACTATGAATTCTTTTGAATTCTACTCCTAATTCAAAGGTTTCTTATCTTCTGTTATCCTACTGAAAACACTTAGAAGTTTTCCTTTTCTTTTATGGTAGTAATAATTTCCCTTGCGCCAAAATATTTGTCATAAACCCTCATGTTTGTTTGTTTTCTGCTTACTCGTTCTATTACAAGGTGTTTGCCAATAGATAGGGTCTATGGCTGGCTTTTTATCTGATATATGGCTTATTGATTGTCAGTAGCGTTTTCTTTTTAGATTTCTAGTTGAGAAGCAGATTAATGTTCGTAAGTACTAGATGACTTAAATGCTGTAGGTTGGCTGGATTGAGAGAGATTTCATGCCACCCAAAATATCCGTTGTTGAATACTTTGAACCAAGGGAGTAAAAGCAAAACTAGAGTCCCAAAGGTTAACTAACAGGATTGTTATTTTCATTTTTCCCATAGGACCTTACTTTCTGAAGTTATGTCTGCAAGCATACGGTATACCTATTGTCACCACCACCTCCTCCTTCTCTTCCTACACACACACAAAAAGACTTTCCACACTTGCTTAAGTTTTGTGTTTTCGGAGTCTCCTTCTCCAAAGAAAGAAAGGTAATAATGAAGGCCAGTTTGGGGTCTAGCATGCTCCCTCCCTGCAAAGGACGTTTGTGTCCTGGATGTGATCCATTGCCTGGTGTTCTGGCTAGCACTGATCCTATTATGTGTTTAACCTGCGTGACACACAGTGAAGGATGAAAAAAATGCTCTTTCCTATAAGATTTCATGTTGCTAACTTTCTCTATTTGAAGAGGTTGCTAATTAATATTTAAAATTCATTTTCCTAGTTGCTGCAGTCAATAGAATTTTCTCTGTTTCTGATGGTATGATGATTGTCCGTTTTAGTTTTGTTGTCCTCAATTTTTGTCTTTCCATTGCCTTCATAGGTATTTTAGCAAGCTGTGGGACAGTCTGCAGCCTGGACTGCTAGTCATGTGCCAATTTTTGAAATACTTCCTTGGATTCGAATTTTAAACATTGATATACAGGCCATGTCTTGGCATCTCTTAATTGCCTATCTGAACATCAACCCGATGAACTGAGCATATATCTTCTTGCCTTAGCAAACAAAGAATAGCATCCTCCTCTATTTTGGAGACATATTTTATTCTTATTCAGAACTAAGAATAAGAACTAACTGAAATTAGTGGCTACTTAAAGAAAGTGTAATTTCATACCAATGGTGCCAAAATTAGAATCACGATTTTTTTGAAAGCTATTCTTCAGGATTCAGATTGACCAGACTAATTAACTATTTAACAGGTCAGTTCTTATAGTTATCAGAGGTATATCTTGAAAATAATTCATCTTTTCTAGGCGAAACGGATTTAGTGCTATTCAAAATTATATTTGGCAGGAAACAAGGTATTTAGCAAATGTTTAAGTTGGCTATCTGCTTATACCTACCTTGAGATTCTAGGCCTGTATTATCTCTATTGTGATATATGATAAGGTAGCCAAGTATTCATTGAGAGACAACATGATTATTTGTTGTAAGAAAAGTTTAGCTCTATAGAGTTTCAGTGAGAAATGGAGTATTTGGTGCTGTCTTCATGTGAGACTCCAAACAGTTCTTTTTTTCTGGTAGACTCCTTCTCTGAAATTGAAAAGTTGAGCACATGTAGAAGGAACAAGCTATATGGGAATATATCAGTTATTTATTGCTGCACAAGAGGCTACCACAATAGTTAGTAGCTTTAAATAAGTGATTTATTGAGCTTATATAGATTGGCAATTTGGGCTAGGCTCAGCTGGCAGTTCTTTTGGTCTCTGTGTCGCATATGTCTGCAGTCAGCTGCTGCTGGTCAATTGGGAGTTGGCTGGCCTAAGATGACCTCACTTAGTGTCTAACAGATGGTTAACTCTTAGGTTGGGCAATGGGGAACACCTGTGTCACCTGTCTCTTGCCATCAAGCAGGCTAGATCAGCCTTATTCACGTGAAAGTGTGGAGAGTTCTAGGTGAGAGGAAGAAAGCATGCAAAATCTCCTGAGGCCCAGACAGGAGCTGGCAAGCTGTTGCTTCTGTGGCATTCTATTGGCCAAAGCAACAGACAGGGTGGAGAAACAAACCATACCTCTTAATGAGAGTTGCTGTTAATTCACACTGTGGGACCACAAATGGACAGTGATACGGAGAGGAGTGGAGACTGTGGCTGTTTTTGCAAGCTATCAGAGAATTTTATCAAATATGGAGGTAGCTTGATACACTAGTAAGTGTATTAGTCTTCAATGGCTATTGTAACACATTACCACAAGCTTAAAAACAACATACATTTACTCTTTTATAGTTCTGAAAGCCAGATATCCAAAATCAGTTTCACTGGCTGAGTCAAGATGTCAGCAGCACTACACATCCTCTGGAGGTTCCAGGGGAAAATCAGTTCCTTGCCTCTTCCAGCTTCTTGTGGCTGTTGCCATTCCTTGGTTTGTGACTGCATGACTCCTGTCTTGGCTTCCATGGACACATTACCTTATCCTCTTTCATGACCAAATCTCCCTTTGCTTCCTTCTTATAAGGATACATGTGATTACATTTAGGTCCACCTGGATGATTCAAGGTAATTTCTCCATCTCAAGATCCTTAACCTAACCATCTCCACAAAGCCTTTTTTTTTTCTTTTGCGTATAAAGTAACAGTTTCAGGTTCTAGAGGTCAGGGTGTGTACATCTTTTGGGGGACCACAATAAGGAATGTATCTGTGAGATAGTGTCCGGCTGCCTAGTATCACATATTTGTTTCCTAGGTCAAAAAGCCAAATGGTAAGTAACCTGATTCACTTAAAATTATATAAGAAAACGTCACCTGCAAACCTAGCACCAGTAGAATATGAGTATTCTTTCAGTCTAAGACAGAGAATATGTTGGCTCTCCGCGTCTGTGAGTTTTGCATTTGTGGATTCAACCAATTACATATTGAAAATATTCATGAAAAAATGTTATGTTGTTGCTGTTGTGTACCATGTATTAGGCCTATGATGGTTGACTCTGTACCAAACATGTACAGACCTCTTTTTGTCATTATTCCCTAAACAATACAATATAACAACAGTTTTACATAGTGTTTACATTGTATTAGATAGTATAAGTAATTTCTAGATGATTTAAAGTATACAGCAGGATGTGCATAGGTTATATGCAAATACTATGACATGACATCTCATATAAGGGACTTAGGCATCTTTGGATTTTAGTATCTGCAGGGGGTCCTGGAACCAATCTCCCATGGATACCAAGGGACGACAACTTATATTCCACATATTCAACATTCATTCATTCTTTCATTCCAAAAATTTACTGAGCATACAAAAACCAAACACTGGATTATGCTAATCTAGATTCTAAGGATATACCAGTGAATAATAAGAGTTTACATTTTAAGTTGTGCTATCCAGTATAGTAGCCACTAGGCACTTAAAGGCAACTGAATACTTGAAATGTAATTGAGTACCTGAAATTTTTTAAATTTTAAATGCCAGTGTAAAATACACACTAGATTTTGAATACTTAGCATAAAAAAAGAATATGAAATATCTCATTAATTTTTATTGGTTTCATATTGAAATGGTAATATTTTAGATATATTGAAGTAAATAAAATGTTATTAATATTAATTGTATTTGTATTTAAAATTTTTAGTGGAACAACTAGAAAGTTTAAAATTATATATGTATATAGCTTATATTTATAACTCACATTATATTTCTAATAGATAGCATAGTTCTACAGTTTGGGGGAAGAATATAAATGAAATACTAATAAACAGATTGAAAATAAAATCCAGTGATGCATTAGAGAGTATCTGAGTAGGCTTCTTAAGATTGGGTGATCAAAGAGGGACTCATTTGGCTTTTGAGTTTAGACCTGAATTCTATGAAAGCATAAATCATACAAAGACTTTGGGAAATGTTTTCTAGGTAGAGGTAATAGAAAAAAAATATTTTCTAGATAGATTTTTTTAAGTGTAAAACCCTAATATGAGGAAAAAATTTGGTTGGTTAGAGGCATATAAAGAAATTCAGTAAGAAAGAAAGATGATAAAGTAGGTTAACATGAGATAGGTAGGAAGAGACAAACTCATTTTAAGGTCAACAGAATGCTCAAAATTTCTCTTCTTCAACTTCTTTTAAAATCCTGAATGAGATCATTAATATTTGAGAGTAAAAAATGTAATTAATGTACCTCTGTGAATTTGGCAAGTTATTCACTTCTTTGCCTAAATTTTCTCATCTGTAAAATGAGAATGGTATTTGTTATACTAACCTCCATGAGTTTTCATGAAGATTAAATGAGATAATTCTTGTATGCCCATTCTAAGTGATATGAGCTGGCTATGGCTAGTCTAGATTCCATATCAAATTAGAGAATCAGAGAGATAGGTATATATTACTTGAATTATTTACAGAAATGCCTTTATAAGAATATAATTAAATATGCTTTTAGTTTTATCCATGGTTGCTTAAAGAATGGGTATGATATTTCTGCTTTTTCTATTAAACCATCATAGCCTACTAGGTTAATAAACATTCCTTCTATAAGAGTCCATGTAAAAAATTTCTGAAAGTTTAGTAGAAAGAAAATTTGTCTCCTGATGAATTAGTGTATATAATTTTATTAGACAATGAGAAGTAAAAACAGAAGTTTAAAAAAGTAGAAAAAAAGTGGGGCAGTTAAAAAAATGAAAAAGGAAAAGAAATCATCATTATTTCCCCCTTTTTATATTGTATTGACTGACAGGATTCTCATAGTCAAATTTCTACTTAATTTTGCATTAATGTAAATTTATGGGATTTAGAATATAATTACTTTCCATAGGCCAAATATGGTATTCTTTCATTATTTAAAAAGCTTATGACATGTGTATTTTATTATACACTGCTTTAAATCATTTAAAAAGTTGTTCAGGAGAAATCCAAGATGGCGGAGTAGATAAACACTGTGCCTGCGTTCTTCCATGAACACATTAATTACAACTAAATTATAGAACAATCAACCTGGAGAATCATCTGAAGTCTAGTTGAACAGAAGTCTTATAACTAAAAATATAAAGAAGACTGGTAGGAGGAGCGGAAAGATGGAATGCGCCCCACACCTGCGTGTGGCACTTGAGAATCAGGAGGGATATCTCAGCTACCTTGGTTCCTCCCACAGGAGTGAGGCACCCCAGCCACCCACACCAGCCTCCCCAGCCCAGAATACTGGTGCCGAGAAGAGTAGCCGCAGCAACATCTGGCTGTGAAAAACAGTAGGGATTCTGACTGGGTGGGCTGAGGAAAGGCCTGTCTTCTTAAATGGCCCGCCCACAGATTCACTCACGAAGGCACTCACCTTGGACTCTGGCGGAGTCTGACTCATGGGGCTTCAGAGACATACAGGGCGGGGGTGCAGATTGAGGTGTGTGTCCTGGGCGGGGAGGACTGGAGGACAGCTGGTATTTTTCCAGTGAGGACTACACCTTCCGCACAGCCAGCAGGCAGGCGCCATCTTTTCTGTGTGAGCCCGCCCTCTCTGGCCAAATCTGAATCTGATTGGCCTGATGAGCACCGTGGCTCTGCCCTGCTGGCTCACTGGGATCCTGACCCACCCAGCTCACACACCTCCAGAGGCACTTTTTCAGCGAACAGCCAGCACTGCCTGCATTGCACTCTTTCTTGGAAAACTATTGGAGTCCAGCAGGTCCCAGGCCAGCTGTGATTGGCCTCGGTGTGCTCTGAGACTTTTGCCGAGTCCCTCCAGGCTCAGCACTGGCACCAAACAGGAATTTACATTAAGCTGGTGACCACAATTCTTCTCACTCTAGTGACTTCTGAGACCCTGCTTCACCCAACTTGCATACCACATGAGGTGTTATCAGTGGCTGAACCTTAAGAAAACCAGCAGGCCTCGGGGTGTCCTGGCTTTTTGGCAGAGCTACCTCAAACCTGGTATTGGTGTCCTCAGTTCACTGCATGGCATCTCCCATGCACCTCCAGGTCCAGCACTGGCAGAGAGCAACTGCAGATCACTTTGTTGCTTCTAACAAGTAGACCCTGGCTGGTCACAGACAGTGGCTGACCTGGACCTTCACTGGAGTCCCTCCCAAGAGGCCCCAGAACTAACATATTTGGAGGTTGGCTTCAGACCACAGCAGAGCACCACCCAATTAGCTCCACAAATGGCACACACAAAGGAGGGCCACAACAGGCACCAGAGCCCACTGGGATGAATCCCACTCAGTGGGGTAAGCCCCCTGCACAGCAGTCTGTCAGCTGTGGATGTGGCCAAACCCCACACCCAGTCAGTCTAAGGGTCAATCCCACCCACTAATGTGCCAAGAGCAATCAAAGCTCAACTATAATAGGAGGGCACACACAACTCACAGAAGGGACACTCCTGGAGCACCTGGCTCAGGTGACTAGGCAGACTGTGCCACTGGGCCCCGCAGACACCTACTACATAAGACCATCCAACCAAGACTGGGAAACATAGCAGATCTACCTAATACATAGAAACAAACACAGAGAGGCAGCCAAAATGAAAAAAAAAAAATGAAAAAAAAAAAAAAGAAAAGAAAAAGAAAGAAAACATCCCAAATGAAAGAACAGGAGAAAATTCCAGAAAAAGAACTAAATGAAATGGAGGCAAGCAATCTACCAGAGACAGAGTTATTTTGTCTGCTTGTTTGTTTTTTAGTTTCAGGTGTACAAAGCAATGTAATAGCTAGACATTTATACCCCTCACAAAGTGATAACTCCCTTCCCCCAGTCTACTACCCGTCTGACATTGTATATTGCTGTTACAATTCCACTGACTCTATGCTGAGACAGAGTTTTAAACAATGGTTATAAGAATGCTCAAGGAACTTGGAGAGAATTTTAACAAAGAGATAGCAAGCATAAAAAAGGACATAGTAGCCATTAAAAACAACCAGTCAGAAGTGAAGAATACAATAACTGAAATGGAGAATGCACTAGAAGCAATCACTAGCAGGCTAGACGAAGCAGAGGATGGAATCAGTGATTTAGTAGTAGAAAACACCCAATTGGAACAGCAAAAAGAAAAAGAATCCAAAGAAATGAGAACAGATTAAGAGACCTCTGGGACAACATCAAGCATACCAACATTTGCATCATGGGGTACCAGAAGGAGAAGAGAGAAAGCAAGGAATTAAGAACCTATTTGAATAAATAATGACTGAAAACTTTCCTAACATGGTGAAAGAAATAGACATACACGTACAAGTCCAGGAAGCATGGAGAGTCCCAAACAGGTTGAACCCAAACAGGTCCATACCTGGACACATTAAAATTACAACGGCAAAGGTTAAAGACAAAGAGAGAATCCTAAAAGCAGCAAGAGAAAGGCAACTAGTAACTTATAAGCGAGCTCCCATAAGACAATCAGCTGATTTCTCATCAGAAACTTTGCAGGACAGAAGGGATTGGCACAAAATATTTAACATGATGGAAAACAAGGATCTACAACCAAGATTACCCACCAAGGCTATCATTTAAAATCAAAGGACAGGCAAAGAGCTTCCCAGACAACAAAAAGATGAAAAAGTTCATCACAACCAAATCAGTAAGACATGTTAGAGGGACTTCTTTAAGATGGAAAAAAAAAAAAAGATCAAAATTATAAATAATAAAATGGCAATAGTTACATCAACAATTATTTTCAATGTAAATAGATTAAATTCTCTAATCAAAAGACATAATAGGCATGAATGGATAAGAAGACAAAAGCCTATGTATACTGCTTAAAAGAGACTCATTTCAGATTGAAAGACACACAGACAGAAAGTAAAGGTATGGAAAAAGCTATTTCATGGAAATGGAAATGAGAAAAACAAAAAAATCTGGGGTAGTAATACTTATAGCAGAAAAAACAGACTTTAAACAAAGGCTATAAGCAGAGACAAAGAAAGACCCAGTAATCCCACTTCAGGATATTTATCTGAAGAAACTCAAAGTGCTACTTCGAGGGGATGTTTACATCCATATGTTCATTGCAGCATTGTTTACAATGGCCAAGATGTGGAGGCAGCCTGGGTGTCTGTCGATGGATGAATGGATAAAGAGGAGTTGGTACATATATACAATGAAATATTGCCTGGCCATGGAAGAGAATGTGTTCTTGCCATCTGCAGCAGCGTGGATGGACCTGGAGGGTATTGTTCTGAGTGGAATATATCAGACAAAGACAGATGCAATGTGATTTTGCTTATATGTGGAATCTAAGGACAAAATGAATAAATAAAACAGAAACAAACTCATAGATACAGAAAACGTTTGGATGGTTGCCAAATGGGATTGGGGAATGGGAATGTGGGTGAAAAAAGGGGGAGGGATTAAGAAGTACAAATTGGTAGTTACATAGGAGTCATGGGGATGTAGGGTATAGCACAAGGAATATAGTCAATAATATTGTAATAACTGTGTATGGTGTTGGGTACTAGATTTGTTGGGGTGATGCATGGGAGGGAGTTGGGGCAGGGTGAAAAAGGTGAAGGGATTAAAAAGTACAAATTGGTAGTTACAAAATAGTCAATGGGATATAATGTAAAGCATAGGGAATGTAATCAATAATATGCTAATAACTGTACAGTGCTAGGTGGGTACTAGACTAGTCAGGGGGATCACTTCTTTAATTATATAAATGTCTAATCACTGTGCTGTACCCCTGAAATTAATATAAAATGATATTTAAAAAACAAAGATAAGTTTTAATTAAACAAAATATATAAAACATTATTTCTATGAGAAAATGCACTCCAAGTTTCACAGAACCAAATTATAAAAGAAGTTTTGGAACATAGCCCATTTATAAGTTCAGGAATTCCTCATGTATTTGTGGGTATTCTAAAATATCTTATTAAATATTCTTAAAACACATATTTCCTAAAAAGAAGAGCAAAATTTAAGACCTATTTTTTGAATGATACGTTTTAAGTTTCAAAACAAAGAAGCTATGTAAATTTATCTTTGAATAAAAGTTATACCTGAATAGACATTTCTCCAAAGAAGATATACAAAAGAACAACAGGTACATAAAAAGATGCTCAACATCACTAGTCAATATAGAAGTGCAAATTAAAACCACAATGAGACATTACCTCATGCCTGTTAGAATGGTCACCATCAAAAAGACAAGAGATAAATGCTGGAGTGAATGTGGAGAAAAGGAAATCCTCGTGCAATGCTGGTGGAAATGTAACTTGGTACAGCCACTGTAGAAAACAGTAAAACAAATTTAAATATAACTACTTATGAGCTAGCAATTCTACTTCTGGGACTATATCTAAAGGAAGTGAAAAAACTAACTCGAAATGATATCTGTCCCCTATGTTCATAGCAGCATTATTTACAGCCAAGACAAGGAAACTACCTATATGTCTGTTGATGGACGAACAGATGAAGAAGTGATTGGTGTGTACATATATACATACATAAAATGGAACATTGTTTAGCAATGGAAAAACAAGGAAATCCTATCATTTGCGCCAATAAGGATCGACTTTGAAAGCATTATGTTAAGTGAAGTTAAGTCAGACAGAAAAAGACAAATACTGTATGACATCACTTGTATGTGAAATGGAAACAAAATGAAGCAAACAAAAAACAACCCCCAAACACATAGGAAAAGAGATCAGATCTGTGGTTATCAGTAGTCTGGGGTAGGAGTAGGGAGAGTTGGAGCAAGGTGGTCAAAACATACAAACTTCCAGTTATAAGATAAATAAGTACTAAGGATGTAATGTACAACATGATGTCTGTTGTTAACACTGCTGTATAATATATAGAATAGTTGTTAAGAGAGTAAATCCTAAGAGTTTTCACCTCCTAAGCGTTCAAATCCTGAGTTTTCTCCTTTTCAAGGAGAAAAACTTAATCATACCAGACAATTCTGCCAAATTCTCTCAATTCTACTTTCTAAATATTTCTTTCATTTTCCTATGCTCACTGTCTCTCACAAAATATTTCTCCTAGTTGTTATGAAAAAGTTTCTTATTGGTTCACCTATGTATAATCCCATGTATAATCTCCTTTTCAAGGAGAAAAAGATTATTTTCTTTTTTTCTTTTCTTTTTATTGTTTCTACATGAGAAGACAGATGGTAGTTGAACCTATTGTAGTAATCATTTTGAAATATATGTAAATCAAACCATCATGCCATATGCCTGAAACTTATCCATTTTTTATAATGTATTTTGTATAATATATCATCTATATCAATTATTTCTCAATAACACTGAAAAATATGAAAGATTATTTGTTGAAGATTAAAAAAAGCTACATTTAAAAAAAAATCTAAGGACATCTTTCTCAAAATTCGTTCATTCATTCATTCATTCATTCGGTGCCTGTCAAAGGCCTATTTTGTTCTAGAACTGAAAATGTAAGAGATTAACTGAAGTGTCTGTGAGAAGAGGCAGGAGAAGTGTTCTGGAGCCAGGTAATGAAGGTCCTTGTGTGACACACATGCTAAGGAGTTAAAATTTCATCCTGAAGGCAATAGGGAGCCATTGAAACATTTTAGGCACAGAAATGATTTGAGTAGATTTAGTTTTTAGAATGGCTTTTGACAGCGGTTTAAGAGATGTATTAATAGTGGTGATGGGGACATAGGGGCAGGTGAGTACATGGGATTATACATAGGTGAACCAATAAGGAACTTTTTCATAACAACTAGGAGAAATATTTCGTGAGTGACAGTGAGCATGGGAAAATGAAAGAAATATTTAGAAAGTAGAATTGAGAGAATTTGGCAGAATTGTCTGGAATGATTAAGTTTCCAACTTTGGCAATGAAATAGATAATACTTTTGTTATCTATGTTTGTTTTTTTTTTGTTTGTTTTGTTTTGTTTTTTGTGGGGACAGACAGTTAGTGACATGAAGGTTGGTGGGATTTAGTGCAATGAAGTTGGTTTGGGTCATGTTGAAATTGCGATGTCTGTGGGACAGCTGAATGGTTTGTTATTGATGGATGTAAAGCTTAGGAATGGAGACAAAGATTTGGGAGACGTTAACTTATTGATAATCATTGAAGGCATAGATACAGATAAGATGTCTTAAAAGATGTCTATGTGTAGATAGAAAAGATTGTTGACAATGGAATCTTTGGGAATCATAACATTTAAGAGGGAGAATGGTATGGAGGGAGATGATCTAAGTGAGGATGAGTATCTAGGGGGATTCCAGGGAATGTGGGCTTCGGAGGAGAGGATTTTAAGGAAGGAGTAGTTTATTACATCAAATGCCAAAGAGAGGTCAAGTAAGATACAGAATAAAAATAATATTTTTATTTTAAAAATAATATTTTGGAATTTGAAATTAGTATATGGTATCAGAAACTGGCAGGAACAAGTTTAGCAGAATAGAGGGAGTCGAAAATTGAGTCACAGTATGAAAAATGAATGAGGGATGACGAATTGCAGATAATGAGTTTAGACTTTGGGTTCTGAAGAGAAGGAAAGAAATGGGTAGTGATCGGGGCACACAGGGAGGAGGCAGGACTGTTATAACACTGGCACTGAGGACTGCAATTTCACGTTCAGTAAACCTGCTGGTGAAGAGTGGGTATTTGATGGCAAAAAGCCCCTGACTGGGGCGGGGGAATGTGATTCAGAGCGCAGGTGGCAGGAGCGGTGCCTTCCCATTTTAATTCTGTTGAAACTTTATACAGCCCCACAACAATAGGGTAACTTATATGTGTCCTTCATGAATTAGTAACCTTCATTTATAACCAATGGGAATTTTAAGAAATGATTGATTTTCATTATACTCTCAAAAAGAAATAATGTCTATAGCCATGACCCTCATAAAGTCTCCAGAGTTCCATTTTTCCTCTACTCATTCGTCAGATTTTATGACTCATAATGTTCTCCATTAATTCAACCAAAATTATGTTTAGTGTCAGGGATATGATGATGAACCAAATACAGTGCTGGCTTCGAGACTCTCTAGTGCACCCGTGGCCGAACTTGGAGTTACTCTCCAGGTACCTCTGATTGCTGCTGCTGATAGTGACGTCACAGTATATACTGATGATAATGAAATGACCCTGGTGCATTTGTCCATTTGGTATTATCGCGACAAAATAAAGTGTCAACTTCTCCTTTGCACATGCTTTTAGTAGAAGTTCCACAAAATATTCCTGTAGAATTCCTCTTCTGAAAAGAAAATGAAATCGTAGTATTAAAGCACAGACTGATTTTTCACTTAAAAAGGGCTTTCGAAGACATCAGTTTCTTCTTTTATTTTTTCACTACGAACTGAGTGTCTTGAGGATAAGGATCTTCTCTAACACATTCTTTCTTAGGTATGCTATACTGGGAAATGCAGAGTTTAGAACTCAGGATACCTGGGTCAATTAGTAATCATCCATGTAACTTATGAGCGGAGAGACCTTGAACACATCGTTTAACAGCATCTAGAAAATGAAGATAACACCTGTCCTGACTACCTCTTATGTTTTTCTTTTTAGTCTTTAAACCATCCAATAAATGAGAAAGTTTCTTATAACTTAAAAGTGCTGTGCAGAAGGTTTGGGAGGATTCCAGAATCCTAATGTACTTTGGTTCTATTCATACCTAAAATGTTTCATTTAGGGAAGATCATGACTTCCCAGTTTTGTTTAAACAAATGGGAGTTGGGTTTCTGTCCTTTGGAACAGAAAGAATCTTGACTTATGCAGTGGTTTCCTTCAGAATTCAGGCACTTGCATGATCAGCAAGGTCTGAGTCACATAAAAGGTGGTGATGTGGCAAAATAAAACTAACACGTACAGAAAAACGCTTTCTGGAAAGCAAGCACAGAGGGCCTGTGTCGCAAAGTGCAAGGGTGGCCACGTGGACTGACATTTGTGATACTGATTGCGGGAGCTGAGAACAAAATTGTACCCAAGCCTGTACATGTGCGCTCAAGCAGAAACTCTGACTGGTAAGTGCCAGATCTCCTGCCCCTGTAGGAACATGGATGTGTTCTTAGTTTTGGTAGAAAGGAAGGCTCCCCACATTATCAAGATTCAAGATTATTATTTGAGAAAATAAATATGTGCATCAAATTGTAGGAATTAGGAACTCTGGTGTGTTTGGGGAGCAAAACAGAAGCTGGAGAGAAATGAAGTCAGCTGTCCTCGTAGTAAAGTGGCAGTTACTAGCTTGTCCATAGTCAGCTGAGAAAGAATCATTCATGAGTGATGGATCTCTTAAGAAACTAAATACCTTTGCTATCCAGGTTACTCTTTCCCGGGCATTAATGATTGACTTTACATGTAGAATGATCCGAGTTACATATCATTTTGTAATTAAAGTTCTCTTTTGCCCTCTCTTGACTTCTGTGACTTGACACATATTGCTCTACCTTTCTCTACATTTTGGGTTCAAGAAATTGGGAAAAATATCGGCAGTTTCTGTATTTTTAAAGAGCCTAAATCCTAGATATTAAGTCAATGGCCTTTAATGTCTTGTTAAGCACCTGGCAAGACATACCCACATAGATGCTTAATAAATAATAGCATTTGCCCTGAGCTCACTGATCCCACAGAAAGGCTTTCCACACGCATATCTATCAAGTAACACGTACTTGAATCAACTTATTCTCATGAATTTGCTTCTTACTTTTGGACAGCTTCATTGCTTTCCATATCACTGACATAAGAAAATATGAATATTTATAAAGAAAATGAAATTTCCCCACAAAAACCGGTTTCTATGGAATTAAATAGCAATTATGCATGAATGTGTTAGGACTTGCTGCTGTCTCCCTTCAGACATGCCTGATTTTTTTATGCCTAGCCTAGTTCCATGGCTCATGTAATTAATACTTACTAAGCAGTTGCAGCCCTTAGATAGCTGTGTGCTTTATCTTTCTGAGGTCTAAAGTCAGGTTCACCTTGGCAAGTGTTGTGTTATGTTTAACAGAGAGTGGGGTTCTTTTGATCATCTTATCTCATGTGAGGAAGTATAGCAGGAATGGTTAAGACCAAAGACCGGGAATCCCACAGAGCAAGATCCAGACACAAGCTCTGCTGTATTCCAACTTTTACCCTGGACAAGTCCCTTCAGCCCTTTAAGCCTCAATTTCTTCATCTTTAAAATGAGAGACTTAAATTTCCTTGTTGTTGAAGGATTAAATGAGTTAATATAGGCCAATAACTTAGCAGAGCGCCTTCTACAGAGTAATCACAGATAACTATTATTGGCTGTTATTTACGGCTCTGGGCTACATAATACAAAACTCACATTACTGTTCCAGAATAGAGTGAAATTTTGTCTCTCAATTAAATCAGTGGTTCTCAACTCTGGGAGAATTTTGCGCGCCCCCCACCCCATTCCCCGGAACATTTGGCAATGTGTAGAAACCTATCGGGTTGTCCCAACTCATGGGAGTGGGGATGGAAAGGCTGTTACTGGCATCTAATGAGTAGAGGCAGTGGGGTGTTTTGTTTCTAAACATTCCACAGTGCACAGGCAACCCCTGCCCTGCACCTAGGTCCCACCTCTCAGTGAGGAATTATCTGGTTCAAAATGCTAGGAGTGCTGAAGTTGAGAAATCTTGAAGTAAATGGAAAGGAATCCTTCCGCAGATGAGTCATGAGTAAATCCTAATGAAGAAACCAGTCCGTCAACAAGTATTTATAGTCCTTCTGTTCCAGGTACAATATCATTGCCTTCTAGCTATGGAGCTCTTTACTCTTTATGTAACATCTTCACACATATTCAATGATTAATTCTGACAAAAATGTTAAAAAACAAAACAAAACAAAGCAGGCTGGACTGTGTTAACCATTAACCACCCCCACCCTTCTCTTTTTCTTTCCTAGATGAGGAGTTCAACCGAGAGGTTGACTTTCTCACACAAACACGGATGGCAATTAAAGCCAGATGTTCTGAGTCCCAAATACAGTGTTTCTGCCACTCGCACATGCCCAGCATTGCGTTTCTGTGGGAGAACGCAGGAGACGTTTTAGACATGGTTCCTCCCGGAAGACTCTTAGTCACTTGTTAAGAGACTTACACCCATGAACACTTGTTTATACTTCTTGGGGCTATAATAGATGCATATTCCCTCTCCCATGCCCACCCCTTCAGTGGTAGAGAACATTGCAAGGCAACTAACTTGATACCAGAGTGTTTTCTTTCTCCTGAATCGTAGAGGGCTCGTTTGCAACATAAATGGAGTAATTTGTCTGCAAAACAGGGTGCTACCCTTCTTTACAATCTGTACTTTCATAACATATGCTACCATGTTCCTTTTCCCCCACCAGTCCTCCTACATAGCCCAGATGGTGCCTGGCCTGCTCTTGCAAACTTCTTTTTCATGCCGGTCCTCCTCTGAGCACTGAGGGTGAGGCAGCTGAGGGTTATGGATACTACATCCAACTTGATGCCTAGGTGTTACAGTTTTCCAAAATGCAACCGGTTTTGACATGTTAACTTTGCTCTTCTCAGCTCAGAGGCTATCAGCATGTCAGCACCTGCAGATTATTTCATGAAGTTTTGGAAAGCGCTGATTTTTAATTCAGATTTTATGAAAATTATAGGAATGCATTTTAGAAAAATAATAGATCTGCAATGCCTCCTTATTGCATAGCTGCCTGATATCTCTAAAGAACAATGTATCTTCCTCTTTGCACATGCTGTGTTTATGTTGTCAAAGTAGCTTGAAATTATTTTGACAAATGAGTAGAACCGATTCTAGGTGACACTCAGTCACAAAGACTTTTTAATACCTAAACCATTAAAAAAAAGACAGCCCAAACACCAGGTAATAATCCTATCACAGAGGAAATAAACAATTCATGATTAATTTCACTGCATATTTATTAGTGAAAAGTTACCAAAGATTTTCAGAAAACTTTCTTCCTGAGATGTATTTTGATGATGATAAAATTTGCCCTGGCATATGTTATTCAAATACGTGTAACCATTACCAATACAAACATTAGCAATTATTATATCAGTATACATCACTTCAACAAATAATATAAAGTTGAAAATTACTTATACCCCAAAAGGGAAGTTTTTGTTTGTTTGTTCCTATGTTTATTTATCTTACTTTGAAAAATACACAGTAATGAAAATCATTGAAAGTTCAGTGGTGCCTCACAGATAAATGACTTGGAAAGATACAGGCCTCTAAGCTGGCTTTCTTCCTGCCTAAGGGACATGCAAGGAAGTGGAGTGTAAAACACAATCCTTCTTGATTTATTTTCACTTGGGTGGCTTTGGGAGTTACTCAAAACTTATGTGCTCCATAAAAGACAGAACTGAAAGTGTCCACGATGCAACTCAGGCAGAAACTACAAACTAGAAATATTTTCCAGAGTCCACCCTTGTCCCTCATGGTGGGTGGTTAAGTCACCCTCAGAGCTGATCACATAAAGACAGGCGAGATTATGGCACTACAGGAAGGGTACTCTTCTCTGAGCAGCCCTTCCTTATGTCATCTCCTTCTATGGCTTCCCACTGCGTTAAAGACTTTAATCCCTAACATGTCATGTAGAGGTCTTTCTAGATCTGGTCTCTGACTAACTCTACAATCACAACTGACACCACCAAAACAGGCCGTTGTGTGCAGGGAACTGCCGGGAACTGATTCATCCAATAGTTGGAGTGCCTACTCTGTCCCAGGCGCGGAGCTCAGAGCTCGGCATAGCTTGCCACTGTTGGAGCAGGAAGAGGGAAGTGAGTGGGGCAGGGAGGGTAACAGCGCTGGGCAGGGCTGTGGAGACCAGTGTGGGAGGCCGGATGCGTCAGTCCAAGGAACTCGAACCTCATTTCTTTGGCGGTAGGGAGTCCCTGAAACATTTTAAATGAATTTTATAGAATGAATTACTTGGGGAAGACGTAATTTTTATGGTGGTAAAAGGGCTACCATAGAGCATTTAGCATTGGAGTTTTTTAAAAAATGGTATGCCAACATAAAGAAACAAAACCATTTTCTTTTATCACCTCTTTTTGGGTATCAATTCATTTTCTGAACAATGTTTATTGAGAATGTACCAAAGACCAGGCACAGTGATATGCACTTGTGACCCGGTACTGAACAAGCAATTTTGATTCTTTTCCCACGAAGTATGTGATGGAATGGAGGACAAGTAAGCAGAAAAATGATAAATTAAGGGATGTGTTAAGAAAGACACAAACAAGTTGCTGAAATAGAAACTGTAGAAATAACAAGGAATGTTCCCACTTTTGATAAATTCTGGGAAAGGCCTGACTGACGAGGTGATAATTGAAGCTGAGTCCCAAGAGATAAGTACCACCCATTCAAAGAGAGGAAAGATGAGCATTCCCAGGCAGAGGGAACAGCAGGGGAGGGTTAGATACCGTTGCAGAGCTGAGAGAGCAGTGTGGCTGGAGTCTATTGGGGTGAGGAGGAGGAAAGCATGAAATGAAATTGCAAAGACCACAGCCAAAACATGCAGCGAGTTGTAAACTCTGCTAAAAAGTTTGTATAGTCTCTCATTTTCTCTTTGGGAACAGGATGCAGTGTATTTATTTATTTTTTTTAACATGGTTTCATAGGTATTTTTTACATGAATTACCCAATATATATATATTTATATGTACTTGAATACTAAATCTTTTAAAATATTGAAAAGAGATTGAGAACAATTTTAATGATCTTTTTTTCTATAAAAGAGAGGGTTTTTGTTTTTGTTTGTTTTTTTTAATGAGCCATGTTATCTTTTGGCTCATTGGACAAAGAAGAAAAAACAAACACAATTTTAATTAGTCTTCTAGGGAAAAGTTATTAACATCTTAATCTTACAGCTAATCATTGGTTGCTGAGACTATAAAAGGGGATTTTGACTTCCAGAAGAGAGTTTTTGTGAAGGTTCTGTTTTAGTCTGAAAAGTATATCTTTCTCCTAGAAGCTAGCAATCAATTTTCTCCTTCAGTGTATGTCCTCAGCAGAGAAAACAATTCAGTGGACGTGTATCCTAAGTCAGGGAGGCTGATATCATTTACAGCACAGCCTCCTAGATAAGGTTTCATTCCCTTTGGTGCAGGAAGATGTTAGGTCTTATGATGCAGCCTGGACCATTGTGATTTTGACCACGGCAGGGTTCTAAATACAGTTTTGGCTTTCAAAGACTGACTTCTGAAAAATCTGTACAAATCTTATTTCCTTAAATATCACTCCCCATTAAAAAATATTGGTTGCCTTTTCTGTTAACTGGAAAGGACAATGTAATTATTCTAATACTAAATAGTAATTGGAGCAAGAGCTAAGGTTGTTTAAAAGCTAAAAGGCTGCTTAGACAAATTAAAAACTCGTTTACCTACATCTGAAGTATATTTATTGTAGAGTGAAAAAGAGCAATAACTCTGGCTTATCACTAAGAGCGGGATAAAAATTACCTGCCACCAGGTTTAAAGCTGTGATAGTGTTCAGCTAAATTTATAACCAAGCCATTAAAGCGTGTGAAAAATGATAACATGTTTGATGTTCTTTTATTCCAAACTTTCTCCCAGGTTTTTAAAATTTTTTAATTTATCTTTGTTACAAAAAGTGATATTATACTAAGATAATTTTATCCCTATTTCTGGTTTAACATTACAGTGAAATTATAATAAAGACTGGAATTCTTACAAGCTATCCTGTATGTCAGTTACATAATATGTTGAGTAGATCCCCACGAAACCATACTTATTTAATTATAATGAGGCCAACTCCTTGCAGAACACATGTTTGTGTCTCTTATAACTAATTAATGAAGACTGAAATAATTGATGGTGAATGTAACAGAAGTATCCCAGTAGATACCGAAGTTTATCTCCTTTTTCACCATTGGTTCTTTATCTGTACTACTAATATTAATTGAGTAATTTGGCAAAACAATAGCTTTGTTTGCTTTATATCCGAATGGTGCAACATTCCTAGGCAACACACTGTATGAGATTAAACACCTGAAAATAAATTGTGAATGGTGGATTACTTTAGAAAATTAAAATTAATATCAAACAGTCATTTTTGAAATTTCTAGATCATAGTTGTCTGTTTTCATGAGTAAGAAAGTGGTCTAAAATTCCAAGCTCATTTTATTCATTTTTAAATGATTGAAATTTTCACTTTCATTAAACATGACACATAAGAACTGCACTGATTGATCCTTCCAGAAACAAAACAATCTTCATTTCCATTATTTGAGATAAAAATAAATTCTAAAACCTCCCTTCTGCACAACACAGTAACATCAGTTGGTTAGCCAAGCCTGTGACTATTTATTCAAGTACAATGTTGGATGAATGGATTTTTAATAAAGTGGAATATAGGAGATAAAGATAAAAATAAGAAAAAATTATAAAGGGTGAGGTGTTTCATGAGTTATGGACCATTTACACTAAATAATAAGGCTGAGTTAGCTGAGAGGCAAAAAAGAACAGAGATCCCTTAGCTATAAAGAAATTTTATAAGAATGACATTACAGTTTATGTTTTGAAAAGCAGTGAGAAGTAAATGACGGCAGCGCCTGGACCTAGATCCCACATGCAACCGCACACAGGTCAAGCGTTTTTGAATGACATGAGTCTTTTACTCTCCACATTTTTAGTTTTTCCTTTCCAACTCAATCTTGGGATTTCTTTCCAAATACTTAGCTAATTGAGGTCAAAAAACGTTTAGGCAAAGATATGACCCTGTTACTGGTGAATGTAAGTATCTGTCCTTAAATATTTACATATATGTCAAAGTCTTATACCTTTTTTAATTATTATGTGTTAGCCGGTGTTTTCCAAATTTGTCCAATCCTTTGGGAAAATCTTGTTGGATTTATGTAGATATTTTTCAAAAAAGATCTTCTACAGTCCTTTTGTAGTGTGCTACTTTGTTGAAAAGTAATAGGAATTTATCTTTTTCTCATTTTGAGTTACTGTGTAGTTTTCGTTTTGAGGAAAATGGAACAGGCTGTAGATAATATCAGTCTTCTTGGTCTTCTGTCTTTTTTGATGGGTGAACACAGAGCTATGTGAGTTTCTGTATCTGTCTCTTGCTTACAGTGCAAAGATAATGGATTACCTTTTCCAAAAGGTCTGAATTCCACTTTTCAAAAGTGGCTGAGAAAAGGAATCAAGAAGATTTTACATCAGTCATTCATTGAGATACACGTGACTGCATCAATACCTGCTTTGATGAAAAGGAGACCTAAATTCATCTCTTAAATTTTTATTAGAGTGGCTATGGTACTGGGGAAGATAGTTGCTGCTAAATACGCAATGTACAAACAGAAATATTTTAATGGTAATATTAGGTAGAAATGAAAAACTTGAATGGTATATAGTTCTCACAGGGAAACTAGTTTGTAAGTAATGCAGATTTTTAACTCAAATTTTCAGATTTTAGTAAAAAAAATTAATAGGAAAATTGCAGTCAAAAACAGTTGCAATTTTTTCTCTTATTGAAAAGGAAAAAAAAAAAGGCAGCTCTAAAAACTTGACCTTTCTATTTATTTCACAAACTGAAACTTAGGTAACAAGCTTCATGAACTTTTGATTCTTTGTTGTTCTCAAACCCCAATTTAATTAGAAGGGTAATTAAAAAATTCACACATTCATTCTGAGTACGAATTATATATGATTTCTAGAGCTAAGCAAAATGAACACAGTACTGTGTAAGATGTCATGGTAGGTAAACTGCCTGCTAATTTTTTTTTTTCCAGATCAGTTTACATAGTGTAACTATAGCTTTGTTTTTATCTACCTTTAAACTCAATTCACCCAACAGCAAAAGATCTGAACTGGTAACATAGTCTAGATAACAAAAGATAGTGTCACGTGGTACAAATGGAGGCTTCATTCTCTCTTTTTAAAGAAACCTCTTAAGACAGGCACTTGACTCAAAGACATTTTTGCACACCACAGCCTCAGGCACTGTTTATAACCCACTGATGACAAAAATAAATTATTTCAAGCTGAGAAATATTTTCTCCTATAGGATAAAAACAATTTTATTCATGGACAAAAATGCCCTATGGAGGGGATCTTATAATCACATCACCCATTATCATAATCATCAAATGCATACAACATCTAAGTCCAATTAATGGAGGATGGGACCATATGGACGTCCGTTACAATATCGTGGTAAGAAGATAATGCTTTGTGTCTTCAGTCCAAGTGCTTTAGAAGCATTAAGCTTCTCAGTACCTTTGTGAACTAGGTAAGCGATTTTCTATGTTCTGCTTTCCCTTTGTGCCTCAATATATCCAAGGTAAGCCTTCTATTGCTGATTATTATTGAATATGTAATGATAACTATGAATTTAAAATGTCTAATTAAGTTTCCTCAGGCGGGACCATATCTAACTCTGTGTTTTACACGATGTCTTAATGAGGAAAAGGACCACGGCTCTTCATCACATCACTTCCACTATGTCTTAAAGTGACCTCATTCACAAAGCAAATGTTCAGGCAAAGGCAGCGTTTCCGTGCACATACACAATGATGGTTTCCGTGGGCTCTAACGGCCTGCTGCTGGAAGTGGGAGAGAGGAAGCACTTTCAACACAATAGGTCAACTCAGGTGGCTTTGCCCTTGCCTGTCTCTGGGGTTCTGACCTAGGGAGGAGCTGGGAGCTGGCAAGAACCAATGGATATGTAGGCATAATGGTTTGTACCTGTATGTTCAGGGGAGTCAGCTGTATGGAGTGAAGGTGTTGCAGGGTGGCAAAAGAACGCTTTCTTTAGATGTAGAAATAACTGGTAAGGTTTTTGAGCTCAAAGGAAGAATGGAATACACAAACTTTGTGTAATTTTGTGCAGTATCGTACAAGTCAAAGAGACATTGAGCCAATTTGGATAGTAAGCATCACGGAAAACACCTGGAGGACTACATCATTTTATAGCTTGACTGAGTTGACTTGAAATATATATATATACACACACACACATATATACATATATGTATATATCTGTATTATATCTGTTAGCTAAATGAAAAATTAATTCCATTGGAATATTTGTAGATATTAACTGTGATACCTCTGCAAAAATCACTATTGCTGAATTATACTTTACTCTCTCGCCTTATTGGCTTTCATGGAGCTATGGTCCAAAAGCCAGGCAGATAACATCACTTGTCTTTTTGTTGTGAAACTTATATTTATGACTGATATTATTGATGATATTTTTTCATAAATCCAATATATTACATTTATTTTAGCATTTGGTACCAGAAACAAATGCTTTTCTCAAATTCTTGATCCAACAGTCATGCAGCCCATCATAGTTGCTGTGTTGCCTTGGCTCTCAGGAAGCTCCAAGATAAATAATTATAGTCTTTCCATAATGAAGTAATTTGTTTTCTCATTTATATAGAAGTAGTCAAATCAGGCAGAACCTAATTATTGGGGTCACGCAAGCTATTGTACTCACTTACATGAACATTGTGACTGTACTACCAATATGCTGGTAAGTAAGACTTCACATTTCTCTTGATTCTGTGAAGTTGGCTGGCAAATCTTTTGACACTAATATGATTAACCCCTACTTGAAGAAAAATGTAATGAGAAAAAGAACGAAATTGTAGACTCCTTGTCATTCATAGAAAGCAGCACCGTATATACTGGTGGAAAGACCCTGGACTCAGAGTCAGATTGACTTAGATTTGAATTATAGTTAGTTCTACTTTTCATTTGTATGATTTAGGGAATATTGCTGTATTTTTAAAATATCACTATCATTTTTGAGTTTCTTTGTGAAATATCTGAAGCTCTTAAAATGGTAAATAGTCAATAAATATTCACTATTATTCTTAATAATGATAATTATTGATTAAACCTTAGAATAGACAATACTGGTGAAAACTTGAAAATACATGTTTCCAGATGATTCTGTAAGAGATGCAAAAAAATTAATGAAGTGATGAAAATTTTCTATTTGAATGTAGAAGTTTTACAAATATTCCATTATGCATATTTAAGCATCATATTAAAACAATAACAGTTTCTCTTTTACTTTTGTATATGGAAGTCTAAAATATGTGTAGGATTTCACTCAGAATTTAATAATATTTTAATTTAAGAATGCTAAAAATATTATAGTCAGTGTTTTGACAGGAAGAAATTTCACTAATTAAAATTGACAAAAGTCAAACAATTAATGAGTTATAGTTAAAGAATATCCTAAGGTTTCATAGTTTCACAAATCTAGAAACTACAGTACTGATTTTTAGAGGTTACATATCTATAGGTAGCCCTACCCACCAATTAAAATTATGTTGTTTTCTAAAAGTTTCTTTGTAACTTGCGACATTGAAACTCAGAATGAATTTTCTTACATAAAATATATCGTAAATGCTGGCTTATTTTCAGTTTAGTCCTTCTTTCCAAAGCCAATTTAATCCATCATAATAAAGCTAAAGTTTTATGTTTTCAATTAAAGGCAGAAAATAATACTTTGGTAAAACCTTTCATTCTAAAGCCAATAAATACATTTAAACATACAGAATATTTATAAATCATTTACATGAAATATTTTTCTATTGGGCAACCTATAATCAAGAAAGATTGAAAAGAAATAATTATGAAATTTATTTTGAATGAATTTAATTTGATATGGCTTCGGAAGAAGGCCAGGGGGAAATTTGATGCATGTCTCAATGGAGAATTCAGGGCCCTTTCATTGGTTTTTGAGGTTCAATTCAATAAATATGTTTTTCAATTAGACCTGCTCTATTGAGACCAGGCTGCATATTTCAATGAAGGGTGAATACAACTTTATCTCTGTGCTTATGTACCACTGAAGATCAAGTCCAGCTGCATATCACAGGAAAATCCAAAATAACCTCAGGTTAAATAAGAGAAAAGTATATTTTCCTATAATTAATAAAACCATCTGGAGTGAGATAGCCTAGGGTGAGGGAAGGGCTTTAGCTTCTTTTTACTTGCTCTGCTGCTGAATATGGCTTCCATAAACACAATAAACAGAGAGCAAACACAGTTGGGAGTACTGGAATATCTTCTTGAAAGGGACAACATCGGAAGAAGACCTGAAGGGTGGGTAGTGTACCCAACATGCTGCCTATCCCAATCCCCTCTCCTCCTTTCTTTCTGGCTGGCAGACCCCATATTTGAAGTTCCTCTTAGCATTAGGTCCCTCTTAACAACCAACATTTCCAAAGAACTGGAAACTATGTCAGTTATAGAGTAAGCCTCACTTAAGCTGAGAACTAAACATAAAATTAAAAATTTCTTAAAGAGAACCTGAAAGCCTCCTTAAAAATGTTTGAGGGCCCCGGGGGATCTTCAACCCTAGGTTGAGAAATTCTTGTCTAAGCCCATAAAAAGGAACAAAATATTTTCCTAACTGTCAGGGGCAGTATTTTATAATGCTAAGTGCTCAGTCCAGAGCCAAACTGCCTAGGTTTAAATCTTAATTTTGTACTTTACTAACAGCAGGTATTTAGGCAAGTAATTTAACATTTTTATATTTCTTTATCTGTGAAATGCGGATGATAATAGTATCCATTTCGTAGGTTATTGTAAAGTTAAATGAGCTGCTATTTATCAAGTACATCAAATAGTATCTGACATACAGTCTATGCTATCTTAGTGTTTATTAAATAAATTTTAAAATTTCAAATTGCTTCTCCCTCTACAGAATCAGTAATTCTCAACATTATGTAAAGTCTAGTCCCTTCACTTCATTTGCTATCCTCTTTTCCCTTTGTACTTGATGAGGATAAACGAGGGGTCTTTTTGGTGGCTCAGTTTCCCTTAAGCCCTCATTTCGTTTGTCACATAAGTAGAACTTTAGAGACGCCTAGTTTAGCAAAGAACCAACCCAGTTCTTATCCACTATCCCTTGTTCTTCTCTGATTCTCCCTTGGGGAAAGGAAAGAGTGGTTCATTCTTTCCTTTTCAAAAATGAGCAGACCTGGGTTTGAATCCAGACACTGCAACTTCTAACTGCATGTTCCCTTAACCTTTCTAAACTTCAGTTTCTTCCTATATCAAATGGAATAGCAATATCTCATAGGATTGTGATGAGACTTAAAAATAAATGATGGATAGAGAATACTTATCATGGTGCCTAGTATGTGGTAAATGCTTAATAAATTACATCCTCGGTTATTCTTAGACCTGAAGATATCATAGTGTAGGTTCTGCGAGGAAGCCCCAAAGGTCAGTCAGATGATGAACAGTCATGTCAATTAACTCGTCCTTCTAAATGCTAAGCATACAGGAATAGATGGGAGCTGGGGACGAGTCAAAGAGAAATCACTGTAGCTGAGGAGACGAGAAGGCATAGGAAGTTCTGATGATAAGGAGGTGATTTCTTGGCCAGGGCTCTGCGGTATAAATTTTATGCTCTGAAATTGAATATTAAAGAAAAGAGAAGCCACTGATTTTTTGTTTCCAAAGATAAGTTTTGAAATTATGCACAGATCAAAACTGAAATTTGGGTAAAGTAAATTTCTGATCATTTCACTAAGTGAAACAACAATTGCTATGATGCATAATCTGAAACCTCAATGCAGAAACAGTGGATTTTAATAGCTTATGAAAGTAACATTTCAACTTAGTTTTTGGAATTTCTGGGTGGAAGTGAGAATTCCCTCAATAACAGCAAATGTTAACATGGTCATAATCAATTATTTAAAAATAGAAAAGGCCCCTTGAGAGCCATTTATCAAATCTGTCATCTGTAGAGTGAGAGAATTCCCATAACTGACTGATAACTCCATAATATGCTTTAGATTTCTTTCATTTTTTTTTTTGACTCCCAGATCTCTGTGATTTACAAAAATACTATTCTCTTTAGCTGAAACTAAATATTGGTCTGATGTTAGATTCAAGTTTTCTCAGATATCACAGGATAATTAAAAGCGATAACAGTACATCATAGTATCTAATTAATATTTAATTAATATTTTCTTTCCTAAGTTCAGAGGGACCTTTATAGAAATGTATCTCTGGAAACACCCATTGTCATGGTGAAAGGCTGTCACCATGGGATTTCCTTTATCCTGGGAACCTGCATACGTAGTAGCCTGAGTTAGAGGCCAATTATTTTCTTTTCTGCTTTTTGATCCATATCAGAAATTTCTTGAGAAAGTTTAAACAGTGTTCATTGAAGTTCATTTCATTGGCAAAGGCAAGACAATATTCATTGTCACACAGATATGTACTATAGAGTTTTGAAGTTCTTTTCCACATCATCTCCTAAGTATTTTTTGACAAAGTTAAATTAGTACAAAAGTTTATCGTCTTATTATTTTGTAAGGAGATAACTTCTAAAACATTACATATTTTTGTATATAAACACATGTGAATTTACTCTGAGTAGGACATCTGAACTTACCATGGCCTTTGGCCTACAGAACACAAAATGACTAACCTATTCCTGGATATCTTATTACGCAGTAGACAGACAATATCAACATAAAACACACTGTTAAAACTGGACAGAAACAGTCAGAATAAACTGTTGTAAACCTTCAATGAAGTGAAGAGGTAACAATTTCTACAAAGGGATTGCTCCATTTTGGGCCTAAATTATAGTTCTGTAAATGCAAAAAAAGTTCGCCAGATGGGAGGCAGCTGGAATTCACAATAATATATATCTTTTTCTTCTGAAAGAAACAGGCATTCGTTTCCTGACATGTTATCAGAAAAATGGTTCATTTTTATTCTTCATCTGTCAGTCAAAGTTGTCACTACATTTAGTGGCTATTTATTCTGCACATCATCCCTACCTCTAATAGTGCTGTCAGCCTGTCTGGTGTTCCTATGCCAGCAATGCATTTCTTTAAACTTCAAATGCAACTTCTGGAAAGTAACTTCCTCCTTGTGGTGTAAATCCCAACCGAGTCATTGCAAGAAGTTCCAGTCTGCCTACCCTTCTCTCTGTTCCTCATTTTTAATCAAAATAGGAACTAGTGACATTTTCTTTGATTAGTGGAGACTCGTTTTGAATTATTCCTGGAGTTGAAGTGTTTGGTTCAAACTGATCTCTCATGCATTTCCACTGATCCTTTTTGGGGACAAATGGCACAGGTTCAAATCTGAATGGTGAAGGGTAAAGATGCAAATTGATTAAACTTCATATCATAAATATTTCAAAACAGATAGTGAAATCAATTTTTATTACTTGTTTCTTTCACATTTGAGAGCTCAGAAGCTCACATCACTCAGACACAATGTAGGCGGAACACCAAACTGGGAATTCCATCTAATATATAATTTAAGCGCACTTGGTTTTGTGAAAAAAAAAAAAAAACAACAAAAAACAAAAGAAAAAAAAATCAAACCAAACCAAAACAAAATCTGAGCGTCCTAATTCTTTCTTTACCACTAATATATTGCATGATTATAAATGAAGTTAATTAACCTCTGCATTCCACTAATTCCCTTGGCAATGAAGTGAAAACCAAAGTATCACAAAGTATAGAACAAAAATAATTATTAAGATTGTTCTTGAGAGATTTTTACTAAGACTTTATCGTCTAAATGTTTATGATAATCTATTTACCAAGAAAATATTAACTAATATCCAACAAAGATAAAGGTTTAAAACATCCTTATGTGAAGGAACCATGAAATATCTGAAACGTATTACCTAAATGAGCTTAAAAGTAAAAAAATGCCAGATGGTTTTAGAATTTCCAATTCCAAAAAGGAATTTTAGTACTTGATTTTGTTTCTTCAAAGGACAAATGCTTCATTATATATTACTGTAGCAATTATTTTCTAATTTATGATTAGTGAATCTAGTTATATAGAGCACAGTTACCAGATACAGAAATGCTAAAATCAGAACTCATAAAGAAATAATCTCCCTAAGAATTTACTCCTCATTTGCATAATGGTTGCATTGTGTGATATTGTGGAGAGCACTGGAATGTGGGTCAGAAGAATCCGGTCCTGCCTCTTCCATTCCAGTGCTGCCTCTTCCATTACAAAGTCCCTTGGCCACTCTGGGTCTTCAGTTTCTTCATGTGTAAAATGAAGGGTTGGGCCATAGAATTCTTAAGTTCTCTTCCAATCCAAAGATTTTCTTTTAGAATTTAGAAACTGATTTATATTGCATATAAAAATGGGAAAGTTAATGAAAGTGTTATAATTTAAAAAGTTGAGACGGCAATTTTGAGTATGAAGATGAAACAAGTTGCGTCACAGTGTATTTAGCTAAAATGACCGATATGCAAATGTGGCAGTATTCTCTTAAAAATAAAATCTATATTGTCTGCATATAACAATAAACTGCCCTGAAAAAATCCAGAAATGTGGATAACCTGACCTCTGGAGAACTCTCTTCTTTCTGAACCAGGGTTTCTCAACCTTAGCACTATTGACATTTTGAGATGGGTATCTCTGTCTTGGGGGGCATTCTGATGCATTTTAGGATGGTTAACTGCCTTCTGGGGCTCTCTCCACTACATGCCAGTAACATCCCCACCCCTCAAGTTGTGACAATCAAAAATGTCTCCAGATATTTGTCCCCAGTTGAAAACTATTAGAGTGAACTAGCTTTCTCTGGCTTCCCGTCTTAAGCTGGGCCCAAGGTACCAGAGTTGTCATAATATTTCAACACCGTTTGAATATATATATATATATATATATATATATATATATATATAGTTCTATGAACAAAAGCAGCAGAAATAAGAATTGTTAATATTAGTATGGAAGTTATAATACATGGATGTTTACTTGTACCGTCACTGAGCAATGTCTATTGCCTGTGGCCAGTATCTACGCAGTTAACCCCTGCATTATATGAAAAATATAATTTTTGGCCCCAAAGACCTTACTTTCTGGCGGGCGAGACACACAGTCCATGAATTTAAAATGGGCTTCAGACCATTTACAAAGTAGCACACAGATGAAGTGGGTAGGGCTGAAAAGGACTCTGAGTGAAGGGCTGATAAGAGTCCAGAGGGAAGGGGTGGGGTGGAGAGGAGTGAAGGTGGGTGTCGCAGTGGGAGGTACTGCCAGGACAGAGGAGGGAGACCAGCTGTGGGTGAGGGGCTGCAGGCTCTCCCAGAGCAATGCACACTCTGAACTCAGGAGAAAGGCAGTGACAGCTGAGGGAGGAGCTTGCGGAGCCCTGAGGTCCCACCCAGGGGGTTAGCTTTAATTTTATGTATAAGTGGCAAGAAGGCTTATCCTGAGAGGGGCAGTGAAGTAAAAGGAGCTTTTTGATGAAAACACCTTTCATTTCTATGACAAAAGCTTTGAAGGAATTGAAAGACTACTCAGAATGCCATTTAACTTCCCAGGATGGCAGTCCAGGGACGGTTTTACAGGTGATTTGTATGAAAATTTAGAGTCCAACCAGACTTACATACTCAACCATTTCAGAGCAGTTAAATTATTACGTCGTCGTATTGTGCAGTGGCTATATCTTCATTGCAGGATATTCTAAAATGCCTCGCTCCCTGCCCAATAAATGCCGGAGACAGCAATGCCCGAGTTATCCAAAGAAAGAAACTACATACAATACTGGCTGGGGCATGGGTGTTGGGGTCACATGGGTTTCGGCTTGAGTCCTGACTCCATCCTGTACTATTTATGTGATTCTCTTCCATACGTTTTCTCTTCTGTAAAATGGAAATAAGAGGTGTAGTGAAAGGAATCATATGTTGGAAATATTGGGATGAATCGATAATAATATTATAATAGAAAATAATAATATAATATAATATAATATGTACAATTTATTATATAAAGCACTTAGCAGAATTCCTGGCATCTAGTAAGGACTCAATAAATGTGAACTACGTTATTATTCATGCTAAAATGTAAATATTTTTCCTCAAGAGTTTTAAATATGGGCTAGAATCTCTTGAGGTTGCCTTTCACAGGTAAATATGTTTTGTGAATTCACAAAACGAGAATTTTTCACCCAGGATTGATTTATTGACTAATTAATTAGTTTTATTGCAATTAATTAATTAATTAATTTTATTAGTTTCAAGTGTGCAAACCAGCATACTGATTAGACATTTATATACCTCACCAAGTAATCACCCTGGTAAGTCTAGTATCCATCTGACACTGTACATCGTTATTAGAATATTACTGACTGTATTCCTATATGCTATATATTTCCGTGACTATTTTTTTAAAAATTACATTTGACATTAAATATTATTTTATATTAGTTTTAGGTGTAGAGCATAGTGGTTAGACATTTATATAATTTAAGAAGTGATCCCATTGACTAGTATTCATCTGACACTATACACAGTATTTACAATATTTCTTTCTGTATTTCTCCTACTGTACTTTACATCCCCACGACTCTCTTGTAACTACCAATTTGTACTTCTTGCTCCCTTCCCCTTTCCCACCCAGCCCCTCAGCCTCCCTCCGGTCTAGTAACCATCAGTTTGCTACAAAATTACAATTTTTTTTAAATAAAAGATATGGTATGAGGAGGAAAGCTTCAGTTCTGCTTGGAGAATAGAAAGAGATCAAAGTGCATTTTGTTAATAACTAAAAGGCTAGAGAAAGAATGAGCAGATAGGTTCTGAGTTCCTGAGAAGTGTTCCATAGAGAGCAGAAGCTCAGGCAGAGCTGAGGCATTGTATATAGGCCCATCGACTGAGGCACAACTGCACTGTCCTGCCCCGGGAAAGGGTCATTTCTTGGAAGGAGCTTTCAGTGCTTTCGGATTTTCCACAGGGTACTGCCATCTCCATATTGTTTCCTGTTTGCCTTTTCCCTCAATTCCAAAGAAAATAACAAGAAGGGTTTGGAGCAGCTGAAACTCATCCTGCTGCTCTCAATCCTGGAAAAGAATGAAAAGGGGCACCGTTCCTTGTCTAAAATGAGCTGAGTCTTGTCCTGGGGCTGTTCTCTCCTTAGAGCCATGTACATGCCACTTCCCCACAGAAAGGAGCGAGGTGCCTCCCACGTGGATGAAGGAGGTGGCAACACAGATAGTAGTTTCAATCCAAAACCGAAGGATGCTATGAAGGGATGTAGCATAAGCCAAAACTATTAATCAAAAAGGAGTCTGACCTGCTGTCAGACTGGTGAATAGGAGATAGGGCAGATAGGAGAGAAGGACTCCAATGCCAAGGCCAAGAAAGTTGCCGTGTCTCTAGTAGTCAAATGGGGTTACCAAACCCAAAGCAGTCATTTTGATCTATTGGTTCTATGCATAGGATGCCCATCTCTGGATCTAGATTTATCATGAGGAGTAAACAATGTCCTTCCGTTTGAGGCAGTTCTAACTTCAGTTTTAAGACGCTGTCTCTGAAGTTCTGCAATGACCCCTGGTCCTCCTGAGTGTTCAATTCTTTCTACACTTGTGCCTTATCCTGACCTGATCTCCCTGGTTTCCGATTCTTTGACTTTGCCTCCCATTTTCTTCTCTTTTGACTTTTGTTCACCTGACTCCGGGCAACCTGTTCAATGTATTCCCATGACCTGGTTCCAGCTTCTTCCCTTGTTCATTTTCTGCCGTAGTTCTCCTAATCCTGGTTGATAACCCTTCATTTCACAATCTGTTGGTGCTCAAGTTTCAATGTAACAAAAGAAGAGAATCTATGGAACCTCAGAGGGATTGTCCAGTGTTTTACAAACATGAATACTGAATTTGTTCTTCTCAAGTCCTTATCATTGTAACTTAGTTGAGTCTATGAACTGACAGTATGTGCCTGCAGTGTGCGATGAGGTGGGGCCCTGGAGGAGACCACCAGGAAATAACTTGTTTAGATGGAATTGCATAGTTAATGGAAGGAATCTTCCTTTCTGTATGGCCCCTTTGCCCACCTTCCTTGCATTCTTAGCTGGTTAACCAGGGTTCACTTGAGTGCAACCTGCGCATGAGATGGGCTCCTTATCTGTTTTATTACCCAGATGTCATGGTGCCATTTGATGTTTATTAAGTATGGCATCTTGTTATTATGGATGACACTTTCCAGAGACCAAGTGCGACAGCAAAAGCCAGCTCAAGTCTCACATTTATCAGTGTTTTGGAAGGAACATCGCCTTTTTCACTGTTTAATTCCTACCTATTCCTTGGTGTCAGTAAATGCTCTCTGACTTCCTTAAGATCTTTTTGAGTTTCTTAGAAGTACAATTGCATTGTTATATTACCTGACAGCATATTAAAGATAACATAATGCTATCTTGGCTTTCTCTTCTGAGCTGTTTGTTCCCACTCATCTTTTTCTCCTTATTGTCCACTCTTAGGTTTGTGTCATGTTGGTTAACATGTTATTTTTAACTAAAAGACATCATTCTCATGATCTAAAATTCTGCTAAAAGTGAAAAATTGAGATCAATATAAAGGACTAATATAGGTAAGTGGTGAAATTTAGAGTTATAGGGCATGTATCACATGGAAAACAGGCAGCCATTAAAAAATAATGATTTCAGAAAATGTTTAATGCTCACTACACAACCTAAGAGAAAAGAGCAAGATGCAAAGCCAGACAGTATAATTCAAAATAGGTGAAAATATAGCTAAGGTATATGAAGAAAAACACTGGAAAGAAAACACGAAATGTTAGAGTTTATACCTGTCATGAGGTTATGGTTGGTTTTATGTAGTTTTCTCTTTGTATATCTATGCTTTACAAGTTTAAATGTGTATTATATCATAATTTTTTTTGTTTAGTCAGATCTCACTTATAATACTTTTTCAAGTTATATCTTCTAGATCAACCATTTCCCCAGAAACCTCCTCTCCTATATATTCACTGCCCTTTGTATCTTTTAAATAGCTAAGTATTTATATGTACATCTGAACAGCTCTCATTTGCAATAAATATATTTAATACTACTTCCTTGTTACTTGTGAGTATGATTTCATGTGTTTGCAGTAAACAATATATAAAGCTGCTAGGTAGACAGTAATCGGAAAAATGCTTTTGTTTTTTGTTTGTTTGGTTGGCTTCTTAATTATAGTGTTTAAAAAAGCAGGAACTGCCAAGAAAGTGTGGGCTTTACTGAGAGCCAGCAGACAGAGATCAAAGTAAAATGCAATATGGGAAGAGAATGAGTGGTTATGGAATTCTCTGTGTCAGGCATTTCCATATTACCTGGATTACTCTTCACAACCTGCTTAAGAGACAGACATTTACTCCTTTTCACAGATGAAGAAGCTCACTGAGGCCGTAGGAATTGCATAGGTCACACAGCTAGTAAGTGCTGCCTCTTTTTGACTTGACTCTTCCACTTTACTTGGTCCTCAATAAACCTATCTGGTGAGGCATCTATAGAGAAAGCAACCACACAATTTAAGATGGAAGTTTGGGAATGCATGACAGAAATGTATTGGTATATACATTTTTTTATGTTTGTCTCTTCATATCAGAGCAACTTATTTTGTGTGTTGTTAGGTCGGTGTTGTCAGAGAACAAATGTTTTTGTTCCTTTTTAATTCACTACTGTTACCAGTACACAGTGCTTTCAATCCAGATTCTCAATACTTTGTTTCCCCGAAAATAAGACCTAGATGGACCATCAGCTCTAATGTGTCTTTTGGAGCAAAAATTAGTATAATATCTGGTGTTATATTATATTATGTTATACCCAGTATTATATTATATCATATTATATTATATTATATTATATTATATTATATTACATTTATTATATTATATTACATTACATTATATATTATATTATATTTTAAAGACCTGGTCTTATTTTAATATAATATTAATATAATAATATTTTTATATTAATATATCTTATATTAATATAATTTAATTATATTAGAATAAGACCGGGTCTTACGTTAATTTTTGCTCCAAAAGATGCATTAGAGCTGATGGTCCAGCCAGGTCTTATTTTCAGGGAAACACGGTCGGTGCTCCTACCTAGCTATTAAATCTTGGTATTATAATCATGGCACACTACTATTTTGGATCCAGAGATGTCTTGGTACATTTCACTTTGTTAGGATTTTATGTAGATGGATATTTGCTAATGAGACAACAAAGATTTGTAGACAATCATAACAATTAGTGTGGGGGCTATAGCTATATTCTCATGTGTAAAATTGAGAGAAATAAGGTGGCCTATTTTGTAGTTAATTTTTGTACAAGAATGGTGGAAAATGCATGTGTTTTGTGCTATTTAGATAACTACTTTTTAGCAGAAAGTCTCTTAAGTTAGTGATATTTTCTGAGGTGTTAAAGTGCAGTAAAAGTCATTAGATTACAAATATATTGCTGAAATGAGGATACTAGTAAGATCAATAAGCAAAGGTCTAGGAATTAAATCAGCAGAAACAGTGTACATGATAGTTCTTAGAGTCCAAATACATGGCTGACTCAGAATATTTGATAAAATCCATAAGAAAAATCCTAATAATCGAAACACCCTCAACAAAACCAAGGCTGCTAGACTTTCTCTTTAGGCATTTTTACTCATTTCATTTAGCAAAAGTGTATGTGTATCCTAGAATTAATTGATTGACTAATTAATTAACTGAATATCTAATCATGTCTCCAGTGTTCAGCGAGATATAACACTACATAAAAAGACAAAAAAGACAGTTCCTAGAGTGAAGGATGCTAAAGTCTAGTACACTATTGGTATACCAAAAAGGACACAAATAACAGTAAATGAGAATGGGGAAAGGAGAAGGAATAATGTGCTCTGAGTATAGACTGAGTCTCCAAGGAGTCCTATCAGGTCATCCAGAGGCAGCAAATCCTGCGGGCCAGATGAGGGTGAAGGGAGATTTCATAACATTTCACTGTAAGATGTGCAATGTTTATAAAGCCATGAGCCATATAGTCTTGTTCCAAGGCAAGTATTGTGTGCAAAGAAATTCAGCTACCAACAGTAATTTCGGAATATCTCAAATACATGTATCTGTCTCTCAAACACCATGAGGATACAAATAACTCTCAGAAAATTTCCTCAGGATTCCCCTTTTGTCTTTCCCACAAGGGGCGTTCACAGCCCACAGCTATTCTCACTCTAACTTGTTCTCTGAGCCATGTCCTCTGACCCCAGTTGGCATTGTCTCCATTTTCCTCTGCTCACCTCTCCTGCTCTTTATCATAGCTGACTGTTAAGTCCTTCCCCTCTTCCTACCACCTCTCAAGCATTGTTCTCTCTTGGGTTCCTCGATGATTCTCCATTACTAATGCCAAAAGCATTGTTATTTTGACATTTCTTCTGTTTTCTTCCTAGAAGATAGAGGAGCAGAAGAAGCTGTACAAAGCTGGAATCTTCTTTAGCAGGCTGGAAAGACCCCTAAATGAGTATGTTTGTACCCTTATAGAGGTATAAAATATTTCTTAAAACCTACCAAATCTGAGGTCCTGCACATTGTTCCTGTAATCTGTCTATTGAACTCTTCAGGCAGAGTGCTGGTGCCAATCTGTTTTGTGCGTCTATTGTTGCACCTTTCATTACAACTGTGATTCACTCAGGTTAACAGCCTTCACTGCAGAAATGTAGGCCAAGATCAAACATATTCATGATGTCATTCATACGGAAGATAAAAGACAAGCATTTCTATTGTGAACGTTTGCTTTCCTTAGTCCCTTCTAGTATTTTCCAGTATTGTAGGTCTTGGTACTTTGCTTTTTTCTGGTCTCCTGTGGAAAAAAAAGTGGATTCTTTCATATTCATGGACATGTTTACATGGGACACACTCAATAAGCCATCATTAAAGAGATTATTTACCAAAATATATTATTTTCCAAAATTGATCCAATAAGTAAATAGCTATGATTATCAGCATGTATATTATAGGAATGAATGTGATAAAGTATTCATGGATTACGGGCCGAGAGATGAAGTTTTTGGTAGCATGAGGGCTCTGCTACTGTGTTGGTTGATTGATTCCATATGTATGTAATATATATATTATACACACACATAATAGTTTTAATAATGACCTGGGGTATAAAAAAAGAATTGCACAACTATTATAAAAAGTCTCATCCAGGTCCCTATCCAGTAAATTCCTCTCCAGACCAGAAATGCTAAAAGGCTGAAAATTAGTGAATCAGAGCTTTTTGCAGGTCTTTGCTTCCTCTCCCTCATGTTGGAAGTGCTAATGAACTGACAGCTCACACAAAATCCAGCGCACAGTAGTCACTCAATTTTTTATAGAATGAAAAATGACCCCGTCCCTCCCAAATCAGAGCACAGAAAGATAGGAGGTAGGAAGTGCATCCCGTTCACCTACGTGTATACTGCCTTACTGTTCCCTGTGTAATCACAGAGTGGCTGAAGACGATTCATCTGAAAGACCTATTTAAGGAAGGAAGTGAAAGTCAGAGGCTGAAAAATGACCCATAATCAGGTGCTGACAGTTGTGTGTTGAAAGGTCTATGTAAAGCCAAACTTTCCAACCACAAAAAGGGACCTGTTTTGTTTAACATTTTGGAGTGAAGAAATTAAGGGGAAAGCTGAGCTGAGGTGAAAAGTCTAGAAATAGTTTTAACTTTTATGCTTGACAGAGAGAAATAAAAGAAATCTACTGAGTGGATTAAACAAATAAATGTCCATTCAGGCATTTAATTTGAATTCCCATGAAAATGTGTAGAATTTGTAAGAAGACTCCAAAGTTTATTTTTGATACAAGGTAGGCCATCTCATATGTCCCAAATGGAGAAGGCCAATGAAGTCCTATACAGATGACTTGATGATTGAAGGGGAGAATGCGCCGATTGTCTTTTGGTGATGGTCCCTGCTGTTTTCTTATAAGTTAATGTACGCATTTATTCACTCATTCATTCATTCTTTTTTCGTTTTTATTCAACTACTTCATGCTGGGCATTGTGCTAGATTTGGTGGGGGATACAAAAATGTGTTAAGGAACTTACAGTCTGGTGTGTGAGACAAGAAAAGAGACTAACTGCACAGGGCTGTAAGTGCTGTGACAAAAATAAGCCCAGAAGGCTAATTCATACTGGGGGATCTAAGAAGGCTTTCAGGACATATTAATGCATGAGCTGAGTTTTGTATAAGCATGGGGTTAACCAGATGAAGGAGAAGAACTAGAGCATGGTTGCTGTGGGGACAGAGCCCCAGAAAGCAGTTTCCAGGCTCTCGGCCTCACATAGAAAGGTGCTGGCTCAGGTAGTAAATGGCCATCGACTGTGATCAAATGGCCATCAGCTGTGGCTAGTTGGCCGTCAGCTGTAACCAGTGAGCCATTAGCCATGAATATAACTGCTGTGGCTAGGCTAGCAGGAAATGGAGGCTAGAAAGAAGATGGTGGCTGAGCTGGCAAGCGCGGATTGCAGTTAGGATGGTGGGTTGCGGACAGTGTGGATCCAGCCTCCAGTGAGAGTATAGTGCCGCCAGCGAGAATATAGTAGTATGACTCCCCTACCTATGGCTCTGTGGGTGTTCCTTTTTGGCCTCACCATGTCCTGCGTTCTTATGTGGGGAGTGGGACCAGAGACCCCGCCTGCCGCCCTGCACGACACATGGCGAAGTCGGCAGGATCCCCTGCACTACAGTTGCTAAATGCATAGATTCTACATCCAGGCTGTCTGGGGTAAAGTCTGGGTTTTGCCAGAAACTAGGCATGACTCCAGGCAAATGTCCCTCACTTTACTACATGAGTGGGGAAAAAACTTAGTACCTACCACTTACCCATCTCAGGGTTGTAAGGATGAATATATGAGTTAATATTTCCAAAGTACTTAGAACAGTGCCCATCTCATTGAAGTGTTATGTAAGTGTGTGATGAAAAACATAAAGGGATCGGGAGGTGAGTATCCTAGGTAACAGGTAGAGCTATTGCAGTGGCTTGAGAGGGCCTGAATTCTGCATTTAGGAGTTAGGATAGAGTGTAGGGCCCATAGCTGAGGGCCCAAAAATAAGGCTGAGAGATATGAAGGCTCTGTTAAAGAATGTGGGCATTATTTTTTTTTATTAGTTTCAGGTGTAGAAAACAATGTAATAGTTGGACGTTTATACCCCTCACAAAATGATAATCCCCCTCCCCCAATCTACTGCCCCTCTGACATCGTATATGGCTACACTGACTTCCACTGACTCTATTCCCTATACTGTACTCCACATCCGGGGACCATATAAATATATATATATATATATGTATATATATGTGTATATATATACATATATATATAATTATAGTTGACATTCATTATTATTTAGCTTCAGATTCAGGTGTACACTGCAGTGGTCAGGCAATGTAGATATTATTGAAAGACCATGAAGAACCATGGAAATATTTTAAGCAAACAATTGATAAGATTAGATTCATATTTTAAACAGGTTACTCTGGAAATGCTGTGGTGAGTAGACTGCAGGGTAGGAGGCAACTCTGGAGTCAAGGAAATAAATGAGGACAGTGTTTTCCCAAATTCCTTGATAACAAGAATCACCTGAGCGCCTTTTAAACATACAGATTCCTAGTTCCTTTCCTAGGAGATTCTGACTGAGAAGCTTTGGGGAAGGTCCAGTAATCGACGTTTTTAACAAGAATAAAAACATATACGCTTCCTGTCTTTAGAAGATTCCTGTCTTCCGAGAGATTTTGCATCGAGGTGAGGACTAATGAGGACCCAAACAAAAGTAGTAGAAACAATGTGGTTGGAGATCAAGGGGCAGATTTCAAAAGGAAGAAGCAATAGGATTTGGTGACCAATAGGATGGAGCCAAGGATCCAAGGATGACAAGTTTTTGTCTTGGGTGATTGGGCAGATTGTGGAAGAATGTGGAAGAAAAATAGGTCTGGAAGTAAGGTTAGAGAGTTCAGGTTAGGAAAGGTTGAGCTTGGAGTGACAGTAGGAGAAAAGTCTAGTCAGAGGTTACATATAAATGCCTGTAGTATGGGAAAAAGATTTGGGCTCAAGACATAAAATTGGAAGTCATCAGCATATAGGTGGTAACTGAAGCTTGTCAACTCCGACAATCAATTGGTGGGTAGGGCAATGAAATTGTATCTTATTTATTTATTCATTTATGCATCAATCATTAATTCAACAAACCAATTTTAAATGCATATTGTATGCCAGGCACCATGTTACACACTTTTTCCATAAAAGAGGCTGTGAAGAAATAGCTTAGAAGAATAAAAGGAAAACAGTAGTGTCATAGAAGATGAGGGAGAACATTGTATCAACCGATGCCTAGATGTCAAATGAGATAATGAGTGAAATGGGTTCCCTGGATTTACCAAAAGACAACAAGGTCATTGGTAACTTGGGAGAGAATAAATTCTACTGAGTGATGGATAAGGAAAATGAACTTGAGACATGGCTTCAGGCTTGAATAGGTAGTGAGAAAGTGAAGGTAATGAAGGACAAAGAGAGATAGACTGCAGAAATCGTTGCAAAAACTTTTCCTGTCTGTATGCATGCCCCTTTGTAGTGTTTCTCCCATCAAGAGGTGGAGTCTATGTCTTAACCCTTTAATCTGGGCTTGGTCATGTGACTTGCTATGACCAATGAGACATGAGTAAATGTGATGGAAACAGAAGCTTGAAAAGCCTTTGTGCATTGGGGTCACCTCTCTTGCTGCTGTTGGGAACCCTGTGATTGCCACCAGGTAAATATAAAACTGGCCTAATTTGCTGGAGACCTATGGCCAATCGTGTTTGTCATTCCACTGGCAGCCAGCATCAACTAACAGCAAGAACCAGCCACCAGAGACATTGAGCAAGACACTGAGTCAGCTCTAAGCCAATCTACCCATTGACTTTGGCTGCAGAGTGAGCCTAGCCAATCCTAGCAAAACTCCCCAGCAAAGACCAGCCTAAGTCACCGATCCACTGAAAAGTGACTATTGTTTTAAGCCATTCAGTTTTGGGAGTAGTTTCTTATACAGCAAAGACTGATAGAATAAGATATTGTTTGAGTGTCAAAGATTTCAAGTATCTAAATTATCCTAGGATTTGTACTTGTCTCTGAGCTGGATTAAAGGTCAGAAAAGCTTTGGTTGTTCGTAGTCTATTTTCTCTTCCTAACACACTGTCCCAGGCAGAAACAATAAAATTAGTATCTAGGAGTGGAATGGGTAGGTCATAGAGTATTACTGATTCATGACACAATACGGATGAATCTTAACATAATTATTCTGAGTGAAAGAAGCCAGGCTAAAAAAAAAAGTACATACTATGTATCCCATTGGTATAAAATTCTAGAGAATGTACACTCATCTGTAATGACAGAAAGCAGATCAGTGATTGGGGATGGCATGAAAGAAGGAAGGATGAATTCCAAAGGGGCATGAGGAAACTGGGACAATAGATATAGTCATTATCTTGATTGTGGTGATGGATTTATGTGTGTACAGTATATAATATATATGTCAAAACTCATAAAATTGTGCATTTTAGAGATGTGCAGTTTAATATACATCAATAAAGTTGCTAAAGAGAAAAAGAGAAACAAATAAAGCCTTCCAGTTGTCCTTCCTATTCATTGGTGGGGTAGCAGAATAACGTCCCCCCAAAGATGTTCATATCTTTATCTCCCAACCTGGAGATGTGAGTATGTGGAACTGGGTAGAACTGTGACTATTTTACCTTGGCAAAGGTACTTTACATGGCAAAGCAACTTTGTAGGTGTCACCAAAGGTATGGACCTCAAGATCAGGAGATTATCCTGCGTTAATTGCATGGGCCCAATCTAATCACACAAGTCTTAAAAGGGAAGAAACTTTCCCGGTTGAGTCAGAGAGATGAACAGAAGAAGAAAGAGCAGAGATTTGCAAGACTCAACCTGCTATTGCCGGCTTTGAAGATAGAGGAATTGGGGCCATGGGACAAGGAATGTGGTGTCCTCTAGAAGCTTGGAATAGACATCAGTTTACAGGAAGCAAGAAGACAAGGACTTTGGTCCTACCATCACAAACTAAATAAATGAGCAGGAAAAGAATTCTCCCTTAATATCCCCAGACAGAAGTGCAGCCTGCAGACATCTTAATTTTAGTCTGATGAGACACATGCTTGATTGTTGACCTACTAAACTTAGTTTGTGTTGTTTTATGCCACTGAATCTGTGGTACTTTGGTACAGCAGTAACATAAAATGAATACACAATGTTTTCATGGGCAGAAAGTTGAACTTATGGGCTACAGTAGCTATTTGAATGATCTGTTTCCCAGTCATAAATCACAAATAATCAAGAGCTGATTGGATTTTGCCTCCTTTTGATGCTTGCTTCAATTTTACTAATTTTAGGCTTAGTCAACTTTTAAAATGCTGCTCTGGACACTCAAGTATGCTTCCATTGGCTGGTTGTGGGAGCCTAGCTCTTCTGAACCCCCAATCTGAACCATACATAAGTGACATTTTCCACCAATTACAGAAATATCCCCTAGTTAAACATTGGTTCCATCAAGCATCGCTATTGTAAATTATGATTTGGGGGTTTTTGTTTGTTTGTTTTGTTTGTTTTTTATGTTTTTTTAGTGTATAGACTTTGAAAGCCAACATCGTCTAAGGGAAAATACTGTACACTTTTCCAGATACCTATTATCTCTTCAGTTTTTGAAACCTGAAAACAGACTGCCTGGGTTTAAATATTGGCTCTACTCTCTTATAAGTTGCTTAGCCTTCTGTGCCTTAGTTTTCTCGTCTGTCAAATAGGGACAATAGTGATACACTGAAAGTAATGATTAAATGAGGCTCTCCATGTAAAACACGTTTAATAATGCCTGGTGCATATAAGCACTCAGTGAGTGCTGGGGTTGTTAACGTTTATCATTATGAGGATGTCTTTTCTACCAGATAGGAAAATTTCCGCCTCACTAATGGATTCATATGACCTAACTATTAATATGTATGTCCTAGCAGAAGAGACCTCAGTTTGCCTTGCTTGTGTGCCTGTACTGTTAAGAAGATGCAAATTATTTCTTCTGGCTTTCTTGCCCTAAAAGTTCCTATTTTTTATGAGGCAGAAGCAGGAAGAGAAAATCACATAGGGACGTTCGCTGAACACAGCAGAATTCTGTCCAGTGACTTCTTTTTCCCCAATTGGAAGGATGTGTTGGCAAGACAGGGGTTATTCTTTTCACTTTTCCCATCTCTCCAGCTTTTTCCAAATGGCCTTGATTTCCACACTGAGTCGTTCCTTGTCGTATGACGATGAGCCACAAGATTCCTGAAGTTCTGTTGTCTATGAAAATAAAACAGGACATTCCGACCAAACCATTTACAGTTTTATTACAGATCAGCTTTCCCGCGTGGCATTTGTTTGAGGAAAGGCCCTCTTGCAGACTGGAGACTTAGTTTTAGAAAATTAAATCAGACAGATTAAAATGATCTGATTTAGAAGAAGAAAAAGATACAGTATGTGATAGAAGAGTTATTTTTAATGAATTTATTTTCATGGCTCTGAATGCACAGAGGAGAAAACATATGGATGGGATTGCTAATTTTGTACCACGTTTGCTTCAGGCTGTATATGCCGTTTTCTAGACTTTTTGGCTTTCATTTTTGAATGGAGTGCTGCAAGAGATGCTGTCTGACGTATGAAACAGTCCACTGAAAATAAAGTAGCATGATTAACGTAGATAGTTGTCTTCATTTTGGTTACAAAATGGCCGGGGCTTCTAAATTTGCACAGTGTACATTGGAGTGGAAGTGGATGCCAGATCTAAGAGCTCTGTGTGGGCAGCCTTGATAGTGGGTATTTCAATTTGACAGTTTTGTTAGTTGTCATAGTAATTGTCACAATCATGTGGTTTGTGTGGTTTTTATGATGCTGAAAACCTATTAGAAGCACCCAGCAAGCAATAGTGTTTTATTTTTTTCCCCTGTACATACTTATAGAGAAAAACAATAAAATGCGGTCAGATTTTAAGTTCAATTAAAAAACAAAACAGAAATATTACATAAAGATATCTTTATATAAAGCATGAGTATTTCCTAATTCTTTTTTAAATCAGATTTTTCTTTAGCACAGCAATCATCAGGAAGTGATTTTTTTTTTCTCCAAAACAAGGAGTCCCAGAAACCAGGTTACAAAGCTTCATAAAAAGAAGAACAGGAAACTCCCTTCTTGTTATGAATGTGTTGTGTCAGCGTGATGCTGCCCAAGTTCAGACTGAAATTTAAGCTGAAGCGAAAGTGACTGTAAATGTTACTCCTCCCTTTGCAAATGATGTTCACCGTGGCTGTGGATTCCTTAGTCCCTGGATACTATTCCCAAGGGTAGGTTTTGCAGGTGGTTTTTGAAACACTGAGAGGCATTATTTTTCTAAATAAAATATTTCTATTGCAATTGTTATAAAAATTTGAATGCTTATGGCTAAATCTACACAGCCCTCCTCATTTTTGCTGTGGGATGATGATGAAGATGATGATGACTTTACCTATTTGAACATTAATTCTGAAGTTAATTCAAAGCCCAGATATAATAATGATGAAAATATAAGGAGTCTTCTTTGGGTTATTTTCTTATTCTCATCAGAAAGGGACAGGGCTGCCTCCGATGTCTGCTTGAGCCGTATGACATGGGAATTAAAGTGCCTCCGTCTGACTTGCACACTTCACGAGAGGAGAAGGTGGCAGTCGTGGCTTGTCAGGAGTCAGGACTGCTGCACATGATAGGATGGGGCGGTAACGATGGACCAGCTCTTCCTATTTTCAATGAAATTCTCTGAAAGAATTTGGGGTGAGGGGCTAATAAATATCATTCCTTACATTTAATAGGCTGGATGTGTATACACTGGTCAGTTAAAACTCAGGTGGCATGTCCCGACACGGGAATCTCTGCACAACTATGGATTTCACTGCCTTTGAAGTTTAGTGTAAGTGGATTTGTTCTAAGTGCACTTCTATTTATTATTCAAAATTCTTTGATCATAACAATTCTGCCAATCAGAAAGAGTGACCCAGAAATTATACACTTTGGGCAAACTATTTGGTGTGAAACCATTTGCAGGTACAAAGTCATCAGTTCCATGGTCTGGTTCTTCTATGTACTTTTCTGCTGGAAATATTGAGGATTATGGAAATGCTAAACTTTTCTTAAAAAGGAACTAGTGTATAGTGAGATGAGGACTCAACTAATGCCTTTAAAATTTCATTAATACATTAAACAATGCATGAAATTAAGAAAAATGGCAAAAAGACACAAACCAGTTTTCGCTTCGTAACAAATTGTGACATGAACAAAATGTTGTCAACTCTGACATCTTTGTAGATGGTGTAGGGAGGTGAGCACAGAAGAAAGGAGACCCATGAGAGTCATCTCAGTGACGTATCAGAGTAGTGGTGGCAGAGGTGGTGAGAAGTGATTAGACAGCAACTTCTCTTTTTTTCCTTACCTCATGTAGTGTTACTGCAAGTTAACCTATGTATATTTAAACATGCATCTGTCTTTACAAGTAGCTTTTCAGCCTAAATGCATGTGGCCTGTTTAGGTAGCATTTGTTTAGCAAACATCTATTGATGATTTACTTAGTGCTAGAAAAGTTCTAGGAACTAGCAACACTATGATAAAAAAAACAGATACAGCCCCTGTCCTCAAGGAATCTGTATTTTTGAGGTGAATATAATAATAAAAAATAACTAATTAAGTGAGCAAGCACACATTTTAGGTGATAGAGATTTTTTCCACATAGTATGTCACTTATGCTTCACAGCTCTGTGAGGTTGGTATTATTATCCTTATCTTATAGGTGAAGATACCGAGGGTAAGAGTAGCTAAGTACCTTGCCTGAATTTTCACAGCCAGTGAATGGTAGAGCCAGATTTTAGTTTAGGTTAAATAAGTGAGCAAAGAGTTAAGAAATATGAAGAAACATGGTGGAGAGAATCTGGTAAACAGGGAAAGCCTCTCCAAAGAGGTCTATTGGAGTAGAGATCTAGTGCATGTGCGCTAACCATCCACAAAAGAGCCAGGGTAAAAGCATTCTTAGGCAGAGTGAATAACAAGCATGAAGGTCTGAGAACAGAAAGAACTTGATATGTGAGGAACAGAAAGGAAGACTGGATGGTTGGAGCATAAGCAAGAAAGAAGAAATTTGTACAAGATGAGACTGGAGATCCAGTTATGGATTGTAAGGTCCCAGTGGAATCGAGAAACCAGTTAGGGGGTTGTTGCAAGAGTCCCTTTGGGGATTATGGCTTAGACTCAGTAATAGTGGTGGAGGTGGACAGAAGCGATGGACTGTGATGTATTCTGGAGGTTGAATTAACAGTACTTGCTAATGAATTTGATAAGGGCACTAAGAGAAAGGAAGGACTCAAAGACAATTCTTAGCATAAATGTGTATGAATATCTGAACATGAACTTATTACATGGATTGAGTCAAAATAATTTGGCTTTAAATAGGTGAATTAATATGGTGAGAATGGAGTCAGTTGGAGGTTAATGAAGGAACAAACATTGACTAGTTAACTAGGGGACAGACATCTCACACAGTTCTTTTTACCGTGTTTCCCCGAAAATATGACCTAGCCAGACAATCAGTTCTAATGCGTCTTTTGGAACGAAAAGCAATATAAGACCCAGTCTTATGTTATATTATATTATAATAGACCGGGTCTTATAGTAAAATAAGACCGGGTCTTATATTAATTTTTGCTCCAAAAGATGCATTAGAGCTGATTGTCAGGCTAGGTCTTATTTTCGGGGAAACACGGTATTCATTCATTCATTCAACAAGTATTTGAGTATCTGGCAATGTGTTAGGTACTAAAGATACAGCAACTGGGGAGACAAGCACAAAAATCTCAGATTCTCTCCTCTGATAAAGTTTACAGACTGCTGGGGACTTACATTCTCTATTGTCTAGGTATTATTTTTCCTCATTTTTCAGATAAGGAGCCAAGGCTTTGAGTGTGTAAGTGATTCGTCCAACATCATCGGAAGGAATAGGATCAAGATTCGACTGTGAGTTTTCTGATTCTTACGTTCATATTTATTCCATCAGTTCATGTTAAAATGCAATATCTAGATATGGACCTATACCTATAATACATACATATAATATATACATATAGCTATACATATAAATCAAAGTCGATAATCTAGGAAATTGAAGTTTTTTCGATTTGGAGTGTTTTTTTGAATTTTTCTTTGTTCATTCCTGTTTAATTTAAATTGATATTTAAATTTAGCATTTGCAATTACAGGATGCTGATAACACCGCTCTCAATTAGGACTGAAGAACTGTGTCTAACACTCTGGGAAACACATCTCCCAACCCCCGAAGTCCTGAGAGAGATTTTCTGCGCTGTCAGGTTTCCTGCCTTTCACTTCACTCCCACAGCTGCGTGATTGAATATTCAGAAGCAAGGTTGGAGGTAGGAGTCAATTATTTGGGGCAGGTTACTGTATCTGAGCTGTTCACTTGGTGGTGGAAGCAAACAGTGTTAAGTAAAAACAGAGACTTCTGAAACGTTTGAGTTACTATTCTGAAATTTCCAATAGAAAATAAATTTATAATGAATTTTCTTAAGTTAAATTTTAATGGCCTCTAAAATGTAGATAACGTACTACCACTGAGGCGGCCCCTGCGAGGACACACATCATTAGTGTGTTAGTAGTTTCTTTAGCTTCTATCTCCTTCCAGGTTTTCTAAAAGCTCTGTGGCTCCCTTTCTGCCTAATGTGAGTATCAATGTGCTTTTCTTTTTGAGGTCCCCAGTGAGTCTCCTGCATTAATAGCTGGATTTTGACTTGCCTCTCCAGAAACAAAAACAAAAGAGCTCGTTCTTTGCTGATGTGAAAACTTACCTGCCATCTGCACATGCTCATTCTGGCAGCGCCTCGTGATTCTGCAACTTGCAGGAAATCTTAAAGGAATGAAAAGGACAGGCTCACTCCCACAGCAGAATGAGTCACATCAGTGGGATGAACACTGACGTATATTGACAGGCCTGTTTCATACCCAAGTGCTCCTGCGAATTGGCACATGGCTGCTGGGAAGCTGGGAACTCCCCCACATCGGGGTGGAATTTTGCCTCCTCAACTTGTTCTTCTAGTTGGAGTGGAAGCCTCCCTCTGCCTAACCAACGATTTGGATTAAGTGGGGTGTGTGAGAAGGGTGGGAGGGAATACGGAGACCTCCTCTGACCGCCAGGATTCTGAGAGGACTGCTACAGGAACCCGGCCCTGTGGTCTGCTCACTCTTACCACCCACACCAGTCTCAACGGCCACACCCTGAGTAGCCTGGTCTCTGAGCAGCTGTGTGGACTGCTTGTGTGGTCACACCAACCCTCAGTAAGAGGTGGCCTGCCAAACCCCAGGAAACTTGGAGTGGAGGTCAACTTAATGCTTTCCTCTTAGGCCCTGGGAAGAAAGAAGGTGTAAAGTGACATGTGCTTATGGCAGCTAGTATAACTTTAGTTCAAACATTTTCTGCGTTTGCGAGATTGTTTTTCTGACCAATTGCTCTTTATGAAAATTGTTTTGTATTAAAATCTCAGTTTTATCTCTAAGACAAAATAGGGTATAAATATTAAGTAAATTCTAAATTCAAGAAAGTCTACAAATCACATTGCTTACTTAACCAAAAACATTAATACCACTTGACTTTCACATGTTTTGTACAGGATGCTTTAAAATAGCCAAGCACCTGTTTTCAAGTTGGAAATGGGCAATTAGAGACTTAGGAGTTTGGGCGTGGTCTTTTGGTATCAGACCTGTGTGTTTAATGCCTGCTCTGACTCTTACCTTGTGATCTTGGGCAAGTTACTGAATTTCTCCAAGCCTCAATTTTCCAATCTGGAGAATGGAGATAATTATTACATAATATGTGTCACATTGGGTTATAGGGACGACTAACTGAGATCATGCAAATACTAGGTTGGTGCAAAAGTAATTGCAGTTTTTGCAATTAGTTTTAACCTTAAACCGCAATTACTTTTGCACCAACCTAATAAAAAGGTTAGCATAGTGCCCAGCATATAAAAGACTGTGAGTGTAAGAGGTCACGTTGTTAATGAAGCTGATAAGGCCACTTGGGATGGGTAATTTTGTGTGTCCACTTGACTGGGCTAAGGGTTGCCCACATAGCTGGTAAAACATTATTACTGGGTGTGCCTGTGAGGGCATTTCCAGAAGAGAGAAGCATTTGAACCCGTAGACTGAGTAGAACAGCTCACCCACACCAATGAGCATCAGACCGGACATCATGCAATCTGTTGAAGGCCTGAATAGAATAAAAACGGTGAGAGGAAGGGAGAATTTGCACTCTGCTTGAGCTGAGCCATCCATCATCTTCTGTCCTCAGAAATGAACACTCCTGGTTCCTGGGCCTTTGGACTTAAACTAATTACACCACCAGCTTTTCTGGTTTTCCAGCTTATAGATGATAGGTCATGGGACTTCTCCGCCTCCATAATTGCATGAGCCAATTCCTATGTATATATACCTTCTATTAGGGTGTATGAGATTTTGGTTATTAGACCAGTTTTAAAAAACCCAACTAAATCAATGAATATATAAATCCTTCATAGATGCATTTATAACAAAGCAATAAATTTCAGCAAGGGTTTGATTAGTGCTCAAGGTGTTTATTAGTGAAATACTCAAAAGTATGAAAATTATTTCTTTTGTCAGGATCAATTTTAATTCAACAAATCAAGTGTGTGTGTGTGTGTGTGTGTGTGTGTGTGTGTGTGTGTGTGTATTTTGCTTTATTTACATTGTGAATTTTTTTCTTGCGACTGATTTGGATCCAATGACCCTAAACAAGAGACAGATATGTTGCATGTGACTATGTAGTTCTCAGCTATGAGTAGAATTGGGTAAGGATATTGTAGTTTTTAGGATGATTTTAATGTCCATAAGGAGTGCCTTTTCACTATCGCCATAATAATCAGTTTTGAAATTCAAGAGGGATTTATGGAATAATAATTAACTTCTATAGTGATTAGAGAGAAATTTACTCAGTGCTTAAACTCTTAAGGCCAAGGTAATTTATTGCATCTTATGGTATCAAATTGACCACTTATTAAACTGTATACCAGAAAAAAAATGTCTTTTTTGTTCCTTCATCAATAATTTACATCTTTGAATCCTTTGTGAACATTCAGAATTAGAAACTCTGCCAAAAGTTTCAAAAACTTGCACCTGAAAGAGTAGCTTCTTTGTCAAAGGAATAAAACCAAAGTTATCCAACGTCAACCTTGGTACCACAATTTATATGAGCTGATAAAATTCTCTTTCCTTTGGCTGAAATCTGTCTCTTACTAGTTGTACAATACCAGATTGGTGTCTTTGCTCTCTAGGAAACCCTATCTCAGCTCCCAGCACTTTATTGTTGTAAATCCATTCTGACTTCAGCATGTTGCCAACCAGTTTGATCTATGCACAAATCTGAGTGAAAATACATCACAGACATTGAGAGATGTTTAAGTTGCCTAACATCTATCAGTGGGAATGCAGAATGTCTCCCAACTTTTGATTACTCAAGTGTTACTGACCAAGTCAGGAATTAATCATCTTCTACTTTTTACATTATCACTTACAAATTGAGAACTGCTGTTTTATGCTAATATAGTTCTAATAAACGTTCACAGTCACTTTTCTCTCTATTAAATCAAAAATATCTTTTCAATTAAATGACTACTTGCAAATGGAAACTACCAACCCACAGACCCACAGAGCTAGTGCTTTATCTCGGTCACTGTTCTTCAGAGTCAAAACAAAACCAAACAAAACAACTTCAACTTGTTGTCTGTTGAGCAGCATGTACCTATGACACTGCTAGCTGGCCCAGCCTACCCATAAGTCCTAGTAAGAGTTTCCACATTGGGAAATGGCCATCAGACAATGAGCCAAGGTGCCCTTCAAATGAGAGGGCCTGTACTAAGGGTATAAGAATGATGCAGAGAAAATTATATTGATTATATTCCTTGCAGTCCTGTATTGCCTTAAATTTTATACAAATGACATCAGATTAGTCTAAACCTTCAGACAGCCTAAAGGGGAAGTGACACAAATCATATATATGAGTGGATAGAATTACTCTATTCTCTGTACTCACATAGCTTTTAAAAAATCTTGTAGTTTACTATAACTCATTCCACTTTAGAATTAGGCACATCTGCACACCTATCTCTTCTGTTGGACAACATTTCAAAAGTCAAGAAAGAGGATAGAACATGGCCTCATTTGTTTTTGCCTTCCCTGTGTGATTCAGCACAGTATCTGGAGCTTTAAGGGTGCTCAGTGAGGGTCTGTTGATTGTGTAGAAGTTGAGGAAGCAGAACTATCCGTCCCTTTGCTCTTTGCCTTGGTCATGGTGGAAGTTAGACGTGTCTTATCAGAGTCTCCACAAAAAACTACTACCACATATTTACAACCTCTCTCTCTTCTTCATCAGTTATCTCTCCCTGACTACGCTCTCTGAAATTATTGTCAAGCTGCCACACATGTTGGGATATTTTGAACCATCAGACCAAATGTATTCATCTAAATTTGCCCATATTTTAGATTCAGAACCAGGGATAAGACCGATGACTTATGTAAGACAAACTGGTAAAGAACAATTCAGATGTACAGGGCGAGAGAAGAGAAAATTAACTTTGCTAAGGATTGGTTGGTGAAGTGATTGAAAGTGGGAAACCAAGTTAGAGAGGCACAGAAACAGTGAAATCCTAAAACTGGGAGATGCAAAGACGGAAATGGACTCACACACACACACACACACACACACACACACACACACAGCAGCATTCCAGTTCTGGAGCTGAATCTGTGAGTATGTTCTTTGACATGGTCTTCTCATGTTCTTTTCCTCCCAGCCTTCAAGAAAAGAGGTATCTCACTTGTGCTTTGCAGAAATATTTTTTAAATTATTTATTTAAAAAATAAAGACCCTGCCAAACACTAAGAGAGCTCCTATTACACCCTCTACATATAAAGTGCTGACTTATAATTATTGGATAAGTGTGAGATAATGGTAAGAGAGGAGAACATCTTGACAGAGTCTAGTTACTTATATGCCAAACAAGCAACCACCAGCTGCCACATGAACTGCTTTTCTATTCTTTAAATTCTCCCCATATCCCTCACTTTCAGCTATTTCCTGTGACCCTTTCTCCTTAAAAAATTCTTTATGAAGGAAGTGAGGGTGGGAGGAGGCCAGGTCAAAAAAGGAAAATGTTTCTTTTATAATACAGATTTATATAAGTAATATATCTTTTGATAAACCTGTTTATTTAAGGATAAAAATGTCCATAGAAATCTAT